>NC_137071.1:44004603-44736603 GCF_951640355.1 Cnephaeus nilssonii
CCTAAAGAAAGTTGTCATTTTTTCATGGTGAAGGGACTAAAGTCCATGTTCATGAAAACACCTTGGCAACTGCATCAGCTGGTAATGGCAGCAGCAGTGGGGTAATGGCGGCAGTGCCTTACCTTGATCACCCCGGTTGCCTCCTGCAGAGAGAGGCCAATCTGTAGCTTAGGCCCACTCTGGAGAGAGTGCAGGTTAGGCTGAGAGACTCCCCCTCCCAAGCATGAATTTTGTGCACCGGGCCACTGGTGTGTGTGTGTGTGTGTGTGTGTGTGTGTGTGTGTGTGTGTGTGTGTGTGTATCCTATATAATAAAGAGATAATATGCAAATTGACCGCCACTCCAACACACAAGATGGCTGCCCCCATGGGTTCAAAGATGGCTGCCCCAATGTGGACACAAGATGGTTGCCACAAGATGGCCAGCAGGGGAGGGCAGTTGGGAGGGACCAGGCCTGCAAGGGAAGGCAGTTGGGGGTGATCAGGCTTGCAGGGGAGGGCAGTTAGGAGTGACTGGGCCAGCAGAGGAGGACTATTGGGGGCAACCAGGCCTGCAGGGGACAACAGTTAGGGGGGACCTAGGCCTGCAGGCCAGGACAGTTAGGGGTGACCTGGCTTGCAGGGGAGGACAGTTGGGGGCAATCAGGACTGCAGGGAAGCAGTTAGGTGATGACCAGGCTGGCAGGGGAGTGGTTAGGGGGTGATGAGGCTGGCAGGCAGAAGCGGTTAGGGGCAATCAGGCACGCAGGCAGGCGAGTGGTGGGAGTCAGCAGTCCTAGATTGTGAGAGGGATGTCCGATGCCCATTTAGGCAGTCGGACATCCCTCAAGGGGTCCCAGATTAAAGAGGGTGCAGGCTGGGCTGAGAGACACACACCCCATGCACGAATTTCATGCACCGGGCCTCTATTATATATATAATTGTTTAAGGTATTACATATGTGTCCTTATCCTCCCCATTGCACTCCCAACTCCACCCTCATGTCCTCACCCCCCTAGTGTCTGTGTCCATTGGTTATCTTTATGTGAATGTATACAAGTCCTTTGGTTCATCTTGCCCCCTTCCCCCTACCCTCCTGTGCCTTCCCTCTGAGGTTTGACAGTATGATCGATGCTTCTCTCTCTGGATCTGTTTTTGTTCATCGGTTTATGTTGTTCATTATATTCCACAGATGAGTGAGGTCATGTGATATTTATCTTTCTCTAATTGACTTATTTCACTTAGCATAATGCTCTCCAGGTCCATCCATGCTGTTGCAAATGGTAGGAGTTCCTTAGTTTATACAGCACCATAGTACTCCATTGTGTAGGTGTACCACAGTTTTTTATTTTTATTTTTTTTCAATTTCTTTATTGATTCAGGTATTACTTATGTGTACTTATTCCCCATGACTCCCCATCCCCCATTCATGCCCCCACCCCCCTGTTGTGTGTGTCCATTGATTAGGCTTATATGCATGCATATAAGTCCTTTGGTTGATTTCTCCCGCTTACCCACACCATCCGCTACCTTCCCTGAGGTCTGACGTTCTGATAGATGTTTCTCTGTCTCTGGATCTGTTTTTGTTCATCAGTTTATGTTGTTCATTGTATTCCACAAATGAGTGAGATCATGTGATGTTTATCTTTCTATGCCTGGCTTATTTCACTTACCATAATGCTCTCCATCTCCATCCATGTTGTTGCAAATGGTAATAACTTCTTTTTTACCGCAGTGTAGTATTCTATTGTGTAGATATATTACAGTTTTTAATCCACTCATCTGCTGATGGGCACTTAGGCTGTTTCCAAATCTTAGCTATGGTGAATTGTGTCGCTATGAACATAGGGGTGCTTATATCCTTTCTGATTGGTGTTTCTAGTTTCTTGGGATATATTCCTAGAAGTGGGATCACTGTGTCAAATGGGAATTCCATTTTTAGTTTTTTGAGTAAACTCCATACTGTTCTCCACAGGGGCTGCACCAGTCTGCATTCACACCAGCAGTATACAAGGGTTCCTTTTTCTCTGCATCCTTGCCAGCACTTGTTGTTTGTTGATTTGTTGATGATAGCCATTCTGACAGGTGTGAGATGGTACCTCATTGTCATTTTGATTTGTATCTCTCAATGATTAGTGACTTTAAGCATGTTTTCTTATGTCTCTTGGCCTTCTGTATGTCCTCTTTAGAAAAGTATCTATTTAAATAAATTTATTCTTTATTGATTAAAGCATTATATATCTCCCTTTTCCCTCATTTACTTCTCCTTGGCCACCCCCCCACACATGCCCTCACCTCCACTCCAGTTTCTGTGTTTATTGTTTATGTTTATATGCATGCATACAAGTCCTTTGGTTGATCTCTTCCCCTATCCCCACTCTCACCTGACTTCCCTCTGAGGTTTGATGGTCTGCTCAATGCATCTCTGTCTCTGGATCTATTTTTGTTCATCAGTTTTTGTTGTTCATTATATTCCACAAATGATTGAGATCATGTGATATTTATCTTTCTCTGACTGGATTATTTTGCTGTGCATAATGCTCTCCATGTCCATCCATGCTGTTGCCAATGGTAAGAATTCCTTCTTTTTTACAGCAGCATAGTATTCCATTGTGTAGATGTACCACAATTTTTTAATCCACTCATCTGCTGATGGCCACTTGGGCTGTTTCCAAATCTTAGCTATTGTAAATTGTGCTGCTATGAACATAGTGGTGAATATTTCCTTTCTAATTGGTACATAATTCCTTTCTGATTTCTTGGGATATATTCTGAGAAGTGGGATTACTGGGTCAAATGGGAGTTCCATTTTTAATTTTTTGAGAAAACTCCATACTGTTTTCCATAGTGGCTGCACCAGTCTGCATTCCCACCAGCAGTGGACTCCAGTTCCTTTTTCTCTGCATCCTGTCAAGCACTTGTCCTTTGTCAATTTGTTTATGATAGCCATTCTGATGGGTGTGAGATGGTACCTCATTGTTGTTTTATTTTGCATCTCTCAGATGATTAGTGACTTTGAGCATGTTTTCATATGTCTCTTGGCCTTCTGAATGTCCTCTTTGGAAAAGTGTCTATATAGGTCTTTTGCCCATTTTTTGATTGGATTGTTTATCTTCCTTTTTGTTAAGATGCATGAGTTCCCTATAAATTTTGAAGATTAGGCCCTTTTCGGATATAACATTAGCAAATATGTTCTCCAATGCAGTGGGTTTTCTTGTTTTGTTGATGGTTTCTTTTGCTGTGCAGAAACTTTTTTATTTTGATGTAGTCCCAATTGTTTATTTTCTTCTTCATTTCCTTTGTCCTATGATCTGTATTGGTAAAGATATTGCTGCAACATATGCTTGATATTTTGCTACCTATGGAGTCTTCTAAGATTTTTATGGTTTCCTGTTTTATGTTTAAGCCCTTTATTCCTTTTGAGTTTATTTTTGTGTATGGTTTAAATTGATGGTCTAATTTAATTTTTTGCATGTATCTGTCCATTTTCCATAGCACAATTTATTGAAGAAACTGTCTTGAACCCATTGTATGTTCTTGCCTCCTTTGTAAGGTGTTAATTGAACCTAATGGCTTGGGTTTATTTTGGGATTCTCTGTTCTGTTTCATTGGCCTATATGTCTGTTCTTATGACAGTACCAGGCAGTTTTGAGAACCATGGCTTTGTTATATAGCTTGATATCTGGAATATTGATCTCTCCAACTTTGTATTTCTTTCTCAAGATTTTTGTGGCTCCTTGGGGTCATTTTAATCCACTTAAAATTTTATAGCATTTTATATAGGTCTGTGACATATGCCATTGGTATTTTAATGGGGAGTGCATTAAATTGATTGGTTATTCTGGGTAGAAGGTACATTTTAATGAGAAGCAGAGAACCGAATCAGCTAATTAGATGACAGGGAAGCAAAACACACCCAAACTGAACTACAATTGGAGAAAAAAATTAAAAGACAGGAGGAGAGTCTAAGAGAGCTATGGGATAACATGAAACCAAGCAACATACAAATAATAGGGGTGCCAGAACAACAGGAAGAGGAACAAGAGTTAGGAAACCTATTTAAAGAAATAATGTCAGAAAACTTCCCTGATGTGGGGAAGAAAAAAATTCACACAAGCTGAAAGTGTCCCAAACAAGATGAACCCAAAAAGACCCACACCAAGACATATCATAATTACGATGGCAAATGTTCAGGACAAAGAGAGAATCTTAAGGGCTGCAAGAGAGAAACAGAAAGTTACATACAAGGCAGCTCCCATTAGATTATCAAATGATTTCTCAACAGAAACACATCAGGCCAGAAAAGAATGGAACGAAATTTACAAAGTGATGAAAAGCAAGGGACTGAATCTAAGAATACTCTATCCAGAAAGGCTACCATTCAAAATTGAAGAGGAAATAAGGAGCTTCACTGACAAAAAAGGGTAAGGGAATTTATCACTACCATGTCAGCAATGCCAGCAATGCCAAAGGGACAGGTGTAAAAAGAAGAAATAAAAAAGTAAGAAAGAACACAGGCACAAAAAATAAAAATGGCTACAAACAAGTATCTTTCAATTATAACTTTAAACATAAATGGACTAAATGCTCCAATCAAAAGATATTGAGTGGCTGAATGGATAAAAAAAAATATGACCCATATATATGCTGTCTACAAGAGACCCAACATAGAACAAGGGACTCACACAGACAGAAAGTGAAGGGATGCAAAAATATCTTTCAGACAAATGGAAATGAAAAAAAATCTGGGGTAGCAATACTTATATCTGACAAAATAGACCTCAAAGTGAAGGCCATAACAAGAGATACGGAAGGCCATTTCATAATACTGAAGAGATTGATACAACAAGAGGATATAACCCTGATAAACATATATGCACCCAATGCAGGAGAACCCAAATACATAAAAACAAAAACTCCTGGAAGATATCAAGGGAGAGTTCGACAACAATACAATTATAGTAGAGGACTTTAATACACCACTGACATCACTGGTTAAATCCTCTAGACAAAAAATCAGCAAAGAAACAACTATCCTAAATGACTCACTAGATCAGATTGACATCTTCAGAACATTTCACCCCAAAGCCATGGAACATATGTTCTTCTCAAGTGCACATGGGTCATTTTCAAAAATAGACCACATATTGGGTCACAAGCAAAGTGATCCCAAATTCAAGAAGATTGAAATCATATCAAGGATTTTCACAGACCACAATGGCATAATATTAGAAATAAACTACAGTAAAAACAACTCAAAAAATTCAAAAACTTGGAAGCTGAATAGCATGCTATTAAACAGTGATTGGGTTACCAAAGAGATAAAAGAAGAAATTAAAAACATCCTGGAAACTAATGACAATAAAAACACAACAATCCAAAATCTATGGGACAAATGAAAGCAGTCCAGAGAGGGAAGTTTATAGCACTACAGGCCTACCTCAAAAAAAATAAGAAAAAATGGTAATAAATCATCTAACTCTACAACTCAAAGAATTAGAAAGAGAGCAAAAAGAAAATCCCAGCGTGAGTAGAAGGAAGAAGATAATAAAGATCAGATCAGAAATAAATGACATAGAAACAAAAACAAACAAACAAACAAACCGAAAAAACCACACACACAATACAAAAGATCACTGAAACCAAGAACTGGTTCTTTGAAAGGATAAACAAGATTGATGAACCTCTAGCCAGGCTCACCAA
Organism: Cnephaeus nilssonii; assembly: GCF_951640355.1. Lineage (NCBI taxonomy): Eukaryota > Metazoa > Chordata > Mammalia > Chiroptera > Vespertilionidae > Cnephaeus > Cnephaeus nilssonii. The sequence continues at coordinate 44,010,285 of NC_137071.1, forward strand.
GAAGCAAATAGACAGGACCCAAATAAACAAAATCAGAAATGAAAGAGGTGAAATAAGAACAGACACCACAGAAATACAAAGGAATGTTAAAAAAAATACTATGAACAGCTTTTTTACAACAAACTAGACAACCTGGAGGAAATGGACATATTCCTAGAAAAATACAACCTTCCAAAACTCAATCTGGAAGATTATAAAAATCTTAATAAGCCAATAACTATGGAAGAAATTGAAGTAGTCATCAAAAAGCTTCCAACAAACAAAAGCCCGGGGCCAGACGGCTTCAGAGGGGACTTTTATCAAACATTCAAGGAAGAACTAAAACCTATCCTCCTAAGACTATTCCAAAAAATTCAAGAGGAAGGAACACTTCCAAGCTCATTCTCTGAAGCTAGCATCACCCTAATACCAAAACCAGATAAAGACAACACAATGAGCCGAAACCGGTTTGGCTCAGTGGATAGAGCGTCGGCCTGCGGACTGAAAGGTCCCAGGTTCGATTCCGGTCAAGGGCATGTACCTTGGTTGCAGGCACATCCCCAGTAGGGGTTGTGCAAGAGGCAGCTGATCTATGTTTCTCTATTATCGATGTTTCTAACTCTCTATCCCTCTCTCTTCCTCTCTGTAAAAAATCAATAAAATATATATATTTTTAAAAAGACAACACAATGAAAGAGAATTATAGGCCAATATCCCTCATGAACATAGATGCCAAAACCCTCACCAAAATTCTAGCAAATCGGATCCAGTAGTACATCAGAAAGATCATACACCATGACCAAGTAGGATTTATCCCAGGAATGCAAGGATGTTACAATATCCACAAATCAATAAACGTGATACATCACATAAACAAATTGAGAGATAAAAATCACATAGTCATATCAATTGATGCAGAAAAAGCATTTGACAAAATCCAACACCCTTTCTTGATTAAAACTCTCAGCAAGGTGGGAATGGAAGGATCATACCTCAACATAATAAAAGCCATATATGATAAACCCACAGCCAACATCATACTCAATGGGCAAAACTAAAACCATTTCCCGTAAGAACAGGAACAAGACAGGGATCCCACTCTCACCACTCCTGTTCAATATACTAAGGGAAGTACTAGCCATTACGATCAGACAAGAAGAAGAAATAAAAGGCATCCAAATTGAAAAAGAAGTAAAATTGTCCTTATTCGCAGATGACATGATACTGTACATAGAAAACCCTAAAGACTAGATCAAAATATTATTAGACTTAATAAATGAATTTTGCAAAGTAGCAGGATAAAAAATTAACGCCAAGAAATCTATGGCATTTCTATACACCAATAATGAACTTACAGAAATAGAGACTAAAAAAGCAATCCCATTTACCATCGCACCAAAAAAATTAAGATACCTAGGAATAAACTTAACTAAGGAGGTAAAATACTTATACGCGGAAAACTATAGGACACTGAAAAAAGAGATAGAGGAAGACATTAACAGGTGGAAGAACATACCATGTTCATGGATTGATAGAATCAACATCATTAAAATGTCCATACTACCCAAAGCAATCTATAGATTCAATGCACTCCCCATTAAAATGCCAACGGCATATTTCACAGACCTAGAACGAACTTTCCAAAAATTCATCTGGAATGAAAAATGACCCCGAATAGCTGCAGAAATCCTGAGAAAGAAGAACAAAGTAGGTATAATCTCAATACCAGATATCAAGCTGTATTACAAAGCCACTGTTCTCAAAACAGCCTGGTACTGGCACAAGAACAGACATATAGATCAATGGAATAGAATGGAGAACCCAGAAATTGACCCAAGCCACTATGCTCAATTAATATTTGACAAAGGAGGCATGAACATACAATGGAGTCAAGACAGTCTCTTCAATAAATGGTGTTGGGAAAATTGGACAGATACATGCAAAAAAATGAAACTAGACCACCAACTTACACCATACACAAAAATAAACTCAAAATGGATACAGGACTTAAACATATGATGGGAAACCATAAAATACTAGAGGAATCCATAAGCAGCAAAATCTCAGACACATGCCAAAGCAATTTCTTCACTGATTCTGCTCCCAGGGCAATGGAAGCTAAAGAGAAAATAAACAAATGGGACTACATCAAAATAAAAAGCTTTTTCACAGCAAAAGAAACCATCAAGAAAATAACAAGAAAGCCCACTGCATGGGAGAACATATTTTCTAATGTTATCACTGATAAGGGCTTAATCTCCAACATCTTCAGGGAACTCATACAACTTAACAAAAGGAAGAGAAACAACCCAATAAAAATTGGGCAATGGACCTAAATAGATACCTTTCGAGAGAAGACAGAGGGAAGGCCAAGAGGCATATGAAAACATGCTCAAAATCACTAATCATCTGAGAGATGCAAATCAAAATGACAATGAGGTACCATCTCACACCTGTCAGAATGGCTATCATCAACAAATCAACAAATGACAAGTGCTCCAGAGGATGCAAAGAAAACGGAACCCTTCTTCACTGATGGTGGGAATGCAGACTGGTGCAGCCACTGTGGAGAATAGTATGGAGTTTCCTCAAAAAACTAAAAATGGAACTTCCATTTGACCCAGTGATCCCACTTCTAGGAATATATCCCAAGCAACTAGAAACACTAATTAGAAAGGACATATGCACCCCTATGTTCATAGCAGCACAATTTACAATAGCTAAGATTTGGAAACTGCCTAAGTGCCCATCAGCAGATGAGTGGATTAAAAAACTGTGGTATATCTACACAATGGAATACTATGCTGCAGTAAAAAAATAAGGAGTTCTTACCATTTGCAACAGCATGGATGGAACTGGAGAACATTATGGTAAGTGAAATAAGCCAGGCAGAGAAAGATAAATATCACATGATCTCACTCATTTATGGAATATAATGAACAACATAAACTGATGAATAAAAATAGATCCAGAGACAGAGAAACATCGATCAGACCATTAAACCTCAGAGGAAAGGTAGGGGATGGTGGGGGTAAGGGGGAGAGATCAACCAAAGGACTTGTATGCATGCATATAAGCCTAACCAATGGACACAGACAACAGGGGGTGAGGGCATGGGGGGGTGGGGGCATAATGTGGGAATAAGAACACATATGTAACACCGTAATCAATAAAGAAATTTTTAAAAGTTGAATGTTTACTCTGGGTAGAAGGTACATTTTAACGTTGTTGATTCTACCAATTCATGAACACGGTATAGTCTTCCATTTGTTTACGTCTTTCTCTATCTCTTTTTTTCAATATCCTATAGTTTTCTTAGTACAGGTCTTTTACCTGTTTAGTTAAGTTTATTTTTAGATACCTTAATGTTTTTGTTGCAATGGTAAATGGGATTTGTTTTTGTTTGTTTGTTTGTTTGTCTATTTCTCTTTCTATGAGTTCATTATTGTTGTGTAAAAAAGCCATAGATTTCTGAGCATTAATTTTGTATCCTGCTACATTGCTGAATTAATGTATTACATTTAGTAGGGTTTTTTTATGGAGTCTTTACGGTTTTCTATGTACAATATCATGTCATCTGCAAATAAGGACAGGTTTACTCCTTTTCTAATTTGGATGCCTTTTATCTCTTCTTCTTGTCTATTCACTATGGTTAGCACTTCCAGTACTATATTGAACAGGAGTGGTAAGAGTGGGCATCCTTGTCTTGTTCCTGTTCTTAGGTGAAATGGTTTTAGTTTTTGTTCATTGAGTATGATGTTGGCTGCAGGTTTGTCATATATGGCTTTTATTATGTTGAGTTATGATCCCTCTATTCCCACTTTCCTGAGTGTTTTTATCAAGAAAGGGTGTTGGATTTTGACAAATGCTTTTTCTGTATCAAATGATTAGACCATGTGATTTTTATCTCTCAATTTGTTTATGTGATGTATCACATTTATTGATTTGCACATATTGTACCTGCCTTGCATCCCTGAAATAAATCCCATTTGGTCATGATGTATTATCTTTCTAATGTAATGCTGGATCCAATTTTCTAGAATTTTGTTGAGGATTTTACCATGTATGATCATCAGGCATATTTGCCTGTAATTTTCTTTCTTTGTAGATTCTTTACCTAGTTTTAGGATTAGGGTAATGCTGGTTTCATAGAAAGAGCTTGGACGTATGCCTTCCTCTTGAATTTTTTTTTTAATAGTCTGAGGAGGATAAGTTTTAGTTCTTTGAATGTTTGGTAAAATCCCTGTGAAACAGTCTTGCCCAGGGCTTTTGTTTGTTGGAAGTTTTTTGATGACTGCTTGAATTTTCTCCCTTGTTATCAGCCTATTCATATTTTTTTATTCTTCTTGATTGAGTTTTGGAAGGTTGTATTTTTCTTGGAATATGTCAATTTCTTATATGTTGACCAATTTGTTGGAAAAGTGTTGTTCATAGTTTTTTTCTACAATCCTTTGTATTTCTGTGGGGTCTGTTGTTATTTCATCTCCTTCATTTCTGAATTTATTTTGGGCCTTTTTCTATGCTTCTTGGTGAGCCTGGCTAGAGGTTCATCAATCTTGCTTATCATTTCAGAGAACCAACTCTGGTTTGCTTTGTTTTTTTTTGTCTCTATGTCATTTATTTCTCTTCTAATCTTTATTATTTCCTTCTGCTCACTCTAAGCTTTTCTTGGTGCTCTCTTTCTAGTTCTTTAAGGTGTAGCATTGGGTAATTTATTACCAGTTTTTCTTTTCCTTTTTTTTGTGTTACGCCTGTAATGCTATGAACCTCCCTCTCAAGACTGCTTTCACTGTGTCTCATAGGTTTTGGATTATTGTGTTTTCAGTGTCATTTGTTTCCAGGATGTTTTTAGTTTCTTCTTTGATCTCTGTGGTAACTCCATCATTGTTTAATAACATGCTACTTAGCCTCCAAGTTTTAGAATTTTTTTTATTGTAGTTGATTTCTAATTTTTTGCCATTGTGATCTGAGAAAATTCTTGATATGATTTCAATCTTCTTGAATTTACAGAAATTTTGCCTGTGTCCCAATATTTGGTCTTTTTTTTTTAAATGTCCCATTTGAACTTGAGAAGAATGTATATTTTGTAGCTTTGGGGTGAAATGTTCTGAATATGTCAATTAAGTCCATCTGGTCTAGTGAGTCATTTAGGATTTCTGTTTCTTTATTTTTTTATCTAGAGGATTTGCCCAGTGATGTCAATGGGGTATTAAAGACCCTACTATGATTGTATTGCTATCGATCTCTCCCTTAATATCTTCCAGAGGTTTTTTTATGTACTTGAGTCCTCCTTCATTGGGTGCATATATGTTATATCCTCTTGTTGTATTATTTCCTTTAGTATTATCAAGTAGCCTTCCTTATCTCTTATTATGGCCTTCACTTTGAGGTCTATTTTGTCAGATTTAAGTATTGGTACCCCAGCTTTCTTTTTGTTTCCATTTGCCTGAAAGTTATTTTTCCATCCCTTCACTTTCATCTGTGTGAGTCCCCTGTTCTGAGGTGGGTCTCTTGTAGACAGTTTATATATGGGCCATGTTTTCTTATCCATTCAGGCTGGGTTATTTTTTATTACTGCCTTAATTCCATTAGTTGTTACAGGCCTATTCAGGTTTTCTAATTCTTCCTGATTGAGTTTTGGAAAATTTTATGTTTTTAGGAATTTGTTCATTTTTTCCCATGTTGTCAATTTTATTGGCTTATAATTGTTCATAGTATTTTCTTACAATCCTTTTAAATGTCAGTTGTTACTTAGACTCTTTCATTTCTGATTTTATTTATTGGGTCCTCTCTCTTAGTTTCTTTATGAGTCTGTCTAAAGGTTCATTAATCCTGTCTATCTTTTTAAAGAACCACCTTTTGGTTTCATTGATCTTTTCTATTGTATTTTAGTCTCTATGTCATTTTTTTTATTTCTTCTCTGATCTTTATTAATTTCTTCCTTTTACCTACTCTGAGATATTTTGTTGTTCTAGTTCTAATTATTTTCGTTGTAGGGTTAGATTATTTATATGAGCTTTTTCTTATTTCTTGTTGTTGGCCTGTAATGCTATGAACTCCCCTCTCAGGACTGCTTTTGTTGTGCCCCATAGATTTTTGGGTTGTTGTGAGTTCTTTTTAATTTGTTTCCAAGAAATTTTTTTTTAATTTATTTCTTGAACTCATTGATAACCCATTCACTATTTTTTAAATTAAATCTTTATTGTTGAAAGTATTAAATATGCTCCCCATTGACCTCTTCTAGCCAACCCCAACTCAATGCCTTCACCATCTGTGTCCATGATTTATGCATACAACTTTTTTGGTTGATCTCTTCCCACCCACCAATCCTCTCCCACCTTCCCTCTGAATTCTGCAGTCTGTTCTATGCTTCTATGTGTATGGATCTATTATAGCATGCTTTTTAGCCTCCATGTGCTTGAATGTTTTTGAGGGGTCTTTTTGTAGTTGATTTCTAGTTTCATGCCATTTGATCCTAGAAAATGCTTGATTTGATTTCAATCTTTTTTAACTTGTAAAGACTTATTTTGTGTCCTAATATGTTGTCTATCTTTGAGAATGTTCCATGTACACTTGAGAAGAATGTATATTCTTCAGCTTTGGGATGATATGTTCTGTAAATATCAATTAAATCCATCAGATTTATTGTGTCATTTAAGGTTGCTCTTTCCTTGTTGGTTTTTGATCTGGAAGATCCATTCAGTAATGTCAGTGGGGTGTTAAAATCCCCTACTATGACTGTGTTGTTATTTTTCTCACTCTTAAAGTTATCCAGGTGTTTTAAAATATATTTTGGTAGTTATATTGGGTGCATATATATTTACCAGGGTTATATCCTCTTGTTGAATTGATCCCTTTAGTATTATGTAGTGATATTTGTGTATAGCCTATAGTGAAGGTCAGGGGTGGGGCAGGGGCTGGGTAGAAGGAGGACAGGGGGGGAAATAAGGGACATTTGTAATAATGTCAACAATAAACTAAAAACAGTTTATTCACAATATCATAAGATAATAGAATACTTACAAATAAATTTAGCAAGAGACATAAAATACTTATACACCTAAACCTCTAAAGCATTGTAGGAAAAATTAAGATATGAATGAATGGATAAACAATCCATGTTTGTTGATAAGAATATTCAATATCATTAAGTGGCGATGTTCTCCATAGATTCAAGGCAATCCATTTTAAAATCCAACTGGATTCTTAGAAGGAATTTAAATTCAGAACCTGAAATTTGTATTGAAATACAGGAACCTACAATAGCCAAAAGACTCTTGAGAAAAAACAAAGTAGGAGGACACATATTTCATGATGCCAAAACTTACTAAAATATACGGTAATCAAGAATGTGTGGTATTGGCATAAAGATAGATACATAGATGAATGGAATAAAATTTAGGAACCCAAAAAAAACCCTTACATTTATGGCTCTTTGATTTTTAACAATGATGCCAAGACTATTTAATAGGGGAAAGCAGTCTTTTCAAGAAATTCTGCTAAGACAACTGGATATCCACATACAAAGAAATGAAGTTGGACTATTTCTTCATAGCATACAATGAAAGTATCGCAAAATGTGTTAGTGACCTATTTGATAGAAGTAAGACAAAAAAAATTCCTAGAAGAAAATATAGTAGTAAATCTTTGTGACCTTTGGCATAAAACACCAAAGATATAAGCAACAACAGAAAAAATGATAAATTAGACTCCATCAAATATGTAATTGTTTGTGTTGCAATACCATCAAGAAAGTGAAAATCCAGTCCATTAGAGTAAGAGAAAATATTTGCAAATCATATATTTGATAAGGCTATCAATTCTAGAATATATAAATAACTATTAAAATTCAATGATACAATAACAATCTAAATTTAAAACAAGCAAATGATTTGAATAGACATTTATCTAAAGAAGATATACAAATTAAAAAAGCTCAATGCCATTATTTATTAGAGAGATGAAATCAAGACCAAAATAAGATACCACTTCACACCCACTAAGATAATTAGTGTAAAAGAGAGTAATAAAGTAGTTTGGATGTGAAGGAATTAGAACCATTGTACATTACTGATAAAAATGTAAACTGGTGAAGGCACTTTGGAAAATAGCCTAGAAGTTTCTTTTTTTCCTTTTTTTTTGGGGGGGGGATATAGTAAATATATATTTTTATTTTTTCAATATATTTTTATTGATTTTTTTTACAGAGAGGAAGGGTGAGGGATAGAGAGTTAGAAACATTGATGAGAGAGAAACATTGATCAGCTGCCTCTTCCACACCCCCTACGGGGGATGTGCCCTCAACCAAGGTACATGCCCTTGACTGGAATCGAACCTGGGACCCTTCAGTCTGCAGGCCGATGCTCTATCCACTGAGACAAACCAGTTAGGCCTTTTTTTATTTTTAAATTTCTTTATTGATTAAGGTGTTACATATGTGTCCTTATTCCACCATTACCCTCTCTAGCCCCCCCCCACTCATGCCCTCACCCCCCTGTTGTCTGTGTCCATTGGTTAGGCTTATATGCATGCATACAAGTCCTTTGGAAGTTTCTTAAAGTGTTACCATTTGACCTAGCAATCCATTCAAAGAAATATAATCAAACATAATGAAAACATATGTCCACATAAAAACTTGTATGGAAATGTTGATTGCAACATTATTCACAACTAGAGGCCTGGTGCATGGATTCGTACACCAGTGGGGTCCCTCAGCCTGGCCTGTGGGGATCGGGCCAAAACTGGCTCTCCGACATCCATTGAGGGGTCCTGGATTGCGAGAGGGCGGTTCTCAGGTAACTCCCTCCTCTCTGGTTCTTCTGGGTGCGTCACCTGAGAACCACAGCTGCCAAGTCACCTGAAATCAGAGGTTCCAGGCGGGGGGGGGGGGGAGACAACCCCTTCCCAAGCCTAAAGCCTGGGGTGGAGGCTTTAGGCTTAAGAAGGGGCAGAGCCTGAGATCGGAGGTTGGGGGGGGGGGGGGACCCCTTCCCAAGCCTAAACCTGGGGAGGAGGCTTTTGGCTTGGGAAGGGGCTGAGCTTGGGATCAGAGGGAAGGGGAACAAAATCAATGGAAACATATCCTCAGGTGAGGATAAAAAGAAAAATAAAGAAATGTCATATTCTATGAAAGACACATCTTGAAAATGCTTAAAGAAAGTTGTTATTTTTTCATGGTGAAGGGACTGGGGTCTGTGTTGATGAAAATACCTGGGCGGCTGTGGTGACTGGCAGTGGCTGCAACAGAGGGGTGATGGGGCGGGCGCCTTCCCCTGATCAGCCCAGTCACCTCAAGCAAAGGGAAGCCAGACTGTGGCTTAGGTCCGCTCCCAATGGGGAGTGGGCTTAAGCCATCCATAGAACATCCCCTGATGGCTCCCAGTGAAGGGAGCAGGCTGGGCTGAGGGACCCCTCCCCAGTGCACGAATTTCATGCACCGGGCCCCTAGTTATGCAATAATAAGGAATGAATTAATTATACAGGCTATAAGTGATTGAATCTTAAAAACATTATGCCAAGTAAAAAAAGGGAAGTCACAAAAGATTGTAATATATGGTTAAATTTATATTAAATGTCCATAAAGGACAAACATCCCCCCATTTATTTAAACTGATAAGGGTATCAATTCTGGAATATATAAAGAACTCTACCCTACCCCAGCCCTTGTCTCTGGCAACCAACAATCTATTCTCTGTACCTATGAACTTGTGTAAGGAGATATATATATATTTAGAGCCCACATATCCTGCTGTGCTGGAGGTCCATTCTTGTTGTCACAAATGGCAAGATTTCATTTTTTATGGCTGAATATATATATCATGATTTCTTTATCCACACATCCACTGATGGGGATTTAGATTGTTTCCGTATCTTGGCTATTGTAATGAACACCTCAATGAACATGGGATGAGGGCTTATATCTTTTTGAAATAGTGTGTTTGTTTTGTTTAGATAAGTACTCAGAGTATAATCGCTAGATCATATGGAGGTTCTATTTTTTAAAATTTTTGTGTAATCTCTACAATGTTTTCATAGGGGCTTCATTAGTTTACATTCCCACCAACGGTGCATAAGGCTTGCCTTTCCTCTACATCCTTGCCAATATTTGTTTCTTGTCTTTGTAATCCTAGCCATTTTAACAGGGGTGTTGTGATAGTCCATTGTGGTTTTGATTCAAATTCCCTTGACGATTAATAGTGTAAAGCATCTTTTCATGCACATGTTAGTTATCTGTATGTCTTCTTATAAAAAAAAATGTCTATTGAGATCATTTGCCTGTTTTTAATTGGATTATTTATTTTGCTATTGAATTGCATAAGTTCTTTATGTATTTTAGATATTAGTCCCTTATCACATATATGATTTGCCAATATTTCCTCCCATTCATTTTGTAAATGGTTTCATTTGCTGTGCAAAAGCTTTTTACTTTGATGTAGTCCCAGTTGTTTATTTTTGCTTTCTGTATCAGATTCAAAAATTATCACTGAGCACTATGTTAAGGAGTTTACTGACTTTGTTTTCTTCTAACAGTTTTAGGTCTAACATTCACATGTTTGATCCATTTTGAGCTAATTTTTCTATATGGTATTAGAGAGTGGTTCAGTTTCATTCTTTTGCATGTGGCTGTCCAATTTTAGCAACACCCTTAATGAAGAGACGGTTGTCCCTATTGTATATTCTTGGTTGCTTTGTCCTAAATACATTGATCATATATGTATGGTTTTATCTCTGGACTGTTTATTCTGTTACACTGACTTGCTTGTTTTTATCCCAATATCATACTGTTTTAATTCCTATATCTTTGTAATATAGTTTGAAATCAAGGAATGTGATGAATCCAGCTATGTTTGTCTTTCTCAAGATTGCTTTGGCAATTTGAACTATTTCATGGTTTAATAGAAATTTTAGGATTATTTGTTCTGTTTCTTTGAAAAATGCCACTTGGATTTTCATAGGAATTGCACTGAATCTGTACATTGCTTTGGGTAATATGAAATTTATTTTTTAAGGAAATGATTTTGTATTTATTTATATATATTTTTAGAGATAGCTTTTATTTATTTTTTAAAAAAATATTAATTCTTCCAAGCCACTGTCATAGAATATATTTCCATTGTATGTTCATGCCTCCTTTGTCAAATATTAATTGAGCACAGTGGTTTGGGTCGATTTCTGGGTTCTCTATTCTATTTCATTGATTGACAGTATATGTCTGTTCTTGTGCCGGTAACAGGCTGTTTTGAGAAGAGTGGCTTTGTAGTACAGCTTGAAATCTGGTATTGAGATCCCACATATTTTGTTCTTCTCTCTCAGGATTGCTACAGCTATTTGGGCTCTTTTTTTATTCCAGATGAAATTTTGGAAAGTTCGTTCTAGGTCTGTGAAATATGCCATTGGTATTTTCATGGGGGTTGCATTGAATTTATAGATTGCTTAGGGTAGTATGAACATTTTGATGATGTTGATTATATGAATCCATGAACATGGCATATTCTTCCATTTGTTTATGTCTTCCTCTATCTCTTTTTTCAGAGTCTTGTAATATTTTGCATATAGGTCTTTTACCTCCTTAGTTAAGTTTATTCCTAGGTATCTTAATTTTTTGGTGCAATGGTAAATGGGATTGCTTTTTTAGTCTCTCTTTCTGTCAGTTCACTATTGGTGTAAAGAAATGCCATAGATTTCTTGGCATTAATTTTGTATCCTGCTACATTGCAAAATTCATTTATTAATCTAATAATTGTTGATGTAGTCTTTAGAGTTTTCTATGTACAGCATCATGTCATCTGCGAATAAGGACAGTTTTAGTTCTTCTTTTCCAAATCGGATGTCTTTTATTTCTTCTTGTCTGATAGCAAAGGCTACTACTTCCAATACTATGTCAAACAGGAGTGGTGAGAGTGGGCATCCCTGTCTTGTTCCTGTTCTTAGGGGAAATGGTTTTAGTTTTGCCCATTGAGTATGATGTTGGCTGTGGGTTTGTCACACATGGCTTTTATTATGTTGAGGTATGATTCTTCTATTCCCACCTGACTGAGAGTTTTTATCAAGAAAGGGTGTTAGACTTTGTCAAATGATTTTTCTGCATCAATTTATATGACTATGTGATTTTTATCTCTCAGTTTGTTCATGTAACGTATCACATTGGTTGATTTGCGGATATTGTACCATCCTTGCATCCTCGGGATAAATCCTACTTGGTCATGGTGTATGATCTTTCTGATGTATTGCTGGATCCAATTTGCTAGAATTTTGTTGAGGATTTTGGCATCTATGTTCATGAGGGATATCTTATCTAATAATAGACAAATATGCAATTTGACCGCACCTTCGCTACACCCAAACCACGCCCACCAGCCAAGCCACGCCCACCAACCAATCAGGAAGAATATGCAAATCACCCCAACAAAGATGGCGGCTAATTTGCATATCAAGACAGCTTAGAAAGAAGCCAAGAGCTGCAGAAGGGATCAAAGTTGTGGAGAAGCAAGCAAGCCAGGGGGGAGGAGAAGGGAGGAGAGGAGGCGGGGCCGGGGGAGAAGGAAGTTGAGCAGGTGGGGCCGGGGGAGAAGGGAGGAGCGGAGGCGGGGCCGGGGGAGAAGGGAGGAGAGTTTGCTGGCGGAGAAGGCGGGCCGGGGGAGAAGGGAGGAGCGGAGGCGGGGCCGGGGGAGAAGGAAGGAGAGCAGGCTGGCGGAGAAGGGAGAAAAGCAGGGGGGCTGCTGGAGAACGCGGGGCAGGGGACAAGGGAGGAGAGCAGGCAGGGCGGGGTAGAGTGCAGCAGGAAACCCTATTGCAGGATTTTTCCTGCAACAGGAACGCTAGTTGGTCTATAATTCTCTTTCATTGTGTTGTCTTTATCTGGTTTTGTTATTAGGGTAATGCTGGCTTCATAGAATGAGCTTGGAAGTGTTCCTTCGTCTTGAATTTTTTCGAATAGTCTTAGGTGGATAGGTTTTAGTTCTTCCTTGAATGTTTGGTATAACTCCTCTGTGAAGCATCTGGCCGCGGGCTTTTGTTTTCTGGGAGCTTCTTGATGACTCCTTCAATTTCTTCCATAGTTATCAGCCTATTGAGATTTTTAGAATATTCCTAATTGAGTTTTGGAAGGTTGTATTTTTCTAGGAATATGTCCATTTCCTCGAGGTTGTCTAGTTAGTTGGAGTAGAGTTGTTCATAGTATTTTTTTGACAATCTTTGTATTTCTGTGGGGTCTGTTATTATTTTGCCTCTCTCATTTCTGATTTTGTTTATTTGGGTCTTCTCTCTTTGCTTCTTGGTGAGCCTGGCTAGAGGTTCATCAATCTTGTTTATCCTTTCAAAGAACCAGCTCTTGGTTTCATTGATCTTTTGTATTATATTTTTTGTCTCTATGTCATTTGTTCCTGCTCTGATCTTTATTATCTCCTTCCTTCTGCTCACTCTGGGCTTTTCTTGTTGCTCTCTTTCTAATTCTTTGAGTTGTAGAGTTAGATGATTTACTACCATTTTTTCTTTTTCTTTTCTTTCTTTCTTTCTTTTCTTTTTTTTTTTTTTTTTTTTTAGGTAGGCCTGTAGAGCTATAAACTTCCTTCTCAGGACTGCTTTTATTTGTCCCATAGATTTTGGATTGTTGTGTTTTTATTGTCATTAGTTTCCAGGATGTTCTTAATTTCTACTTTGATCTCATTGGTTACCCAATCATTATTTAATAGCATGCTATTCAGCTTCCAAGTGTTTCAGTTTCTTGGATTGTTTTTATTGTTGTTTATTTCTAATATATTGCCATTGTGGTCTGAGAAGATGCTTGGTATGATTTCAATCTTTTTGAATTTGGGAAGATTTTGCTTGTGACCCAATATGTGGTCCATTTTTTAAAATGTCCCATGTGCACTTGAGAAGAATATATATTCCATGGCTTTGAGGTGAAATGTTCTGAAGATGTCAATTATGTCCATCTGATCTAGTGAGTCCTTTAGGATTGCTGTTTATTTGCTGAATTTTTTGTCTAGAGGATTTATCCAGTGAAATCAGTAGTGTATTAAAGTCTCCTACTATGATTGTGTTGTTGTCCAACTCTCTTTTAATATCTTCCAGGAGTTTTTTGTTTGTTTGTTTGTTTGTTTCATGTATTTGCGTGCTCCTGTATTGGGTGCATACATATTTATCAGGATTATATCCTCTTGTTGTATCGATCCCTTTAGTATTATGAAGTGGCCTTCCTTATCTATTGTTATGGACTTCACTTTGAGGTCTATTTTGTCAGATATAAGTATTGTTACCCCAGCTTGTTTTTCATTTCCATTTGCCTGAAAGATATTTTTCCATCCCTTCACTTTAAGTCTGTGTGAGTCTCTTATTCTGAGGTGGGTCTCTTGTAGACAGCATATGTATGGGTCATGCTTTTTTTATCCATTCAGCCACTTGATGTCTTTTGATTGGTACATTTAGTCCATTTACATTTAAAGTTATTATTGAAAGGTACTTGTTTGTAGCCATTTTTATTTTTTTTGAGCCTGTGTTCCTTCTTACCTTTTTTAAAACTATATATTTTATTGATTTTTTACAGAGAGGAAAGGACAGTGTTAGAGAGTTAGAAACATTGATGAGAGAGAAACATCGATCAGCTTCCTCCTGCACACCCCCTACTGGGAATGTGCCCTCAACTAAGGTACATGCCCTTGACCAGAATCAAACCCGGGACTCCTCAGTCTGCAGACCGACGCTCTATCAACTGAGCCAAATCGGCTGGAGCCCTTCTTCCCTTTTTATTTCTTCTTTTAACAGCATTCCCTTTAGCATTTCTTGCATTGCTTGCTTGGTAGTGATAAACTCACTTAGCCTTTTTTTTTGTCTGCAAAGCTCCTGATTTCCCCTTCAATTTTGATTGGTAGTCTTGCTGGATAGAGTATTCTTGGATTCAGTCCTTTGCTTTGCAACATTTGTATACCTCCTTCCATTCCCTTCTAGCTTGATGTGTTTCTGTTGAGGAATCATTTGATAATGTGATGGGGGATCCTTTGTAGGTAACCTTCTGACTCTCTCTTGCAGCCTTTCAGATTCTCTCTTTGTCGTTAACATTTGCCATTGTAATTATGACATGTCTTGGTGTGGGTCTTTTGAGATTCATCTTGCTCAGGACTCTCTGTACTTGTATAACTTTTTTCTTCCCCATATCCGGATAGTTTTCTGTCATTATTTCGTCAAATAGATTTTCTAATCCTTGCTGCTCTTCTTGTCCTCCTGGCAGCCCTATTATACATATGTTATTTTGTTTTGCATTGTCCCAAAGCTCACTTAGGCTTTTCTCCTGCTTTTTAATTTTTTTCTCCAGTTGCTGTTCAGATTTAGCTTGTTTCTGTACTTTATCTTTTAACTCACTAATTGGGTCCTCTGCTTCTTCTAGTCTACTGTTGAAACCTTCCTTGGTGCTTTTTATTGTAGCTATATAATTTTTCATTTATTCTTGATTTTTGCATAGGCTTTTGATTTTCTCGTCCATCTGGTGTATGAACTGTATGACCATTACTCTGAATTCTTTATCTGTCATGTTGCATGCTTCCATTTCACTTATTTCCTTTCTTGGAGATTCCTCCTTTTCTTTCCTCTGGGTATTGTTTCATTGTCTCCCCATTCTGACTATCACCAGAATGTTCAAATGTCAAGTTTCAGGGGCCTGGTCCATGTGCAGTGGAAGTTTTTCACCCCTCAAGTGTCACTGAAGATCTCTGACACCAAGACGTGAGGCTGCTGTGGGTTGGTGGGAGCCACGCTCGCCCTGGGTCAGAGTCGCAGGCACTAAGTGTAACCTTGTGTTCACACCTAGAATCAGGGACCCTACCTGTGCCATGCTGAAACAGAGAACCCACTGGCCTGTGCGAAAAATCAAAGTCCCCTAGTGCACTTCAGGAGTCAGAGGCTCCCTGTGTCCACGCCAAGAATCGAGTATCAGAGTCTCTGTTGCTTGTTGTGGCCTCACACCGAGAATCAGGGTCCCTGTGTGCACATGCACCAATAATTGGAGTCACTGACTCTTAGTGTGAATGTACTGGGAATCAGGGATCCCAGGCGCACGAAATGAGAAACAGAGTCTAGTCACTGGTGCTCATTGCTGCTTCTTGCGTGGAGATTCAGGGTCCATGATCTGCTTGGGCAACCAGGTTGCACAGTCGCACTGTTTTGGCAGGAGGTCCACTCCTGCCCTGCGGCAAACAATTTTCTGTGTGTGCTTGCCCTGAGTCAAAGTCAGGTGGCACTGGCGTTCAGTGTGGGTGTGGGGTCCAGTCACACAGGTGAGCACTGCAGAAAACAAACTCTCCGTGTCCATGCACCCAGGCTCAAATTCAGTGCTGACCCCCTGTGTGGGTACAGGGTCTGGTCATGGGGAACAAACTCCCCGAGTTTGCATGTTCCGGTTCAAATTCAGTGCAGTCTCCCTGCTTGGATGCAGGGTCTGGTGATGGGAAACAAACTCCCTGGGTCCGCGCCCCCAGGCTCTAATTCAGCGCTGTCTCCCCATATGGGCATGGGATTTGGTCACAGAAAACAATCTCCCCAAGGTCACGTACCTAGGCTCAAATTCAGCACAGCCTCCCTGCCTGGGCGCGGAGCCTGGATGAGGGAAACAAACTTTCCGAATTTGCCCATCCAGGTTCAAATTCAGTGCAGCCTCTCTGCTAGGGTGCAGGGTCTGGTTGTGGGAAACAAATTACCTGGGTTTGCACCCCCAGGCTCAAATTCTGCACTGTCTCCCTACATGGGCGCAGGATCTGGTCACAGAAAACAATCTCCCAAAGGTTGCGCACCTATGCTCAAATTCAGTACAGCCTCCCTGCCTGAGCGTGGAGCCTAGTTGCTGGAAACAAATTCCCTGAGTTTGCACATCCAAGCTCAAATTCAGCACTGTCTCCCTGCCCTGTGTGGGCGCAAGATCTGGTTGCAGAAAACAATCTCCACAAGGATGCGCACCTAGGCTCAAATTCAGCACTGCCTCCCTGCCTGGGCGTGGATCCTAGTCATGGGAAACCAATTCCACGAGTTCACATGTCCAGGCTCAAATTCAGCACTGTCTCCCTGCCCTACCTGGGAATGGGTTCTGGTCACAGGAAACAATCTCCCCAAGGATTTGCACCTAGGCTCAAATTCAGCAGTCTCCCTGCCTGAGTGAGGAGCCTGGTTGTGGGAAACAAACTTCCCATGTCGGACACCAAGGCTCAAAGTCAGGTAGAGCTGCCACTGCTGTGTGTGTGCAGAAAGCCTTATTGTGGGGCTGGGGTCTGGTATTTCCTATGCCACTGCCACAGAGGTGGCGGGGAGGGGGATTGGCTTTGTGACTCACAGAAATCTGCAGCTAGGGTGCCTGGTGTCTTAGTGTCCCTGGGTCTGCAGCTGTGGTCGCAGGTCTTTTACCAGAGTGGCTGTAGGGTCCCAGTTTGCTACTGAGACCAGACAGGGTGGTGGTGAGGCTAGGATCCTAGTATCAAGCAGTTCTGTTCTTCAAGATGGCATGGTCTCTGTTGCCATTTCTATTTTTGTGCCTGTGTTGCTTCTTACCTTTTTATTTCTTCTTTTTACAGCATTCCCTTTAGCATTGCTGGCATTTCTGACTTGGTAGTGATAAACTCCCTTAGCCTTTTTTTTGTCTGCGAAGCTCCTGATTTCCCCTTCAATTTTGGTTGATAGTCTTGCTGGATAGAGTATTCTTGGATTCAGTCCTTTGCTTTGCAACATTTGTATACCTCCTTCCATTCCCTTCTATCTTGATGTGTTTCTGTTGAGAAACCATTTAATAATCTGATGGGGGATGGGTTGTAGGTAACTCTCTGTCTCTCTCTTGCAGCCTTTAAGATTCTCTCTTTGTCGTTAACATTTGCCAATGTAATTATGATGTGTCTTGGTGTGGGTCTTTTGGGATTCATCTTGCTCTGGATTCTCTGTACTTGTGTAACTTTTTTCTTCCCCATATCTGGGAAGTTTTCTGTCATTATTTCGTCAAATAGATTTTCTAATCCTTGCTGCTCTTCTTGTCCTTCTGGCAGTCCTATTATATGTATGTTACTTTGTTTTGTGTTGTCCCAAATATCCCTTAGGCTCTCCTCCTGCTTTTTATTTTTTTTACTCCAGTTGCTGTTCAGATTGAGCTTGTTTCTGTACTTTAGCTTCTAACTCACTAATTCGGTCCTCTGCTTCTTCTAGTCTACTGTTGAAACCTTCCATGGTGTTTTTGATTGTAGCTATATCACTTTTGATTTCTTCCTGATTCTTGCATAGGTTGTTGATTTTCTCATCCATCCAGTCTATGAATTGTAGGACCATTACTCTGAATTCTTTTTCTGTCATGTTGCATACTTCAATTTCACTAATTTCCTTTCTTGGCGACTCCTCATTTTCTTCCCTCTGGGGATTGTGTCATCTCCCCATTCTGACTATCACCAGAAGGTTCAAACATCGAGTTGCATGGGCCTAGGCCATGTGCAGTGGGAGCTTCGCACCACCTGAGTGTCACTGAAGAGCTCTGACACCAAGACGTGTGCCTGCTGTGGGTTTGTGGGAATCAGGCTTGCCCAAGGTCAGTGTTACCAGTGCTCAGTGTGGCCCCGAATGTGCACCTAGAATCAGGAACCCTGGCTGCACTGCACTGAAACAGAGACCCCGCTGGTGTGTGCCAAAAATCAGAGTCCCCTAGCTAGTGTCAGGATTCAGGGTTCCCCTGTGCCTGCACCAAGAATCAAGTATCAGAGTCTCTGTTGCCTCATGAGGCCTGGAACTGAGAATCAGGGTCCCTGTGTGCACATGCATCAAGAACTGGAGTCACTGGCTCTTAGTTTGTATGCACTGGGAGTCAGGAATCCCAGGAGCATGTGATAAGAAAAAAAGTCAAATCACTGGTGCTTAGTGATGCCTCCCACCCAGAGAATCGGGGTTCAGGTCAGCTTGGGGGACTGGGTTGCACAGTAGCACTGTATCAGCAGGAGTTCCACTCCTGCACTGTGGAAAAAAGCCTTCCGTGTTTATGCCCTGAATCAAAGTCAGGTGGCACTGCTGCCCTACATAAGGGTGGGGTTTGGTTGCCCGATTGTGTTGCATGGAACAGATTCCCAGTCTGTGCATGCCCAAGCTCAAGTTCCTGTAGGGGATCTGCGTGCCCTATGGGAGGGGTGAATCTAGCAGTTCCTATGATGCTGTTGCAAGCCTGAGGTGAGGGGGATGGGCTCTGTGACTCACAGAAATCTCTGGGCAGAAGTCTGGATTATTGGTGTCTGTTGGTCTACAGCTGTGTTCACAGGTCTCTGTTCCCAGTGCTTGCAGGGTCCTGCTTTGCGTCTGAGACTGGGTGGTGCTGAGCCCAGGATCCTAGTCTTAAGCAGCTCTGTTTCTCAAGATGGTGTGGTCTCTGTGCCCACACTGGTTGCCCTGGAGTGTCCGTGGTGGGAGTGGGACTCTGTTGTCTAAGACTGCTCAGTTTGGCAGCCCCTTGGAAGACCTGCAGGATGTTGCTGTCCCTAGCTCATACACACACACACCACACATGTCCACACACTCCTCTATCGCTCCCTCACTCTCTCTCACTCTCTCCCTCCCTACCTTCCTGCTGGTTGCCATCTTCCTTCTCTCTCAAAAATTATCTTTATTGTTGAAAGTATTACAGATGTGCCCTTTTCCCTTCATTAGCCTCCCTTCTCTTCATCTCCCCCTGCACCCTGCCACCCAGGCCTTCACCACGCTATTGTCTGAGTCCATCTTGTTGTGCCCTGGAGGTGGTAGCTGTTTAAGAACTATTTCTCCATTGATTACAGTTATGTGGAACCAATGAGCATAAGCTCTACTGGCCATCAAGCCAGATGGCCCTGCAGCATTCACAAAATGATGGCACCATACAAGGTTATGAACTTCTCTCTGGGTGATGCCAATTATTACAGTCCAATCATACCAGGACTAAAATATCCCCTGGCCTCCAGGTAATGAATAGACACCCCTTAGATTGTAGCCACAAAAATTTGAGCACCAGACATATCTAAAAGCTCCCTTCCAGGAGATACTGGTTCTTTGGGGCACGGCAGTGGGAGAGCACGAAGATGGCACCCACAAATCTCAACCCTCAAAAAGGGTTCCAGGAGATTCCTAAATCTGTATGTTAAATTATGTGTCTGCTCTCAGTCTGCTGGTTTAATGTAAGCTGGTGAGTATCCTTTATTTTAAGTCTGGGCGTAATTGGCTGCCTCTGAACTGGGCCTTGGGGTGGGTAAGTCCAAGTATGCAAGCCCTTTAAGAGTGGTTTCTCAGATTGCTATTGTCTTGTGGGTCTCAGGACACAATCCCCTTTGGTTTTTCAAAGTTACATATTTTCAGGGCTTGTCTCTCAATGTATATATTAAAGTTGGGATGCCTGATATGGCATTTATTTCTCAGGGCAAAGCTTCAGGTTGGGAGATCTTTCTCAGCTGTGGGACACTATACCAGGGTGGGTTTTATGGTGAGATTGTTTCCCAGCCTCTCCTACCCACTTCAATGTGGTCTTCTTCTCATTTGACAAACATGTAATTGTCACTCAGACAACCTTTAGTTTTTTGTTTTTTAAAAAATATATTATTATTAATTTTTTTTACAGAGAGGAAGGGAGAGAGATAGAGAGTTAGAAACATCGATGAGAGAGAAACATCGATCAGCTGCCTCCCTCACAGACCCCACTGGGGATGTGCCTGAAACCAAGGTACATACCCTTGATTGAAATTGAACCTGGGACCCTTCAGTCCTCAGGCCAATGCTCTATCCACTGAGCCAAACGAGTCAGGGCTAGTTTTTATTTTTTAAGATGAAACTGTTTTCATATGTAGCTGTACACTCAGTGTGTCTGTGAGAGAAAGTGAGTTCTGGATTATCCTGTATTGCCATCTTGAACCAGAAGGACATAAAGGGCAAATCTTTATTTTATTATTTTTTTATTTTTTTTCCCAATATTTTTATTAAGGTGTTATATGTGTACATATCTTACCATTGCCCCCCCACTCCCATATATGCCCTCACCCCCCAGAGTTTTGCATCCATTGGTTATGCTTATATGCATGCATACAAGTCCTTTGATTGATCTCTTATCTCCCCCACCTATCCCTAACCTTACCCCTGTAATTTGACAGTCTGTTTGATGCTTTACTGTCTCTGTATCTATTTTTTGTTCAAGTTTATAATGTTCTTTATTATCCATAAATGAGTGAGATCATGTGGTATTTTTCTTTCATTGACTGACTTATTTCACTTAACATAATGTTCTCCAATTCCATCCAGGTTGATGCAAATGATGAGAATTCCTTCTTTTTATGGCAGCATAGTATTCCATTGTGTAGATGTACCACAGTTTTCTGATCCAGTCATCTGCTGACGGGCACCTAGGCTGTTTCCAAATCTTAGCTATGGTGAATTGTGCTGCTATGAACATAGGGGTGCATATATCCTTTCTGATTGGTGTTTCTAGTTTCTTCGGATATATTCCCAGGAGTGGGATTACTGGGTCAAATGGGAGTTCCATTTTCAGTTTTTTGCGGAAACTCCATACTGTTCTCCACAGTGGCTGCACCAGTCTGCATTCCCACCAGCAGTGCACGAGGGTTCCTTTTTCTCCGCATCCTCGCCAACACTTGTCGTTTGTTGATTTGTTGATGATAGCCATTCTGACAGGTGTGAGATGGTACTGCATTGTTGTTTTGATTTGCATCTCTCGCATAATTAGTGACGTTCAGCATGTTTTCATGTGTCTCTTGGCCTTCATTCTGTCTTCTTTTGAAAAGATTCTATTTAGGTATGTTGCCCTTTTTTTTATTGGATCATTTATCTTCCTTTTATTAAGTTGCATAAGCTGCCTGTAGATGTTGGAGATTAAACCTTTATCAGTGATGGCATTTGCAAATATCTTCTCCCATGCAGTGGGCTTTCTTGCTGTTTTGTTGATGGTTTCTTTTGCTGTAAAAAAGCTTTTTATTTTGATATAGTCCCATTTGTTAATTTTCTCTTTAGCTTTCATTGCCCTAGGGGCAGTGTCAGTGAAGAATTTCTTTTGGCATATGTCTGAGATTTTGCTGTCTGTGGATTGCTCTAGTATTTTTATGGTTTCCCATCTTATGTTTAAGTCCTGTATCCATTTTGAGTTTATTTTTGTGTATGGTGTAAGTTGGTGATCAAGCTTCATTTTTTTGCATGTATCTGTCCAATTTTCCCAACACCATTTATTGAAGAGACTGTCTTTATTCCATTGTATGTTCATGCCTCCTTTGTCAAATATTAATTGAGCATAGTAGTTTGGGTCAATATCTGGATTCTCTATTCTGTTCCATTGATCTATATGTCTGTTCTTGTGCCAGTACGAGGCTGTTTTGAGAACAGTGGCTTTGTAATACAGCTTGAAATCTGGTTTTGGGATCCCTCCTACTTTATTCTTCTTTCTCAGTATTGCTGTGGCTATTCGGGGTCTTTTTTTACTCCAGATGAATTTTTGGAGAGTTCTTTCAAGGTCTGTGAAATATGCCGTTGATATTTTAGTGGGGAGTGCATTGAATCTGTAGATTGCTTTGGGTAGTATGGACATTTTAATGATGTTGATTCTACCAATCCATGAACATGGTATGTTCTTCCATCTGTTTACGTCTTCCTCTATCTCTTTTTTCAGTGTCTGTAGTTTTCCATGTATAAGTCTTTTACCTCCTTAGTTAAGTTTATTCCTAGGTATCTTAATTTTTTTGGTGCGATGGTAAATGGGATTGCCTTTTTAGTCTCTCTGTCTGTAAGTTCCCTACTGGTGTATAGAAAGGCATAGATTTCTTGGCGTTAAATTTGTATAATGCTACATTGCTGAATTCATTTATTAAGTCTATTAGTTTTTTGACTGAGTTTTTCGGATTTTTTATGTACAATATCATGTTGTCTGCAAATAAAGACAGCATTACTTGTTCTTTTCCAATTTGGATGCCTTTTATTTCTTCTTCTTGTCTAATTGCAATGGCTAATACTTCCAGTACTATGTCAAACAGGAGTGGTGAGAGTGGGCATCCCTGTCTTGTTCCTGTTCTTAGGGGAAATATTTTTAGTTTTTGTCCATTGAGTATGATGTTTGCTGTGGGTTTATCATATATAGCTTTTATTATGTTGTAGTATGAGCCTTCTATTCCCACCTTGTTGAGAGTTTTTATCAAGAAAGGGTGTTGGATTTTGTCAAATGCTTTTTCTGCATCAATTGATATGACTATGTGATTTTTATCTTTCAATTTGTTTATGTGATGTATCACGTTTATTGATTTGCAGATATTGTACCATCCTTGCATTCCTGGGATAAATCCTACCTGGTCATGGTGTATGATCTTTCTGATGTACTGCTGGAGCCGATTTGCTAGAATTTTGTTGAGGATTTTGGCATCTATGTTCATGAGGGATATTGGTCTGTAATTCTCTTTCATTGTGTTGTCTTTATCTGGTTTTGGTATTAGGGTGATGCTGACTTCATAGAAGGACCTTGGAAGTGTTCCTTCCACTTGAATGTTTTGGAATACTCTGAGGAGGATAGGTTTTAGTTCTTCCTTGAATGTTTGGTAAAACTCTCCTGTGAAGCCATCAGGCCCCGGGCTTTTGTTTGCCGGAAGCTTTTTGATGACTGCTTCAATTTCGTCCATAGTTATTGGCCTATTGAGCTGTTTAGATTCTTCTTGATTGATTTTTGGAAGGTTATACTTTTCTAGGAATATGTCCATTTCCTCCAGGTTGTCCAGTTTGTTGGAATAGAGTTGTTCGTAGTATTTTCTAACAATCCTTTGTATCTCAGCGGGGTCTGTTGTTATTTCACCTCTTTCATTTCTGATTTTGTTTATTTGGGTCCTCTCTCTTTGCTTCTTGGTGAGCATGGCTAGAGGTCCATCAATCTTGTTTATCCTTTCAAAGAACCAGCTCTTGGGTTGTTGATCTTATGTATTGTTTCTTTGCTCTCTATGTCATTTATCTCCGCTCTGATCTTTGTTATTTCCTTCCTTCTGGTTACACTGGGCTTTTCTTGCTGCTCTTTTTCTAGCTCTTTGAGTTGTAGGGTTAAGTAATTTATTACCATTGTTTCTTGTTTTTGCAATAGGCTTGTAGAGCTATGAACTTCCCTCTCAAGACTGCTTTTGCTGTGTCCCATAGGTTTTGGATTGTTGTGTTTTCATTGTCATTTGTTGCCATGATGTTTTTTTATTTCTTCCTTGATCTCTCTGGTGACCCAGTCCTTGTTTAATAGCATGCTGTTTAGTCTCCATGTGTTTGATTTCTTTGGATTGTATTTATTGTAGTTGATTTCCAGTTTTATGCCACTGTGACCTGAGAAGATGCTTGCTATAATTTCTATCTTCTTGAATTTGAAGAGACTTTGCCTGTGACCCAGCATATGGTCTATCTTTGAAAATGACCCATGTGCACTTGAGAGGAATGTATATTCTGTGGCTTTGGGGTGAAATGTTCTGAAGATGTCAATTAATTCCATCTGGTCTAGTGAGTCATTTAGGATTGCTGTTTCTTTGCTGATTTTTTGTTTAGAGGATTTGTCCAGTGGTGATAGTGGAGTATTAAAGTATCCTACTATGATTGTATTGCTATTAATCTCTCCCTTGATATCCTCCAGGAGTTTTTTTATGTATTTGGGTGCTCCTATATTGGGAGCGTATATGTTTACCAGAATTATTTCTTTTTGTTGGATTTCTCCCTTTAGTATTATGAAGTGGCCTTCCTTATCTCTTGTTATGGCATTTACTTTGAGGTCTATTTTGTTAGATATAAGTATTGCTACCCCAGCTTTTTTTCATTTCCATTTGCCTTAAAGATATTTTTCCATCCCTTCACTTTCAATCTGTGTGAGTCTCTTGTTCTGAGGTGGGTCTCTTATAGACAGCATATATATGGGTCGTGTTTTTTTATCCATTCAGCTACTCGATGTCTTTTGATTAGAGCATTTAGTCCGTTTACATTTAAAGTTATTACTGAAAGGTATTTATTTGTAGTCATATCTATTTTTGTGTCTGTATTCCTTCTTACCTGTTTATTTCTTTTTACAGTATTCCCTTTAGTAATTCTTGCATTGCTGGTTTGGTGGTGATAAACTCCCTGAGCCTTTTTTTGTCTGCAAAGCTCCTGATTTCCCCTTCAATTTTGATTGATAGTCTTGCTGGATATAGTATTCTTGGATTCAGTCCTTTGCTTTGCAACACTTTGTATACCTCCTTCCATTCACTTCTAGCTAGTTGTGTTTCTGTTGAGTAATCATTTGACAATATGATGGGTATTCCTTTCTAGGTAACTCTCTGTCTCTCTCTTGCCGCCTTTAGGATTCTCTCTTTATCATTTATATTTGCCATTGAAATTATGACATGTCTTGGTGTGGGTCTTTTGGGGTTGATCCTGCTTGGGACTCTCTGTACTTGTGTAACTTTTATCTTTCCCATATCCGGGAAGTTTTCTGTCATTATTTCTTCAAATAGATTTTCTAATCCCTGCTGCTCTTCTTGTCCTTCTGGCAGCCCTATTATATGCATGTTACTTCGTTTCATGTTGTCCCGAAGCTCCCTTAGGCTTTCCTCCTGCTTTTTAATTTTTTTCTCCAATTGCTGTTCAGATTGAGCTTGTTTCTGTACCTGATCTTCTAACTCACTAATTCGTTCCTCTGCTTCTTGTAGTCTACTGTTGAAACTTTCCATGGTGTTTTTGATTGTAGCTATATCACTTTTCATTTCTTCCTGATTCTTGCATAAGTTGTTGATTTTCTCATCCATCCGATGTAAAAATTCCATGACCATTACTCTGAACTCCTTTTCGGTCATGTTGCAAGCTTCAGTTTCACTAATTTCCTTTCTTGGCGACTCCACATTTTCTTTCCTCTGTGAGTTATTTCGTTTCCCCATTCTGGCTATTACCAGAAAGCTCAAGCTTTCATTTGCGTGGACCTGGGCCGTGTGCTGTGGGGACTTCGCTCCCCCTGAGTTTCACTGAAGTGCTCTGACAGTAGGACGTGTGGCTGCCTTTGGTTGGCGGGAACCAGACTTGCCCAGGGTCAGTGTCCCCAGTGTTCCCTGTGGTCTTGTGTGCACACTTAGAATCAGGGGCCCTGTCTGCACCACACTGTTGGTATGTGCCGAAAATGAGATCCTTAGCATGTGCCTGGAGTCAGAGTTTCCCTGTGTCTGCACCAAGACTCGAGTGTCAAAGTCTCTGTTGCCTTGTGCGGTTTCTCGTTGAGAATCAGGGTCCCTGTGTGAGCATGCACCAACAATTGGGGTCGCTGGCTCTTAGTGTGAATGCGCTGTGAGTCAGGGATCCCAGGCAGCTGTGTCCGGTGTGCCAAATTCCCTGAAGTGGAGCTGTGTCCTGTGTGTGCTCTCTCTACTGAGCCAAATCGGCTAGAGCGCACATTCTTTTTTTTTTAAATTTCTTTATTGATTAAGGTATCACATATTTGTCCTCGTCCCCCCATTCCCATCCCACACCCCTCCCCACACATGCCCCCACCCCCCTGTTTTCCTTAACCGCTGGTTACGCTCATATGCCTGCACGCAAGTCCTTTGGTTGATCTCCCCCTTTACCCCCACCCTTCCCTCCCCTCCCCCTGAGGCCCGACAGTCTGATCCATGCCTCTTTGTTTCTGGGTCTGTTCTTGTTCATCAGTCTATGTTGTTCATTATTTCCCCTAGATGAGTGAGATCATGTGCTATTAGAAATACACTTATAAGAACCGAAAATGAGACAAGCAATAATGGTTATGGTGACAGGCAAATGAATCAGTGTGTAGTGAGTTTCTTTCTGGGCCAACAGTTCTTTTGAGACCCAATTTCAATGTCCAACAGTTCCTTATGTGTACATGACAGCACTGACATTTCAGTTCTGGATGGTGGACAAATGGTGGTAATGCAGGTCCGACTCTGTCCGGTTTGGTCCTGGGCAATCTGCAATGATGCACAGCTGCTAACTGCTAGTATGGGAAGGCCACATCAGCGTCTTCCGTCTCTGGACTGCTTCTCTTCTGTCTTCATGGCTGGAGTAGTCCTGTTGATTCCTCTCTTGCTGGAATCCACATGGTCTCAGAGTTGTTTTCTGAAAATATCCAAACCTATTCTCGACCAAAGGTTAATAAAGGAATATTTTCTATAAATTTGACTGGGGATCCTTTTTCAATTTTTGCCCAAATGATTTTTCTCTGGCTTGTTTTGTCACCTTGTGTGTTTTTCATGGGTGTCTTGCTTTTAGCCTTACAATTAATTTTCTAAAGTATTAATTTTCTAGATGTAATTTACTTACAGGATATTTTTCCTTACATGATATTCCTCTACTATCCCCTCCTTTTTTGATTTAAATGTTAGGAGGCTTTTGAAAATTTTATAATGTATTCTTGATGGCTTTTAAATTTTAATTTTTTGCACTATAATATTACTGTTTTAGGTTCATTATATGGTGCACACTTTTATCATGAGATGAAGTACCAATAAAAATTTTAGTTGACTCTTTAGGAACACCTTTTGTTCTGGTACAATTAAATCCTGAAGGTGAGCTGGCTCCGTGCACTCTCCCAGAGTCCCGGAAGGGGGCGGAGTCTGTCCTGTGCGCCAAATTCCCGAAATGGAAGGCCCTCTGTGCACACTCTAAGATTCCCCGAAGGGGGAGCTGTGACCCACAAGCCAAATTCCCCCAAATTCCCTGAAGGGGAGCCCTCTGTGCGCACTGACAGATTTCCCCAACTGGGAGCTGCTTCTGTCCCGTGTGCACCAAATTCCCTAAGGAGGAGCGCGTCCCTGAGCAAAGCTCGGCAGCTTGGGCGAGGGTCGGGTCTATCAGTTACTATGTCGCTTTCCGCGCGCCTGTGGGGAGGGGGATAGGCTCCTTGACTCACGGAAATCTGCGGGGAAGTCTGGATTCTTGTTGTTTGTTGGTCTGAAGCTGTGATAGCAGTTCTCTGTCCCCAGTGGCTGCAGGGTCCTGGTTTGTGTCAGAAGCCAGGATCTGAGTCTCAGGCAGCTCTGTTTCTCAAGATGGCATGGTCTCCGCGTCCACACCAGCCGCCGAGAAGTGTCCGCTTTGTGCGCGGGGCTCCGCTGTCTAGGACTGCCCGGTTAGGGAGCCCCTTGGAAGACCTGCAGAATCTAACTGACCCTAGCTCATACACACACACACACACCACACGTCTACACTCTCCTCTATGGGTTCCTCACTCACACTCTCTCTCTCCCTACCTTCATGCCGGTCGCCATCTTTTTCTCCAGAGCCGTAGTTCTTAAAGTGTGATCTTTGGCTCACCAGCATCAGCATCATCCCGCGCCCCCCTCTCTTTTATTCAAGGGCACATCTTTAGAGACAGACAGTAAATTTTTGTTGACAGGGTCTGAGAGGAGGAGGGACCAGGGAGTGACTGATAAAGAGCATGGGGTTTATTTTGGGGGTAATGAAAATGGTCTAAAATTAGTTTGCTATACTAAATATAAATATGCCAAATATGGTGAATTTTATGGTGTGTGAATCATATATCAATAAACCTCTTAAAATAGCCTAATTAAATTAAAACTAGGCCATAACATAAATATTATCTGATCTTGGCAGTTTAGAATAGTGGGAAACTATGGATTAAGGGGAAAATATGCCAGGTATGAATTCTGGCTTTGCCACCTACTAACTGTATAAATTCAGACAAGTCATTTACCTTCTAAGTCTCAGTTTGTATATCTTCAAAGTAGGAGTAAGGAAACCTACCTCAGAGAATTTTTTTCCCCCACAGAGGTTGTTTCTTAAAATCTAGTTCTTTTACCAGCTCTAATTTCTGTCATTTTCTCATGAGATTATTATAACAGCAGCCATTTATAACAGTGGCCATTATAACAACTGTGCCAGAAACGTTGTGGGCTGTCTTACCTTTAAAATCTCATTGAATCCTCTCAGCAGTCTTATGAGTTCTGTCTTTCTTTACCCATTTTACACATAAAGAAATTGAAGCCAAATGACTTATTTAAGGTGACAGAGATTGGCATGAAAACCAGATCTTCAACCTATATATCTTTTCACTTAAACAAAACGCATCATTAAACAGAATTAGAAAGCTATGAAATAAAGTCAGGTAATACTTTTAAAAGAGAACATGACTGCCCTCTTGGACAAACAATCATCAAATTTCAAATCTCAGGCTGGCAGCAGGAAAATAAGCTACCAGTATTATTCATTAGTTTGCCAATTTTTCCTTTGAAATATTCCTTGTAGCCACAAAAATGAAGGCACAAAGGATCTAGGAGTAGAGAATAACTTTGAACTCTCTTGTTTTTATCTTAAAAATTCATTTAGAGATGTCATTAAATCCCACAATATGATTAATACCAATATTTGAAATTAGTAAGCATCAGGAAAAAATATGATGCTCTATAAAGATGTTTGATGGTTTCCTAAATCCCTTCTTGTTTGAAAAGTACAGAGGTATGTGTGAAAAAGATATGCTTTTACATATCTAGTCTTTTTTCCCCTCTCTCTCCACTTGTATTTACCTTTCCTTTAGAGCCAAAAATGATTACCTTTTTATTTTAAGTATATTATCTATTTCCCTTTTCATGGCAAGACAGAAGGTGAAGGCAACCTAGACTTACAATGTGGCTACATGTGACAGACAGAGAGAAGGACTTAATGCATATTATTTTATGTACTTATCAGTAAAGCCCTCAAAGGAATAATGTCTCTCCAGTCTCCAGATAAAGCAAATAGAGCTCCAAGAGCTCTAATTACTAAGACTAAGGCTCAGTGTTGGAGGCAGGATTCCAACCCAGGTTTGGCTGGCTCCAAAGCCCTGTTGTATTGACATTCCTTACCCAAACAGGGAAACCTCTGCATTTCACCCTGCTTTAATAACCTTTGGGGACCTTGCTTAAGTTAGTCAGACCCTTTAAAGTATCCCCAAGTAAGGGATAGTGAGAGGGAGAGAGAGAGGGAAGGAGGGAGAGGGATTGGAGAGAGAGAGAGAGAGAGAGAGAGAGAGAGAGAGAGAGAGAGAGATTGAGCGATTAAGATTATAGCTTAGTGCTGAGGGTTTCTCAGCTAATTTTCCCATGGTTGAACTGGCATAATACACTTTTATTTAACTAACTGTGAAACTTCTGGAGATTAGGAAGTGGTGTTCTGGTTATGAAAATTTTCATTCTATGCTGCAGTGTTTTTGCTTCAGACTCATAAAACTGGATGCCCTGCATCTGGATAACAAGTGAGAGCATAACCCAGGAGAGGCAGGAAGAAAAAAAAAGTCTCAAGTAAATTCTGTACTTGCTCTCCAAGCAAACCTCTGTGTACTTGCAGTTAGGATGCTAGTTAGGAGAATATTAGAAACTTCCAAGGTTCTCTTTTTTAATTTTCCTTTTATTATGTGCTATGATAGCCATACAAAAGAATATATGTAACATGTTATATAGCACAATAATAAAATGAACACTCATGAGCCCTAATTAAAGAACATCAATATCATTTCTCTTTCTTTTTTAAATTTTTGTTCACTGCTCTAACCCCAGGACATAGTCTGATACTTGTTATGTAGTAGCTTCATAAATATGTTTAAATCAACTTGATTTCTTTTTTTATATATCATTACCTCCAACCTGCCTTCAGAGGAATCAACTATCCTATATTAAAGTTTATTATTCCCTTGCATTTTTATGATTTTTCACACATATATTGTTTACTTTTGCTTTTTTTGAACTTATATAATAGAATCATATAGTATGTATGCTTTTATGAATTATTTTTTATGCAACATTAGTTTGTGAGGTTCACCTATGTGTAACTATATTCTCCTCCTTGTCGTTGCTGAGCTATAATAGTATTTTATTGAATGAGTGTGCTATAATGTACTTAACCTCTCTCCTGTCAGTGGATGTTTCTGCTTTTATAAACAAGGCTGCTCTAATCATTTCCAAACATACTTCCTGGTACAAATGTGCATGAGTTTCTCTAACAAGGGTGGGGAACATCTGGCCTGCGGGCCATATAATGCCCATGAAATCATATGGTCTGGCTCTGCCAAGGCATTAGGGGTGAGTTAATTAAATGTTTGACCAAATATATCAGGCTGATTTTTAAGTTGATAATTTTGTATGGCCTGTGAATGATGTTATAAATATCCAAATGGCCTTTGACAGAAAAAAAGGGTTCCTATTCCTGCTTTAGGATATAAACCTGGGAGAGGTACTGTACTTGGGATTTTTATTTCCAATGCCCAAAGGTCAGCCCATGAGTCAGAACTGCAATGTGCTGTCTGTCCACACTAGGCCAGGGTCAGTGGGAGTGCTGTCTAAAATATTTTGACAGAGAGAGGAAGGGGGAGTTAGGCATAAATTGATCTTGTGAGGTCAGGAAGTATCACAGATCTCTGGTCAAAGTAGGTTGTAGTTAGGAAAACATGAGCTTTAAAATTGTCTTCATTATTTCAACTCCTCTTTCTCCCCCTTTATCGTTATTTTTGTTCAGGATGCATTTCATTAAACGAATATCTAAACATGTTGATGACTTTCTTAAGTCTTTAACCATTGATTACAAATTAGATTATTTTCAACAATTTGAACTGTATTTTTTAAAAATATATTTCATTGATTTCAGAGAGGAAGGGAGAGGGAGAGAGAGATAGAAACATCAATGGTGAGAGAGAATCACTGATCCACTGCCTCCTACATTCCCCACACTGGGGATTGAGCCCACCACCCAGTCATGTGCCCTGACCAGGAATCAAACCATGTCCTCCTGGTTTATAGGTCAATACTCAACCACTGAGCAATGCCAGCCAGGATTGAACTATATTTTAAATTTTAGTATGGATGAAAATTTATATTTTCATCCTAAAGACTCTTTCCAAAAATACCTTTTATTTACTTTATGTAGGTTTCCATTTTGTTTATCTAATATTTATTTTGCTTTCTTAAAATATATTTTTTGCAATGTTATACTAATAATTGATAATGATGTCACTATCATCATCATTCCATTTATCCCTATATACTTTTATACCTTTCAAAAAACATTCCTGTCTTTGAGGTGATTTCTCATCTGTAGCAATCTGTACTCTGCTTTATTATATCATCTACTATGTCATTTTTGTTCCTTTCTTCCTATCTTTATTTTCTATAAGACAGTAAGTTGTTTAGAGGCAAAGATAATATATTAATCAATGCTATATCTCTAGCACCTAGCCCTGTACCTAGTCCATAGGGCTAAGCTCTATGAGTTGAATTGATTCAATCTGTCTAATTTCAACCTCCAATCTCATAACATGGTTAGTTATTGGTTACAAATCCACAAGTTCACTTAATTTTTCTGAGCATAAGTTTCCTGTCCTACAATATAGGGAAGATACAGAGTTGGTGGGATGATTAAATGGGATTATTATATTAAATGGCCTAACACATAGAGCACTTAAATGCATGGCCTTCTGATTTTATTTGAATTGTATGTATTAGCTACAGAAGTCAAAAAAGTGGTAAGAATGTAAAGACACTTCCAAAAAGAAGAAGGAGGGAAAGAAGAGGAGGAGGAGGAGGAGGAGGAGGAGGAGCAGAGGAGAAAAAAACTTCTGCTTTTCCCCCTTGTTTTATGAATGAGGATGGAGGACACAATTTTTACTCAAAAAGATGACATTTTTAGCCAAAGGAAAACATTCTTAGCATTAGGCTCATTTTATATGGAAAGTGAAATTTTCCCTGTGGATTTTGTCACCTTGTTTGTCTTGGTTTGGTGGACAGATTCCTGCGGGCTTTCCAGCTAAGATAAGAAAAGGAAGGCTTATGCGTAGAAAAGACAGGCCACCATAGTCAGCTCCTGGATTTACATATCCTCAGAACTTTTGGAGTGCTTTTTGTTGTACTTGGGACTTGAATAAAGGCTAATATTTATGTCTTAGAGATAAAATGCTTGTCAAGTATAGCCTGAGTGAAAGCTTTCTTTGCTCTTGCCCTGCCAGGGCTGCACATTGGTAGGTTGAAGGGAGGAAATCCTTTAATGCTTTAAAAAAAATTATGATGATTGCCGAAACCGGTTTGGCTCAGTGGATAGAGCATTGGCCTGCGGACTGAAAAGTCCCAGGTTCGATTCTGGTCAAGGGCATGTACCTTGGTTTTGGGCACATCCCAGTGGGGGTTGTGCAGGAGGCAGCTGATCTATGTTTCTCTATCATCCATGTTTCTAACTCTCTATCCTTCTCTCTGTAAAAAATCAATAAAATATATTTTAAAAAAATTATGATGACTGTGCTGAGCATGATTAGCAAAGAACCATGGTTTGAAAGTGAAGGTGAGTAGCAAGAAAACAACAGGATAATGGAAACTGTGCTGGATTTGAAGTCAGCTAGTCCAAGCTTTGGTGTCAAATATTCTGGGCTTCTCCTCTCTGAGTCTGAATTTCTTCATCTGATATAAGGAGAAAAAACTCTCACAGAGTTGTTTTGTGTTGTTGAAATCACCCCCACATGGCAAACAGGCTGCCATTAGGACTTACCTTCCTTCCTTAGTAAGGAAGAAGTGCTCCTGAAAAATAATAGCTGTATTCCTGTAGATGAGAATATGGGAAATTGTCTGCCTGAGTCAGATTAACCAAGAGGTCACTTAAATTTTTTTCAATGTGTAGGAGAGAAAAAATGACCTTTGGGTAGTAGGACCCATGTTAAGTTTGTTTAAACTTGAATTAATTATTATGGGAGACTAAGAATTACCCATTCCATTAAGTTTTAGGACTGGATTTCTGGCCCACTTCTTTACATCCACCTAGGACTCAGAGATGGGTATTCTTGGAAGTTACACTAGGTGACCACTGAAGCTCCATCCTAGTCAAAGGAACCCATGAGTATTGTAATGGCCAAGTGTTGAGATGGTAACCTAAGAGATTTCAAGAATCACTGTCCATCATTTCTCAACGATAGCTTCATGAATAGGGATTCTGCTGCTTTACTTGGTAGAATGGGTTTGGGGGCATATCCATGTGATATAGAGAGACTCCTAAGGGAACTGAGGGAGTGGGGAAAAGGTCCAAAGAAGACTGCTATGATAAAACTACTTATGATACCTCACTGTGTATTCATTTCAAGGGCATTTTATCCTTTTGTTTAATTTATATTATCATTCACAACAGTAGCTCAGTAGTATGGGTGATATTATTCTTATTTGCAGATGAGAATGGAGCTGAGAGACTAGGACAAGGACATCAGACTGCTTTGATGTTTAATCTGGTTTAGCCATAGGTCTACCCTTGGATAAGGTAAGGTCATAGGATTGGCTTCATACCATTTATTTGCTCTGAAATTATTGCCTGACCATCATCGTAAGTTAGATACCTTAACCTCAGATTTCTGCCTTCATCCTTCCCTCATGTAGACATAGCCCATAAGATTGCTGATCCAAGAGAACTTGTCTAATTCCTTAACAGGATCCATAAAGGCTCTGTCCATGTGACAGGAAACTCTGCAAACATTATCTCTAGAAGTATTCCCAGAAAAAGTAAGCTCCACACTGACTGTATTAAGCAATGAATGATAATAATGTACACATGTAGTTCACTCTTCAAGATCTCAGACTTCTACCCTCATATTTCTGCCAACTACTGACGTGTATTTCATTATTTCTCTTGTGTCTTTCCAGTTTGGAGACTGCCAGGGAACATGTTCTGCCCATCGATTATTACTTTCCACCCCAGAAGACCTGCTTGATCTGTGGGGATGAAGCTTCTGGTTGTCATTATGGAGCTCTCACTTGTGGAAGCTGTAAAGTCTTCTTTAAAAGAGCTGCTGAAGGTAAAAGGTCTTGCACGCCCACTTCTATTTTTCTTTCTCCTTTATCTTCTAGAGAGACGCACTAATTTTCCAGGGCCCAGGATTTTATCATCTCAGGGACAACATCACTGGCAGGGTCCTCAAAGTATTTAAGAAGCAAGTTTTCTAATTTGGCCTGCTGGCTTCAACAGTGTTGGTAGTACAGGCAATGTAGGCAATGAAGGTGGTCCCAGGTGGTGCTTGGAGCTTAGCGGGTCCTAGAAATGAAAGAAAAAATAATGATTTGAAAATATTTCATTTCCTCCCTGTTTGTGTTCCACTCTGCTGCCTAGTGAGGGAAAATTTTTCCTTATTAGAGAATTTAGAAGTAGAGATACTCTGAGTCCCTAGCCTGTACTTTGTTATGAATACAAGATTGTTCCTTAGTAAAGTCTCCCTGGCCTCAGCCCCAGAAAGAAAGTGTTCTCACTGTTAAGCAGACCATCAGTCTATGCACCTGCTCCCTCCTGCTGCTGCCTTCTTGATGTTCCTTTGCATTAATAGTTCCCAGGTAGAGAAGGAACCAAAGTGGTGAAATACTTTTATTCGCCTCTCCAGAGACCTGCTCTCAGGGTTGTACATTGGTGCAGAGTCCCAAGCTAAGTCGCATATTATATTTGGCTATATGGACTGAAGACCTGGCTCATTAATCTTATTTAGCTTAGAACAATTCATGTCTGCTCAGCCCCCAGAGGTGCTCAGCCTACATCCTATTGAGGGAACTCCCATTTCCAGACCCTTTATATATGCTAGTGCCTCCTTCTTTATCAGTCAACTTGGGCCTAAGCCATTTATTCACTTTACTCCCCCATCCTTCTAATGGCTTCCTTCTCAAAGAAACAGTGATGAACAGCCTGTAAATAGAGACACTCTACTCAGGGAACAGACTCAGTTGCTAAACACCAGTATCTACTCCTTCCCCCACTTTCTGTCAAGGAAGTACTTTCTTCTGAGACTCCCCCCCCCGTCACTGGGCCTAAAAATGTTGAGTTCCATGTCAGAACCCAAACAGACAGACAGTCTTTCCTTATGTAAAGGCTACAAACCCTGTAGATAGTTTTGAAAGTGGAGCTATGTAAAGCCACACCTTTCACCAGGAATGTGATGACACCCACCAGAGGCACCAGAGAGTTCTTGGCATCTAGAAAGAGGTAACAAATGTGTGTCTTTTAACTAGCCTCACCACTGATAGCCAGTTGGAATGATGATTGTATTTCTATCATTTTGGCCAGGTGACAGGGATACCTATTAAATGGACCACTGTTACTATTTTTTGCAGTCCCTAAAGCAACAAGGAGATAGGTAGCATTTTTTTTTTAATTGAGGTATTATATGTGTACATATCTTACCATTACCCCCCCACCCCACACCCATACATGCCCTCACCCCCCAGAGTTTTGCGTCCATTGTTTATGCTTATATGCATGCATACAAGTCCTTCATTTGATTTCTTATCTCCCCCACCTCTCCCTAACTTTCCCCCTGTAATTTGAAAGTCTGTTTGTAGCTTTACTGTCTCTGTATCTATCTTTTTGTTCATCAGTTTATAATGTTCTTTATTATCCATAAGTGAGTGAGATCATGTGGTATTTTTCTTTCATTGACTGGCTTATTTCACTTAGTATAATATTCTCCAATTCCATCCAGGTTGCTGCAAATGATGAGAATTCCTTCTTTTTTATGGCAGCATAGTATTCCATTGTGTAGATGTACCACAGTTTTCTGATCCAGTCATCTGCTGACGGGCACCTAGGCTGTTTCCAAATCTTAGCTATGGTGAATTGTGCTGCTGTGAACATAGGGGTGCATATATCCTTTCTGATTGGTGTTTCTAGTTTCTTCGGATATATTCCCAGGAGTGGGAT
Organism: Cnephaeus nilssonii; assembly: GCF_951640355.1. Taxonomy (NCBI): domain Eukaryota; kingdom Metazoa; phylum Chordata; class Mammalia; order Chiroptera; family Vespertilionidae; genus Cnephaeus; species Cnephaeus nilssonii. The sequence goes on from NC_137071.1 coordinate 44,046,906, forward strand.
TACTGGGTCAAATGGGAGTTCCATTTTCAGTTTTTTGAGGAAACTCCATACTGTTCTCCACAGTGGCTGCACCAGTCTGCATTCCCACCAGCAGTGCACGAGGGTTCCTTTTTCTCCGCATCCTCGCCAACACTTGTCGTTTGTTGATTTGTTGATGATAGCCATTCTGACAGGTGTGAGATGGTACCTCATTGTTGTTTTGATTTGCATCTCTCGGATAATAAGTGACTTTGAGCATGTTTTCATGTGTCTCTTGGCCTTCCTTCTTTCTTCTTTTGAAAATATTCTGTTTAGGTCCGTTGCCCATTTTTTAATTGGATCATTTATCTTCCTTTTATTAAGTTGCATAAGCTGCCTGTAGATGTTGGAGATTAAACCTTTATCAGTGATGGCATTTGCAAATATCTTCTCCCATGCAGTGGGCTTTCTTGCTGTTTTGTTGATGGTTTCTTTTGCTGTAAAAAAGCTTTTTATTTTGATGTAGTCCCATTTGTTAATTTTCTCTTTAGCTTCCATTGCCCTAGATAGGTAGCATTTAGTATTACTGAAAATATGCTGCATATTTCACCCATACTCCTGAGTGGCCCAGTGCTACTGCTTATGCTGGGCTAGTATAATGTCTAGGGCCCCAGTGTCTAGGCCTATATAGTTTGGAAAGAGACACAGAAAGCAGTGCCTTCTTTTTTTAAGAGTACTTACAGAAGGAAGGCCTTGGATTGGTGTAAAAAGGAAGTGAGAAGCAGCTTCAAAGCCTTGAGATGACTCTCCCTACCCCAGTGAGTGCCTGCCCCTTCTCCATACCTTGTCATCCATTACATCCTGCCTATAGAGCAAAGAATGAAGCTGAGTACCTGTCTATAGCTTGTGTGTCAGTAAGCCAGCCACCACAGTAATAGCAGTCATATCAGACAGCAAAAAAGTTCAAGTAAGCAAGCAAACAAGCAAATTCAATAGATAGATTAGATTGTAATTGATGTTGCCTCTGGGTTTTACAAATCTGGGTCATGATATTGCTGTTGTGGAAAACAGGGGAAGTAAACATACTGTGAAAGGGAAGATTTTGCTGTCATAACATATTCCACATGGGAGCTTTCTGCAGAAGTTAGGACCGAAGGAGGGAGACAGGCAAAAGAGCAGCTGGCAAGGCTGCCTGGGACAAACTCTGCTATGACATATATTTGATGTATTTGAGAATAAGGAAGAGAATGGGGAAGGGCAATCATTCAACTTACAGAACACTTGGAAATCCAGCAAGGTGACAAATGTTCCAGACCCTAGAATCACTTAAGTTAGGGAAACCTGGTTATATTTCCTTTGAGAAAATGAGCCATTATGAGTTCACGGGGCCAAAATGCTCTTAACAGTTTGAAATATAAAAAATAATCAATGGATTCCTTGTGAAACTATGAAGCCTCCTGTTTAGATGTGGACCCCAGGTTCCAGCTCTGAGCCCTTTGAGGGACAGGATAAGGTGGTTTTAAAAATATACACAAAACAAAGAAAAAATTATTGGTGTTTTCAATCTCCTCCCATCTGTAAAGTTTGGTGGCTGGAGTTTACTGTCATCATTATCTCTATTTGAAGGCAGGGGGCTGTCTTCTTACCCTCAGAGAACATTTATTGGTTTGTTTTTTCTTCTTTATTACAATGCATCTTTATTGTCCAGATGTCCTTTCTCAGGTGATTCTGAATCTGCCTTGTTCCAACTTTGAATTCTACCTGTACTGGAGAGAGTAGAAGCACAAATCTTTCTCTTCCTCACTTTTTTGTCATTGTCAGTTAGCTCAGACTGGGTATTCATGGTGTTGATTACCACTTTTTTCATGGTTTCAGAAATCTCTGGACTGGGCACAGGTACAAGACTTAAAAGTCTGGCACGTCAGACAGAAGTCCATTTCTAGATTTGGTAGTTCATAAAGCATGAGGGTTTAATGTTATCATTGGTGCAAGGCTTCACCCAGAGTCAATTGTAATATAGCCAGATTTTCCTGTTGAGGCAAAAGAAGAGGAGAGTGTGTCAAATTTTCTCATTGTTAGTAATACTGGGAGTTTGAGGTGAGGGTGAGGCTAGTCAGGGAAGGATCTGAACATTTTTAGGTAAAAGATAATGGTACTAGGCCTTGGGGTAAAATCACTAAAATCTGATTGATGGAAACTTATCAAAAGAGTGAAAGTATTTGTGTGTATGTGTGCATGCATGCATGCATGTGTGTGTGCATGTGTGTATGGGTACATACACTCAGGCACTTGAGAGGATAATTTGTGAATTAGAAACAGTCATGAGGAGAATCAGCTAGCTGGTAGAGTGGGTGGGATAAGCAAGGAGGTGAAAGGGGAAAGCATATTGGATGCTATCTAAAAAGACAGGCAGTCTAAGGAGAGTTATGTCTCTATGCAGGGGTAAGGACTCAAAGGGGCTTTAGTTTTGTGGCCTATATATGAAATTTCCCCCTTTGGACCTCAGTTTTCCTTATCTATAAAATAAAAGACTTAAACTAGGTATTTTAAATGTTCTTCCAGCTTAAAATTTGTGACAATTCTACAAATTACAAACATCATCTCAATTATTTAAGCAAACACATGTGTATTTGTACCTGTGTGTACTTTTGATTTTGTTATCTTCATATATGATATGGCAAATCCTAGTTCCCATTCTCTTAAAAATCAATCGTTCTATAGGGGTAGAGTCATCTGAGAGAGTGCACTGTGGATAGATTGGGTTAAAACTCATAACTCAGAATTTTCTCTTCCCCTGGCATTGTGACCATGGCTGGGTAACTTCCATTTTCTCATCTGGAAAATCCGGATATGAATCCCCATCACTACCTCATCATATTTCAAAGAGAGTTAATTAATTCATCGTGTGCATTATGTTCACAAGAATTTACTATTTTCAGACATTTTCTAGTAAAACTTTGAAGATTGTACATCCATTTGTTTTGTACACATTGAGCACTGTTTGGTACACATCATAAATTGAAACTGTAGTTTACATTCAGGAACTCAAAGAATTACACCATCCTCACTGATGTTTACAATATGTCCCAATTTAGTATCCTTGGCAAATTTTATGTAAGTATGGCTTTGATTCTCTCTCTTGTCCCAGGTTTTTGTGAGGGAAGAAATGTAAGTGAACCTTCATTGAACTCTTTCTGTCCTTTAAATCCACTCTTTCCCACCTCAACTCATGTGGAATAGAATGTTAATTCTTGTTTGGAATCTTGCACAGAATTTTTGTGCACTTCAGTGTTCTCTTCACTCTCTAACTTTTTGGGTAACTTTTCCCAGAGGCAAGTTAACTATGCAAGGAGGATCTACTTGCAGTTTCAACAGAACCTTAATCAGGTATCTTTGGCCAAGGGGTTGACTGATTTTGATTGCACAAATCCAAGAGATCTTCTCACAAAGCTGCTCTTATCTTTTATCTGTTTCTGGTTTTCTTAAATGTCATAGCCAGCTAGACTTTAGATCAGGGGTTGGAAAATCTTTTCTGTAAGGAGCCAGGTAGTAAATGCAGGAGTGGGCAAAAGTTGTAATACAAATAAATAATAAATAATAATACAAGAACAAACTCTGTGTTTCGTATACTCACTATTGTAAACCTACTTTTGCCCACCTCTGTATATTTATAGCTTTATGGGCCATATGGTCTTTGACTCCACTACTCAACTCTGCCTTTGTGAAAGTGTGAAAGCAACCTTAGACATATGTAAACTCATAGGAGTGGCTATATTCCAATAAAACTTTATAGGCCCTAAAATTTGAATTTCAATTAATTTTTACATGCCATTAAACACTATTTTCCTTTTTATGTTTTCTAAAATATCATTCACAGTCCCCGAGCTGCAAAATAACATGCAGCACACTGGATTTGGCTTGTGGACTGTAATTTGTTAACTCCTGCTTTAGATGGTTGCTCCTGTTCTTGCAAAGCTGCAGAATAAAATTCATTCCTTCTTGTCTCCTGGTGTTTAGTAACTTTCTAAATTATCTGATTTTAAACATTCCTCTGAGTTGGCCAGTCAAATTTTTTATGTCTTTCTTTCCCAGAATGCCTGGTCTGGTGGCTTCTATGTCCTATGCATTCTTTTAATAAACAGGAGGAAAATAAGCACATCTAGGAGTGCTAGAAGAGAATACTTTTATATGATAACAGTGTTCCATGTTTAGTAGATCACTCCCCCTTGAAAAAGACTGAGGAGAAGTTGAAAATTTTCACATATTTTATAGTCTTTAGTAGTGTAAGCATGTGGAAAACTATGAAATATATACAAATGAGTTTTGATGGATGTCATGTATACTCCACATGGTAAAGAGGAAGGGCTTTGGAAACTCTAATACAGTGTTGTAGAAAAACCCTGCCCCATAAAAGCAAGGCTCAGGTGGCCAGATGAGTTATGGATCTGCAAAAAACAGGGCTGCATGAAAGCAGGAGGCTTATTTGGAGAACATTGTGGAGTCCAGATGTGGTTAAGAGGAACATCATCAGATGCAGCAGGTCCTTTGACGTGCCTTCTTTAAAAGCTTTTGTGTCTTCCTCCCCTCCATGATGAATTATATGTTATTGTTCTAACTCTATTTCTGGGATTTTTGGAAGCAGGCTACTTTATAGGTAGTAGAACAAGATACAGTGCAAAAACACCAAATTGGGCTCTAGTTCTACCATTGGTTTACCATGTGGCCTTAAGTGTGTCTTGTTTCCTATCTGCACCTCAAAATCTCCATCTGAATAGTAAAATGATTGTATTAAATGATCTTGAAGATTTTAGCAATAAATCTGTAACAATCTAAATCTTTAATAATAAATCTCTAAAACTTTACATACCCCATATGTGTCCATTGGCTAGTGGTTCACTTTATATACATCAGCCTTGGGGAATAGAAAGACCTGAGTTCAATCCTTAGCTTCAAGACTTAATAGATATGTGACCTTGAGCAAATCACTTAACTTTCCTATGCTTCTGTGAGCTCACAGGGCTATTGTAAGAACTAAATTATGTATAACCCAGCTCCTGGTGCCCAGTAACTTTTGGTTCCTTGATCATTGGCACACAAACAGTTCTGGAGTCCTCTAAGTATGCAGAAAGGAAAGGTAGGAGATATTTGTGGCCGTCCCCTGGTTAAAGAATGCCTTGGTTTGGTGTAAAGTTCCCAGACAAACAATTCCATACAGTGTTATTTAATTAGTGATCAGCAGTGCCAATATAATTTGTATAAGAATATATCAAAGGCAATCTGTTTCTCTTTCCTCTGGCTCCAAGGGCACTATGAGTAACATTTCCAGACATCCCAGCAAGAATGGATTCATTACGGTGCCTGAATTCTAGGCTTTGTAATTTAAGGTTTCAAAGCTCTCTGTGTATCTTCTGACCTCTCTGGTAAATTCAGGTCCACAGCCACTGGCCAGGAGAAAAGCTAACAAAGGTCATAAATTATCCTACACGTTCTTCAGCCTTTGGTTTCCCTTGTCCAACTAGAGGCGTGTCTTAAAGGATGTTATGGCCAGATTCAATAGAAACCTGAGCCAGCACCTGTGTAAATAAAGTTTTGAGGCTTCTTTTCCTGAAGCCAGATGGCTATTTTTTAAACCCAAGCCAGATTATCTTTTATCTGTAGTGCTGTCTCCTACAGTCTTAGTGCATTAGACCCCTTGGAGGAATGTGATTTGGTTGTAGTGTTTTGGTTTTATTTGATTTTTTTGTGGGGGATGAGGCTATTCTTTAAAAAAAAAACAGGCCTTGTTATGACCTGTGATGCTACTGTGTTTAAAATTAAATTCTGGTGATATAACAAAACTCATTCTGCTTCCCATAGATTGGCTTCATATCCCTTCACCCCCATCTTCTCCTCAATTTTAAACCTTTTAAAAAACCAGCCAATCAAAAACTAGCATGTAACATACTGCTTATTTCTAACTGCTACCCAAATCATCTTCAGATCTTGTCCAAAACCCTATGTGGAGAGGAGAGTTAGCACCTGCCAATCAGTATCTAGTCCTTGAGGTTCCTTATCTTTGCTCAGCTTCAGAATATAAAAAATGTTGGCTCTTCATTTGTGATGTTTATGACGAAAGACCTCCTACTTCCCACTCTACTGCAGGGCCTCTTCTGCCACCTGACCTGTGTAGCCTCTATGACTTCAAAAATCCTCTGTAGTTAATGACACTTGGAAAGTGTTTTCTTTGTCAATTTGCAAATTGATGAGGAGTAGCCAACAAGTTTAGGTTCAGATTATGATTCCAAGGGAACAGATTAGATATAAGAAACAAAAGGAAGGGGTGTTGAGATGTGGAATGATTATTTACATACCTACTGAGCTCTATACAAATAATAAAGTGCTCTCTACCCAGAACCCCTATTGAAATAGCGGTAAAATACTTGATTTGATTCCAACATTTGTTAACTATGTGACTTTGGTAAAATGACACCTCCTCCCTGAGCTTTAGTTTACTCACCTATAAAATGGGATAGTGATGACAACCCATCCCCCCCACAGACAACTTATAAGGATAACATGAGATAAGGCAACTAGAAATTTCCTTGTATAGTAAGTCTGACACAGTTGACACAAATGAAAAATTAGACCATATCAAATTACAGCGTGGTTCCAGGAATCCCATGATTTCACTGTAGAAATACTAGTGTAAATTAAATATTCTACCTGTTGCTATTTACATGGATAATTTGGTAGCAATTATTTTCAGACAGATGACATATTTCAGAGATAATTCAGAATATAACATTTTTTTAGCTTTGCAGATACGCTCATTCTAAAGTACAAAGAGCTAAAAGGAGTTGTCTAGAAGGATGATAGGCACCGCAGAGTTGGGCAACACAGAGCTCCCTATGCCCTGTCTCCTAGTTAGAGGGAACTCCAGACTGTAGGTATGTGTATTCTCATAGTCTAGTGGCAGGGAAGAAGGAGTGGAAATGAGTAGCTTTCACTCATTCATTTTTTCAATAAGTATGTAATATGTCAGGCCTTGTGTAGGCCCAGAGATCAATATGAGCAGGCCCTGACCTCTGGGAGCTGCAGATTTGATGGGCATGGCCTCCAAGGTCAGCTATAGTTATAACACTCTATAGAGTATCTAAGTGCAACAGAAACAGTATATGGGACCAGAGAGAGAAAAATTTACAAACAGCTCCCTTACCCATATTTAAGAAGAACCCTGACCAAGGCACAATTTGAGGGGTCTGTCACCATCAGCAGCTCTGGGAGCCTTATCAACAACAACAGCAACAAACAATAATAATGATGATAATCATAGCAGCTAATATTTGCTGAATATTTACTATGTGTTAGGCACTAAGTACTTACATAATCTTCACAACAACTCAATGAGGTAGTATATACTTTTACTTCCCTTAGTTTACAATGAAGAAACCAAGGCATAGAAGACTAAGAGAACAAGAAGGGAACTAATTCATCTAAGTTGAGCAAGCATTCAGCAGCTATTATATGAAAGGTCTTGTTCTAAATGCTAGGCCCTAGCATCTTCCCATGCTCTCCCGTGCCAATGATCTTTTTCCCTGGTTAAACTGACAGTCCCCTATGGTCAAGTATCTCCCCCTGCACCATTTTGACTTCTATTTCACATGTTCTTACCCCTTTTGTTCTATCCCTTACCCCAGTGATCTGCAGGAAATGGGGTGGCGGTGTGAAGCAATAATTTCCCAGTGAAGAAAACAGGCTCATGCTCCCAGCTGATCATGCTTAACAATGTCTGACTTCCCTTGCTCTCTTCTTATTAACAACTGCTGTAACACTGGCACTGTACATAGTTATTGCAATACTATCTATAGATATAAAAGCCTAAGTGACCATTGCAACCAAATGGACTACCGAACAGGCTGTGTGGGGTGACCAGGCCAGCAGGGAAGTTAGTGAGGGGCGACCAAAAGACTGAGCAGCAGGCTGAGTGTGGTGACCAGGCCCACAGGGGGAGCAGTTGGGGTTGACAAGGCCGGCAGGGGGGCAGTAAGGGGCAACCAGGCCAGCAGAGGGGGACAGTAAGGGGCAACCAGGTTGGCATGGGGGCAGTAAGGGGCGACCAGGCTGGTGGGGGGCAGTTAAGGGTGACCAGGCCAGCGGGGGGGGCAGTTGGGGTCAACCAGGCTGGCAGGGGGGGCAGTAAGGGGCTACCAGGCTGGTAGGGGGGCAGTAAGGGGCTACCAGGCTGGCAGGGGGGCAGTTAGGCATGCCCATGCTGGCAGGGGGGCAGTTGGGGGTGACCAGGCCAACAGGGGGTGCAGTTAGGGGCAATCAGGCAGGCAGGCAGGTGAGCAGTTAGGAGCCAGTGGTCCCAGATTGTGAGAGGAATGTCCGACTACCAGTTTAGGCCCAATCCCCAGGATCGGGCCTAAATCGGCAGTCAGACATCCCCCAAGGGGTCCCAGATTGGAGAGGGTGCAGGCTGGGCTGAGGGGACCCCCCGCCCTGTGCACAGATTTCATGCACCGGGCCTCTAGTTGACTATATTCTCTGTGCTCTACCTGACATCCCTAAGACTATTTTGTAACTGCCAATTTGTACTTCTTAACCCCTTCCCTTTTTTTACCAAGCCCACTAACCCCCTTCCATCTGGAAGATTTTTTAGAATTGCAGACTCATTTGAGGTATTGGAGGGGGTAAGGTGGCTACATTTATCTGTTGGTTGACTTAATGGCATGCTTTGAGTTCTGTGGCTTCCAGATACTCAGGTATACTTGCTGAGGTGAAGACTGCAAGATCTATTGCAAAACTGTAAATTCTATATGGAAAAAATAGGCCTCACAAGTCAGAATGAAACATGTAACACTGTGGGGCTGAGGATACGGGGGCTCTGTAAGAAGCCAGACATCATTTTCCAGTTCTATCCCACAAGGTTTATTGTTCCCCTTGGGACTCAATTTCTCTTACTTAATTTCCTACTGCTACCACCCACTCACTTTTCCTCCCTTTTCACTTGGAGTATACCTATAGATCAGGATCCTAGGGTTTCCAGAACACAACAGAGATGAGGTCTCATTCAACAAAAATCATATCAGTAAATACTGAGGTAGAACAAAATGGAAATCCAGTATAGAAAATAAAAGTAGGATTCTATTTCTTGGAATCCCAGATAAATCAATAAAGAACTTTCTTTGGGTATTAGATGTCTTCCCATAAAGTGGCTCCATTTTAGCTATGTCAACTTGGCCCTATCTTCACTTGATAACCTTTCTTTCTTATTTGCTAACCTATATGCTCCTATAGGTCCTAGAGAAATGCCAAAAATTTACACACATATTCCATAAGAGGAAGGTTATTCTCTAATAGCAAGCCCTTTTATGATGCTGTGGACATTTGAGATCCATGATGCTGGGAACACTAGTGAGTGACTTGACCCCACATTGGAGCAGAATATGATTGGTGTTTTGCCTCAAGGCGACATTTACTGTTCTAGGAAATTTAACTCCAGAGATTGCTTACTCACACCAGAGAATATGTACAGAGAATAAATACTACATATAAGTCTTCCTCTGGTGAGCTTCAGAAATGTTTGAAGCAGTGAGTACATGGTAGATTAGGCCTTAGGAAATTTATTTGACCTCTCTAAGCCTGTTTCTTCACATTTGAAATAGAGATAGTATGGTAGTTTAAAAGGCAAAATAAATTGATGCTTTAGAAAACCTTACATATTGCAAAGTGGGATATTAGTATTTGTTTCTAGTTTCTACAAGATCTTCTTACAATCATTCAAGAGAGTAATGGCTACTATTAAATAAATAGTTGCCTCTGAACACCCTGGAACACTTTGCAAAGAGTTGCCTATGGGAGAAACAGCTTTACTTGCAAATCACTCCATGACTTACATGTTTTCTATGTACACAGCTTATAATGCATAAGGCACACCAGAATGACTATTTCTTTGAAGTATTTTTTATGGATCCTCAAAGTGAATTCTGTCTCCAGTCAAAACAGTCTATTGCAAAGAGAACCAACAAATTGATTAACAACATATCCAACCACTTTTCATGATGTAGGAGCAGGCATATCAATATATAATATATATATATATTAGAGGTCCAGTGCATGAAATTCATGCAAGAGTAGGCCTTCCTTCCCCCAGCTCCCGGCACTAACTTCCCTCTGGCACTCAGGACCCTGGCTTTCCTCCAGCGGCCGGCAGGCACCCGGGGCCCACGCTTCCCTTGCAGCCCCAGCTTCATCCAGAAGGATGTCTGGTCTAATTAGCATATTACACTTTTATTATTATAGACTAGAAGCCTAATGCATGAAATTATTTCAAGAATAGGCCTTCCTTCCCCCAGTTGCCAGCACCGGCTTCCCTCTGGCACATGGGAACCAGGCTTCCCTTGCAGCCCCGGCTTCATCCGGAAGGACGTCCAGTCTAATTAGCATATTATGCTTTTATTATTATAGATAATTTAATTATCTCCATAATTTTACTTATAGAGATAATTTAATTATACATATAATTTTATTTATAAACTAGAAGCCCGGTGCACGAAATTCATGCACGGCGGGGGATTGTCCCTCAGCCCAGCCTTTACCCTCTTCAATCTGGAACTCCTGGAGGGATGTCCGACTGCCCGTTTAGGCCCGATCCTGGTGGTATCGGGCCTAAACGGGCAGTCGGACATCCCTCTCACAATCCAGGACTGCTGGCTCCCAACTGCTTGCCTGCCTGCCTTCCTGATTGCCCCTAACCGCTTCTGCCTGCCATCCTGATCACCCCCTAACCACTCTGCTGCCAGCCTGGTTGATGCTTAACTGCTCCCCTGCCAGCCTGTTTGCCCCCAACTTCCCTCCTCTGCCAGCCTGATCACCCCTAATTGCCCTCTCCTGCAGGGTTGATCACCTCCAACTGCCCTCCCTTGCAAGCCTGGTCCCTCTCAACTGCCCTCCCTTGCAGGCCTGGTCCCTCACAACTGCCCTCCCTTGCAGGCCGGGTGCCTCCCAACTGCCCTCTCCTGCTGGCCATCTTGTGGTGGCCATCTTGTGTCCACATGGGGGCAGGATCTTTGACCACATGGGGGCAGCTATATTGTGTGTTGCAGTGATGATCAATCTGTATATTACTCTTTTATTAGATAGGATAGAGGCCTGGTGCATGGGTGGGGGCCAGCTGGTTTGCCCTGAAGGGTGTCCCGGATCAGAGTGGGGTTCCCTTGGGGCGTGGGGCAGCCTGAGCGAGGGGCCTGTGGTAGTTTGCAGGCCAGCCATGCCCCCTGGCAACCCAAGGGGAGGCCCTGGTATCTGGAATTTATTTTCCTTCTACAATTGAAACTTTGTAGCCTGGAGCGGAGCCAAGCCTGGGGCTCTGGCAGCCATTTCTGTGGCAGTTAATTCACCTTCTACAATTGAAACTTTGTAGCCTTAAGCAGGTGAGCCCGGCCAGGGTGTGCGGAAAGCTTTGCTTCCCCTATTGCCGCTGGCAACCCTGGCCTGCTCTCTCAAGCTCCATTCTGCCGCCATTTGTTTGAATTTGTTTACCTTCTATAATTGAAACTTTGTAGCTTGAGTGGAGGCTTATGCCTGCAACGGCTTTGGAAAGCTTGGCTTACTCTGTTACCTGGGAAACCTTGCTCTCTGTGGCTGTAGCCATCTTGGATTGGGGTTAATTTGCATACTTACCCTGATTGGCTGGTGGGCGTGGCTTGGCTGGTGGGCGTGGCTTATGTAGCGGAGTGATGGTTAATTTGCATATTACCATTTTATTAGAGAGGATATAATCATTGTCTCTGAGCAAGTGAGCAGCATAGTAGGCAGAAAATGGCCAAGAGAGGCCATGGGGATTGCCTTCTCATTACAGCTCAGCTTTGGGTCTTAGTTGCAAAGTTAATAAAAGCCTGTGAAGATAAGTTTCAGTGTTTATGGCAGAGGCAAAACTTGCTCTAGGAGCCAGACCTTGTTTCATTGTCTATTATTTTTAATCTCCAGCAGACATGACTTTGGTCTGGAACCTGGTAACAGGACAGTTTCCTAAGCTGCTTGTATACAAATTAAGGAAGAGAGGTAATATTATTGGAATGAATTTGTATGTTGTAAATTATAAATATATGTGTGTTTTAATTTGAATTTTATCACCCTAAAATTGTATCTGTTTTCCTCAATGGAGCTGTCTGCCTGCCTTTAATATGTTTGCTTTGAGCTCCTGGGAATTCCTGCCTGGCTAAAACATGAACCTTGTGAAATTGTTTTCAAGGTCCTTTTCTTTGTTTTCTTTTGATGCCTGAGCTGCCAGGGTCAGAAGTGGTTGTGGTGGGCTAACAATGAGGTGACAACAAGCTGAGTTTTGTTCTTTGACCTCCCTTGACCCCTTCCATTCATCATCCAAGAGGCTCCAAGCCAGCATTCTACAGATCATCCTCACCAAACTCACTGAGGACTTAAAGGGAATCAGAATTTCAAATAGCCATTATGGAGGGAAAGAATGAGACAGGATTTATAAAACTATGGTGATTCTTTTCACTCCAGAAAGATGTGACTCTTCTTTGGAAATTATCAAAATCCTCGGTATATTCCAGGATCTGAGCTGCTTCCTTAAGAAGCACATTAAGGAGATGTTTCTTGGCCAAGAAAATATTAAAAGATCATTCATCAATGCATTCAACCCATATATATTGAGAATGCTCTATGTACAAGACACTGGAATGACAAAAAATAAGTTTATCTTTGTCTCTTTCACAATATAACGAGGAAAATAGCTATTCTTTCCTTTTATAATGATATTAGAGGCCCAGTGCACAGGACTCATGCACAGGTTGGGTGCATGTCCTGTAGGGATCAGCCTGCTGTGGGAGCACTGCTCATCCCGGTCATCCGAGCGGCTGTGGACCCACCTTCTGAGCGGCTACTCCCTGGTCTGGCATCTTCTGTAGAGCTGGAGCACTTGCCTCTCCAGGGACCCAGTTGGGGCCGGGCCCAGGGACAATAGCACTGAGAGGCAGTGGAGTAGGCCTCAGTCCAGCAGCGACCACAAAACTGCCTCTCAGCCTTCACAGTTAGCTCTGTGAGCCTGGCAGTGATTCTGTGTGGCCTACAGGCATCTGAAGGAGGTGGCAGAGAGCGAGGAGGAGGAGACTGGGGCAAGGAGGTGATGATCGCAGCCCAAGTTCCTGCCTGTCCGCCCAGGGTTCACAGCAGGAGCAGCACCTCATCCCAGGCAGCCAAGCAACACTCCCACTATGGTAACACACTGACCACCAGGGGGAAGCTCCTGCATTAAGCATCTGCCCCCTGTTGGTCAGTGTGTATCATAGTGACTGGTTGACCAGTCATTCTGGTCGTTCTGCTGTTTGGTCGCTGGGCTTTTATTATATAGGATATTACATTTCCTATACTGCTGTATATATTCACATGGTAATGAAACAAAGGAATTATTAAAATGTGGAGAGAGGACAAGGAAAGGAGGACTAAGTGTGGGTCTATCCACTCTCAAGGCTCCATTTTTAAATACTGGGATTGAATTTCAAAGGAATATGTTGACATCTCATCATACAGAACTGCAGATAACAGAATCTTGCAGTCATTGGAAGCAATAAAATGGGTGACAGAATGAAATGAATGCAATGAATAATTGAGAAGGGTTAGTTCACTTTCTTTTAAAAAAGAGTCTACTTCATGCATACATCATGGCAGAGTAAAACAACCACTACAAAAAAAGAAAGTTAGCATGTGTCACTGAAACTCTCTGGACTTATGCTTCTGCATCTGCAAAGCTGTTAAATGGTATTTTCCCTTTCTACTTCATGGGTATGTTGTGAGATGGAGTCCTGGAAGGGATTTTCTAATGTTAACATATTTTATACATATAAAGTGATTGCTATTATGGCCTTATAAAGGTAGAACTGCCTTCATTAATGACTTGTAGCATCTTTAAAGACCTCTGCATGCTTTTAAATTAGATTATTTATGCCAGAACTTATAGGGCACTCTTGATTTAATTTTCTGACTCCTCTCCCAGAAAATAAGAATTTTTGGTACTGAAAGGCAAGCTAGGTTTGTTTTAGATATAATTCATTCACCTCAATATTTACCCTTTTTAAGTGTGCAATTTCAGGTTTTTTTAGTATGTTCAAGAAGTTACACAAACATCATCACTATCTAATTCTAGAACATTTCATCATCTTGAAAAAATAACTTGTACCCATTAGCAATTATTCCAAATACCCTCTGCTCTTACACCCTGGCAATCACTAATATACTTTATGTCTCTCTGGATTTTTCAATGCTTGACATTTTATATAAATGGAATAATACAGAAATGGCCTTTTATATCTGTGTCACTTAGCATAATGTTTTTAAGGTTAATCCATGTTTTAGTATGTATCAGTACTTCACTCCTTTTTCTGCCTGAACAATAATTGCCGGATTATAGGATAATAATACATTTAATTTTTGAGGGACAGACACATTATTTTTTATAGATACAGCACCATTTTACATTCCTATAAACAGCATATGAGGACTTGAATGACATCACTTTCTTGCCAAAATTTTATTATCTGTTGTTGTTGTTGTTGTTACTAATATTATTACCATCCTAGTGGGTGTGAATTGGTATTTCATAGTGCTTGTGATTACATTTCTCTAGTGACTAATGATGTGCATCTTTTCATTTGGTTGTTGGGTAATTGTATATCCTCTATAGAAAAATTACTATTTAAAACATTTGCCCATGTTTTAATTGGATTATTTCTTTTTTATTACTGCCTTACATATGATATTCTTTATGATGTCTGAATACAAGTCTCTTATCAGATATATGATTTGTAAGCATTTTCTCCCATTCTGGAAATTATCTTCATTTTAGATGGTGTCCATTAAGAAACAAAATCTTCAATTTTTTAAAATTTATTTATATTTTTGACATTTACAGATGTCCCCACTTTCCCCCACTTTGCCATGTTCACTCAACCACTGCCCCTCCCAAACCCTCTGGCCATCACCACACTGTTGTCTTTGTCTATGGATTATGCATATGTGTTCTTGGGCTGATCCCTTCACCTTCTTTCAACTAGTCCCCCACTCCCCTCTGACAGCTATCAGTCTATTCCATGTATCCATGCTTCTGTTTCTATTTGTTCATCAGTTTATTTTATTCATTAGATTACACATATAAGTGAGATCATACCATATGTGTCATTCCCTGACTGTCATATTTCATTTAGCATAATAATCTCCAGGGCCACCTATGCTGTCCCAAAAGGTAAAACTTCCTTTATTTTTACAGCCACATAGTATTCCATGGTGTAAATGTACCACAGGATTTTTATCCACTCATCTACTGATGAGCACTTGGGGGCTGTTTCCTGATCTTAGCTATTATAAATAACACTGCCATGAACATAGGGGTGCATATATTCATTCTGATTGGTGTTTCAGGATTCTTAGGATATAATTGCAGAAGGGGGACCATTGGGTCAAATGGCAGTTCTATTTTTTTAGGGAATGCCATACTAATTTTCAAAGTGGCTGCACCACTCTGCATTCCCACCTACAGTGCATAAGCGGTCCCTTTTCTCCACATCCTTGCCAACACTAGTTGTTTGTTGAGTTATTATTGGTTATAGCCATCTGAAAAGTGTGAATGATATCTCATTGTCATTTTAATTTGCATCTCTCTGTTGATTAGTGACTTTGAGCTTCTTTTTCTTTTTTTTTTTTTTTCATATGTCTCTTGGTCATGTGTATGTCCTCTTTGGAGAAGTGTCTATTCAGGTCCTCTGCCCACTTTTTAATTGGATTGTTTGTCTTCCTTTTGTTGAAATGTATAACTACTTTATATATTTTGGAAAATATCCCCTTATCAGATGTATCATTGGTGAATATGTTTCCCCATACAGTAGGTTCCCTTTTTATTTTGATGGTGGTTTCTTTTGGTGTGCAAAGCTTTTTCGTTTTATGTAGTCTCATTTATTTCTCTTGCCCTAGGAAGTGTATTGGCAAAAAAATATTGCTACATGAGATGTCTGAGATTTTACTGCCTATGATTTTTTCTAGGAATTTTATGGTTCGGGGCCTAACATTTAAGTTTTTTTATCCATTTTGATTTTATTCTTGTGTATGGTGTAAGTTGGTGGTCTAGTTTTATTTTATTCCATGTACCAATCCAATTTTCCCACCACCATTTATTGAAGAGACTGTCTTTTCTCCATTGTATGTTCCAACTTTGTTATTTCTCAATATTGCTGAGGATATTCAGTATCTTTTTTGGTTCCATATAAATTTTTGGAATATTTGTTCTAGATCTGTGAAATATGTCATTGGCATTTTAAAAGGAATTGCATTGAATCTCTAGATTGCTTTGGGCAGTATTGATATTTTAATGATATTAATTATTCCAATCCATGAACATGATATATGCTTCCCCTTATCTGTATCCTCCTCAATTTCTTTCTTCAATGTCCTATAGTTTTCCCAGTACAGGTATTTTTCCTACTTAGTTACATTTATTCCTATGTGCCTTATCTTTTTGGTTGCAATAGTAATTGGGATTGTTTTCTTAGTTTCCCTTTCTGATAGTTCATTATTGATGTATAGAAATACAGATTTCTGAATATTAATTTTGTATCCTGCTACTTTGCTGAATTCATTTATTAGATCTAGTTGTTTTCTGGTGGAGTCTTTAGGGTTTTCAAAGAACAATGTCATGTCATCTGAGAGTAATGACAGTTTTACTTTCTCCTTTCCAATTTTGATGCCTCTTCTTTCTTCTTTTTGTCTGATTTCTGTGGTTAAGCCTTCTCGTACTATGTTGAATAAAAAACAGGTGATACCAGACAGACATGTTTTATTCCTGATCTTAAGGGAAACCTTTAGTTTTTTCCCCATTGAGTATGATGATGGCTGCAGGTTTATCATAAACTAGAGGCCCAGTGCATGGAATTTGTGCACTCATGGGGGCGGTCCCTCAGCCCAGCCTGTGCCCTCTCACATTCTAGGAGCCCCACAATTGATTGCCCCAAAGAGGTAGGCCCCGCCCATCTGCCGCAGCACTGCCGTGTGGTAGCCTGGGCCTCCATCTTTGGGGCGATTGTGGAGTCCCCCAATTGATTGATCGCCCCACCAGCCAGTGGCCTGGGCCTCCCTCTGCAGGGTGATCATGGGGCGATGGCCAGGCCCCTGACTAATCACATTGCACCCACTTTGGCTGGCCTGGCACCAGCGTGTGTCATAGTGTGGTCATCTGGAAGGTCATCTGGATGGTCTTTCGGCTGTTCAGTCTTTAGGTCAATTTGCATATTACACTTTTATTATTATAGATGGCCTTTATTACATTGAGGTCTATTCCTTGTACTCATGATTTTCTGAGAGTTTTTATCATAAATGAGTTCTGGATTATGTCAAATTCTTTTTCTGCATCTATTGATATCATCATGTAGTTTTCATGCTTCATTTTATTTATGTGGTATATCACATTTTTTGATATATGGATATTATTCTAGCCTTGCATCTTTTGAATAAATCCCACTGATTGTGGTATATGATATTTTTAATCTATTCCAGGTCCAGTTTGCTAATATTTTTGTTGAGGATTTTAGCATCTATGTTCATCAGGGATATTGGCCTATAATTTTCTTTCTTTATAGTGTCTTTATCTGATTTTGGAATTAGAATAATCCTGACCTTGTAATATGAATTTGGGAATTTTCCCTCTTGAATTTTTTGGAATAGTTTAAGAAAAAAAGGTGTCAGTTTTTCTTTGAATGTTGGGTAATATTAACATATGAAGCCACCAAGTCCAGGACTTTTATTAGTTAGAGTTGTTATTATTATTATTGTTGTTGTTGTTGTTATTATTATTATTACTAGAGACCCGGTGCACAAAATTTGTGCACGGGGGTGTGGCCCTCAGCCCAGCCTGCACCCTCTCCAATCTGGGACACCTCAAGGGATGTCCGACTGCCTGTTTAGGCCTGATCCAGATAAGATTCGGCCTAAACGGCAGTCAGACATCCCTCTCACAATCCAGGACTGCTGGTTCCCAACTACTTGCCTGCTTGCTTCCTGATTGCCCCTAACCGCTTCTGCCTGCCAGCCTGATCACCCCCTAACCACTCCCCTGACAGCCTGATTGATGCTTAACTGCTCCCCTGCCAGCCTGATTGCCCCAACTGCCCTCCCCTGCAGGCCTGGTCACACCTATCTGCCCTCCCCTGAAGGCCTGGTCACCCACAACTGCTCTCCCTTGGAGGCCTGGTCCCTCCCAACTGCTCTCCCCTGTTGGCCATCTTGTGGTGGCCATCTTGTGTCCACATGGGGCAGCCATCTTTGACCACATGGGGGTAGCCATCTTGTATGTTAGAGTGACGGTCAATTTGCATATTACCCTTTTATTAGATAGGATTACTACTACTACTACTACTACTACTACTACTACTACTAATACAATTTCACTACTTGTAATCTGTCTACTTAGATTTTCTGATTCTTCCTGGATCAGTTTTGGAAGATTATATGTTTTTAGGAATTTATCCTTTTCTTCCAGATTGTTCTATTTGTTGGCATATAGTTGTTCATAATATTTTATTATAATCCTTTGTATTTTGGGGTGTTAGTTCTTAATTCTCCTCTTTTATTTCTGAGTTTATTTAGGTCCTCTTTCTTTTTTTCTTAAAGAGCCTGATTAAAGGTTCATCAATCTTGTTTATCTTTTTAAAGAAGCAGCTCTTGGTATAATTCATCTTTTGTAATGTTTTTAAGAATCTGTTTCATTTATTTCTTTTCTGATCTTTATTATTTTCTTCCTTCTACTTACTTTGGGCTTTGTTTGTTGTTCTTTCCAGTTCCATTAAGTGTATAGTTAGACTGTTTATTGAAGTTTGTTATTGTTTCCTGAGGTAGGCCTGTAACACTTTAAATTTCCCTCTTTAGACTGCTTTCCCTGTGTCCCATAGATTTGGGGTTGTTTTGTTTTCATTTTCATTTGTCTCAAGGGATCTTTATATTTCTTCCTTGATCTCATTGTTAACCCATTCATTGGATTGTATCATCTTATAGGGCATCCACATGTTTATGTGTTTTTTAGTTGTTTTTTTTCTTGTAAACGACTTCTAGTTTTATAGCATTGTGGTCATGGTAGATGTTTATATTCTTTAAATATTCTTAAATTTATTGAGACTTGTCTTTTGCCCTAATATGTTTTGTATCCTAAAAAAATATTCCATGTGCACTTGAAAAGAATGTATATTCTACTGATTTGGGGTGAAATGCTCTGAAGAAGTAAATTAAATCCATCATATCCAGTGTTCCATTTCAAGCCACTGTTTCCTTTTTGATTTTTTGTCTAGACGATCTATCCATGTATGTCAATGTGCTGTTAAAATACCCTAGTATATCTGTATTACGGTCAATCTCCCCATTTATGTTGATCAATATTTGTTTTATATATTTAGGTGCTTCTAAATTGGGTTTATAAGTGTGTACCAGACTTATATCCTGTTGTTAGATTACTCTCTTTATCATTATGTAATGTCCCTGATTGTCTCTTGCTATAACTTGTTTTAAAGACAATTTATTAGATATAAGTCTTGCTACCCCAGTTTCTTTTTCATTTTCATTTGCATGGAATATCTTTTTCCATCTCTTTACTTTTAGTCTGTTTGTATCTTTTGTTCTGAGGTAGGTATCTTTTTGACAGCATATATATGGGTCTTGCTTTCTTACTCAGGCAACTACCCTATGTATTCTTTTCATGTGCTTTTTTTCTTTATTGATTAAGGTGTTACATATGTGTCCTTATCCCCCCCCCATTGACCCCCACTCCAAACTCATGCCCCCCCGGTGTCTGTGTCTATTGGTTAGGCTTATATGCATGCATAAAGTCCTTTAGTTGATCTCTCCCCCTGACCCCTCCCCTCCCCTATATTCCTTCTGAGGTTTGAAGGTCTGAATGATGCTTCTCTGTCTCTGGATCTGTTTTTGTTCACAGTTTATGTTGTTCATTATATTCCACAAATGAGTAAGATCATGTGATATTTATCTACCCTATGTCTTTTGATGGGATCATTTAAGCTATTAAAAGTATTATTGATACGTATGTAATTAATGTCAGTTTTTTCCTTTAACTCTGTTCCTCTGTTTTTTGTTTGTGTGTGTGTGTGTTTTCTTCCTCTTCTACTTCTTAAAGCAGGTCCTTTAATGTTTCTTGTAATACAGCTTTGGAGGTAAAAAACAAAAAACAAAAAACAAAACAAAACAAAAACACACACACAAACTCTCTTAGCCTTTTCTTCTCTGGGAAGCTATTTATTTCCCTTTCAACTTTAAATGATAGCCTTGCTGGGTAAAGTAGCCTTGGTTGTGGGTCATTGCTTTTTATCACTTTAAATATTTCATGCCAATCCCTTCTGTCCTGAAATGTTTCTGTTGAGAAATTAGGTGACTGTCTTATGGGACCTCCCTTGTAGGTATTAACTGTTTTTCTCTTGTGTCTTTTAAGATTCCCTTTTTTGTTTTTAACCTTTGCCATTTTAATTATGATTGGTCTTGGTGTGAGCCTATTTGTATTCATCTTGTTTGGGGCACTCTGTGCTTCCTACACTTATGTGTCTTTTTCCTGCACCAGGTTTTGGAAGTTTTTTGTCACTATTTCTTCAAAAAATTTTGTGAACCCTTACACGCTCTCTTATTTTTCTGGTACCCATATGATGCAGATGTTGTTACACTTCATGTTGTCCCAATGTCCCCTTAAACTATCCTCATTTTTATTATTATTTCTGTTCGGATTGGGTGTTTTTTTGTGTTGTTTTTGTTTGTTTGTTTGTTTTGTGTGTGTGTGTGTGTGTGTGTGTGTGTGTGTGTTTTGCCTTGTCTTCCAAATCACAGATTCAATTCTATGCTGCATCCAAGCTACTTTTGATTTCTTCCAGTGTATTCTTTTTAAATTTAATTTATTTTATTAAAAAATATATTTTTGTTGATTTCAGAGAGGAAAGGAGATGGTGAGAGAGATAGAAACATCAATGATAAAAGAGAATCATTGATCGACTACCTCTTGCATACCCCCCACTGGGGATTGAGCCCATAACCCAGGTATGTGCCCTGACTGGGAGTCAAACTGTGACCTCCTGGTTCATAGGTCAATGCTTAACCACTGAGCCACAGCAGCTGGGACCTTTCAGTGTATTCTTAATGTTATATCTGGAAATCTTTTCTAACTGGTTGTTTTTCATAGTTTCTATATCCCTTTCCATGCTATTGTAGTTCTCACTAAGTTCCTTGAACATCTTTATAAAACATTACTTTGAACTCTATATCTGATAAATTGCTTGCTTCCATTTGACTTTACTCTTTTTACTGGAGATTCCTCCTGTTCTTTCATTTCTGGCCTTTTTCTTTATCTCCCCATTTTGCTGTCTCTTTGGGTTTGCTTCTATGTATTAGATAGATCATCTGTGACTCCTAGTCTTCATGGGATCAACTTATATAGTAGGTGTTCTGTGGGAACTGGTGGCAGAGTCTCATTGATTGCCTGAGTTGGTTATTCTAGGAATGTCCCTTGTTTGGGTTATGTGGGCCCTCCATTTGTAATTGAGTCTTGATTGCTGTTGGCACATTCATGTGTGGGATTGATCCTCATGCTGGCTGACTTTGAGGCTCAACCCTGACCACATCCTGTGAGCTGCTGTGCTAGTACTGATAAAAGTTGAGTAAGAAAAAGGGAAAAAAAGAAAAAGTGGAATTCACCTCAGCAGAAACTGCTGCAATTTCCCTTCAGATATGCTATTTGTTAATATGATTGGATCTTGCTCTGATGTTGTGTGATGCCAGACACTTGCTATTTTGGTTCTGGGCCTCTTGGCTGGGAACTCTGGTGCAGGCCAATATCACATGCTGTTTGTTCTTGGCCCTCAGTAACCTGTTTGAAGATACAAGTGATCCACAATTCGTGGCTGCCTCTGCTATGCTTGGGTGCACACAGGAAGGCCACCCCAAGACCATCTTTTACCAACACTGGGCTCAGGGGCAGGTCATCAAGGTACCTTGGGATCTGCCTCCTCCTGCCGTGCCTGCTGGCTGCCTGTTAGGTTCAGTCACTGAAAGAGCCTCTAGTGTAATCAGGAGAATGTGGCTAGGACCTCCTGTGAAGGTTAGGTGGCATTCAGGCTTCAGGGAAGGTGGTGGGTGTTGTCCCTGCCCCACGGCCACACACCTGAATTGTATTCCCAGATTTTGCCCTGATCTCAGCAGAGCCCTTAATAGTCAAACAGGTGGGGCCTCTGGAGCCCAGAGTTTGGGTCTGATGGAAGTTGAGAGGGTGTTCTATTGAATCTCCCACATCAGGGAAACACCAGTCAGGTTCACAAGAAAGTGGGGTGAATGGCTATACACCAAAGCCAGTCATTGACAAACCCTGAGTCTACCTAATTATTTACACACCCGGCCTATGCAGGTCACTTTTCAGGAGGGCTTAAGTTCTGCAGAGTAGGGTGAGAAGGATTATAGAGGGTGGGGTAATTGCTTTCTTTCAGTCTGATGCTAAAAAGGATGTACACTGCCCAAGAAAGATGGTGATTACAGTGTTGGAGAATGACTCAGTAACAGAATCCTGGCCATTGACCTCCCATACTCTTCCCTAGAAACTCAAAACCCATATTCTCCTAAGGGACTCAGGTCATCACTGTCTTCCCTTTGCCAGAACACAGAGTGAGTGTTTGTGAACAAAATATTGTACATTGGGCATTTAAGAGGGTACCTGCATCTCTAGTGGATTCCACCTCTCTTTGGTAGACAGAAACCCTACTGCTATTCAAAGTCAGATGTTATATGGGTGCCACTTCCTGGCTCTGTTGCTCTGGGCTGGTGAGCCGGTTCTTGGAATTAGGCCCCATGCTTCTTGGGTGGAACACCTTGCAGTTGAGAGATCCCTCTGTGAAATCAGCCATTAGTTGGAGTGGGGCTAGCTCTTTTTACTTCTCCACCTTTCCTATCAGTCTCGGTATGGCTTCTTCTGTCAATCCTTGGTTATAAGACTCTTCTTCAGCTAGACTTTAGTTGGTTGTGCAAGCTAAGTGTTCTTTAATTTAGTTGTATTTCCAGTTTAGTCCTGGGAGGAGTTGATTATAAAAACAACCTACTTCGCTGCCATCATGAAAGTCAAAATCTTTCATTATTATGAAGTTCAATTTATCTATTTTCCCTCTTTTTGCTTGTATTTTTCTGTCATATTTAAAAATCTATTATTGCCCAGAGATTCAGAAAATGGTGGTGGAATAGACAGATGTGTTCTGAGCCTTGTCCCAGAGCAGAAAGAAAGAACAGATGAGGGTCACGTGGGGAGTGTTTGTTGGCAAGTTAGGGGACAGCTAGACTCCAGGAGAAGGTGGGGGATTGCTGGATGGGGTTCCCCTGACCAGGCAGCCCCCACTGCTGCTGGGTCCCCTCCCAGAGCTACGGGTTCAGATGCGGAGACCACGCCATCTTGAAGGAGAGAGTGGATCTTATTGGAAGCCTCAAAATCTATGGCTGTGGCAACCACTGAACAGCTGCGAACCCCAGAACACTGGTCCCCAATTGGCGCAATCACTTGGATTCAGGAGAGCTCTGCATTCCACCATGGAAGGGTCAGATTTCGCCTGGGATAAGGTGAGGTCTCTGGTCCCAGCAGGGAGAGAGAAATGCTTGCTTTACGGGAGCTGGAGGACCAGGGAAGTCAGTGCCTGGAAAAATCCATGGCTGTTGGGGCTGGCATGATACCTGAATGTGGAAGGGGGTCCTCAGAGCTGCTAACAGAGGGGATCTCTAAAGAGCAACCAATTTTGATCTGATGCAAAGTGACAGCCTAGGGGTATCAAAAGTGTGCCAGCTGCTTAGACCCAAGGAGGAAAGGGGGACTTCGCAGACTTGCCTGCAGCACCGTTGTTCACACACTTGGGCTTTTTCCTCTTCAAATCCTTGCTTCGGATTACTAAGCTCAGGGCATAGGATCACTGAGTTGGGGACACCCTGGACTGCAGGGGAAGGTTGTTTTTCTGGAACCTGGGGATCGGAGCGGGGAGTGACCATCGGAGAGCCAGCTCTGAGGCAGCCCGCTCCCACAAACTGGTATTGAGTGCCACAGGGAAAGAAGGATCTAAACACAGGCTAGAGAGGCCAAATAGATCCGGAGTTCAATCCAGAAACACTGCCACTCAGGGGCTGAATCACAAATTGACTCTTGTGTAATCAAAAATAAAGGAATATGAGAAATTAAGACACCGCCTGCTTAAAAATCAGGACTGGCTTAAAACACTGAAGAGCAGTGGAACGCAGGGAACAGCAATACTGTCCGGACTGGGAAACAGGCTTACCAAACAGAACAATAGAGGAAGTGAATGACCTTCACTACTGCACGTTTTATTTATTTATTTATTTATTTTTGCATCTTTTATTTAAGAAACTAATTTTTTTCTTTTTTCCTCACTTGATTTTACCTTTTTAATTATTATATTTTATTTTCAATCAGTATTATTACTACTACTATTTTACTTTTTTTTTTTCTTTAAATGTCATTTTATTTTCTCTTTATTTTACTTTGGGATTAGTGTCCTACATTCTATTTTCATCTTTCCTTTAGCATCATTTTACTCTATCTCCACTCTACCTTTATTCCATCACTCTCTTCCGAACATTTCCCCTTCTGGTGTCCTGTTTCTCTTACCCCTTTCCTGCTTTAGATTTTCCCTATTCTTTCTGCTTACCCACTGTTAAAATTTCACCCTATTTATATATCTAATTTCTAATCCCCTGCTCCAAGTTCATATACACCTCTCTCTTCGCTGTCTTAACTATCCAAAAAATTATTTTTCTCTCTCTTTTTGTTGTTGTTTGCTTGAATGTTGATTATATCACATTTTTACGCTTTTTTGTGAGATTGTTTTGCTTATTCTTTTTGTTTATTTGTTTGTTTTTTGTTTGCTTTGTTTTTGTTTGTTTTTTGCTTCTGTTTTCCCTCACCTTGCTTGATATTAGTTGGTGTTGTAGTTTGTATTAATATCCAGGTACTTGTTGCTGGCATTTGCTGGGATTAGTGGCTGTTCTATTGGAGTTTTCTCCTCATATATATAGTTTGTTTCCCTTTTCTTTCTTAGTCTCTTTTTGTCTCTCTTACTTTTTTTTTCCTTTTCCCAATTTCATTTAGACACTCCTTTTTTTCCTTTCTTTTTTCTCTTCTTCTTTCTCTCCTATCCCCTAATTTGCTTTTCTCTGGTGGTCACCTTTATTGGAGGTTATTGATATCGTGAATATATTTCTGTTCAGTGCCTTGTGTGTTGTACCTGGTTGTGTTGTGTTTTGTGACTTTAAGTCAAAACAGGAGAGAGAGAACTACATAACCAGACATCTGGAGAAGAGAGACAATGGGGAGACAAAGAAACAGCCCGCATATGAAAGAAAAGCAGGCACCAACAGAAAAGGAAGTAAACAAAATAGAGGCAAGCAACCTATCAGAGAAAGAATTCAGAGAAATGGTCATAAGGTGGCTGAAAAGAATGGAAGACAAATTCAACAATATGAGTAAGAACCAAGAGGAAATGAAGAAGAACCAAGAAGAAATGAAAAATGACATTGCTGCTGTAAAGAACTCAATAGAAAGCATCAAGAGTAGACTAGAAGAAGCAGAGGACCGCATTAGTGAGCTAGAAGACAAGATGGGAAAAAATACCCAACTACAGTAGCTTCTAGAAAAAAAAATTAAAAAGCAGGAAGAGAGCCTAAGGGAACTTTGGGACAACAGGAAACAAATCAACATCTGCCTAATAGGGGTTCCATAAGGAGAGGAAACTGAGAAAGGAATAGAAAACCTGTTTGAAGAAATAATTACAGAAAATTCCCTGATATGGGGAAGTAAAACACCACACAAATCCAAGAAGCTCACACAGTCCTAAGGAAAATGAACCCCAAAAGACCGACGCCAAGGCACATTATAATTAAATTGGCAAACATCAACAACTGCAGGGGCCTGAAGCGGCAGGGGCCAAGCATGGCGGGGATCTCCCTTTTCTGTGTCCCACGCAGAAAGAGAGATGAACGAACCGGTTCTAAATGGAGGCGGCCAGGGATTGAGAAATATTAGAAATAAAGAAAACAAAACGCAGAAATAGATTCATGAAGCTGGGAGCTGGTTGGATCTTTCTGTGCCTGGCTGAAGCCACAGAACAGATCCAGACTGCAAAGCTGAGGCTTTATTTATAATCAGGGACAAACAAGGCAATTAACAATGTTCTTGTAAGTTTCACTTGTTTTGGCAGCACTTGCTGCCCCTCCCACAGCCCACTAGCTACCCAGGAAAGATCTAGGGATCAGTTACAGGATCAGGCTTAATTATGCTGGGAGAGATCTGCCCTCCAAGCGAACTTGTTTGTGATCCTGCCACAGGTCAGTCCGAGGCTTAACCCTATAACCGCTTCCTACATCTCACCCTTTCTTTTAAATTTAAGCTACTAAATATGGAAGTAAAACTTAAACATCAAGAACAAATTTCTGACTATTAAAACATTAACAAAGCAATGCCAATGCAAAACCCAATAACAAAACAATGTCAATGCAAAATCCAGACATGGCTATTAATAAAACAATGCCAATGCAACACAACAATAAAGAAATCAAACTACAGTAACATTTTCCTACTAAATGAAAGTTTCTTTTGCTGATTTACTCAAGAGTCCTCAGACTTGGCTGTGCATGGCCAGAAACATGATTGAAGAAGTAGCTTCAACTTTTTGCTTTTCCACAATCTGCTGTGCTTCAGTCGTTTTCTTCAGATGACTCCATGTTGGCACCTCAGTCCCCTGTGTAGCTTAGCTTTCAGTTTTCTTCTTCTTCCGCTTTGCTGTCATCAGGGCAGCTCTCAGTCCTTTTGAGTGAAGGGACACAGGAGCTCTTCTGGGTCCATTGTGGTGAGGGACATAATGCTCTGGCACCCAAATTGGCTGCATTGCACCTTCTGGAAAGATATAAAACACAACCTCTTCCCCACATTATTACTGAATCTGATAAAACTCTTGTCTGGTTTATGCTTCCTTCCACCTAGCTGACTCAATGGAAGCTATTGTACAGGAGGCCTGATGCCTTTCACCT
Source organism: Cnephaeus nilssonii (assembly GCF_951640355.1). Lineage (NCBI taxonomy): Eukaryota > Metazoa > Chordata > Mammalia > Chiroptera > Vespertilionidae > Cnephaeus > Cnephaeus nilssonii. The sequence continues at coordinate 44,073,957 of NC_137071.1, forward strand.
GCTGTACAATCCTTTGCATTATAATTCAAAAATTTTAAAGTATAAAAAGCATGACTGAGCCTCTTTTGAGGTGACACATAACACCTGTCTCCCCCTTTTTGTTTTAATAAATGATTTTAAGAGTACGATTGGCTCTTTCCACTATTGAGTGACATCCATTTTGTCAGATTTGATTAGGTTTAAGTCCTCGGGGATTTACCCCTAAAGTTGGCACAGAAAGGAGGATAACATACTGAGGACATTGTTTCCAATAAAACATGGATATTGTCCTTCTCTAATAACATTTTAAAGGCTGAAAATTAAATGAAAAGTTCCTCTGAATTAGTGTGCCCTATAGTAGCTTTTTCAATAAATTTGGTCATACTTACCACATAAGCACTGTTACTATAGGTTGATGGGCTCTTTAGCAAAATCTGTTAAGGCATAAATAAGAGCTTGTATTTCTACTGAAATATAAAAAGTTTGAAGGATCTCTGCTCCCCTGCTGCAGTAGATCCAGCCTTTTCGGAACTGGATCCATCTGTAAAAATGGTTAATGCCTGAGGTATAACATCTCTTTTAATGTGGCAGCTAATACTATTCCCTGTGTTAAAATAAGGCAAGCCCCTAAGTCAGGGGTCCTGGTAAAACACAAAACATCAAACATTTTGACTTCTATGCAGAAGGGTGTGCACACATGGTCTGTAAGCATGCACACCGACCTTCCTTACCCTTGGTCCTGGTCAACCTGCAGCAATGCACAGGTGCTGACTGCTATCATGGCAAGGCATCTTCACTATCTTTATTTCTGGACTATTTCTCCTCTGTTCTCGGGGGCCACTACTTATTCTGTGGCTGGAAACGTCCTAACAGGTCCTCTCTGGGATCCGTTGTTGCAGGAATCCATATGGGCTTTGGAGTTTTCTGGAAATATAAACATATTCTCGACCAAAAGTTAATAAAGAACTCTTTTCTATAAATTAGACTTGGGATCCTTTTGATTTTTGTCCAAATGATTTTCCTTTGGCTTATTTTGACACCATAAGATTTTTCATGGGTGCCTTATCAGCATTATAAATGAAAAATAATTTTTAAAGTAAAATTTTAAAGCAATTAAGGCTTGATGTAATTTACTTACAGGATTTTTCTTACAGGATATTATTCTACTATCCTTTTTTGATTAATTATTATGAGGCTATTATAAAAAATGTAATGCAGTCTTGATGACTTTTATTTTTAATTTTTGCACAAAAATATGACTGCTTTGGATTCATTGGGTGTTAAGCAATTTTACCATAAAATGAACTACCAATAGAAATTTTGGTTAATACTTTAGAAACAGCTTTTTGTACAATTAGATTTTTCTTGAATATTCACTTATTTCATTTAGCCAATTTAAATTAATCTGAAAACTTGACTATTTTACTATCAAAATTTAATACTCTAACAAGAATCTTAGTTTATCCTGTAAATATTAATGGAATGGATTATTTGCATCCTTGAGAAAGCCCTGAGCATTCCTGGATTTAGGCTGGATTTAGACTTAGGGCAGCTGCCATCGGCCAACTCTCTGTTGCCTGGGTCCCAATCCAAGCTGGGCCAAGTCTCTTTCTGTTATCTGGTTCCCGATCTGAGTTGGGCCAAGTCTCTGTTTGTTGCCTGGGTCCCTATCTGAGCTGGCATGGGAAGTGCGAAGCAGCCATGGGGCAGGAGACCTCCCTCAGAAGGGGCGAGTTTTCAAGCCCTTGTAATGTTGGGAGTGTGAGGATCTGTGCCCCACCTCTGTTGATCCCCAAATTTTCTCCTGATGGCCCCTCTGCGTCTGTGCCTGTCTTAGGTTGTTCCTCCCCTGAGGAATCTTACCCGTCTTTAACTAGCCAGCCATCCTCCAGGGCCAAGCAGGGTGATGTGAGGTTCAGTTCTGTCTCCTTGGTAGCCTATGCCCCCATGGCCTCCATGCCCAGCACCAGCCTTGGAATCCCCTCGCTGGCTGGCGGGGCCCCGGCACTGATCACATATCTTGGGGAACCCAGGTTTCTTCTCCATGGAGGGCCCAGCTCACGCTATTGGGTGAGAGACAGATCCATGGTACCAGCCACCATGAGGCTTCAACCTCAGCATGAACAGAAAACTCAGGCAACCACTGTGGGCAATTGGATTGTGAGAAGAGGGTCCCTTGGCAAAAAGGGCAAGAAGGGCCAATATAGAATGCTCTGGTGACTTCCCAGGGGGCCTTCCACAGCGTGGAAGGGATTAAATACTTTCGTGTCCTTTTTAAATTGCTCCCAAACACTCAAAAATTTAGATTTTTAAGTTTGTTTGGAATAATTGTACAATATTCTGTTGTAAAATATAAAAAATTATGAAAATGTAGAATAATATCATATTAGGATATTCTTTGCTCTAGACCATGGCAATTCAATTTCAAACTGGCTATCAATTTCTTTTTGTATAGAAAAGGTTTTAACCAGTTAATGCCCCCTATTAATTTCTGAAATTCATTTAATCTTTTCTTATCTCCACCTTCGGAGGCCTAATGCATTGGTTACCAATTACAATCCTTATGATATTTGAAGGAAACCTCTCTTTATTTCCTTCCAAAACAATTTTTCAGGCTATAGAGAGTTTCATTTAAAAATCTTTGCCACATGAAACAATTTCTCTTAAGGTTATGGTGACCACTAGTATGGATCAGATTTAATATTTTAATAACAATCCTCAGTTTATCCTGTAATACCAGTGAAAGAGATTTCAAAATTTTCAAATTTCTCCTTTTTATTAAGCAAGAAATTTATTTTTTAAGAGTATTCCCATTAGCTAATTTGCATATACAGAGGGATCATGGGAAGCCTTCAGTAATTTTCTTAGAACACTTATTTAAATTGCTTACAAAGACATTGGCTTATTTAAAGGAAGGGGGGTGGCCTTTGTTATTTCAAGATGGCGGCCCCCAAGCCACGTGAGTGGTAAGACATGTGGCCATCATGGAGGTTGCTCAATCTGTTCTTTTAAAAGAAAGTAAAAAATCACATTTCAGACAATCACTAGCTGTTTTTGGTCTTTATTAGAATTGTTTATAAAATTATTGGCTTTTCATTAAGCTGAAAACCTTTATTATAATTTAATAAGCTAATTTATTTAAGTAATTAAAGTAGGTATCTTCATTTTAAAAATAAAGCAAAATTACGTCTGAATTCACAAGCCGCAAATGTTGCCCAGCCTCTAGATTAATGCAGGAGGCTACATAAAGTCAGGTAGTAAATGGTGGCTTCTAATCTGTTCTTAAATATTATTTGGATTCAATTACTTATAAAAACATTGGCTTCTCATGTAACTTAATTTACATGAGACCTTGATTATATTTTAAAAAGCTAATTTATAAAGTAACTTAAGTAGGTATCTTTAATTTTTTTAAAAAGGCAAAGAAACTTATTCAGTAAACTTATAGGTTTGATACTTCATTGGTCTGATCTAAAAGGATAATAGTGTCTCACCTCCAGCCGATTCAAAAATGCAGGCTGCTTGAGGCTTTTGTCTTTCTTGAAATTCTACTGCTGTTGAAAATTTTGGCTATATTTAAGGAATATATTATTTTTGCCCTTCTTACAGGCGAAAACTTTCATAACATTTAATATATATGTATATAAGTAAAATATATTAATTAATTTTTATTTGATAAAGCTTTCCATGTGATTCCAGATATCAATCCGTTTAATTAAAAAAAAATATTTCTTTTAAGAGAGAAACAGACTTTTGAAACATTTCGGGGCCCGTGAAATGTCTAAAAGCTACTCTAAAAACCTTGAAATACACTTGGAAAGATCAAATATATATATTTATATATATGATTTGAAGATTATATACTTAAATTATCTTAAAGAATATCAATTACATTTAATCTGGATCACAGGATTAATCCTCCTTTTTAAATCAGACCAAGAAGTTACATAGTTTGAATTCCTAATTATTTAAGAGAAAACACATTTTATTTTCTCAAAAACACGTTTTTATATTTTAGGTATTATTACCATATTTATATAATTTCTCCCAATTCAATTTGAACCTTAAACTTTCAGAGCTTTAAATTTTACGTAGCAAAATTAAATATTTGACATTTCTCAAATCAATAATACTTTTACATTTTCAAGAATACATTTCAAATGAAATATAAGGCATATTTAATTATAGATTAACTTCTATCCTCTAGACTTCATGCAATGCATACTCAGATCAACATTTCAGTATTATAACAATTCAATACATTTAGATCATTTAAATTTATCATTTGATTTAGTAACCTTCCAAGTTCTTTTAAATTTCCAGCCGATAGGCCTGGCCCAGCCTCTAAATTTCAAAAAGGTCACAATTTTCCTGCTGGGGAAGTCAAGAAGCAAACTCTCAGCCATTCATATGTAAACTTGACTATTTTCTTCCTGCTATTTACTTGCCTCTGGTGGGAAATTTCAAGAGTTACTTTAGATGTCTTGGGAAACTGGCCTGTATTTCTTTCTCCGGTTCATCTTTGCCATTTTTAAGGCCAAAATAGTCTTGCGTTTTTATTCTGTACACAGCAAAAAGTCAAGTTCGGCTCAAAACTAAGCGCACTCGTTTTTAAACTGGCCTTTTCCCTTTACATGTGCACAGAAATCCCGGATGCATTTATGAATTTGTAAAAGCTTTAAGTCATTAGCTGGAAAATAAATAAGGATGGCGAAGATGAGGCCTCTCAAAGTGGCCTTTCCCCCACCTCCTTGTTTCTTCAGTGGAAGTCTGGCCTCTACTGTTTTTATTTTTTTTACTTTTTCAATTTTTATATATTTTTTTATTTTTTAAGGAAAGAAAAAGAGTTTTAAGTTAAAAGAATTATTGGCAGTTGCTGAGAAGTTCCTTTTATCCGTTTCTACCTGGTTACAAGTAGTTTACACATGGAGGCAGAGGAGGTGCAGATGGTATTCTTAGAGACTTGCACCCTTCCACTGCACCCCACATAGACATTCTTAAGCTCTCCTGTGCTGAATCAAGGCCATCACCAATTAAAATAGGAATTTTTTTCTGGACTTTTGCTGAGTATTGGTCACACAACTGCTTTCTAACATTTTCCCAGGTTTCATCAACAAAATTTAAGAATGAAATCAAGAATCTGACTATGCTTAACAGCATCTTTGAGCTATGAGCATAGTTTAAAGCATTTAGAAGGATTACCCATGCTTTACACCCAGCTATTTCAATTCAGTTCAATACAATACAGTCCCCAATACCTTACATTTCTTAAATCTGTGGCACGCACAATTCTTGGGAGCGATCCCTTGCCTCTTACCTCCTGTTGCCTCTTTCATGGCCCACGTTGGTCGCCAAATGCAGGGGCCTGAAGCGGCGGGGGCCAAGCATGGCGGGGATCTCCCTTTTCTGTGTCCCGCGCAGAAAGAGAGATGAACGAACCGGTTCTAAATGGAGGCGACCAGGGATTGAGAAATATTAGAAATAAAGAAAACAAGACGCAGAAATAGATTCATGAAGCTGGGAGCTGGTTGGATCTTTATGTGCCTGGCTGAGGCCACAGAACAGATCCAGACTGCAAAGCTGAGGCTTTATTTATAATCAGGGACAAACAAGGCAATTAACAATGTTCTTGTAAGTTTCACTTGTTTTGGCAGCACTTGCTGCCCCTCCCACAGCCCACTAGCTACCCAGGAAAGATCTAGGGATCAGTTACAGGATCAGGCTTAATTATGCTGGGAGAGGTCTGCCCTCCAAGCGAACTTGTTTGTGATCCTGCCACAGGTCAGTCCAAGGCTTAACCCTATAACCACTTCCTACAAACAACAAAGTAAGAATCTTAAAAGCGGCCAGAGAGAGACAGAAAGTTACATACAAAGGAACCCCCATCAGAATAGCAACTGATTTCTCAACAGAAACTCATCAGACCAGAATGGAATGGAATGAAATATACAAAGTCATGCAAAGGAAGGGTTTGAATCCAAGAATACTATACCCAGCAAGGCTATCAATCAAAACTGAAGGTGAAATCAGGAGCTTCACAGACAATATAGGACTAAGGGAATTTATTACCACCAAACCAGCAATGCAAGAATTGCTAAAGGGTCTGCTATAAAAAAAAAAAAAAAAGAAAGAAAGAAATAGGAAGTGAAGAAGGATCACAGGGGCAAAGAATAAAAATAGCGACAAATAAATACCTATCAATAATAGCTTTAAATGTAAATGGATTAAATGCCCCAATCAAAAGACATAGGGTAACAGATTGGATAAGGAAACAAGACCCATATATCTGCTATCTACAAGAAAACAACCTCAGAAAAAAAGACGCACACAGACTGAGGGCGAATGGAAATGAAAAAAAAGCTGGGGTAGCAATAGTTATATCTGAGAAATTAGATCTCAAAGTGAAGGACATAACAAGAGATAAGGACGGCCACTTCATAATACTAAAGGGAGCAATCCAACAAGAAGAAATAACTCTGGTAAACATATACCCACCCAATACAGGAGCACCCAAATACATAAAAAAACTCCTGGAGGATATCAAGGGAGATATTAACAGCAATACAATCATAGTAAGAGACTTAAATACCCCACTATCACCATTGGAAAAATCCTCTAAACAAAAAATCAGCAAAGAAACAGCAATCCTAAATGACTCACTAGACCAGATGGAATTAATTGACATCTTCAGAACATTTCACCCCAAAGCCATGGAATATACATTCTTTTCAAGTGCTCATGGATCATTTTCAAAGATAGACCATATGTTGGGACATAGGCAAAGTCTCTTCAAATTCAAGAAGATAGAAATCATATCAAGCATCTTTCCAGATCACATGGCATAAAAATGGAAATCAACTACAATAAAAAACAATCCAAAGAAATCAAACACATGGAGACTAAACAACATGCTATTAAACAATGACTGGGTTACCAGAGTGATCAAGGAAGAAATAAAAAACATCATGGTAACAAAACGACAATGAAAACACAACAATCCAAAATCCATGGGACACAGCAAAAGCAGTCTTGAGAGGGAAGTTCATAGTTCTACAAACCTACTGCAAAAAACAAACAAACAAAAAAAAAAACAATAAAAACAATGGTGATAAATTACCTATCCCTACAACTCAAAGAGTTAGAAAGAGAGCAACAAGAAAAGCCCAGTGTAAACAGAAGGAAGGAAATAATAAAGATCGGAGCAGAGATTAAAGACATAGAGACCAAAAAAACAATGCAAAAGATCAACAAAACCAAGAGATGATTCTTTGAAAGGATAAACAACATTGATGAACCTCTAGCCAGGCTCACCAAGAAGCAAAGAGAGAGGACCTAAATAAAATAAAAAATGAAAGAGGTGAAATAACAAGAGACCCCGCTGAAATACAAAGGATTGTTTAAAAATACTACAAACAACCTCTATTCCAACAAACTGGACAACCTGGACAAAATGGAAATATTTCTAGAAAAATATAACCTTCATAAACTCAATCAGGAAGAATCTAAACAGCTCAATAGGCCAGTAACTATGGAACGTTCAAAAACCTTCAAGCAAACAAAAGCCCGGTTACAGACAGCTTCACAGGGGAGTTTTACCAAACATTCAAGGAAGAACTAAAACCTATCCTCCTCAGACTATTGCAAAAAAATCAAGAGGAAGGAACACTTCCAAGATCCTTCCATGAAGCCAAAATCACCCTAATACCAAAACCAGATAAAGACAACACAATGAAAGAGAATTACGGGCCAATATCCTCATGAACACAGATGCCAAAATCCTCAACAAAATTCTAGCAAATCAGATCCAGCAGTACATCAGAAAGATCATACACCATGACCAAGTAGGATTTATCCCAGAAAAGCAAGGATGGTACAATATCCGCAAATCAATAAACGTGATACATCACATAAACAAATTGAGAGATAAAAATCACATAGTCATATCAATTGATGCAGAAAAAGCATTTGACAAAATCCAACACCTGTTTTTGATAAAAACTCTCAACAACGTTCGAATAGAAGGACCATACCTCAACATAATAAAAGCTATATATGATAAACCCACAGCTAACATCATACTCAATGGGCAAAAACTAAAACCATTTCCCCTGAGAACAGGAACAAGACAGGGATGCCCACTCTCACCACTCCTGTTTTACAGGGTACTGGAAGTATTAGCCATTGCAATTAGACAAGATGGAGAAATAAAAGGCATCCAAATTGGAAAAGAAGAAGTAAAGCTGTCCTTATTTGCAGATGACATGATATTGTACATAAAAAAACCCCGAAAGACTCCATCAAAAAACTAATAGACTTAATAAATGAATTTGGCAATGTCGCAGGATACAAAATTAATGCCAAGAAATCTATGGCATTTCTATACACCAATAGTGAACTAAAAAAAAGACTAAAAAAGCAATCCCATTTACCATCACACCAAAAAAATTAAGATACCTAGGAATAAACTTAACTTAAGGAGGTAAAACTACAGGACACTGAAAACTATGCGGAAAACTACAGTACACTGTATAAAGAGATAGGGGAAGACGTAAATAGATGGAAGAACATACCATGTTCATGGATTGGTAGAATCAACATCATTAAAATGTCCATACTACCCAAAGCAATCTACAGATTCAATGCAATCCCCATTAAAATACCAACGGCATATTTCACGGACCTAGGAAGAACTCTCCATAAATTCATCTGGAATAAAAAAAGACCCCGAATAGCCACAGCAATCCTGAGAAAGAAGAATAAAGTAGGAGGGATCTCAATACCAGATTTCAACCTGTATTACAAAGCGACTGCTCTCAAAGCAGCCTGGTACAGGCACAAGAAAAGACATATAGATCAGTGGAATAGAATAGAGAATCTAGATATCATTGCAAACCACTATGCTCAATTAATATTTGGCAAAGGAGCATGAACTTACAATGGAGTCAAGACAGTCTCTTCAAAGAATGATGGTGGGAAAATTGGACAGATACATGCAAACAAATGAAACTAGATCACCAACTTACACCATGCACAAAAATAAACTCAAAGTGGATAAAGGAATTAAACATAAGATGGGAAACCATAAAAACACTAGAGGACTCCACAGGCAGCAAAATTTCAGACATATGCCGAAATCACTTCTTCACTGATACTGGTCCTAGGGCAATGTAAGCTAAAGAGAAAATAAACAAATGGGACTACATCAAAATAAAAAGCTTTTTCACAGAAAAAGAAACCATCAACAAAACAACAAGAAAGCCCACTGTATGGGAGAACATATTTTTAAATGTTACCACTGATAAAGGTTTAATCTCCAACATCTACAGGCAGATTATACAACTTAATAAAAGGAAGATAAATGATCCAATAAAAAAAATGGGCAAAGGACCTAAAAAGAATCTTTTTGAAAGAAGACAGAAGAAAGGCCAAGAGGCACATGAAAACATGCTCATAGTCACTAATCATCAGAGAGATGCAAATCAAAACGATAATGCTGTACCATCTCACAACTGTCAGAATGGCTATCATCAACAAATCAACATACTATAAGTGCTGGTGAGGATGTGGAGAACAAAGAACCCTCGTGCACTGCTGGTGGGAATGCAGACTGTTGCAGCCACTGTGGAGAACAGTATGGAGTTTCCTCAAAAAACTAAAAATGGAACTCCCATTTGACCCAGTAATCCCACTTCTAGGAACATATCCCAAGAAACTAGAATCACCAATCAGAAAGGATATATGCACCCCTGTGTTCATAGCAGCACAATTTACAATAGCTAAGATTTGAAAACAGCCTAGGTGCCCGTCAGCAGATGACTGGATCAGAAAACTATGGTACATCTACACTATGGAATACTATGCTGCCATAAAAAAGAAGGAATTCTTACCATTTGCAGCAACCTGGATGGAATTGGAGAAGATTATGCTAAGTGAAATAAGCCAGTCAATGAAAGAAAAATACCACATGATCTCACTCATTTATGGATAATAAAGAACATTATAATCTGTTGAACAAAATGATAGATACAGAGGCAGTAAAGCACCAAACAGACTGTCAAAGTACAGCGGGAAATTTAGGGAGAGGTGGGGGAGATAAGAGATCAACCGAAGGACTTGAATGCATGCATATAAGAATAACCAATTGATGGAAAACATCAGGGGGTGAGGGCATGTATGGGAGTGGGGTGGGGGGGCAATGATAAGATATGTACACATATAATACCTTAATAAAAGAAAAAAATAAAATAAATAAAAAAGTAAAAATATTTTGCCCAATCCAACGTCACAAATATTTACTTTTGTGCTTCCTTCTAAGAATTTTGTAATTTTAGCTTTTACATTTGTGTCTCTGATCCCTTCTGAGTTGATTTTTGTATATGCCATGAGCTGGGAGTCCAGCTTTATTATTATGTTTTTAATTTTTTAATTAATTTCAGAGAGGAAGGGAGGAGAGAGAGGTAGAAATGTCAATGATGAGGAGAATCATTGATCAGCTGCTTCCTGCATGTCCCCCACTGCAGATTGATCCCACAACCTGGGCATTTTCCCTTGACAGGAATTGAACCTGGGACCCTTCAGTCTTCAGGCCAATGCTCTATCCACTGAGCAAACCGGCTAGGGCCAGCTTTATTATTTTACATGTAGTATCTGCTGTACCAACATTATTTATTGAATAAAGTATTCTTTCTCTATAGTGCTGTCTTAGTATCCTTGTTGAAAAACAATTTTAAGTATATGAGCTTACATCTGGACTCTTAGTTCTATTCCACTGAACTATACTGTATGCCTATCCTTATGCAACTACCACACTATCTTTATATCTTTTTGTAGCAAAATTTGAAATGGGGAGGTGTGAGTTATATAAATGTGTCGTTCATTTTCAAGATGGATTTGGCTATTCTAGAATACTTGCATTTGCATATATAATTTGGACTACCTCTTCAATTTCAGAAAAAGTGACAGCTAAGTTTTTTAAGAGATTATATTGAATCTGTAGGTCAATGTGGGGACTATTGTCATGTTAGCAATATTCAGTTTTCAAATTCACAAACATGTGATATCTTTTCAGTTATTTTGTTGTTATATAATTTTTTTCAGTTATGTTATGTAGTTTTCAATGTACAAATCCTGCAGTTCTTTTGTTAAATATATTCTTACTAGAAGCCCGGTGCACGAAATTCGTGCACGGCGGGGGGTTGTCCCTCAGCCCAGCCTGCACCCCCTCCAATCTGGGACTCCTGGAGGGATGTCCAACTGCCCGTCGGACATCCCTCTCACAATCCAGGACTGCTGGCTCCCAACTGCTTGCCTGCCTGCCTTCCTGATTGCCCCTAACTGCTTCTGCCTGTGAGCCTGATCACCCACTAACCACTCCGCTGCCAGCCTGGTTGATGCTTAACTGCTCCCCTGCCAGCCTGTTTGCCCCCAACTTCCCTCCTCTGCCAGCCTGGTCACCCCTAACTGCCCTCTCCTGCAGGGTTGATCACCTCCAACTGCCCTCCCTTGCAAGCCTGGTCCCTCACAACTGCCCTCCCTTGCAGGCCTGGTCCCTCACAACTGCCCTCCCTTGCAGGCCGGGTGCCTCCCAACTGCCCTCTCCTGCTGGCCATCTTGTGGTGGCCATCTTGTGTCCACATGGGGGCAGGATCTTTGACCAAATGGGAACAGCTATATTGTGTGTTGCAGTGATGATCAATCTGTATATTACTCTTTTATTAGATAGGATAGAGGCCTGGTGCATGGGTGGGGGCCAGCTGGTTTGCCCTGAAGGGTGTCACAGATAAGGGTTGGGGTTCCCTTGGGGTGTGGGGCGGCCTGAGTGAGGGGCCTGTGGTGGTTTGCAGGATGGCCACGCCCCCTGGCAACCCAAGGGGAAGCCCTGGTATCTGGAATTTATTTTCCTTCTACAATTGAAACTTTGTAGCCTGGAGCGGAGCTAAGCCTGCTGCTCCCTCCGGGGCGGCAGCCATTTTTGTGGCAGTTAATTCACCTTCTACAATTGAAACTTTGTAGCCTTAAGTGGGTGGGCCTGGCCAGGGTGTGCGGAAAGCTTTGCTTCCCCTGTTCCTGCCGGCAACCCTTGCCTGCTTTCTCAAGCTCCATTCTGCCGCCATTTGTTTGAATTTGTTTACCTTCTATAATTGAAACTTTGTAGCTTGAGTGGAGGCTTATGCCTGCAACGGCTTTGGAAAGCTTGGCTTCCTCTGTTACCTGGGAAACCTTGCTCTCTGTGGCTGTAGCCATCTTGGATTGGGGTTAATTTGCATACTCGCCCTGATTGGCTGGTGGGCGTGGCCTGGCTGGTGGGCGTGGCTTATGTAGCGGAGTGATGGTTAATTTGTATATTACCATTTTATTAGAGAGGATTTTTTGATGCTTTTGTAAATTGAATTGTTTTCTTAATTTAATCATGGATTATTTCTTGCTAGTCTACAAATAAAATTAATATTTGTGTATTGATCTATTATACTACATCTTTGCTGGATTCATTTATTAGCTCTATTACCTATTTTGTGTATTTTAAAAAATTTTTATGTTTTATTTATATAATGTCATCTGTGAATAAAGAGAGTTTTATATCTCTCTTTCCCATCTGCAAACCTTTTTTTTCTTTATTGATTAAGGTATTACATATGTGTCCTTATTGCTCCATTGCCCGCCCCCCTCACCTGCATACCTTTTGTTTCCCTTTCTTATCTAATTGCCCTGGCTAGAACAGCCAGTACAATGTTAAATATTTATAATTGCATGTCTTCTAATGGATTCAACTTGTTACCATTATAACATGTTTGTCTTTGTTCTCATCACAATTTTTGTCTTAACATCTATTTTGTCTGATATTAGTATAGCCACTTGAGCTCTCTTTTGGTTACTGTTCTCATGGAATATGTTTTTCCATTCATTTACTCTCAATGAATGTCCCTGAATCTAAAGTATCTCTTGTAGAGTAGCATGTAACTATATCTTATTTTTTTAATCCATTTTACAAATATGATTTTTAATAGGAGGGTTTAATCAAATTACATTTAACATAACTTTTATAAGGTAGCATTTACTCCTGACAAATCCCATGATTTATTATTGCTGCTGTTTATTGTTACCAATGTTTTGAAATAATTCCAGATGCCCCAGAACATGTTTACCATAGTTGTTATCCACCAGGTCAGCCAGCCTTGATGTTTAACATTTGCCTCTGATTATTTTCTACAAACTACACCAGGAAGAAAATTTTTCACAATGGGAACTCTCAGCCTTGAGAGTGGAGTCTTTCAGAGAATACCAACAAGTCAAATAATGATAATTCTCTGAGAAAGAAGCTTTGAAGGAGTTTCAACCTCATTCTAACTCTTCCAGTCATTACCATGACCCTGGTATTCACCATCATTGCATGCTGTTGGTTTTCATGGTCACTATGGAGTTGGGGAGAGGTTGAACAGAAATAGGGCAAGTTTAAACATAACTGAGCTTTGAATACATGCTCCCCAGATTGCTACAAGTATTTGGTTAAATTTTAGAATTCTGAAAAATATTTATTCTGTCCATTTCTTTCCAGTTTTCTTATTTCTTTTGTGGAAGAGAGAATTTTAGAAGTTTCTCACTCCAGTATTTTTTCTGATATTACCCTACTCTAAGATGTTTTAATTGAGCACTCCCTAACCTTTAGAAAAGTGAATATCTAAAGTGTCTAGGAACTATTACCCTGAAACTTAATTGACTTCTCAGGATCCTTCTGCTGCTCAATTTGACAAGCAAGAGGAATGATATTGTTTTTTGCATGTTATTCATATAAAAATATAAGCCAGAACATGCTCCCCCTCTACTCAAAATCCTCCAGTGTCTCCTCATCTCACTCAAAATAAAAGTCATCATTTCACCCTTTTACGTCACCACCTTTTTATGTCTCCAACAGTGTTTGACACATAGTAGTATGTTGTGGAATGAATGAACAAATGAAGGATTAAAAATCACAAGATCTAAAATTGACAACTTAAATCTAGGAATTATGTATTTTTAAAAATTTGTTTCTTCTGTCTTTTTTTGTTGTTCTTCTCTCTTAATCTGAATGAACACTAACTATTCTCATTAAAGAAGTCTTTGTAGATATAGTGGTTTCTTTGCCAATCCTCAAACATGATACTCATTCTCCCATATTAGGGCCTTTATATCAACTCTTCCTTCTGCTGCAAATGCACTTCCCTAAGATATCTATGTGGCTCACTCAGTCACTTTCTCCAAATTTTTGCCAGTGTTACCTTAATGAAGCCTGCCTTAATCATTCAGTTTTAAACTACTCTCCTAGGACTCCCATTCTCTTCACAATGTTTTTTTTATATCACTTGTTGCTTTATAATATACTATTTCATTTTCAAATTTGTTTGGTTTAGTGTTTATTGTTTGTTCCTTTCCCTCCTGCATCTTCTCTCCACACACTTTAAATTGGATGTTAGTCAAAATTTTTGATTATTTGTTTATCAATATATCCTAAGCACCTAAAACAGTCTTAATATTGTTATTTGTTTTATGGGCATAGAAAGTAGTATCTAGTATAGATTCTGACACTGAGTAGGTGTTTAGCAATTTTTCAATGAATGACATAATATAATGTCCCATTTCCAACCCTTTATTTATCTGGTATTTTCAGGTAAATGAAAATGACAAGTCTCTGAGAAAGAAGCATTTGAGCAATCATGCCTAATTTTACTAAATGAATTTCCTAGATAACTGATCTCCAGAAAGTCTAGGTTTTAATATTATATACACTGAGTGCATTCAGAGATCATAATAATCTGGCCACTCAATATATATATATGTATTTTTTGTGGAATAGGTAAAATGATTTGCATGCCTTTCAGAACACAGAAGATTGACTGTAATTTAACTTTTTGCGGTATTTGAAAAGCTATAGAGAAAAGAATGGGAATAAGAATCAGAATACTTGGTTGTTGTAATGATTTAGTCTCTAAACTGTGTGAGCATGGACAATTCTAATGACTCTTCTGAGCCTCAGTTTCATCATTTATAAAATGACTAGAGGCCTGGTGCATGAAATTCATGCACGGGGGGTGGGGGTGTCTCTCAGCCCAACCTGCACCCTCTCCAATCTGGGACCCCTTGGGGGATGTCCGATCACCTGTAAACAGGCAGTCAGACATCCCTTTCACAATCTAGGACTGCTGTCTCCCAACTACTTGCCTGCCTGCCTTCCTGATTGCCCCTAACCGCTCTGCCTGTCAGCCTGATCACCCCCTAACCACTCCCCTGCCAGCCCGATCAACGCCTAACTGCCCTCCCCTGATACCCCAGTCACCCCCAAATGCCCTCCCTTGCATATTCCCTCTTTATTAGATAGGGTTTTTTCTTTAGCATATTGGACAGTCCTAACTGGTTTGGCTCAGTGGATGGAACATTGGCCTGCAGAATCAAGGGTCCCAGGTTCGATTCTGGTCAAGGGCATGTACCTTGGTTGGGGGCACATACCCAGTGTGGAGTGTGCAGGAGGCAGCTGATCGATGTTTCTCTCTCATAGATGTTTCTAGCTCTCTATCCCTTTCCCTTCTTCTCTGTAAAAAATCAATAAAATATATATTATAAAAAAAATTTAAGATTCCTCTATATCTGCCTGGCTGGTGTGACTCAATGGTTGAGACCCCAGGCTGCCACCACTGGAAGGACATCGAGCCCTGGCCAGGCTGAGACCCCAGCCCAGGCTGCTGCCTCAGCCAAGCCAGGCTGAGATCCCTGCCCAGGCTGCCATCTCAGCCTGGCTGGGGATAGCCCGGTGGGGGTGCACGGCTCCAGCCCAGGCTGCCTTCGCTGGCCTGAAGATAGCATGGTGGGGGTGCACCGCCCTCCCGGCCTGAGACCCCAGCCCAGGCTGCTGCCACTGGCTGGGTGATCATGCAGTGGGGGTGCCTGGCCTTGCAGGCATGAGACCCCAACCCAGGAAGCCAGCCAGGCCAGGGGATCCAGCGGCTTGGGTGCTGGGCCTTGCAGGCCTGAGACCCCAGCCCAAGCTGTCCTCACAGCCAGGGGATCCTACTGTTTGGGGGCGGCTGAGACCCCCGTCTCCAAGCTGCCCTGGCTTGCCAGTGAATCCTGCAGCTTGCCAGGGGATCCTGCAGCTTGGGGATGGCTGAGACCCCCATCCCCAAGCCGCCTCGGCTTGCCAGGGGATCCTGTGGCTTGGGGGAGGCTGAGACCCCTGCCCCCAAGCCGCCCCACTTTGCCAGGGGATCCTGCAGTTTGGGGGCAGGGGTCTTAGCCGGGCTTGCCAGGGGATACTGAGGCTTGGTAGCGGGGGTCTCAGCCCAGCTTGCCAGGGGATCCTGCAGCTTGGGGGCGGCTGAGACCCCCGTCCCTAATTTGCCCCGGCTTGCCAGGGGATCTTGCAGCTTGGCGGTGTCTGAGACCCCCATCCCCAAGCCGCCCCGGCTTGTCAGGGGATCCTGTGGCTTGGGGGAGGCTCAGACCCCTGCCCCCAAGCCACCCCGGCTTACCAGGGGATCATGAGGCTTTGGAGTGGTGGTCTCAGCCAGGCTTGCCAGGGAATCCTGCAGCTTGGGGGCGGCTGAGACCCCCACCCCCAAGCCACCCTGGCTTGCCAGTGATCCTGCAGCTTGGGGGCGGCTGAGACCCCCGTCCCCAAACCGCCCTGGCTTGCCAGTGATCCTGTGGCTTGGGGGTGGCTGAGACCCCCGCCCCCCCAGCCACCCCACTTTGCCAGGGGATCCTGCAGCTTTGGGGTGGCGGAAACCCCCGCCTCCAAACTGCCGCCACTTGCCAGCGATCCCGCGGCTCATGCTGGGCGCTGGTGCCTCCCAGCCAGACACCCTGGACTGCTGCTACTGGGCGGACTCTGCTGGGGCTAAGAGGACTGGGTGCCGCCATCTTGATCTTCTCAAAGGCCAGATAGGCCACCCCGAGTCCCGCCACCCGCCGGCCCAATCGTGGGCGTAGCGGAGTGATGGTTATTTGCATATTACCATTTTATTAGGTAGGATAATAATAGCTGCTCTTCAGTTCATACATTTTTGTGAGATTCAAAGAATATAATATACTAGCATTCCCGTTGCAGGAAAAATCCTGCAATAGGGTTTCCTGCTGCACTCTACCCCCCGCACCCCGCCTGCTCTCCTCCCTTGTCCCCCGCCCCGCCTCCGCTCCTCCCTTCTCCCCCGCCCCGCCTTCTCCACCAGCCCACCTGCTTTTCTCCCTTTTCCGCCAGCCCGCCCGTTCTACCTTCCTTCGCCCCCGGCCCCGACTCCACTCCTCCCTTCTCCTCCCCCCGGCTTGCTTGCTTCTCCGCAGCTTTGCTCCCTTCTGCAGCTCTTGGATTCTTTCTACGCTGTCTTGATATGCAAATTAGCCGCCATTTTTGTTGGGGTAATTTGCATACTCGTCCAGATTGGCTGGTGGGCGTGGCTTGGCTGGTGGGCGTGGCTTGGGCATAGTGAAGGTGCGGTCAATTTGCATATTTGTCTATTATTAGGTAGGATGGGCATACTATCTATAAGTTGTAAAGCTACTTATAAATGAAAGGTGAAGATGATACAAAGTTTATTATTTGGAAAGACAATGAATACATATGAACTGATTCCTAACAGTGGGAGTTTAGGGAACAGTGGAGGAGTGTACTCAATGTGAGAATGGCCAAGTCTGAATAAATTTAGCTTTGCTTGTGATTACTTGAAGATAATTTTACGTTCCTGATGTTGGAGTGGGCCTTTTCAAAACAGCAATTTTACAAGTCTTCTTTCCCTGGATTACTAAGAATTATTAATGTTTTAGCTATTTGGGAGCCAAGGATGACTAGTGTTTTCCAGGAAAACCTCTTGTATCCTTGCTGCTGAAAATGTATTTCAAAATGCATAGACCCTCAGTTACCGAGGGATCCTTGAGAAAGTGATGTCAGTTGATGTTCCTCAAGTTGGCCAGTTGTTTGTTTTTGTTGTTTTTTTCATTAAGGAAAGCCTAGCATCATGTACCTTTGAGTTATCCTGACCTTCCAAGTCACAAACACAAAGGAATAAATTATTTACTTTTCTTTGTTCCTACTTTATAGATGAATTTTAAAATTAATGAGAGACTTCTAATTTTGTCAGTGTCCATTCTTTTATTTATAACTAGAAACCTGGTGCACAAAATTTGTGCACGGGGGTGTGTGTCCCTCAGCCCAGCCTGCACCATCTCCAATCTGGGACCCCTCGAGGGATGTCCGATTGTCTGACTGCCTGTTGAGGCCCGATCCTGATCATACCAGGATCGGGCCTCAACAGGCAGTCAGACATCCCTCTCACAATCCAGGACTGCTGGCTTCCAACTGCTCGCCTGCCTGCCTTCCTGATTGCCCCTAACCACTTCTGCCTGCCAGCCTGATCACCTCCTAACCACTCCCCTGCCAGCCTGATTGATGCCTAACTGCTCCCTTGCCAGCCTGTTTGCCTCTAACTGCCCTCCCCTGCAGGCCTGGTAACCCCTTACTCCCCTCCCCTGCAGGCCTGGTCCCCCCCAACTGCCCTCCCTTGCAGGCCTGGGTACCCTCCAACTGCCCTTCCCTGCAGGCCTGGTCGCCCCCAACTTCCCTCCTCTGCTGGCCTGGTCACCCCTAACTGCCTTCCCCTGCAGGCTTGATTGCCCCCAACTGCCCTCCTTTGCAGGCCTGGTTCCTCCCAACTGCCCTCCCCTGCTGGCCATCTTGTGGCAGCCATCTTGTGTCCACATGTAGGCAGGATCTTTGACGACATAGGGGCAGCCATCTTGCGTGTTGGAGTGATGGTCAATTTGCATATTACTCTTTTATTAGATAGGAAGGATAGAGGCCTGGTGCATGGGTGGGGGCCAGCTGGTTTGCCCTGAATGGTGTCCCCGATCAGGGTGGGGATTCTCTTGGGGCATGGGGCGGCCTGGGCTAGGGTCCTGTGGTGGTTTGCAGGCCGGCCACTCCCCCTGGCGACTCAAGAGGAGGCTTTGTTTCTTGGTGAGCCTGGCTTGAGGTTCATCAATTTTGTTTACCCTTTCAAAGAACAGTTTTATTGATCTTTGTGTGTTTTTTTGTCTCTATGTCATTTATATCTGCTCTGATCTTTATTATTTCCTTATTCTTCTTACTATGAGCTTTTCTTGTTGCTCTCTTTCTAATTCTTTAAGTTGTCAGGTTAGATAATTTATTACAATTTTTTCTTGTTTTTTGAGGTAGGCCTGTAGAGCTATGAACTTCCCTCTCAGGACTGCTTTCACTATGTCCCATAGATTTTGGATTCTTTTGTTTTCATTGTCATTTTTTTCCAGGTTGATTTTTATTTCTTCTTTGTTCTCTTTGGTAACCCAATCATAGTATAATAGCATTGGATTTAGCTTCCAAGTGTTTGATTGTTTTTCACTGTTTTTATTTCAGTTTATTTCTAACATTATGTCATTGCGATATGAGGAGATGCTTGATATGATTTCTATCTTCTAGAGTTTGAAGAGACTTTGCCTGTGTCCTAATATGTGGTCTATCTTTGAAAATGTTCTATGCGGACTTGAGAAGAATGCATATTCTGTAGCAATGGGGTGAAATATTCTGAAGATGTCAATTAGTTCCATCTGATCTAGTGACTTATTAAGGATTGATGTTTCTTTGCCAATTTTCTTTAAAGGATTTATCCAGTGATATCTATGTTGTGTTAAAGTCCCCTACTGTGATTGTATTGCTGTCAATCTTTCCCTTGATATCTTCCAGAAGGTTTTTGTTTTAATATATTTGGGTGCTCCTGTATTGGATCCACATATTTCTACCATAGTTATATCTTCTTGTTGAATTGCTCCTTTTAGTATTATAAAGTGGCTCTCCTTATCTCTTATTATGACCTTCACTTTGAGGTCTATTTTGTCAGATATAAGTATTGCTACCACAGCTTTTTTTCTCATTTCCATTTCCCTGAAAATATTTTTCCATCCCTTCACTATCAGTCTGTGTGAGTCCTTTGTTTTGAGGTATTTCTCTTACAGACAGCAAGTATATGGTTCCTGTTTTCTTATCCATTCTGCTACCTTATGTCTTTTGATTGGAGCATTTATTCCTTTTATATATAAGGTTATTATTGATATGTACTTGTTTGTCACCATTTTTATTCTTTATGCCTGTGTTCCTTCTTCCCTTTGTATTTCTTCTTTTTACAGCAGTCCCTTTAGCATTTCTTGCATTGCTGGCTTGGTGGTAATACACTCCCTTAGCCCTTCTTTGTTTGTGAAGCTCCTGATTTCACCTTCAATTTTGAATGATAGCCTTGCTGGGTATATGATTCTTGGATTTAGTCCCTTGCTTTGCACCATTTTGTATATTTCATTCTACTCTCTTCTGGCCTGATGTGTTTCTGTTGAGAAATCAGTTGGTGTTTTAATGGGTGATCCTTTGTACGTAACTTTCTGTCTCTCACTGGCAGCCTTTAAGGTTCTTACTTTGTCATTGATGTTTGCCAATTTAATTATGATGTCTCTTGGTGTCAGTCTTTTTGAGTTCATGTTGTTTGGGATTCTGTGTGCTTCTTGGACTTGTGTGGCTTTTTTCTTGCCAATATAAGGGAAGTTTCTGTCATCTGTCATTATTTCTTCAAACTTGTTTTCTATTCCTTGTTCCACTTCCTCTCCTTCTGGCACCCCTATTATGCAGATGTTGTTCTGTTTCATGTTGTCCCAATTCTCCCTTAGGCTCTCCTATTTTTTTCATTTAGTTTCCAGTTGCTGCTGTGCTTAGGTGTTTTTTCTACCTTGTCTTCTAACTCGCTGATGCTGTCCTCAGCTTTTTCTAGTCTACTGTTGAAACTTTCCTTTGTGTTTTTTATTGAAGCTATGTTGTCCTTTGTTTCCTCGTGATTCTTCTTCATTTCCTCTTGATTCTTACACATGTTGTTGACTTTGTCTTCCACCTTCTTCAGCATCCTTTTAACTATTCCTCTAAATTCTTTCTCTGACAAATTACTTGCCTCCATTTCATTTATTTCCTTTTTTGGTGATTCCTCCTTTTCTTTGAATGCGTGTTGTTTCTTTGTCTCCCTATTTGCTGTTACTTTGTGATTATTTCTATGTATTAGATCAAACTGCTATGCCATCCAGATTTTTTTAGTTTGTCTTATATAATAGATTATTGAATTATCTTCATCACACTCTCCCATCATTTTAGATATGAGGGAATTGAGGCTCAAATGAAAGCAATGACTTGTCCAAAGCCTTATGGTGAGCCATTGGAGTCAAGCCATGACCTACACCTCCTTGCCACATTCCAGAACTCTCCTTCACTTTTTCGTGTTATTGATGCTTCATGTGTATTTATATCCCACTAGATTGAAAGCTCCTAAAAGGCAAAGCTATGATTATCTTTCTCCTCTGCAGACTTCAACACAGGCTGGACTGCTGGGTTTTCAGTAGGCATTTGTTTTGTTAACAATAGAGACACTTTCTCTTACTGTATTACAAGAGCAGATTCCCAAATTACACCATATGGTGAATAGGCAACCACTTGCTATGAATGCTGACTCTAAATTTGGAACTAGGATGTGCTAGGAATAGCTCTTTTGGTTTTTTCTCTGAAATAGTATGGAGTCTAACCCCATTCTTGTGTAGATGGGGATACTGAATCTCAGAGAGAGAAAAGGATTTGTCTCAAGGTCACAGTGACATTTATAACAGACCTTTAATGTAATGTATACATTAGAGTAAGCAGTACATGCACATGGTACAAAATTTTAAAATCACAGAAGGTTAAAAAGTAAAAAATAATTCCATCCTTCCATCCCTTGGATATTCAGTTTTGTTTCTCTAGGGCAACCACTGATATTTTTGTGTGTTTGTACCCTTGAGACATAGTATATGCATTTATAAACATATACAGAAAATATATCAATTTTATTCACAGAACTAGTGTGCTGTATTGTTTTACATCTTGTTTCCCCCCCACACACACTTTACAATGTATTATGGAGATTGTTTCATTTCAGTATATCTAGAAATTGTTAATTTTTTAATGGATGCATTGTATGACTGTATCTATTAATGAACATTTATGTTGCAGTCTTCTGCTACTATAAACAATGTTGCATTGAATTTTCTTGTATATATCTCATGTCACACATGTGAAAATATGTGCTGGGTCAAAGCAATGCAAATTTTAATTTTGCAACTTTTGCCAAATTGTCCTCCACAAAGGTTATAAAATGATTATTATGCAAATTTGGATTTGATAATATTTATAAAAGAAATAGTTAATGTTAATTTTCCAAAGGATTATTGTCTTTATCTTACAGAAGTGCTCAACATAATTTCTTTAAATGGTCAATTCCCACTTTACATATAAATGATAATTTATTTTAAAGAAATGTGATTTATACATTACTGTTCAGGAACGCATCTACCGAATAAAGCATGAGAAGATGGTAATATGTTTCTAAAATACAATTGAGTCTATACAAGCTGTTATTTCAGTCATATTACCAGAGCCCATAAGTATACTCAGATGAAAGTTCAAGGAAAGAAGAACAAGAGGATCAGACCCAGCTAGAAGGAAGTAAAGCAGAAGCAGTGCTGTGCTAGTAAACTGTATTTCTGTCTTCCAGGAGCACAGAGCAGTGGGGAGCCCTGATATTTGTAGCATTTGCTGTATTCTGATTTCAAGTTACTAATATGATAGCACTGATTGTGAAATTGGGAAGATATACTAAAAATCAGATTTTACAAGTCAATGCAAGCCAAATCCAGAGCAACACTGGACAGAACCTAAAGGAAGACAGCTTGAGAACATAAAATGTGGGTGTGACCATATGTCAAATAACCTTATCAGAAGAGAGCTGGTTATTCCTCATAGAGTTTTACTTGATAAGATTGGAGCCTGTAGTTTTCCTTGAAGGTCTTTCCAAATCCCATGAAAAGAATATTATCTGGTGCTTCCCACACTACTCATTTGAATGGCTTCAACCTCACTCGTCTCCAAAGGAAGGGAAAAAAAAAGCAAGGGGCATTGTGGACTGTCAAATGCTTTTGCAAAGTCAAACGCTTTTGCAATGTCAAACATTCATCCTGTTAATCTGGTGTCAGCTAAAAAACTCCATAAGCAGTCAACTCAACTGCAAAATCCAGCATCAGCAGCTCTCACATCAGAAGCAATAGGGGAATCTTAAAAACATCACAGAGCCTACCCTTTACCCCAATAAATTGAATCAGAACTACTAAAAGTGAAACCAAGCATCAGTACTTTGTAACAGATACCCAGATGATTCTACCTTGCAGCCAATATGGAGAATGACTGCCTGGCACAACCTGGTTCTGCAATCCAGTCAAATTTTCTTATCCCCTCCCCTCCCTTGTCTTCTGCCAGCCACACTGGCCACCTTGCTATTCCAAGAACACACCAAATTCATTCATGACTTTAAGCCTTTCATTTGCTGATCCTTCTTTGAGAATGTTCCTCTACTGGCTCTTTAAATGTCTGGTTCATATTATTCAGGTCTCAGCTCAAATACCACCACATTAGAGAATATTTCCTTAATTGTATGTACCACCAAATTTGAAAATATCAAATTTATTTTTATAACTTATTTATTACTTGTATGTTTGCACCAAAAGATCACCCACTTGAAGGCAAAGCCTTTGACTGCATTATCCACTGTTGTTTTCCTGGTTTCCTAGAATACTGCCTGAAACATAGAAGATGTGCACTCAAAGACTATTCTTTAACCATCAGAAGATAGTTATTAAACATCTGCTATGGCTGCACTCAATGACAGATTCAAATACTACTAGAACTAATAAGTGACTTTAGTAATGTAACAGGATACAAAATACATATTCAGAAATGTGTTTCATTTTTATACACTAATAATGAACCATGAGAAAGGGAAATGAAAAGACAATTCCACTTACAGTTGCATCAAAAGAAGTAAAATATCTAGGAATAAATTTAATCTAGGAGGTAAAAGACCTGTACTCAGAAAATTGAAATATACAGAAGAAAAATTTGAATATTTAAATAAATGGGAGCATTTACTGTATTTACAGATAGGGTAAATTAACATATTTTAAATGGCCATATTACCCTAAGTCAGTAGTTCTCAACCTTTCTAATGCCACAACCCTTTTAATACAGTTCCTCATGTGGTGGTGACCCCCAACCATAAAATTATTTTTGTTGCTACTTCATAACTAATTTTGCTACTATTATGAATCGTAATGTAAATATCTGTGTTTTCCGATGGTCTTAGGCTCTACAGTAGTGGTTCTCAACCTGTGGGTCGCGACCCACAGGTTGAGAACTGCTAGCAGGGTTGCCTAAGACCATCGGAAAACACGGATATTTACATTACAATTCATAACAGTAGCAAAATTACAGTTACGAAGTAGCAACAAAAATAATTTTATGGTTGGGGGTCACCACCACATGAGGAACTGTATTAAAAGGTCGAGGCATTAGAAAGTTTGAGAACCACTGCCCTAAGTAGTCTTTAGATTCAGTGTAACTCGTATCAAAATATCAGAGGGTAGGTAGGGGAGGGTGGGAGTAAGGGGGAGAGATCAACCAAGGGACATGTATGCATGCATATAAACCTAACCAATGGACACAGACAACAGGGGGGTGAGGGCATGAGTGGGGGGATGGAGGGGTAATGGGGAGATAAGGATACATATGTAATACCTTAATCAATAAAGAAATTAAAAATAAATAAATGAAAAGCATTGATACATACATACACAATGGGATATTACTTGGCCATAGAAAAGAAAGATATCATTTGGAACTGCATGGGTGGACCTTGAAATATTATGCAAGTGAAATAAGTCAGAGGAAGACAAATACCTTATATTTTAATTATATGTAGAATCTAAACAAAATAAATGAAGAAACAAAATAGAAACACACAATACAATATACAGATAATGTATCATAGAACTGTATACCTGAAACCTATACAATTTTATTAACCAATGTAACTCCAATAAATTCAATAAAAATAAATAAACAAATGAAAACAGACTCATAGATATAGAGAACTGACTGATGGTTGTCAAAGGAGGGAGGTTTGGGGATTGGGTGAAAAAGGTGAAGGGATTGAGAAGTGCAGATTGGTAATTACAGAATAGTCAAGGAGATGTACGGTAAAGTACAGCACAGAGAATATAGTCAATAATATTGTAATAATGAGTATGGTGCCATGTAGGTACTAAAAACATTAGGGGGAACGCTTTGTAAAGTATACTATTGTCTAAGCAAGATGCTGTACACCTGAAAAGAATACTAATTAATACTGAATATAAACTGTAATTGAAAAGTATAATTTAAAAAAAAACACCAGTACAATGCCTGGCCCATAATAGAGGCCAAATAAATTAATATGCAATGCCATTAGTTATACTGAGGTTTGCACTTCTTTCTGGATAAATTATAAAGGATATTTGTGTTTTTAGGTAACCTTATTTTAGGCTAAGAAGTGCTCTGGGACAAGGTAAGAACTATACCTAAGGAAACTATCTGAGCTCCAAATTGAAAAAAAAAGCAATTTTATTCTTTTCCACTGTATTCTCTCTCATTAACATGATGATTAGCTCTCAGGAGTGGAATTTAAAACTCCTTTTGGAGCCCTATTGCATTGGCTATGCAACCATTCCTTGGCAAAATGTGGTCTAGTAGCTAATATTTTCCTTGGAAGCAGAGATTCCTCAAAGTAGTCAAGTACTCCTGACTTGACCTTATTTCAGTAATCAATGTAACGGACTAGTCTTGAGGTTTGCAGCAGCACTATTACTGTAAAGAAACCCCAGTTCTAGAACACCCATGGCACTGGAAATGAACTCACTGGATACAGAGCCTAAACTCTTGGAACTAACAACCATTAATACACTGAATGACACTCGTAGAACCATCCTTTCTGTGTACACATTACAATCCTCAGTTTGCAGCAAAATAAAAGAGCTGTTACCAAAGTATGTTCTATTTATATGCATAAAATTATGTGTTATAAAAGAGTACTGGCTTAGAAGACTTAGATTTTCCCATCTGTTAAATGAAAGTCATGATAGTACCTACCTCAAAGAATTACTGAGGTGCTTCATTTACTAGTAAATAATATATTTAAACACCCTAATACAAGCCTTATTCCTAATAGATAGGTTTACTTATCCTTTTGGGGGCCCCCAATTCAGTATTCTAGTGTTCTTCAGGCAAGTCACGACCTCTCTAGAACTCATCCTTGTAATGCAAGGGTTGTACTGGGGCGATGTTTTTAACCTCAAAATTTTGGATTCCTTTGACAAAGGCAATGAAAGGAGGGAAGGGAATGGATGAGAAGGGGAGGTGAGGGGAGGAATAGAAAAGGAAATTTTTTGCTGACCTGGTTATTATTGACTCTCCTATATGAAATAACATATTATAATATGTTATTATTTTTTATAGCCACATAGTATTCCATTGTATAAATGTACCACAGCTTTTTTATCCACTCATCTATTGATGGGCACTTGAGCTATTTCCAGATCTTGGCTATTATAAATAACACTGCAATTAATATAAGGATGAATATATTCTTTTGGAATTAGTGTTTTGGGATTATTAGGATATATTTCCAGAAATCTGATAGCTGGGTCCAAAGGCAGTTCCATTTTTAATTTTTTGAGGAAACTCCATACTGTTTTCCACAGTGGCTGCACCAGTCTGTATTCCCACCAACAGTGCACAAGGGTTCCCTTTAACAGATGGCTTAATAGACATATGAAAAATGCTCAGCGTCACTAATCATCAGAGAGATGCAAATTAAAATCACAATGAGATATCACCTCACACCTGCCAGAATGGTTACCATCAGTAAACCAACAAACAACAAGTGCTGGTGAAGATATGAAGAATAAAATATGTTTTTGAGTGAACCTCCATGTCTTTCTTTGAACAGCAGTGATTCTGAGGATCTCTGTGTTTGTGTATGTTTCTTTGTATCTATGACAACTCAAGGTGTGCATGACAGTGATAATTTCTCTTGTTTTGGCTTCAGAGGACTTCCTTTCACTTGCTGTGATTCACTTCACAAAGAATGAACCTTTCTGTTTGATTTTTATAACCTACAGAACTGGGGGTATGATCACTAGCAACTTAAAAACAAATAGAAATCCTATATAAATGCTCTTTTGTAAAAGTTTTACCTGTATTTTTATTGTAAAAAATAACATGTTGCCAGCCAGCATGGCTCAGTGGTTGAGCATCAACCTATGAACCAGGAGGTCACAGTTCGATTCCTGGTCAGGGCACATGCCTGGGTTGCAAGCTCAATCCTGAGTGTTGGGTGTGCAAGAGGCAGATGATCAATGATTCTCTCTCACCATTGTTGTTTCTATCTCTCTTTCCCTTTCCCTTCCTCTCTGAAATCAATAAAAACATAAACAAAAAGGAAAAAAATAACGTTATTAGTTCAAGTGTGATTACAGGAGTCAGGAAGAGGAAAAGTGACAATTTCCACTAATGATCATTTTCTCATGGGCATTATAGGCTTTTAGTAAAGGTACATAGATCATCTTATTGAACATACCAGTCAGTAGTCCTAATAAAGCAGATATCATCAGGACCTGAATTGTTCATCCTTATGAAAACAAAACAGAATAGCATTGAATTAAACCAGCCTAGTTTAATAGATTCTGTGTGATCAAATTGTTTAGGGCCATTCTCTGTCCACTTCTTTCATCTGGCAGGATATATCTTTATACCCTTTCTGCCTAGAAATACTTAAGGAGAGAGACTCTGGAAAATCATTAACAGGTCTGTCTACTCTTATATTTATTCTCGCAGGGAAACAGAAGTACCTTTGTGCCAGCAGAAATGATTGCACCATCGATAAATTCCGAAGGAAAAATTGTCCATCTTGTCGCCTCCGGAAATGCTATGAAGCAGGGATGACTCTGGGAGGTATGATACTTTTATTCCTTTTTCTTATCTTCCCTTTCTCTCCCTCATTCTCTGGTTCTCTCTTTAAACCAGATTTTCCTCTTTGCTATACCCCACTCTGGGGCTAAGCATGAGAGCAGGAGGTGTGAAGCAAGAATCAGGCAGGACTCATCAGGGATGAGTATGAACTTTACTAAGAAGGGTTCCCCAGAGGAAATAATGGTACTGGCCTTATGTTGTTAAGTGGTGGCTAGGATGAGAGAACTAAGAAATTCAGAACAATTACAGGTGCAGGATGACCCAGGCACAGGCTGGCCTTGAACACTCAAGAATATCCATCAGTTAACTGCTGCCAATATTGTAGGGCTGGCCACCTGGAAAGAGAAGCTGCTTTTCTTTGGAGCCTATGACTAAGCTGCCAAGCAGAGCCAATTCCCTATCCCACACCTCCTAGGAATGAACAGGCCTTTTAATCATTTCCTTTTCCTTGCAAATCTATTGATCATTTCCAAAAGTATTTATTTTGGTAGCACAGTAGCTTGACAGAGGTAAGATATAGCTCTTTCATTGACGACTCCCCATCATAAGGTTTTCTGTTTCCTAGTCTGTGTCTACCATAAGCACTGGCACCATTCCAGAAAGGCTTAGCTGACACTCATACCCCCCACCAATTTCTCATTTCTTCATGTTCACATCTGCTTAATGCCAGAGTCATCTCTGCTGCCTGCCACTTCCAGAAAGATGCACCTTACATGAGTAAAGCAAGATCATTAGTCTATTTTTATTTCAAAATGGAACTTGAGGAAAGACAAACCTACTTCTAAATGCCTAAAACTGTAGCTTCATACCTGAATAGTCCTTATCAGCCTATCAGATTCTAGGAAAACCTATGCTCCTAGAATCCTGCCCTCTCCCCTCCCCTCTCAAGGCTAATTTGAAGCACTTGTCCATCTTTAGTTTTTTTTGTGTTTTTTTTTATGACATGTTCAATACCTTATCTGCTTATGTGTATATTTATAAAAACCAACTTGTTTTCTAACCATGTGTGGGTCTTCATGTAGATAACTCTATTCCTTCCTTTTAGGCCAGTAATAGTCCTTAAACAGACAAAAGTACTACAAATAAATTGATCCAGGCTCAATATGAGATGGTTTTAAAAGAAGCCTTTCAAGTAGTATCTAGTATTCCTAGAAATCATAGGCAGATGCTCTGTGAGTGGTTTTCCAGGCAGTCACATCAAATGAAACTCAAATATTTTTAAAAAATCAACCTTGTTCTTGTTTGATTTGTTTCTCCAGATAAACCTCAATTGTAGTGGGGAGGAAGAAATAAGACTAAGATGGGGAAGTGCAGAAGGAAAACAAAAGGGAAGTGTTTTCCATGTGAATTTTATGACCCTGTGTGAGGTTTCTGATACACTGAACTCTCATTTAGCTGTCTGTGAATTGTGTGTAAGAGATGGGGCTTGCAAGTAGAGAACCCCTTAGTTTTCCATCTGTTGATATGCCCACTTTGATGCAGGTAAAGCCTAATGGCAACCAAAGTCCTTGTACATTTGGCTCCTAACCTTAAAATTAGTGTCATGTCTCAGGCAACATCCTCTATTATAAAGCAGTCTATGACATGATTACAGTGAATCCCTTTGAAAAGGAGTTTATGTATAACAGATCATTTTAATACTCCTTATAGAAGATAGCCATAAATCTATAAATTTTTGGTGAGAATGGTATGGTAAATTTACAAATTGACTTTATACAGTTGATCAAGTTAAACTTTGAATGGGCTTGGTCAACACAATGAAAATAAGCTGAAAAGTGCTGTGGTTGACTTTATTTCACTTGCATTTCTGTAATATTTACTGTGTTTCTACTATGTACAAGGGACCATGCTAAGCAATAGAGCTTCAGGCAGGCATATTTCAAGAAATGTCTACAAGATAAAAGGATTTTTATGTCATCTAAATGGTCTTATCTTTGGAATCAGGAAGACCTAGGTTAAAGGCCCAGGTCCATTATTTATTGCACCCTGTCTATGTCTCAATTTCTTCATCTATAAATATCACTCTCACAGAGCTATAATGGGAATCATATTATATGAAAAATGTGAACATCTTTGGTAAATGACAAAGTGTAAGGGTTAATTATAACAATGAGGTTACTAGTAATTTATCTGGTTAGGATGTTCACAGCACTTCCCAGTTGGCTCTTATTCTGAGTTACTTGGTATGTCCTATGATAGTAACAGCTCCAACAGGCAGAGCATCACCAGAAATCACTCTTGATTACCTCAAACCAAAAATACTGTCAAGATCTTTTTGGAGATGAGTCTAGTAACTAAGATAATTATATATTATGTTCAAGTACCATGTCAGTAAGAACCCAAATGTTTACCCTCTTAGACATCATTGTTTGAAAAACAAACCTTTCCATTTTGCTAAACTTAAGTCTCCATTTCTTGCTTCCCTGCTGCAAACACATGTTAAGTTTGTTAACTTTCAAATTCAATGTATATCACACCTTTATTCAAAAAATGGAAAAAAGAAAGAAAACATCAATACAGAGTAACCGTTCTGAATACTTTATCATTAGACTTCCCTTTTCATAAGATTTGTGTTTAGCATAGACATTTAGATCAACTTGAAGGAGAATTAATATAATTTTGTTTATTCTTCCCATCATTCAGCTCTAAATTGCATAATCCATTCCAAAGTGGCAACTAAGAATGTGGCCTTACAAAAGTCTCTTCTCTCCTCTGAGGTTCAGTTTTCCCATCATAAAATTGGCATGGTGAGCTTCACCAAGAACCTGTATGGCACTACCATTTTGTGATTTTATATCTAAAGTCACAGAGAAAGAGTTTTAAGTTTATCAGCTCTTTTTTTTTTTGTATTGTCTATCTACTCCTTTCTAAAGTATAGATAGTTTAGACTTGAGTGCCTTGACCTGCATAGTAATTTAGCTACCTCATGTTACATCAAAGTAAGATATATTGTGTGTCTAAAAGTAGACTGGATAGATAGATTAGTGAGGGAGTGGAGAATAGAAGGGCTGCATTTGTATCTCAGAGAATCTGGCACTCTGGAGTTGATGGCTGCTTGGTCTTCAAGCCTTAAGTTCTCTAATCTGTGTCTTTTTTTTTCTATAGTGTTCCATCTACTATTTGGTATGGGACCTTCTCAATTCAGAGATACTTAAAACACACAGCCTTTTCCTTCCTGCTTCTAGTCCTATCTATCTATTCATAGCTTTCTTTCCCATAGCAGCTCTTGGTGTTTATGAAAGGATACTGGAGGTGATTGGATTCTCAGGGTTGTTTCCTTGAAGACTACCTCCAGGCTTCCAGCTTCCCATCTATGACAAGGATAGGACTTTCTTTGTACATGGTTAATTTCTGGCTGCTTTTGAAAAATCATATATTGCAAACTGCTTCCAAAATCTAACTCCCTTGCCTACCTTTAATTTAAGAAAAATTATAAACATAACTGTCTAGAAAGGGACTTTCTCTCCAGTGAACTAGATATGGTTTTTCACAGCCTATGTTTAGAATAAATATACAGCTACTTCTCACTTTCCTCTGCACTTCTCAAGGATGTGCTCTGAGTTTCCAAGATGGAATAAGAATGAATTGCTCTTATCTGCCCTCTTCTCCCCTGACCCCTCCCCTTTTTCACTTTCTCTCCTATTCCTCCCCAGACATTACTTCTTTTTGTGTTTTGCAACACAAAAGGTTCTCAGACTTTACTAAATAGTATTGGTGCCTGTTACTCTCTCCTTTCTTTGACCAAGGAAGATGGTAGACCTTCAAGACTTTCAGGTAGCAGCCAAACCCCAAAAGAGTAGAAGAAACATGGAACTCTAGAACATGTAAGACTCTGAGGTGTGCACCATTTTCTTCAGAGGTTGTCTATAATTGTCTTTTCTACTAGGAGCCTGAACTCTACATCTGAGACTTAAATCTGTTAATAGATCTGCAGGTTTTAACAATCTCCATAATTCTTTAGTTGGGAGGATTGCTCAGGGAACCCCTGGTCATGGTCTGATGTTGTCATGGATACTTTGGTTTCTAGTATTGAAGACTGTCTTTATGCCAGACCTGTCTTGTGTGCAACTGAGGGATTCCAATGTTGACATGCTACTCATGGAATTGTTCTTAAGGAGACAAATTTCACAGCATTTATTAATCCATATATTTATTCATCTATCCTTCTAAGAACCCATCTAGATAGTCCTCCCATCTTTCCATCTATTCATTCATCTATTTATCTGTTTATAAATATTTATTGAGTTTCAACTATGTGCCAAACACTATAGTAGGCGTTTTAAAGAAACAGAAATTAATAAGATATGATCCCTGCCCTCAAAAAGTTAAACAAGGGGAGAAACATGGTGATAATAATACACCTTCATCTTAAAGTATAAATAGGAATGACTAGAAAGTTATTGAGTGAGATAGACAGGAAAAGGCATTCAAGGCAAAGGGCACAGGTTGAATAAAGATGCAGAGACATAAAAAAGGCATCGAGGATTTGAGGAATAGCAAGTAGTTTAATATGGTTAGATCTGAGTAGATGGGAAAGACAAGCTGAAACCACATTGAAAATGGATCTGATTATGCTTAAAGGTTTGGACTTCAGACAGTTGAATATTTGCATATGTTCACATATGATTTTGTTTATTTGCTTGTTTTTTTAAGACAATTAATTATAGAGTTAAATTTTAGAAAATTAAATGGTAGGCCAGAGAGGGGGAAGAGGGATGGAAAGAGAGGAGAGAGAGAGAGAGAGAGAGAGAGAGAGAGAGAGAGAGAGAGAGAGATTTGTAGCATTAAATTTTGCTGAACACCTGAGATTGCAGCCTTGGTTCCTGGGGTTTGGTTCCTTCTATTTGTGTTGATACCTACAAGTACTGATCATTTACATAAGTCCTTACCTTATATAAGCATGTTGTCTTGATATAGGCCAGTGTTTCTCTGTGTGGGATCTGAGAAAACTAGTTCCATGGTGTAGTCCATGAAAAAAGATTTCTATGGTCAAATAACTTAGGCAAAGTTGCATATTATGGTCTTTCTCAAGAAGATTTATTGTGTATGTTTTCATTTCACAGACCTTGCAAATAGTGCAATAAGGTAAAGTGAGGAGCTTGGCAACTCAGGATTCCCACATTTAATTCATCCACAGAAACCATTTTTTCACTTAACACCTGTTAATATCCTACAAAACTACTGTATTCTGGGATACATTTTGGAAAACTTGGATATACGCCTATTCCAGGTCATCTATTTTTTAAATATGTATGTCAAAGAAGGAAATTTTGCCTTTTGTGACAACATAGATGAACCTATAGAGTATTATGCTAAATGAAAAAAGCCAGTCAGTCAGAGAAAGACAAGTACCATATGATGTCACTTATATGTGGAATGTAATGAACCAATTAAATTAATAAACACAATAAAAACAGACACATAGATAGAGAACAGACTAACAGCTGTCAAAGAGGAGGGGTTTGTGGGGCTGGGTGAAAAAGGTGAAAGTACTACACACACAAAAAAAAATGGTGATTACCAGAGGGAAATGTGATGGGGGGGCGGGGTAGAAGAGGGTAAAGGGGGGAATAAATGGTAATGGAAGGAGAATTGTGGGGTGTTGAAAACACAGTACAATATATAATTGATGTATTATAGAATTGTACACTTGAAACCTATATAATTGTATTAAGCAATGTCACCCCAATAAATTCAATTTAAAAAAGAGAATGCCTTCATGATGAAGAGTAGACCATTCTCACCACGTCTCAATGAATATGCACCAGGGGCTATTAAAACCACTAAAGTAAACCATGTTGGGTCTGTATTATTTTTATACACAAAGGACGAGATGCAATCCATGCCAAAACAGAGTTATTGCCCAAGTCATCTCATAGGCATAGGTACATATTTCTGACCCGAGGAACATGCTAGACAAATTATTTTTGAGAAATATGATGACTTCCAGTATTGTGCAGAGTAATTACTAAATATTTTGGATATCTATATATTCTTCACTAAAGTTTATCAGTTCTTTTGTGTACTCTCTGACCAGAATTCTAATATCTACCTAGATCCTCATCATGGAGCTACCACATAATCTCATTGCTAAAGTAGGAGGCCTAGAAATCACATATTTGTAGAATTTGAGTACCACTGCCTACCCAATGATTGAATCTTCTCTACCTCCAGTGCAGCAGGCAGCAGATTATCATAAAAATCAACAATGTGGGACTCAGTTACTTGGAGTTTCTCCTTTGACTCTCAATAATAGAGCCCTAAAAGTTTTCAGGCTGGAGATGCAAATGGTAAATCTCAATTGTGACAAGTGCTACCTTCCCCCTCCCACAGTTCTTAGCTAACTGAGTATTCCTACAGATATGCACAACTGAGGTATGCACAAAAGAGCAGAATAGCTCAATAAACTTTGAAATCAACATGCACAACATATGACAGCACTTGTAATCTGCCCCCCCTCAGTTTTATTGAAATAATGACATATAATATTTTATTAAAAGTGTGCAACATAGTAATTTTATATACATCTCTATATAATCACCACAATAGGTTTAGTTAACATCCATCAACATACATAGTTACAATTTTTTTCCTTGTGATGAGAGCTTTCATGATCTACTCTTTTAACAACTTTTAAATATACAATACAGTATTATTAACTATAGTCACAGGCTGTACATAACACAACCAAAATTTAATTATCGTTTAACTGTAAGTTTGTAGGTTTTAAAAAATTATTTTATTTTATTGTTGACACTATTACAAAATGACACACACTGAACTCATAGTCTATACTTTTGACCACCTTCAACCATTTCCCCACCCGCTAACCCCCACCTCTGGTAACTATAAATTTGTTCTCTATTTCTATGAGTTCAGTGTGTTTTTAGATTCAACATATAACTGAGGTCATATAGTATTTGTCTTGCTCTGTCTTACTTATTTCACTTAGCATTATGTTCCAAAGGTCCATCCTTGTTGTTGCAATGGCAATATTTCCTTTTTATGGCCGAATCACCCTTGAATCAACTGCCAATCACCATCTTCCAGTTCGTTACATACATATATGGTGACACATTTTAGAGAAAACGGTATATTTCTCTCTAATTGTAGTTCGAGAGAGAGACTATATCTCTTCATTCCTCCAAACTAAATTACCTGGGACAGCATATATATTTTGTAGTCTATCTTTGAGAATGTGTTTTAGAGAACTATAGTTAGGGGTAAATAATTTTTTCTAATCATCAAAATGGATGATACCCCATGTCGTGTACTTGAATGAGTATCTCAGTTGTAAAATTTCCACTTAAAATCCTTGAGTTTTTAAAGTGTAATTGCAGCAGAAAGATTTTATTGTTGTTTACTTTTGCTATGAGTGCTCCAAAATCCCTCAGTTGCTCTTGAAAGAGTAAAATGATATCATAGGCAATATTTTTCAAAGGTAGTAGTCAGAAAGCTAAAAGTACACAGCACAGAATAGGTCATATGTACAAAGGCAAGTATTTTCCAAGTTTTACAATTCAGGAAAAACATTTTATTTTAACTGTTTTAAAACATTTTAATTTAAAAAGAGTATCACCTGTTGTTACAAACTGTAGGATATATTCCTTAAGATCTCAAAAGTGTTTAAAATATTATTTTTTATTTTTATTTTTTTAAATTTCTTTATTGATTAAGTTGTTACATATGTGTCCTTATTCCCCCATTACCCCCTTATCCCCCCCACTTAGATCTCTTAAACCATCTATATAAATGTCTTCCTTTTTCCTGTTTAATACCCCCCATTGGACCAATGATTTTGTGGCTGAAGTGAAAATTAATTGTTGAGGGACATTTCAGCCTTCTAGCAATCAGCAATTTTAAAAACTGTAAGCACCAATCCTGAAGAAATAACCTGCAGGAAAATTGGAGTGGCATTTGGAACTAAGAAGAAAATCTGGATCTTGGCCAAGACAAAAGGTCACCAGCCCCAGCCTGCACAGTGTGGTATGTCATGCTGGCCACAATAAAACTGAAAGAGACTGAGGACTCTCCCCAGGGTGGAAAATGAGGCATGGAAGCTTTGATTAGTGAGCTGTTAGGCACATAGATATTAATTTTGAAGCATTCTCTTCTCTAAGCTGAGTAATAATGCTTGTAATATTATGGGATTATTTGGCTGCTGTAAGAAATTCAGAAGACCAAATAGAGAGTTTTTATTGGGCTCTGAGTGTCTATTGAGACTGTTAAATTCCATCTCTCTTCTTTTCCTCCACATCCTCCTTCTCCACACCCCCTGCCTAATCCTTACACACTGTGTACAGAGATTCAAACACCCAGTATATATATACTAGAAGCCCAGTGCACAAATTCGTGCATGGGTGGGGTCCCTCTGGGTGGCCTGCATGGATCTGCTGAAACCCCGCAGTCCAACGCTGCCTTCAGCTCCTACCTGCCACTCCCGCTCATCCCGGCCCCACTGTGCCTGCCATGGGCTCATGCCCAATCAGTCCCAATCTCAGGAAAGGCTTGTGCTGCTGCAGCAGTGCTCACCAGCCATGAGCCCTGCGTCTAGCACCCTCCAAAGGTGAGTGGCTTGAGGGATCAGGCTGAAACCAGCTCTCTGACATCCCCCGAGGGGTACCAGATTGCAAGAGGGCTAGGCCAGCCTGAAGGATCCCACCGGTGCATGGGCCAGGGAGAGACCGCGGGAGGGCTCCAGGGTGTGTCCGGCCCATCTCATTCAGTCCTGATTGGCCGGACCCCAGCAGCAAGCTAACCTACCAGTCAGAGCATCTGCCGCCTGGTGGTCAGTGCACGTCATAGTGACTGGTCAACCAGTTGACTATCTGCCTCTTGGTGGTCAGTGCACATCATAACGAGCAGTTGAGCAGCCTTAGCATATCATTAGCATATGCTTTGATTGGTTGTTTGTTTGTTCTGCTGCTAGGTTTACTTGCATATTACCCTTTTATCATATAGGATATACTCTTTATATATTAATCAATAAAGCAGAAAAGAAGGGACAAAAAAACAATTCCAAGTAAAGAACTTTCCATACCACATTGCACCTCAGTCATACAGGTGGGTAAGAAAAGAGAACAGGAATCCCCAATCCAAAATGGTAGCTGCCTGCTTTTCCCAATTTTGCATGCTTCCTCCATTCATAGGACCTGACTCAGGCATTTGATAATCAGGCCTGCTAGGTGCAAGCCCATCTTTAAACTGCTGTATTCAACAGTATTTCCTTTTCATATTAGAAAAATTCTAGTTTGACAACTACAAGTATCTCAAAATGACCAGACACTGGAGAAAGGCTGACCTGCCTCATTCAGAATGAGGGTTCTAGAGTGCAATTGAATAGCCCAGAAAAACCTGGAATCTGAGCCTTAAGGGCTTAAGCCCCTGCTCCTGAACACAGACTCTGATGTCGGGGCTGGGGGCTACTCTCTTAGTTGATGATTCTCCCCCATGGGACTGCTGGTGTTTCCATAACTCACAGGGATGTTGTAAGGACTAGCTCTAGAAGTAGTAACAGTTACCACTTAGGTAGTCATATCATGATGTTTTCTGTAGTATGATAGTGTTGGAAGAATGCTTTTTAATGATTGATTTTAGGGAGACAGAGGAAGGGAGGGAGGGAGGGAGGGAGGGAGGGAGGAAGGAAGGAAGGAAGGAAGGAAGGAAGGAAGGAAGGAAGGAAGGAAGGAAGGAAGGAAGGAGGGAAGGAAAGGGGAGGGAGAGAGGAAGAGAGAGAAAGAGAGAGGGAAAGGGAGAGGGAGAGAGAGAGAGAGAGAGAGAGAGAGAGAGAGAGAGAGAGAGAGCGCTTTGGTGTTCTACTCATTTATGGATTTATTGGTTGATTCTTGTATGTGTCCATGTGTCCATGTGTCCTGTATAGGGATCAAACCCAACCTTTGCATATTGGTACACTAACCAACTGAGCTACCAACCAGGGCAAGCAGAGTTTTTATTTTATTTTATTGTTCTTGATCATATGTGATAGCAGCCAGGCACTGGATCACAACTGCAGCTGTAGCTCAGTTGCTTGTTTTCCACAGTATGTTGCTGGGAAGAAGATTTGCTGATGGAACTGAAGGTGCTACCTTGAATAAAAGCCACTGTACCTATCTGAGGCTCCTATAGTCATTTCCACTTGGTTAGTAGGCAATTCATTAATTTATCCTTACCTCCATTCTGCTGGACCTCTGCCAAGGACCCATATCTGAAACTCAGGCCGCATCACTGAGCTGAAGGTAGTATTAGCTGTCCACAAAGTTAAATAAATAAGAATCTCATTTATGGCCCTCCTGAAGGAGCTTCCCCAAGAAGCCAGCCAACCCCTCTTCAAACGGATCAGGAGACTAGAGCCAGAGAAGTTTTTGGTTTTTTTTTCCTCCACATTCTTAAAGTCAAGGTGACTCTGTTTTCAAGAACACAAACACACTTGAACCTCTCATAAAGAGGAGGCAAAATCTACGAACTAGTGCCTACTTCTCTTGTTTACTATTGAAGTTAGGATGATGGGAGAAAGTGGATCAGGCTTTACTTCCTACTTCTAGCTGTAGTGTACTCACACTCCTCCACTGCTCACTCATATCATATGCTTGCCTCTTCACCAGTTGTGAGGCTTTGTTCTTCTGCCAAGCCAGCCTCAAATTTTGCATTGATATAAAAGAGGAGGCACTTAGAATTAGAAATATTTTGCTATGCTGCATCTGTTCAAGAACCTTCATATTAAAACCACTTTCCTTCTGGTGTATGTGGAGTCTTTAAACCCAGGAGTAACCAAATATGCATGTATATTATAAATTCATGTAGTTACTTTTTCCAGTGGAAAACCTTGGTATGTGAAAGCATTTCTAAGCTTTTTGGTAATGGCCTTATACCCCTCACCCAAGATGGCATCAGGACAGAAGCACTCGCCCTGACTTGCCCAGGGCTTGCGTTTTCCACCCTCTTCCTTCTCCAGTCTACACACACACATACTACACAATATCTCTCTCATTCTCTCATTCTCTCTCTCTCTCTCTCTCTCTCTCTCTCTCTCTCTCTCTCTCTCTCTCTCTCTCCTTCCTCTGATTCAGCAACATTCTAGAGAGAAGCCAAGAAAGGACTTCAGGAGGGAGGGGAGTTCCCTCTCTTTGGGGCACAGTTTTAATCTCCAGACCAACAATAGTTTCTTAAGGTGGATTGAAAGGCTAATGTGTTTTATTTGTTAACTGCTTTCTATTTGTTTAAATGTTGCATATTTCTGCTAGTGGATTTTCCTTTAATAAAACCATTAATGCAGCAATGGTATTTTCTTATTTACAACAGACTGACAGAATTAATGCTGTTAACATTGGGCCTTTTTTCTTTCTTTCTTTTTTTTTTTTCTCTCTCTCGTTTGCTTTTCAGGTCATCCTGACCTGTTCAGCTTAGACTGTTTCACATTTGTTTTTAATGTCAGTTTAAATGTAATTGTAAAAGCATGTATGCTCTAAATTCATGTAGTTAATTTTTCCAGTGGAAAAGTTTGGTATGTGAAAGCATTTCCAAGCTTTTTGGTAATGACCTTATGCCCCTCACCCAGGATGGCATCTGGACAGTAAGCCCCTTTCTTCTGGCTCTGTAGTAGAGAGAGACTTGGAAATAATTTCTGCCAGATTCTGTGCTTTGGCAAGGATATGCAGCATTGCATATCATTCTGTTATTAATTACATTTACTCCTTCATGAGCTAAAAACCATTAGACTAAATAGTCCAACATAAACCTTGAAAGATAAAATTTGATATTCCTTTTCCTGACTATTCCTTTGACTCAGAATTGAGACTGGGAGGAAAATGGGAGTGTGAGGGGAAGACCAAGAAACCTTCTTGTCCGAGGGAATTTTACCTACACTTACTAGTGCATATGTACACTTGGATGCACCCCCAACTAATGTCTCATTCCATGCATGCCAGGAACTGGCTCTGTTCCTGTTCTCTTGTCGCTGTCCTAGTTCTTCATCACTCATCTCCAGCTGACCCTTTCCCACTAACATGCTACTCAACCTGATTAAATAGAAACAATAGAGCCTGAGAAGTCAGAATAGCTGATTCTAGTCCCTGCTCTGCTACTATATAGCTGTGTTAACTTGGGCAAGACTTAGCATTGGCCTTCAGTCTACTCGTTTGTTTGTTTTTAAGAATTGGTTTGAATGGGAGATCTGGGATAGACAAGATTTCGGGCCTTCAAATATTTTCTTGGCAATCTAACCTATTCTTCAAACAAAATCTGACATTCCCAAATATAAATATAGAATAAAGCCCTGCTGCTCTGGTTTGAAACAAGGTGGGGTTATTGGAGCCACATGTTCAGGCCCATTTTATCTCTTCTCAGGGGCTCTCAAAGAAACTTGTAGAACTCTTGGGGTACTACTACTAAATTAGTTTGATGTCAGGAGACCCTAGCCATTCTGATTCTCGCCCCTAATTAATTTTAATCCTTGTGGAATTGATGTTTCATTGGTTAGCTTTTCCAGAAAGATATTTACCTGCTGGTGATAAAGGGGATGAAATGGAGCAATGTGGGGCTTAGTAGCCAGCAAGAGTAAGAGACATCATTTATTGACCTACAGAATTTGCTCCATGTTAAGTACCTAGTATACATTCTCTATGGGAATATTACAACAACTCTGCAAAGTAGATCCTATGATTATCTTAAGGGTCTGAACCCTGTTAGTTTGTCCCTAAACCTTTTGCTTCAGTCCAGTTGCCTGAGATTGAAGATAATACTTCTTATAGGTTGTTAAAGTAGGCAGTTTTTCAGAATGTTTTTTAGCTAGAGATCCATTCTTATCCTTAGAAAATTTCATAACCTTCCCATTGGCATGCACCTCTACCAAATTCAGAGCACTTTAACTAAAATCATCTAATTTCCTTCTAATAATAGTCCTATGCAGTAGTCAGGCCAGATTGTCACCATTATACAGAGGAGAAAATGGAGGTTTATGAGAAATTAAGGGAACATGTCCAAGGCCAAAGATGCAATAAGACTCTGAATACCACCACCTTTTCTTTATTCTGAATAACATTTTAGAACTTTGATGTCATCATTGCATTTTGCCCCCTTAAGCTCAGTACATTTTTCACTATGTTTCAGACTTAGAAAGTCCTTCTAGTAGTGTAAAATCTTCCCCCTACTTTTAGACACCATCATGTTGTCTATATTCCTTGTTAAATACTTTATTAATTAGATACTAATATTATCCCCACTTTTCAAATGAGGAAATTGAGGTACAGAGAGGCTAAGTCTTACTCAAAGTCTCACAGCTAGTACGCAATAGAGCCAAGCTTATAACTAAGACAATTTGACTCCAGACTCTTTGCTTTTAACTACTACCCTTTATAAATATACTAGTGGCCCGGTGCACAAAATACATGCACATTAAAAGCAAATTAATTAGAGGAAATATTTTAATATTGCTATTTGCCCTTTCTCCATAATAGAAGTGTCAGAGATGAAAGAAAATTAGTAAAATGTATATGAAAATCTCCCTCCTGTCAGAGTCTGGGGCAAACCATGGGACCCAAAGTCAAGTCCCCGCCCACCTGCTCACACCTCGAAATCACGCAAGACACAGACCTGGCCAGTACCACCCCCATCAAGCCCCACAGGGCAAGGGGAGCAGCCTCAGGTCTTCTGTCAAGCCCCACCGGATGGGGGGCACAACATCAGGTCCCCATAAAACCCCACTGGGCAGAAGGTGCAGCCTCAGGTCATCTGTCAAGCCCCACTGGGCAGAGGGCATAGCATCAGGTCCCCTATAAAGCCCCACTGGGTGGGAGGTGCAGCCTCAGGTTCCCCGGCCTGGCGCCAGGCAGGGGGTGTGACCTCAGGTCCCCCAGACCGGCCTCAGGTCCCCTGGCCCCAGTGCCGGGGTGGGGGTCACAGCGTCAGATCCCCAATCAATCCCCGCCTGGCAGGGGGCACAGCCTCAGGTCCCCCGTCAAGCCCCATGCCAGGTGGAGAGCCGCAGCCTCAGGTCCCCCATCAAGCTCCACCAGGTGGGGGGCATGGCCTCAGTTCCCCAGTCAAGCCCCACCAGGAGGGGGGTGTAGCCTCAGCCCCCCAGCCCTAGTGCCAGGGCGGGGGGCATGGCCTCAGGTCCCCTGGCTCCGGCACCAGGGTGGGGGGGGGCACAACCTCAGGTCCCCCATCAAGCCCCACTGAGCAGGGAGCACAGCCTCAGGTCCCCCGTCAAGCCCAGCCAGGCGGGGGGCACAGCCTCAGATCCTCTGTCAAGCCCCGCCAGGTGGGGGGGTGCAGCCTCAACTCCCAGCCCATGTGCCTGGGCAGGGGGCCTGGCCTCAGGTCCCCTGGTGCAGCGTCAGGTCCCCCGGTCCTGGCTCCGGGGCAGGGGGCGCAGCCTCAGGTCCCCCAGCCCCAGCACAAGGGTGGAGGGCGTGACAACCATTTGCATACTAGCTCTTTATTATATAG
This sequence comes from Cnephaeus nilssonii, assembly GCF_951640355.1. Classification (NCBI taxonomy): domain Eukaryota; kingdom Metazoa; phylum Chordata; class Mammalia; order Chiroptera; family Vespertilionidae; genus Cnephaeus; species Cnephaeus nilssonii. The sequence continues at coordinate 44,116,312 of NC_137071.1, forward strand.
GATTATATAGGATGAGGAAATTAGGAGCAAAAGAGGGAAAGAGATGATTCTGAGGTCATGCAGTGAGGTCCCCTGGATCCTAATCCAGTGTTTCTCTGACCTTCCAAGCCTAAAGTCATACAGTGACATGCCCTGAGTCTAATCCTAGTAAGTGGAAAGATGGCTGGCATGATTTAAACCAGAACTGTATACTGGCATTCCCCAGACCAAAATTCTCTTACAGAATTCTGTTTGTCCAGCACAGTCTTTGTTTAGAAAATTGACGTAGACTGCTCCCAGGCAGGGTTTCAATCACTTTCACTGTCCCAAACTCACTCTATGTTCACTAGGCTGTTTTACTCATTTACATTTATCTGCCCAACTAGTGAAGGTGTTTTAGCACTTAGATTTAAGCATTATAATATATAAGCATCTGCACACACACATACTCACATAATCACAGTCTAGTCCGTTTTCACAACCTATTTGCAGCCCTGCAGCACACATACCTTTATGTTTACTTAGTATTTAGAATTACACTTAAGATCTGAATTCAGTTTTATAGGCAGCTACATCCAGAAGAAACTCTGTTACTGTTTTTCATTTCGTAACCTTATTTTTCCCTTCCCTTCTCTGTTCTATCTGGTTCTCTGTTAATTCTGCTGTCCATCTTCCCCCATGCCTGAGTTAGGTCACCTGCAAGCCATTCACTCTCTACTCTTTAAAAATGGATAGAGAGTGAAGAAACCATTTTGAAGGCTCACTATCTGCCAGGTATTCTCTCTTATTTAGTTCTCCAAAGTATTCTAAGCCCTAGGTCAGGGCATTCCCGTTTTACAAATGAGGAAACTAGATCTAAGAGAAGCTAAGCAAAGGGGTCAAAGTTATTAAACTAGTTAATTGACAGAGCTGGGATTTTAACACAAGATTGGCTCCAAAGCCTATTATCTTGCCCTACACCACACTTCTATAATGAAAGTGTATTAGTTTTCTATTGCTGCAAAATATTTGACCACAAATCTAGCAGCTTAAAATAGTACTCATTTATCAGCCCACAGTTCTGTTAAGTCAGAAGTCTGACACAGCATGACTAGATTCTCAGCTCAGTATCTCACAAGGATGAAATCAAGGTATTGGCCAGACAGCATTCTAATCTGGAGCTCAGTGTCCTCTTCCAAGCTCATGTTATTATAGCAAGATTCAGTTTCTTGCAGCTGTAGGATTAAAGCTCCTGTGTCCTTTCTGGCTGTTAGCAAGAGGTTGCTCTCAGCTACTCAAGGCTGCTCTCATTCCTTGCCATGTGTACCCCCACCTTCAAAGCCAACAATAGAGAATCTTCCCTGTTTAAATACCCCGACTCCGTGAAGATCTTTCCAGAAAGAGCCTGATGTCTTTTAAAGGTTCATCTGATTATGTCAGACCCATCAAGGATAACCACCCGTAAATTCAACTGAATTGCAGACTTAATCACATCTGTCCATTCTTTCACGACAGCACTTAGATTAGTGTTATCTAAATAACTGAAAGAATGTGTCTGCTCACCAGGGGTTGGGAATATTGGGGGCCATCTTATAAATCTACCTACCACAGAAAGTGTGCTCTAAATGAGGAAGAGAAACATCCTTGACTTAGGGAGAAGGATTCAAACTTTGTAAGGCTTTGGAAACTTCAACTCACCATGCCTCTCCCCTGCCCATGGATGAGAAAGCCTCTATTTTGAGGTGGCAAGGAATGAAGCTGCAAAAGTGTCTAAAGGTCACAGTGGCTATAAAAGCTACAGATTAATCACATCTACCTTTCCTTAGGCATACTTAATAATTTCTGATTTGAAAAATCTTTCTCTGGTGCTGTAGAGAAAGATTTTTCAAAGGAATCTAATGCCACCTGGCTGAAAAGTGCATTCCCCATAGGATCCAGGCACCATGTCAGGTGCTCCAATACCCTAAAGAGCCAGTAGGGACAGGGAAGTACCTTCTAGTGGCCCTTTCTCATCTCTGCTCTGATCTGAGATTGAAAGACAGGGAAGGGATGCAAAGCAACTCACACAACACTAGAACTATCCACCTTTACTGTCTTCTTTCTCCTCACTTCACCACTCCATTTAAGTAAACTATGTGTCACTGCCATAGCACAGGGGCCAGAAGGCCTGTACTTCACATGAAAGAATTAGATATGACTCTGGGGCTCAGGTGCAGGAGGCAGGAGGGGTGTGGGGTGGCCTTCATGGACGAAAACAAGGCCTTGGACATTGAATAACAGCTGAGACTAGCAAGCTTCATTGCCCAGCATTCTAAATCATCTAGCAACATGCCGGCCTTTACTGTAGAGAGAGAACAGAGGATCCCCAGCAGAGTGGATAGAATCTGATTTCATTTATGTTCAGTACACTCACCCTCTTCAGGCAGAGAGGCCAGAACACCTGGTGCAGTTTGAGCCACTGTGGCCAGGGACAACACATTACCCAGGTCCTGGACGCAAGTAGGAATGTGGCTTCTCTTCCTCAAGCAGATGCCACATAGGTCTAGAGGAGCAGGATGTAAAAATACCAACCAATTTCTCATTAGCACTACACAGAGAAGGGAATTATTTCATGTTGATGGATTCTCCCCACAGTCTCTACACATATCAGTCTTGCTTGTAATGAATTTGTTTAGATCCACAAGTCATCAACCCACTGATATCTGAATCACTGTTGGTACGGGAAAGGCTGCAGAGCATGCCTCACTAACTGTACCACCACCAATTGCTCTGTGTGCCCCTTCACCTTTTAGAAAAACCCATAGATATATCTGTGTAAAATTCTTTGGCTGTTTTTCTTCTTTATCAATAGCATGAATAGGGCATGATAAATGGGACAGCTTCCCCAGAGAACAGTTTGATCCACAGCACTATTCCATAGAACTTTCTATGATGATGGAAATGTTCTATATCTCTGCTGTCCAATATAGCAGGCACTAGTCACATGTGGCTTTTGAGCACTTGAAAAGAAATGTAGCTAATTATATTAAGAAATTATATTTTTAATTTTCTCTAATTTTAATTAACTTAAATTTAAATATCCAGATGTGGCTAGAGGCTATTGTATTATATAGTGCAAATATAGAAGGAGCTCAGAGAGGCAGGTACTGAGATGGAGTAGAAATTAGCCCAAAAGAGAGCTATTGTGGTACAGCAACCTCACTCTTTCTGGCTTCGGCCCAGCCCCCCATCTTTGACTTGAAAGGTTAGATTAATGTCACAAGTCCCAAAATTGTGACTAAGGACTAAATTCAATTTTGGAATATAGATTAGTTCCAGGAAATATTTAAATATTTTATGAATGCCTTCCAGGTGTGTGTGTGTGTGTGTGTGTGTGTGTGTGTGTGTGCATATACAAGTACATGGCAAGGGCAGAAAGGCAGTAAGGCATTCACTTCAGTTCACCAGTTTCCACCACACACACACACACACACACACACACACACACACACACACACACACCACTGTATTACCTGTATAGACCCTGTAGGTATATTGAATCTGTGACCCCCTCGATGAGATGATTTCTAAGGACCCTTCCTGTTTTGTCATGCTGTGAATATTTAGGCCTCTTATAGTACCCCAAACCTGTTTTGACTTTGGACACATGACTAGAGTATTCTCATAGCTTCCTGCCTCTGCCCTTCCAGATTTAATGCTAGTTAATGAATTTTGGAGTATGGGGGTAGAAGGCAGAAAAGATACAACCCCAGCACTGTTATTCAGCTCTTTTATTAAAGCTAGAGATAAGGTTCAGGATTTCAGACACTTTGGGCTGGCAGCATGATAGTAGAAAGAACATGGGATTTGTAGTCAGCAGACCAGGTTTAGATTAAAAATTTTACTAGCTGTATTAACCTCAGTTTACTTACTTGCAAAAAAAAGACTTTTAAATATTCCTAGCCTTCAAAGATTATTGTGGAATTAAATTATGTAATGTGTGCATGAAGTGAGGCACATAGAAGGCTCTGAAGAAAATAGTTATCTTTATTTCTCTTTGTTACTTCAGGCATGGAGCTAATTATATCTGTCTTCTCCCAGGCTTGAAGAGGACTAAATGGTCTGGCAACTCCTGATCTCAAGGCCATAAAGTGCCAATAATGGGGACAAAGAGGGTCTACCTCTAGAACATGTACCAGGGGAGCAGATCCAGTAGGAACTGCCAATCTGTAGAACTGCCTACAAGAACTCATGTCAGAAACAAGTTCACTAGTTGACAAGATATTATGGAGGCCAGGTCTCTAGTTCTGGGAGAAGATAGACTTAGCCTGGACCATACCTTCCAGCCTATTCTGTGGGTGGGAAGTGGGAGTTGGCAATGGATGTACATATATCCTTACTGTTGAGTGTGCCCAAGCTGGAGAGAAATTATTGTTGAACAAGGTCATCTTACCACTCTGGGTTGACTTTTCAGACTCTCTTGTTATTTTACCCTGAGGTTCCTCTGTGCTCCTCTTGCACCACCAACCCCACTATTTTTTCTTCCTCTATTCTAGTTGTTGATCCAAATATATGATCTATTCTTGCATTGAGTTACACTATGATTAGAGTTTGCATTGCAGGACTTATTTCTCTGATTAGACCTGAAAATTTGTTTCAGATAAGTAAATTTTTCTGCAGATGCCAGAAACAGATCAGCAGCAGGTTTCGTTGTATTTATCCATTTAAATTGAGCAATCCACTTCTTTCTTTGTTTTATACCTTTTAAAATTTATTGTTGTAACTTTAAATGGATTAGAGATAAAGTGGTTTGTGGTCTACCTCAGTGTATCTGCCTATACTAGGGCTCAGAGTAATGACATCTTCAATTATTTATATTTGTGCCAATATAAATGTTAGGGAAGTAAACATTAGGATGCCCAAAGACCTCTAAATTGTGTGCATGTGAGCATGGGGAGAAGATGGTTCATAAGGCTTGAGTTTTGGGTTGTTGTTGTTTGAAATAATGTTATTTTTATCATTTTTCCTATTGGCTGCCTCCTAGCATTGTTCCTATTTTACATATAGATGAGAAACAAGGAAATTCTTTTATTTCTTTGTTACTATTAGGTATTTCAGCCCTTCAAATTCCCCTTTGATAAAAAATAAAATCAATATGTGACTTAGAGTGCATATTCACTATAGGTCTAATATCTCACAATATCTGAAGTTGTTATAGTATTCAGTGGCAAATGTTGCAACACCAGAAAATTCCTATTTCTTTAGTGGAAATTGAGATGATACAATTTGGTAGTCTGAAGATGAGAAAGGACATTCAAGGGCATTTTTAAAAAGTTCCATCTGATGCTTCAAGCTCGAATTATTTTTTAACTTTATTTTCATTATTAACACTATTACAGATGTCCCCATTCCCCCTCTCCTTTGTCCACCTCCACTGAGCCCCTGCCCCCTTTCCCTGTAGCTATCACTACACTGTTGTCTATGCCTATGGGCTATGCATGTATGTTCTTTGGCAGATACTTTCACCTTCTTTCATCCAGGCCCTCCCCTCCCCTCTGACAGCTGTCAGTCTGTTCCATGTATCCATGCCTCTGTTTCCATTTTGTTTGGCAGTTTATTTTGTTCATTAGATGCCACGTGTAAGTGAGATCATATGATATTTGTCTTTCTCTGACTGGCTTATTTCACTTAGCATAATAATTTCCAGGTCCATCCATGTTGTCTCAAAAGGTAAGATTTCTTCTTTTTATGGCCATGTAGTATTCCATTGTATAATAGCTTTTTTATCCACTCACCTACTGATGGATACTTGGGCTATATCAATATCTTGGCTATCCTATATAATAAAAGCCCAGAAACCATAATGGCAGAATGATCAGAACGACTGCTTGACAAGTCACTATGAGGTGCACTGACCACTTCTTGGTCCCTTTCCCTGGCCAGCAGGCTCCCATCGCCCAATGGCAAATGGGGATCCGGGAGTGGGTGGTGATGCAGGTGGCACCAGGCCAAGGCCCCCACCCTGCCAGTTTTCCCACACATAGAGGGTAACCCACGGTGGGGGTGGAGCAGGTAAGGGGGCGGGAATGGCTACCTCTCTGTCCCTCCCCCCGCCCCGATCAGGCTCTGATTGCCTGATGGTGAACAGGGAACCAGGGTGGGTGGAGGAGATGTGGGTGGCACCAGGCCAAGGCCCCCTCCCTGACAGTCACCCCACATACAGAGGGCATCCATGGCAGGGGTGGGGCCATGAGCGGGCGGGACCGTTCAACCTCTCAGTCCCTCCCTACCTGGCTGTCAGGCTCTGATCACTCAATGGCAAACTGGGAACCCAGGTGGGTGGCTGCAAGGGGCAAGGCCAGCTGCTGACAAATGGGGAAGATGGCCCTGATTGCAGGCTAGGCCTAGGGACTATACCCACTCATGAATTTTGTGTGCCGGGCCTCTAGTTGTAAATAATGATGCTATGAACACAGAGATGCATTGGGATTCTTAGAAGTGGGATTGCTGAGTCAAAAGGCAGATCCATTTTTAACTTTTTGAGGAAATAACATACTGCTTTCCGCAGTAGCTGCACCAGTCTGCATTCCAACCAATAGTGCACTAGGATTTCATCTTCTCCACATCTTCACCAACACTGTTGTTTGTTGACAGCTCATTGTGGTTTTAATTTACATCTTTCTGATGATTACTGACATTGAGCATTTTATCATATGACTATTGGCTATCTGTATATCCTCTTTGGAGAAATGTCTATTAAGGTCCTTTGCCCAATTTAAATTGGATTGTTTGTCTTCCTATTGTTGAGTTGTGTAAGTTCTTTATATATTTTGGAAATGAACCCCTTATCAGTATCATTGGCAAATATTCTCCCATACAGTGGGTTCCCTTTTCACTTTGATGATGGTTTCTTTTGCTGTGCAGAAGCTTTTTCGTTTTATGTAGTACCATTTGTTTATTTTTCTTTGTTTCCCTTGCTCTTGAAGATATATCGGCAAAAATATTGCTATGAGAGGTGTCTGATATTTTACTGCCTATATTTTCTTCTAGGATTTTTATGATTTTGTGACTTACATTTAAGTCTTTTATACATGTTTTTATTTTATTCTTGTGTATGGTGTGAGTTGGTGGTCTACTTTCATTTTTTTCATGTACTTGTCCAATTTTCCTAACACTATTTATTGAAGAGACTGTCTTTACTCCACTATAAGCTCTTGTCTCCTTTGTCAAATATTAATTGACCTAAAGGTGTTGGTTGATTTCTGGGATCTTTGTTGGGTTCCATTGATCTATATGTCTTTTCTTATGCCAGTACCAGTCTGATTTTATTACAATGACATTGTAGTATATTTTGATATCAGGTATTGTGATATCTATAACTTTGTTCTTCTTTCTCAAGATTGATGAGGCTATTCAGGATCTTGTTTGGTTCCATATAAATTTTTGGAACATTTTTTCTAGATTTGTGAAATATGCCATTGGTATTTTAATAGTAATTGTGTTGAATCTATAGATTGCTGTGGGTAGCATCGACATTCTAATGATATTAATTATTCTAATCCGTGAACATGGTATATGCTCCCACTGATCTGTATCTTCCTCTATTTCTTTTTTCAATGTCATATAGTTTTATGAGAACAGGTCTTTTACCTTCTTGGTTAAATTTATTCCTAGTTAGCCTCATCTTCTTTTGGTGTTGCAATAGTAAATGACATTGTTTTCTTAGTTTCTCTTTCTGATAGTTTATTGTTAGTGTATAAAAATACCACTGATTTCTGAATATTTTTATCTTGCTACATTGCTGAATTAATTTATTAGATCTAGTTGCTTCTTGGTGGAGTCTTTAAGGTTTCCTATGTATAATATCATGCCATCTGCAAATAATGACAGTTTTACTTCTTCCTTCCATTTTGGGTGTCTTTTATTTCTTCTTCTTGTCTGATCACTATGACTAGGATTTCCAGTACTCTGTTGACATGCTTGAATTTTTAACCATTATGTTTCTAGTCTTTGCTTGATAATCTCCAATAACACCGGGTGAGGCCGTATGCCCCTGGATCCGGGTGAGGCTGGGTCCCAGGTCCGGGTGAGGCCGCACACACCTAGGTCCAGGTGAGGCCACGTGCCCCTGGGTCTGGGAGAGGCCACGCGCCCCTGGGTCCGGGTGAAGCTGGATCCCGGGTCCGGGTGAGGCCATGTGCCCCTGAATCCGGGTGAGGCCACGCGCCCCTGGGTCTGGGAGAGGCCACGCACCCCTGGGTCTGGGAGAGGCCACGCGCCCCTGGGTCCGGGTGAGGCCATGCGCCCCTGGGTCCGGGTGAAGCTGGATCCCGGGTCCAGGTGAGGCCATGTGCCCCTGGATCCGGGTGAGGCTGGATCCCGGGTCCGGGTGAGGCCATGTGCCCCTGGATCCGGGTGAGGCTGGGTTCCGGGTCCGGGAGAAGCCGCGCGCACCTGGGTCCAGGTGAGGCCACGCACCCCCTGGGTCCGGGTGAGGCCACGTGCCCCTGGGTCCGGATGAAGCCGTGCCCCTGGGTCCGGCCGAGACCCAACCAGAGGGAATCGAACCTGCATTACCACCATTTGTCCACCATCCAGAGCTGAGGGATCAGTGCCGACATGTACACATAAGGAACTGGTGGACATTGATATTGGGTCTCAAAAGAACTGTTGGTCCAGAAAGAAACTCACTACAGACTGATTCATTTGCCTGTCAGCATAACTATTATTGCTGATCTCACATTCAGTTTATATAAGTATATCTGTAGTGACACATGATCTCGCTCATCTAGGGGAAATGATGAACAACATAGACTGATGAAAAAGAACAGAACCAGAAACAAGGAGGCATCGATCGGACTATCGGGCCTCAGAGGGAGGATAGGGGAGGGTGGGGGGAGGGGTGAGAGATCAACCAAAGGACTTGTATGCATGCATATGAGCCTAACCAATGGTTAAGTTCAACAGGGGGTTGGGGCATCTGTGGGGAGGGGTGTGGGATGGGAATGGGAGGATGAGGACAAATATGTGACACCTTAATCAATAAAGAAATTTAAAAAAAAAGATAATCTCCAATAACATGTGTGCCTGGCAACCTTTCCATGTTCAGAGACCTTTAACTATCAAAGTGTGTTTGTGGTGTGTGTGTGTGTGTGTATGTGTGTGTGTGTGTGTGTGTAAGGGGAGAGAGAGAGAGAGAGAGAGAGAGAAATTAGTATCCAAGTCACTTTACATTTTATTTTGGTATTTTGGTACCCCTATGGACCCCATAATTAATACTGATGTTTACCTTTCTAGTCTCTTTACCTAGCAATCTGCTAGACATGCTAGACATAAACACAAATTCATCATTCTTTTTATTTCAAACATTCTGTATGTGCCTATTACTTATAAGAAAAAGCCCACATTTTTCATTACAATATACAAACCCTTTCAAAATCAGGTCTAATCTTGATTTCAACCTTATAAATAGCCAGTCTCCCCATACAAGCAATATATACTCCAGACACACTCGTCTCTACTATTTCCCCCAAACACTCCTCAGTGCTTTTGTTTGTCATTTCTATTCTTCTCTGCTTAGTGAAACCTTCACCATTTTTCAAGATCCAGGTCAAATGCTACTATAAAGCCTTTCCTGACCCCACCTATGCAGAGTGATTGCTGTCTTTTTATTAATACCTCTGTTGTAACATTTACCGGATTGACATTTTAACTGCGTAGGGGTATTAATTTATCCTCTACCAGACAGGGTTAAGGCCCAGAAGAAAAGGCTTGCCCTAGTTGGTTTGGCTCAGTGGATAGAGTGTTGGCCTGTGAACTGAAGGGTCCTGGGTTCGATTCCAATCAAGGGCACATGACCGGGTTGTGGGCTCAATCCCCAGTAGGGGGCAGCAGAAGGCAGCCAATCAATGATTTTATTTCATCATTGATGTTTGTATCTCTTTCTCCCTCTCCCTTCCTCTCTCAAATCAATAAAAATATATTTGAAAAAAGAAAAGGCTTAACATTGAATCTCTGTTGAAGGAATGAATGAATGAATGAATGAATTGTGAATATATCTGAATAATTCAATGAAAGGTTCTAGGTATGAGTACTGAAGCCTGCATTTATGCAGAGTCCAATCCAAGGATATTCTAGGACTGTCTTGCAAGGTGATTGGGGAGAAAATAAGATATGAAATTTTCGTTTAGTAAAGACTTGGAGTGATGAATCATTCATTCAATCAGTGTTAAACTGAGCATTTGTCTTCAAGGAGTTTAGAATCTCTGACCATGAAGAATGAACATCCTTATTTTCTTAGAATGAAGGTTTTCTAACAGAGTATCTGTACTGTGTGTTTTTGGTCATTTATAATAAATCCAAGTTTCCCTTTTCTCCCAATAGCTCGGAAGCTGAAGAAACTTGGTAATCTGAAACTTCAGGAGGAAGGGGAGGCTTCCACCACCACCAGCCCCACTGAGGAGCCAACCCAGAAGCTGGCAGTGTCACACATTGAAGGCTACGAGTGTCAGCCTATCTTTCTGAATGTCCTGGAAGCCATTGAACCAGGCGTGGTGTGTGCTGGACATGACAACAACCAGCCTGACTCCTTCGCAGCCTTGCTCTCTAGCCTCAATGAACTGGGTGAAAGACAGCTTGTACATGTGGTCAAGTGGGCCAAGGCCTTGCCTGGTAAGGAAAAGGAAAGTGGAGGCATGGGATAAAAGTGATAATATTTAGTGAATGCTCCTATGGGCAAGGCAGGTACCATGTCCTGTCCATTGCTTCCCATTAACTCATGCAATTCTCCCCATTACTCTGCAGGGGTAGAGAATGATATAATCCCCACTTTAAAAATAAGGAAAAACGCTGGCTAGGTGGTTCAGTGGGTTGAAGCATTGTCCTACCAAAAAGTTGCGGTTTTGGTTATCAATCAAGGCACATACCTAGGTTATGGGTTTGATCTCCATTCAGGGTTTATATGAGAGGCAACCAATTAATGTTTCTCTATCACATAGAAGTTTCTCTTTTTTCTAAAAATCAATGAAAAATATATCCCACACTGATGATTAAAAAATGAAAGTAAATCTCAGAAACCAAAGTGTAGAGCAGCATTATAGAGTGTCCCATACACCTCACATCAGCACACAGCAATCATGTTTAATCTACAGATATAGTGTGAAGTTTTTCTCATAATCACAGATTATGTAGACATAACATTTATATGCCTTAAGATGCATACACATGTTTTCCCCAAAGATAATTTTGAGCCTGACTGATATTCTGTCTTCAATATCAACTTGAGGAACCATACCATGCACTTATAATATAGTATGGTAGAAAGAACATGGGTTTGGGAGTCAGAACACTTAGGTTCTAGTCTTAGTTCTGCTTGTAAATCATTGTGTGGTCCTTTCCCTTTATGGGTCTCAGTTTCTTTACCTGTATAATGTGTGAAGAATGTTTTGGACTGAATTACTGTTTTTCAAATTTTGCTTTAAGGAACTTTAGTGCTCTTTAAAATATCTTAGGAATCATAGTGGGAGGAAATATTCGATGAATTCAGTGATAGTGAAAGAAATACAAAGTTTTTGTCTTAACTTCTGCTTGGATACCTCCAGTGATGAGGAAATCACTTCCTCCCTAGGCCATCTGTTATTTGAACAGGACTGTTTATTAAAACACTAGAGGCCCGGTGCACGAAATTCATGCACTAGGGAGGAGGGGTCCCTCAGCCCAGCCTGCACCTTCTCCAGTCTGGGACTGCTGGCTTCCAACCGCTCGCTGCCTGCCTGCCTGCCTGATTGCCCCTAACCGCTTCTGCCTGCCAGCCTGATCACTCCCTAACCACTCCCCTGCCAGCCTGGTTGATGCCTAACTTCTCCCCTGCCCGTCTAATTGCCCCCAACTGCCCTCCCCTGCTGGCCCGATCACCCCCAACTACCTTCCCCTGCGGCCCGGTAACCCCCAACTTCCCTCCCCTGCTGGCCCAGTTGCCCCCAACTGCCCTCCCCTGCTGGCCCAGTCCCCCCCAGCTGCCCTCCCTCCCCTGCCAAACTAGTCACCCCCAACTGCCCTCCCCTGCTGGCCTTGTCACCCACAACTACCCTCCCCTGCCAGCCATCTTGTGGTGGCCATCTTTGACCACATGGGGGCAGCCATCTTTGATCACATGGGGGTGGCCATCTTTAACCACATGGGGGTGACCACCTTGCATATTACCTCTTTATTATATAGGATTAAAGATCCTCTATCTAAGCATTCACAAACTTTCCTTTAGCAGCCTAACTTTGTATTTCTCAAAACAGCACACACAGATACTACTAGAGTTGGTTGATTTTAAAGCAGTGCCTCTCCCTCACTACCCCCAGAGAAGCCTCAAGTTTACTCTTTCAGAATCTTAGGACTCCAGGGAACACAGTTTGGAAACTAGTGAAACATAAGCTCTGTCAGAATTCTCCTAATCCTAAAATTCTGTGGTTCAAAGATTGTTTTGAAACATCAACAACCAAACCAATTCTTATGGAGTTAAAGATCAGTATGCCTTCTAATAATTGCTATTCAGAGGAAAATTTATAGAGAACAGAGAAGTTTGATATGTATTACCCCATGTGTTCCTCATAAAAATCCCATAAAGTAGGGGATTCCCCCTGACATTTTATAGATAAAATATACTGAAGCTCTGAGAAATTATATACTTCATTTCAGAATGTAACAGGGCTAGAACTTGAGAGCCTAGGTCCCCTCCTGATTCCAAATTCCTTCCTCATCCCATTCCACCCATAGTCTGTAGTGTTCCTGTAGTTTTTTAGCCCTGGGCTTCACAGTAAGAGGCCAAGGCCTTATTCAAGGCCACTTGGGTCATAATGTAGACTAGCTGCTTTTTAAGACATTGCATGTTAGTTGCCAAACCCCTATTTTGTCTTTCCAACTCAGAAGGCCCAGTCTCAGGCACCAGACCATCCCTAACACCTTCCCAGCTTGGGAAGCTGGAAGCTGAGGTTGACTAACCAATAAGATCACTGGGAAGAAAGCCCAAGGTCTTTGGCTGTGTATACACTGTACCAAAACAAAGGGTTCACACAGGGAGGAAAAAAAAAACAACAACAAAATCTAAAAAGAGAAGGTTGTTTTAATTCTTATCACTTATTCAGCTGGATATCTTGATATCATTTGTGTAATAGATTCAGTTTTACCTTTCCAAGCAGTTGCCAAGAACCTACATAGTCCCATTTTATTGAATATAGAATCTTGTCCTATGTATGATTCCATTTAATCCTCACAGCAATACTATGAATCATAAAGACTATTATTTCCATTTCAAATGACAAGGCTCAGAGAGGTTAATTAATTTGTTCCATTTGGTTACTTAACAAATGGACCCAGAACTTAGACTCATACACTCTGATTTCTAATTTGGTGGTCTTAACAATAACCTATTGCAAATCATTTTGGCAGAATTTGTATGACTAGGAGTCACTGGCTCTCCTTAGTCCAACCCTCAGGATGGGGAGTCCTCTCATAATATTAACAAGTCTACAAGACAATATCAGTTCACCATCTAGTTCAAGCAAGGAAATGACCTCTGACCCTAAGTAATTTAAAAGAATACTTTTTAAAAATCCAATTACCATGTTCACAAGACCTGTTGTTTATAATATCAATAATCACCTAGTAGTTCAAGTTATTTGTTCATTCAACAGATTGAGTTTCTGTTCTGTGCAAGGCACAATACTAGGCACCTACTCAGAAAAATTTTGTTTTAAACTTTCTGTGATGGTGATGATATATGTAAATTGCCTAGTAGAGTACCTAGTACATTAATAAATGATAATTATTAATTGAGGGTGGGTGAGTAGACAATGTGATACAGTATATTCGTAATCAGGTGTACCTGATTTGGAATCTTAGCTATACACTAGTTAATTGTTTGACCATGAGCAAATAACATGTCTACATGTTCTTCTGTTTCCTCATTTGTGGAAGTGGTACAACAATCTCTACCTTGCAAATTGTTATCAACATAGAAACTATATATAAAGTGCACCTAGTACAGTAGCTGAAACATAATAGATGCTCAGTAAATAGTAGGTCATTACAGTGAGGCTTGAGTGCTCTGCCACTGCTTTCACTAATATCAATTTAAACTGCCACCAGCCTTGTTTAGAAGTGCATGCATGGGTCCCAAGGATGAATTGTCCTCTTTGAAGATGTTGACTGTCTGGTGCACTAGAGCAGCATAGATATCCTAACTGGACTTTCTTTGGGCACATGCTCCCTATTAAGACATGAGACTACAGGTTTCCACTGCAGATTGCTAAGAAATGATGATTGGATTCTAGTGAGAAAACAGAATCTCAAATAAATTGCCTTTACATCTAAACCTATTTTGTGTGTTTCAAAACCTGAAAATGACTCCTCTCTATTTCTCCTGAACAGCCTAACACATTGCCAAGTAGGTGTTTGAGTGTGTGTATGCTGAAGGAAACCTGTAGGCTGGAGCTACTGTTTCCTCAAGTCATTCATTCCTTGATAGTTATGCTTCTTCAAAGGCTGGACATTAGAGAACAGAATTAGGTATTGTAATCAGATTAGACTTCTAGGAAAATTTGCCAACTCTGTTGCTGATGTATAGACAGTAAATATGCTTGAGTGCTAAGCTGCTCTCACTAAGGACTATAAATTAGTGTTATAGCCAAATTAATTTTTTTTTTCTTTTTGCTCTTCTTTGTTAGTTCTCTGGTATCTCAGATATGGAAAAAAACACACATCAGTATAGACAGCTCCCTTGGTACTTGTATAGTTTAAACCTCATCACCCCTATGCACCCTAATATTCACACACTCACCAGCCAAGGATTTACTTGCTTTCCATTGCCTCACATCTCAGAGGTTCAGGGTTCAAGTTCCCAGGTCCCCTCTCCAAGAGATTTTTAGATGCTCCATGCTTGGCCCCTGCATTTATCTCATACTAAGAAGAGTCAGTACCAGGCATTCTATCCTGGGGCTTCAGTGAGGAAATACTCTGGGGTCTGTGGGTCCAGCTAGTCTGTCAGCATATTACTACAGTAAAGATGGGAGGCACAGGCCTTGGAGCTAAGATTGCACCCAAGGATGGTGATATGAGGGAGTCTAGAATCCCTGATGTCTGATAGGCTTGGGGCATAAAAGAAAGGGGAAATGGAGTGTGTGGGTAGGAAAGGACCAACCAAGCCTTACAATGTGTTTAGATATTGTAGACTTTAGCCTGGAGTCTATGGCTAGTAAAAGCTCATGACCTCACTATGTTTTGAGCTTGTCCTTAAACACTAGAGTGGAAAAGACACTGGACAAGAGAATTAGAACACCTACACACTAGTACCAGTTCTGCCATATATCGGCTGTATGACCTTGGGGAAATCAGTTAACCTCTCTGGCCATTAGATTCCTTGTTGGCAAAATAAGTGTCACATCACCTACTCGCTAGGGTTATTATGAAGTACAAATGAGGTCATCAATAAGAAAGTTAGAAGCATTATCTAAATTCATGGAGCATTTCTAATGAGGTATAGCAAGACAAAATTTCAAATAATTCTGGAACTGTTTGAGAGAAGAGAAATGAAATGCTGGTAGGGGATGAGCTCTGAGGTTATGGTTTAAGCATCCAACTATTTAGAAACCTCCATGAGAACATAACTATATATGCGGTAGAGGTGGCATCTGGGAAACTCTGTTCTCTGAGCTTAAGGGAAGTAATTTGGAGCTCATCCCACTTTATAAAATTAAAATAAATCGAGGGTCCTTAGTCCATTTAATTAATATTTCTTAAATGCCTACTCAAATATCTGAATTATGCTATGTACTAGGAAAGAAAATATGAATAAGAAAGGGTGGTCTTTGTCTTTAAGAAGCTCCAAGTCTAGTTGGGGGGGGGGAGGAGACAGATGTGTATATAGATAAATTCTAATACTGTGTAATGAATGCTATAATTAGGTGGGGTTACACAAGGTTTACTTAGAATGTAAATGAAGAATTATTAAGTCTTCTGCTTGGATGAGTTGGAAAAAGCTTCACAGAGGAGGTAGCCTTTTAGTGAAAACTTGAATGTTGAATACATGTTTATTATGTGGAAAACCTAGGAAATGAGGAAGGCATTCCAGGCAAAAGCAACTGCTTGTGCAGAGATATAGAGGCATGAGAAAGCATGTTGTGTTTAGAAAATTGTGTGTTTTTCAGAATATCTAGAACGTAGATTATGAGAAGGCAAATAGAAGAGATTAGTCTAAGCAGGCAGGTAATGATGGGCCTGTTTGTGTATAACAATGGTAGTAGGGCAAAAATAGCAGTAAAGTTGGCTATTTGCTGAAAACAAAAACAAAAACCAACAACAATGGAGAGAAAGTGGAAGGCAGAAAGAGAGTCAGAGAATAAAGAGCCCAGATGTAGTGTGGAAAAGACAGTGGTTGTCAAAAGCATCTACCATATGTTATGTAATAATACCCTATTCCCAGAGTTGTTAGAGGGACAAATAAGATTATAGCTAGAAAAGAGTTTTATAAATTGAATAGTGCTGTTCATGTGGGAGAAATGATTATTATACTGCATCTTAAGAAAGGCATAGTGATCAAGAGCACAGGCTTTGGAGTCAGGCTGCTTGGCTTTGGACCTTGGTGTGCCATTTACTAGCCTCATGATCTTGGACAAGTTCCATAACTTTTCTGTGACTCACTTTTACTGATTCACAGAATGGGGATAATAATAGTACCTACATTATTGATTGTTGTGAGGTTTAAATGAGTTAATATAAGTAGCATGCTTAGAAAAAGTGTATTTTTTTTAAAAAAAAGTCAATAAGTGTTAGATTAGTCTTTTCTGACAGTGCCCCTTTTGCCTCCATCATCATCTCATTTGAGCAGCTCAGTGAAATAGAGAAAGTAAGGAATATTATCTCCAACACATAGATTACTTTCCTTCTGCTCCCCAGCACTGGTGGTTCCTGTGGCTCTTCATGGGCTGTCTGAGAGCTAGAGATTCTCAGGACAGCAGAGGCCCAGATTTCTTCCAGCCCACAATTGCCCAGTCTGACCATTGTCTCTTCTCCATCTTCAGGCTTCCGAAACTTGCATGTGGATGACCAGATGGCAGTCATTCAGTACTCATGGATGGGGCTTATGGTGTTTGCCATGGGATGGCGGTCCTTCACCAATGTCAACTCCAGGATGCTCTACTTTGCCCCTGACCTGGTTTTCAATGAGTAAGTGCTCATAGGCCCAGAAATCACATAAACACAGCATCCTGGCCATGTCTGTTTGATGGTAATGATGGTAGTAACAGTGGTGGTTAGCCCATTTAACCTATACCATATATGAGGCAGTAGAGGCCCCTTCTAGCTTCTACAATCTGAAGTGGCTTTGCTTGACAAGAAGGCCAATTGATAGGAGGCCAGGGGGGTTGGTACTGAAGCCATCCCTTTCACACCGAAGACCCAACCTTGGTATTTTGGCCATGTTTCTGACATGCTTTGTAACCTATCTCAAAACCTCATATCAAGGTCCTTTCCATTCACTCTGACCAGCAAAGGGAATGAGCATAGGGACTCTAGATGTGAGGGCTAAAGTTCCTTTGGTCCCTTTTGCTACATCAAGGGCTACTGCCAGTCACCATTTGTTGATCAACTCTTTTATGCCAGAACTATACTAGATACTTTCTAAATTCTTTCTCATTGAATCCTCATGAAAACCATATATCCCCTTTTTATAGATAACTAGAGGCTCAGTGAACAGATTTGTGCACTGGTGGAGACCCTTGACCTGGTCTGCGGAGATCGGGCTGAAACCAGCTCTCTGACATCCCCCGAGGGGTCCTAGATTGTGAGAGGGCATAGGCCAGGCTGAGGGACCCCACCAGTGCACCAACTGGGCCTCTAGTATGCATATAAGATCTTTGGTTACTCTCTTCTGGCCCTCCCCCCTCCCCCCTTCCCTCTGAGATTCATCATTCTGTTCCATGTTTCCATGCCTGTGGTTTCCACTACAGCATTGAGCGTCTTCCCCCTGCTCAGTACATGTCATAGCTACCGGCCGATCAGATATATATATATATATATATATATATATATATATATATATATATATTAATGAATGAGAAAAATTAGGCTCAACAAAACAAAATGACTCACCCAAGTTAACAGAGCTAGTGCATGTTGGCAACAGATTTCAAAATATGTCTGTGTAACCCCATGTTCTTATACTTCATCATGGCAGTTAGTGATGGGGAAGAGCAGCTCCATCACTCTGGCCATGTGACTTTGGCCCAGTCACTTTTCTTCTTTTAAAAATAGGTTTAATTAATGCTTACCCTGCCATTAGTTCTATTTATCATTAATGAATTTGTCCAAGGGTTCAGATTTTGAAATTACACTTGTCTTGACAAAAATCTGTTTATCATTGTCTTTGACCATGGCCTTTGACTTTCCTGTCCTTCAGTTTCCTCATCTGTTAACTAAAGAGAACTTTTTCAAATGGCTTCTTATGATGACTAAAATGGCAGTTAATGGTTATGAAATGTCTGGCCCATAATGGAGAATAAATAAAAAAAGAAGTACTTTTCTGATATTTTCTCCAATAGTGATATTCTTCTCCACTTCTACTGTTTGGGGTCCCTCGATGGCATTGTGAATGTAGCTGGTCAGAAAAATATTCCCAAGGACTTTGAACTTGTCTCACCACAGAGAATCCCTTTGGTCAGGGCAAGAATTGACCTTCCCTTCTCTCCAGCCCTCTAACTGAGAAGAGCCTTAAAATAAATTCTACAGGCCAAGAGTTCCTTTTAGTACAGCAATGTGGAGAAAAATAAACATCCCCAGACGCCCTTTTCCAAGCCATCCAGCCCTGTTAGTCAGAAGCTAAGAATAACCATTGGGCTATTGGTATGACCTGTTCTGTGGTTTCCAAATCTCTAAAGAGTTACCTAAGATACCATCTTCTGGGGCAGGCCTTAAAAATCCCCTGTATGTTAATCTCTCACACCCATCCTCCTACTTCTCTCTAGTGATTGAATCAACTCCCCATGCACCTGCAACACCCTCACCAATCAGAGCCCTAAGACCTTCACAAAGTGATAGTTGCCTATTTTCTAAATCTTAAAGTTCCTTCTCTGGCTTTGCATAAGTACATGGTACCTCACCTCAGCTTTCTGGCCCATTCCCATGTATCTCATCAAAAGGTACCATAGCCCTAGCCAGTTTCGCTCAATGGATAGAGCATCAGCCTGGAACTGAAAGATTCTGGGTTTGATTCTGGTCAAGAGCACGTACTTTGGTTGCAGGCTTAATCCCCAGCTCTGGTCAGGCCATATGCAGGAGGCAACCAATGGATATGTCTCTCTCACATTAATGTTTCTCTTGCTCTGTCTCTCCCCTTCCCTTCCATTCTCTCTAAACAAATCAATGGAAAAATATATTTAGGTGAGTATTAACAACAACAAAAAAGGTACCACAGGATGGTGATGCTAGTAAACACCAGTACTAGCATTCTCCCACAACCACATCAAATTTACAACTAAAATACAGAACAACCATCATTTAGAACCACCTGAAATCTGGCTGAATGGAAATCCTACAACTAGAGAAGTGAAGAAGGAAGCACACCGAGACTGGTAGGAGGGGAAGAGGCGTAGAATGGGCTGGTCCAACACCCACGAGGGGCATGTTTTTAATCGGGAGGGATATCTTGGCTGAGTAGACCTCCCTTGAGGAGCAAGGGGTCCCAGCCACACACCAGGCCCTCAGCCCAGGGTTCCAGAGCTTGGAAGAGAAGTACCTGTAACTTTGGGCTGTAAAAAACAGTGGGGATTGTGGCTGAGTGACAGGGAAGCAGCCAGAGACCCAGATAGTTCCTCTTATAGTGCCAGTGCACAGATGTTTTTGGATTCACTCACTCTGAGCTCCAGTGCTGAGGTAGCAGCTTGAACAAATCTAGGGAGATACAGGGAGGAAGTAAATTGTCTGTTATCAGGGCAAGAACTGGGTGGCAGCTTTCCCACAGACAAAATTTCTGGGACCTTCCCCCCACCCACCCCCCACAGGGCTGACTGGCAGGCACCATATCTGAGTCTCCATCAATTGGTAGCGTGGCCTTGTGTGGTAGGTATCCTGTAGGGCCCAGTGGCTCAGCCTCCCTAGTCACCACAGCTGAGCACTCTAGATATGCCCACGTAGTTTGCCCCACCCTGGTGATTCCCTGAGATCCCGCCCCACGCAAGCTGTTTGCAGTGTCTTTTCCATATGAATGGCCTGTTCTGGCTCAGGCTTCAGACTTTCCTAAAACCTCTCAAACCAGCATCACCTGGACTCAATGTGCTCTATACTTCTTGATAAGTGGCCCAGGCCTGACACTAGCAGCAACTTTACAAGGTTCATAGCTTGGCCTCTCCTGGGTACATACTAGTCCAACACATGTACCAGCCATCTACAGATTGCTCTGTAGCTCGTGCTGGGTGGCCACAGGCATGGCATAGACAGTGGCTGACTTTACACCTCTCAGGATTCCCCAGAGCCAGTGCACCCAATGGAGTTTCAGACCATGCCAGATTACAACTCTACCACATCCATGAGCAACACACTAAAGGGTTGGATTTGGTGAACACCAAAGCCCCACTGAAGCAAGTCCTGCTACATAGGGGTGTCTCCTGCATAGCAACTCTTCCACTGTAGACACAGCTGGTCCTCACAGCCAGTTGGTATGGGGGTAAATTTCTCCCAGTGATGCCAACATTATTCAAAGCTCAACTACAACAAGAGCACACAAATGACACAGAGGCATACCTAGAGTGTTCAGATCAGGCGATTAGGGAGGCTGAGCCATTAGGTCCTACAGGACACCTACTACACAAGGCCACTCTACCAATTCCCAGAGATGTAGCAGCTCTACCTAATACATAGAAACAAACATAGGGAAGCAGCCAAAATGCAGAGACAAAGAAACATGTCACAAATGAAAGAAAGAAGAAATCTCCAGAAAAAGAACTAAATGAAATGGAAGGAAGCAAACTACTAGATACAGAGTTCAAAATAATGGTTATAAGGATGCTCAAAGAACTTAATGAGAACTTCAAGGATCTTAGTGAGAATTTTAAGGAAATAAGTGAGAAAATCAAAGACATGAAAAAGGACCAGTCAAAAATGAAGGATACACTAACTGGAATGAAGAATACTTTGCAGGTAATAGTAGAGTAGAGCATACCGAGGATGAAATAAGTGATTTGGAATACGAGGAATCAAAAAACACCCAGTCAGAAGAGCAAAAAGTAAAAAGAATCCAAAAATATGAAGATAGTGTAAGGAGCCGCTGGGAAAACCTCAAGTGTACCAACATTCACATTATGGGGGTGCCTGAAGGAGAAGAGAGGGAGCAAAAAATGGAAAACCTAATTGAAGAAATAATGACAGATAACTTCACCTACCTAGTGAAAGAAATAAACTTACAAGTCCAGGAAGCACAGAGTCTCAAACAAGAAGAACCGAAAGAGACCTACACCAAGACACATCATAATTAAAATGTCAGGGGTTAAAGACAACGAGAGAATCTTAAAATCAGCAAGATAAGAGCAGTTAGTTACCTACAAAGGAGCACCCATATGACTGCCAGCTGATTTCTCAACAGAAACTTTGCAGGCCAGAAGGGAGTGGCAAGTAATAGTCAAAGTGATGAAAAGCAAGGACTGACAACCAAGATTATTCTACCCAGAAAAGCTATTATTTAGAATAGAAGGTCAGATAAAGAGTTTCACAGACAAGGAAAAGCTAAAGAAGTACATCAAAACCAAACCAGTATTACATGAAATGTTAAATGTTGAAGAAGAAGAAGAAGAAGAAGAAGAAGAAGAAGAAGAAGAAGAAGAAGAAGAAGAAGAGGAGGAGGAGGAGGAGGAGGAGGAGGAGGAGGAGGAGGAGGAGGAGGAGGAGGAGGAGGAAGATATAAAAATATGAGCAATAAAATAGCAATAAATACATATCTATCAACAATTGAATCTAAAATTCAAAATAAACAACAAGGAATCTAATGAACAAAATACCCTGATTAATAAAATAGAACCAGAAGCATGGAAACATGGAACAGACTGATGAATCTCAGTGCAAAGGGGTGAGAGGGCCAGGAAGAGATTAACCAAAAAACTTATATCACATTTGCTTTACACAGGGACCCATGGTGAAGGCCTGGTGTAAGGTGGGATCTGGATCTGGGTGGAGGAGGGTAATGGGGGAGGATAGGGGAGACATCTTTAATACTCTCAAGAATAAAGATCTAAAAAAATAAATGTTTTTACTTCCCCCCTCTAAAAAATAAAAAAGATACCACAGGACTACCCACATGGTCTTAAACACATCAAGCCCCAGAGCTCCTGAAACAATAGGTGCTCCATCTCCCCTTCTTCTCATAGGAACCCACTATGCCAGAGCTCTTGGGATTCCTAGAAACATCTAAACCAATGTTTCTCAACAGGGATGCTGTTGACATTTTTGGAGGAATACTTTTTCATTGCACAAGAAGTTCCCACATATTGGAATATGTTTAACATTCCTGGTACCTGTCCACTATATACCAAATAAAACTCCAGTCACTGTGACAGTCTAAACTGCCCTGACACATTTTGCACCCAATATGGAGACAGTAACTCTCTAGTTGAAAAACACTAATTGCTGTTAGCCTCATTAAGGTACTAGACATAGGAAGACTGAATCCCAAAGAGAAAGACAAGGAATCTGAGTCAACCCATTTGCTGATCTCTCTTATACCAAACCCTATCATCAGCCCTGCATTTTTCTCTCATCCTGACCTCTTTTTGGGAAACACATATAAGGGTCATGAGCTTGAACCCTACCTGTATGACCTTGGATAAATTACTTAACTTCCTTTAATCTCATTCTTCTCATATGTTGAATGGTGAATAGTATGATAATGGCACCTTCCTATACTAGTATGTAATTTATTGAGCACTTACTATTTGCCAGGCACCATGCTCAGTGTTCTACGATTTTCATTTCCCCTCTTATCTACTCTCCTTTACTCCCAACTACCTCTGCTCTCCTGAATTCAATTCTTGACCCCATGTTTCCTACCTATTTCCCTTTCCTTCCTTTAAACTATCTCCTTATTCTTTTAGCCCTTTCTCCCCCTTTCCTGTTCCTATCTTTTCTGAATTTCTTCTGTTGCCTTTCTCCCCATCTTTCCCAAATTTCTCTGTCCTTGGGGGCTTAAGGCAGTGTTACAGCAGTCCTGCATGCCAGGAGCATGATATTAATGATAGGTAAAAAGACTGCAGTGTTTTTATCAACAGAGGCCTGGAAGTACAATAAAGACCAGAACAGATCCAGGCCCCAGGGTCAGTAGATATTATTTAAAAATTCTCTATAGTGCAAGATCTTGGAGCAACAGTGTTTTGGTCAATTGACTTGTGATACTACCTAAATACTTCTTTCCAGTTGAGCTCCAGTTGGAATTGAATATTTCTACACCATCGGCCTCCTTCCCCCTTTCTTCAGGCCAGCAAAAATTTCTCTGAGATAGAGTGTTGAGCTTCCATCCACCTAGTGCCAGAACTATTCAGGTTGTGGACCATGCTAGTGGTTTGGGAACCAAAATATTAAACCACAGCCTTCAGTCACAATCTGGGAGGTCTTTTTCCCCACCACTTAAGTGGGTGTCATATTTCTTTTACTTTATCCACAAGATATATAATCTCTCTCTCTCTCTCTCTCTCTCTCTCTCTCTCACACACACACACACACACACACACACACACACACACAATTTATGGAGTGCTGAAAACCAAGAATGCCTACTAGCTGGAGGATGCTGTATTTTCTCTTAGAGACTTGCCATAGACAGTCATGGAAAAGAGATTTGGCTCCCCATAAGAAGCTTGGCCACTTCCTTATATAATTTATAGGTGATAATGTGATGATCTGTTCACAAGTCACTATAATGAAAACAGCTCACGCGGTTTATAATTCCCAAACTGTAGTAAGGAACAGCCGATATATGAGGGTATAAGCTCCCCCTCAGCAGGGGGTCTTTACAGTGGACATTCAGAAACATTTCCTGGATGATTTGATAAACATTGGAACTCATTTTGAAGTGACAATGGGGGAATCTTCTTCCCTAGGAGCATTTAAATAAATATTTAATTTTTTTTTGTATGGGAAATGGCATTCAAGCCAAGAGGCAGGGAAATTGACAAGATGAACTACTACTATAGTCACTTAAGAATCCTGGTATCCTTACTTTAAGAGTTGATTTCTAAGTCCTGTCTCCTATAAATCCTACAAATTGGGATACCTGGGAGGCATGTTCTGGCTCTGGATGTAGCTAGGATATTAAAAATGTAGTCAGGGAGACCATGTGCCTGGCCCATTTTGGTTAGACTTGTCTGTCTCTGTCTCAGGAAACAGGAGGGGCACATGAACCTGGAAGTTCCGTGTGTTTACTCATATCCTGACCAGGAGACATGAGTAGCTATCAGGATGTCAGGATTTTTTTTTTTTTGCGGGGGTGGGGGGGTGGAATAACAACCTTGTTTCTTGCCACTAAAGTACTAACAAGAGGAACACCAAGCTCTTCTTGGAGAACCTGGCGAGGGGAGAGCAACGAGAGACATTCTCTTGGGCTTATTATAAACCTCCTTCATTTCTCTCCTTCCTCTGTGTGTGTCTCTCTCTCAGGTACCGCATGCACAAGTCCCGGATGTACAGCCAGTGTGTCCGAATGAGGCACCTCTCTCAAGAATTTGGATGGCTCCAAATCACCCCCCAGGAATTTCTGTGCATGAAGGCACTGCTGCTCTTCAGCATTAGTAAGTGCCTGGAGGAGTAGGGAATGTCCCTGGGGGCCGAGGGGCTCAGAGAAGAGTTGCTTTTTTCATTCAAGAGTTATCAGTTCCTGGACATTTCCCTTTCGTTTTCACCCTTCCTACTCCATTTTCCCTTAGCATCATTTTGCCTAACAAGGATAAATTTCATAGGTAAAGACCAATTTCATTGCTAAAATTCATCCTCCATTAGATTTACACTTACCCCAATCCTCTCTTTGGGATAAAACCTTTTGGCTGATTGTAGCAGACCTCTGAAGTTTTCCATACTTTCTACCATAGAAAAAGGCAAGGCCTACCTTAAATTTCTTATAGGGCAGAAGAGACTGCCTCCTAGAAAGAACTTCCTCCCCTGTCAACAGGAGAAAGTCTATGTAAATAACTCAGACAGGGTTTATTTGGCATCTAAAAATGTTTCTGTAATGTCTCTTCTAAATAGAGTGCTCTTTTAGCCGATAAATGAGTCAATTTGGCATTCAAAGTTATGTGTTTTAACTGTCTAAATCAGAACTATTCTGTGGACAATGTAAAACCATAGGTCCCAAGAAATGTGTTGAGAAGACTAGAAAAAGGAAAGGTTAAGTACATTATATTTACTTGATGCTCTTCAGTTGTGTCCAGCTAGCCTTTCCCCTAAGATCTTTCTGGCAAACTGAAGGCCCCAGACATACAGACTTCAGCTACAGGAAATCAAGTAGATGGTTCCCTCCCTGTGGGGTGGGTGTCAGGTTTGTGGCCAGAAAACTTGGTGCTTTGTCTAATGCTCCTTTGTGGGCATGCTTCCCCTCCCCATTCTGTCTTCATCCCACATCAGTTCCAGTGGATGGGCTGAAAAATCAAAAATTCTTTGATGAACTTCGAATGAACTACATCAAGGAACTTGATCGTATCATTGCATGCAAGAGAAAAAATCCCACATCCTGCTCAAGGCGCTTCTACCAGCTCACCAAGCTCCTGGACTCTGTGCAGCCTGTAAGCAAATGATGGAGGGTGCCTTGTCAGGGAGAGCTGCCTGATAGAGCCAAATGATAATATGTTCTTCTAGGGTCTGGCACCACCTGTTGGGAGGTGCTTCCATACTCCTCTTACTTTGAGTGTGGTCCAGGAAGAAAATGCAATGGAAAAGAAATGAACACAGGTCACAATGTCCCAGCTGGATGTTGTGAAAGAGGTGGAGGAGTTGAGAACAGAGCAGTTGGGACTCAGGGAATGGGCTTAGAGCAGATAAGTTCTCTGAGCAGACAAAACAGACCTGGACGTTTTCCCCCTCTTCTTTGAGTCACGTGTGTGAGTTTTTGTGCATACACCATTTGTGTTTCTGAGTGTGTGTGTGTGAGTGTGTGTGTGTGTGTGTGTGTGTGTGTGTGAGAGAGAGAGAGAGAGAGAGAGAGAGAAAGAGAGAGAGAGAGAGAGAAAGAGAAAGAGAAAGAGAGAGAGAGAGGAGCCCTGGGGAAGAGGAATACTTAGTCCTGAGTCAGAGAGTTTACAATGGTGTAAGAGATCTCTTGGGAACCCTCAATGATTCCATGGAGGTCATTTAGTGCAGACACGTGTGTGTGTGTGTGTGCGCGCACACACACACACACACACACACACACACACACACACACACACGACCAAGGACAGGGAAGGAGAAAAATCAAAGGTGGGAGTAAGAGCCTGATAGAAGTCAACTCTTTGTCAACCCTGTTTTCTTGTTCCCTCCCTCTCTTATTGTCCCCTCTACAGATTGCACGAGAGCTGCACCAGTTCACCTTTGACCTCCTAATCAAGTCGCACATGGTGAGCGTGGACTTTCCAGAAATGATGGCAGAGATCATCTCTGTGCAAGTGCCCAAGATCCTTTCTGGAAAAGTCAAGCCCATCTATTTCCATACTCAATGAAGCTTTGGAAACCCCATTTCCTCACCCCTCCTCACTCCCCTTTTCAGATATCTTCTGCCTGTTATAACTCTGCACTACTTCTCTGCTGTGCCTTGGGGAATTTCCTCTATTGATGTATAGTCTGTCATGAAGATGTTCCTGAATCCTATTTGCCAGACTTTTTTTCTATTTTCCTCCTTTCTTTCCTCCAACCTCCTCATCTGACCCTCCCATGGCACTTTCAGACTCTGCTCCCTGCAATGAATGGCTCTTATCTGTGTTTTGAATGGTGTTATATTTCTTTAAATCTGTGACGATCCTCATGTGGACCAGTGTCAAGTTGTGCTTGTTTATAGCAGTGTGCTGTGCGCCAGCCACACAAACGTTTACTCACCTAATGCCACGGGAAGTTTAGAGAGCTAAGAGTATCTGGGAAAACCAAAAGTCAAACAAACAAACATAAACAAAAACAAATCTTGTTAGGATATTTTTCATTTCAAAAGTATAAAAACAAACAAATCCCTAAAGACGCTAATAGTGACTAGCATAAGGTGAGCATTACAAGACCATGGGGAGTCACTGCTATTTTTCAAAACCCTCCCTCCCAGAGTTTCTGCCAATAGCTTTTGCCATTAGAGGGCAGGATGGCCCCAGAACTGAGTTGGGGGAAGGAAGAGACAGATTTAAGACAGGACAAAGAGGACAGCTAAATCACCAGTATCTGCCCACATTCTTGGCCCCTGAGGTCTAGACTGCTCAACTGCAGTGCAATTCATTGTACTGAAAATGTGCTTCTTATTTGAAAACTTGTCTGCATGTGAATGCCTCCCCCAACCCCAATCTCTTTCTCTCTCACCCTCTACTTCCATGCTTAAATTGACTTTCAATAGCTTTTCTAAGAACTTTGAAAAAATGTTATCTTTAGCCAAAACTTGGCCACTTCCACTAAAGAGTAAGACCAGCAAGAAAGAGAAAAGAGATCTGACTTTTGGAAGTCCCCATTCAGATCCAGGTCTGCTTTCCCATTTATGGGTCAAGGAGGAACTTGGGGCTGGAGTTAGAGGAAAAGGAAGTGGTGGTTTGGCTCTTCTCCATTTAGGACACTGAACAATTCATCCCTCTTTGTCCCCATCTTTAAAAGACCTGAGTGCTTTTAGTCTGACTCCATGCTGTTACAAGGTTCCTCCACCCTCCTTCAGTGTTTTGTGGGCCTGAACTTTACCAGCAACAGTGGTGAAATTTTCCCACTTCTTTAGACATGTTCACGGACTCTGCTAAAAGCCCCCACCACAAAGAAGGTTAGCAAGCAGCAGATTTAACATTGATTTCTAAATGTCAGTAGACTCAAAAACTTCTTACCAAGTATCTCTCATCAACTACCACATCTTCTCCGCATCCCTTAGACAAACTGGAAAGAAGGCATCAATAGATTGGACAAGCTTGGCGACTTGCCCTTGTCCCCCAGAGATGGTACCTTCCCACCAAGTGGAGAAATGTCCAACTTCTCCTTCAGAGCAGCTAAAGGGGCAACCCTTATTGGGGTTAAAGAGAAAATTCAGTTACCAGCTTGGAAGAATGGAGCACTAGAAACAGAAACCCTGTAAATGCTCTCCTTGCTACCCAGCATATTCACCTACAGAGGTCATGGGAAGAAGAGAGAAGAAAGCAAGAGGAGACTGACTACTAAATTAAGAGGCAAAGTTTAAAGCCAGATGGATACCATCTGGTGAGTTTACTCCTCCTCCTCCTCCTCCTCTGCTGCTGATTCTGTACTCTGACTTTGGCCATACTCAGACTCCCCACCTATGATCCTGCCTGTCAGTCAGAGGAAAGCTGAAACATTGAGAGTACAGAATCATGGCCTCTTTGCAAAGTTCTGGTTAGTGTGGTTCCAATGGGCTGCCACCCATGAACTCAGGGTGTGTTCCTTGGACACTGGTTTCATATAGACATTTGGCAAACCTCTATTCTGTTGACTTTGTTCCCCAATCCCAAGTAAAGAGGGAATGCCCACCTACTTTTTCATCTTGGTCACTGCCTCATCACTTAGCTCTTTAATTCATCTGCTAAACTCAAGAAATTAGAAGCCAGTAAACAAGATGCCCATTTCAGTTGGTTCACTTTACTTGTTGAGAAGATAGGTTCTGAGTGATATGATATGATCTACATGGGTTTCCTTCCCTGATTTCTGAGTTGATATTAATAGCCTAAAGAACTTGAAAAACAGTTTCTTTAAATAACAAGGGAGAGGGGGAACCCAAGATGGGTGATATACCAATCCAAGACTGCTGGATAAAACTAAAACTGACAGGTTCTCTTTCTGGCATAAGATAGACAAATTCTGGTTTTCTTTGTTATGACACCATTTGGCTTATATAAGCTCACAGGATCACGTTTTGCTATTTTAAACAGAAAGAAATACACCACTCTTTTTGGTTAAACTTGATTACATTTTAATAATTTCTTTACATCTATTTTGAAATGATCTTCATCTTTTATGGTACATGGATTTGATGATATCATACTAATACCTCTTCTTGAAAAGACTAGAGTCTCTCCTTTCCATTTTTCTATCAAATTTTTCATCTTTAGAGATTTCTCAATTGTGACTCTTGTCCTTATGAATATACTAGTGTATGTTTTTCACTTGTGAAAGCCAAAAATCAGTGTAATTATAATCAGCAAGAACTGGATTACTCCAAATTTCAGAATGGCAAGAATAGGGAAAATAGTATAGACAGGCTTTAGGCCTACTGCTTTTGCAATGGGGATTCTATGAGAAAAAGTATTTTAGCTTGGATTTGTTCTACCACAGATGAAAGCGGGATTTATGCTTTATTTTGGCCATTGATGTTCCAGCCAATGTAATTGACAGAAGTCTCATTTTGCATGCACTCTACAAACAGCGTTGATGTGGTTGGTACACTATGCTCACCCGTGAAGGATTGGCCAACAAGATCCACTCACCTGGTGAGCTGGAAGATGAAGATCACTCATCAAACAAGTCATTGTCTCCAAAGAGGCTATTTCCAAAGAGGTTTGCGGTGTTCAATGGGAATGGAGAGTAAGGAAGAGAAAAGAAAAGGGAGCACCAGAGAGAAAGCCCTGTCTGTGTGGGCAGCAGATCGCTGCCAAGGTCACAAATTCTGTGGTCAAATAAAAGAGTTGTGTGGCAGTTTCAGCTCTTGTTCATTAGGCAGTTCACCCAGGCCTAGTGTCTGAGCTGAAATGAGGGTTGGATTCTTTGTTCCATTGATTTTCTATACCACAGACAGTGTCATCATTCTTAGAGAGCTCATTATTTTTTAGTAAGAAAGGGATATTTTAAAGGATTCTGTCATATCTTTGAAAAAGAAAATCAGTAATACATATATTTTATATATGTTCACTGGCACTAAAAAAGAAAAATGTTTCCTTCCATCCCTCTGTCCTTTAAGTTGTTTCTGAGGTTTGAGAAATAATGTGGTGATGCTAAAGTTCCTCTCTGTCCATCCTT
Organism: Cnephaeus nilssonii; assembly: GCF_951640355.1. Classification (NCBI taxonomy): domain Eukaryota; kingdom Metazoa; phylum Chordata; class Mammalia; order Chiroptera; family Vespertilionidae; genus Cnephaeus; species Cnephaeus nilssonii. Next base: position 44,146,432 of record NC_137071.1, read on the forward strand.
TATTTTTAAATGTACATATGCGTATATAGCAAGAATAATTCAGTTTGTACTTTAAGAGAAAATAGTTGTACCATTCACATGATACTACCAATTACACAAATGACCTAACTTTGAGCTTCAAGTAGCTCCTGTTTGTTTCATTAGGCATAGCACAGACATGGCCTTGACTCTTTTCTCCTTTGATATTTAACAGAGCACAAAAGCCCAAGCCACTGCCTTTACCCCTTCCCAATTTTGTGCCAGGGTTTCACCTTATAAGATTCTCTCAAGACAATTCAGTAATGATGCCTGCATGTTCCCTGCATGACCATGAGAAAACAAGTGGATGACTACTAATTATCCTGTGCCAGTTGCCCAAATAAAAGGTCACTGAGCCAAGGGAATGGCCTTCATGCTCGACCCCCTATAGGGAGTCATGAGAATCAGGAATGCTAAATCATAGGATCAAAGCCCAAAGTTAAAATCAAAATAAGCCATTTTGCATGTGCAATTTCTTGTAAAAAGAAGTTTCTACTCCTGCTGCCTTTTATAGGCAGTTCTGTTCTCATCTCTAATCTCTTTGAAAATCTTTGAAAGATGTTTTAAAAAAGACAAAGAGTTGAGAGCATCACATTATGTAACCAAAGATTACACTGTATCTGCTAAGATACCAAAATTTTTAAGGGCAGGGAGGGAGTAAACATTGGTGCCTCTTTGGTAAGCTATCCAAAGACAGATTAAAGGACTGACTTATAAGACTTCTGTGGGTTTCCCCCACACACAATATACATGCTTAGAAGAGTAGAAGATAATTTTGAAAAAAAAATGAGATTATGGGTCCTTAACTAAGAGATTTTATAAGAAGAACTAGCTTTCCTTTTCTCCAGTAGTTGTTCAGCAACTTTTTAAAGGTCCATAATTGCATGGTTGGAAATGGAGCTGTCTTGGCCACTGTGTTTGCTAGTGCCAATGGTAGTTTATCTGAAGATGTGAATCCCTTGCTAAGAAAGAGCATTTAAAGGACTAGATTTTTCACTAGAGGGACAACAGGCAGGAATCCTCATTTCTGCCAACTTTGGAAGACACAAAAATGTTCTCTGCAGTTTAAAGGCAAAAGGTTGAAATATATTGTACATGAGTATTTGTATCCATGTTTCAAAACTGAATTATAAACATAGATATAAGTGTTCTGATAGCTTTACCTTTCTCTGATCCTTTATATTTGGTTCCAGGTCACAATTCATACCATGTACTTGTGAGAGAAGCTGAAGTTCCATTTTGGAAGCTCTCTCAAAACATAAAAGACACCTGGGTTGATCAGATAACTAAGTGATCACTGTCCCTATTGGGGTCTGATTTACAGGCCTTGCAAAGGAGCAGAGAAGGGGGAAACGGTAGGGTACATGATATATTGCACTTTACTAGCCCAAGACTGATGAATGTTTAAAGGGTGGTGAAAACTCTTTGGAACTGACTGGGGAAGGCCCAGACTTGGGGTCAAAGGTCCATCAAAATGATTAGCCAGTGGCCCCATAATGGGACCTAAGCATTTGGAATAAGGAAGGACATTCTTTGTTTTCCACCATCCTTGTGAGAAAAGGGCAGTTTACTGCACTTGGGAACCTGGAGCAAGTGCTCTATCTTTCATATAATTTACTCACCTGCAATTGAGGTGCTCTTGCTACTGGGTGTCTGTGTGCTTTAATTATGGTTTTGGATATGTTCTGTAAAGATTTTGACAATGGAAATGTGTTTTTCTCTGTTAAAAAAATTGTCAATATACTATAAGTTATATCTCTGTAGGTACTGGTCTGTCTTTGCCCATAGGTAGGGATATTTTTCTTCAATTAAGAGATTGACACTGGGGTCTGTTACTCAAAGCCTCCCAACTCTTAACCATTTCTAGGTGAAGGCAGAAAAATTCAATTTATTCACCCCTCTTCAGACACTTCTGCTGAGGCAACAAAACACTTGCAATATTACCACCCACCAAAGTAAATGGTAAATATTTGAATTTAGCAAGTAGACTCTTAAAGGTAGAACACCCTTTGACTCAGCTTCAATTTATCCCCATTTGGTTTGGCCAGAAAGTACATAATATGTATTGATTGGTTTCCAACCCCAATTCAGTATAACAGGGGTGCTGGTTCCATTTTGTATCCCACTTGTCTCTTAGCCTCTTATGGAATTAAATTAGAAGCTATGGATTAAGTGGCCCTTGTGGCTTAAAATAATTCTCACGTGCACTATTTAACAAGGCTGTCATATAACTGCAGATTCCATTGGCCACCAAAAACTGGAACACACACATACCCCAAAGAAAAGAAAATTCTGAGATGTTGCTGCTTCTCTGGTGGTGCCCTCTCTGACTGATGCTTCATGTTTTTGGACTGTGTTTCCTGCACAGCAGAAATGACAAGCCTGCAGTCTTTTCTAATCTTGGCCCTTGGTGCTCACTCTATGGCAATGAAGTGCCTGTGGGGTTGGCCTATCCCATAAGCGATTCAGGTTATGAGAATAGTCACCATTGGGATGGCTCAAGCTAAAAGAGAGTCCCTTCAGAATTTAGTGACATCCTTCTGCTTTCTCCTAGACTGGAACATTGATTAGGGAGTGCCTCAAACATGACATTCTTGTGCTGTCCTTGAGCTTGATTTGGCAGCAGGAGGGAGCAGACTATGTAACCAGATGTAAGAATTAATTTAGATAATGATGGAAAAATAAAGAAAAAGAGAAAGCATCATATAAAGATTTTTCAAAAGAAACATTAATTTTGATTGAAACTTGTTTCAGTGGGGCTTCAGTTCTCACAGCGGCACTTGGCCTCCACTGGACAGCAGGACCAGCCCCAACTGCTAGTGTTCTGTTCTCTTTTTGTAATCGTGGAATCTTTTGTTGCTCTAAATATGATTAAAAATGACAGAAACTCATTTGTTGTAATATATGTGTGACTCTGGGTTTGTCTCTGTCTCTGCTTTCAGAAGTGTCATCCATTGTATAAAATATTGGCTTGCTGGTCTGCCAGCTAGAACTTGGCCACAGCCCCTGTTGTAGCTGCAGGCTCTAGTTGCTATTAACAAAGAGACTCTAGAAAAGCTGCTAATGTCCTCTTATCACCATTGTTAATTTGTTAAAACATAAAACAAGCTAAAATTTCAGATGAATGTCATCACAGTCCCTTTAATTAGCTGTTTTTATTGGCTGTCTTTATTGAAGTCAAGTGTTGGTATCATGCCCAGTGACCTCTTATGCTACTTTGGTTTTCATATACATAATATTTTTTAATCTTTGCACAAGGGTTATAAACTTGACCTGTGTTGGCCTTAGCATAGGCTGACTTGGGACAACTAAAATATCAAAGTGTCTGGGCTAGAAATCACAAATGGACACTGGTGGCCCATTACAATCTCTCATCCAAAACCCTAAGCTTGTCAGCCAGGAAAAAGCCACACAAAATCTAGCTATTCACTCTCATCCTCATCTTTGTAGGAGCATAAAATGGGTATGGGCTTCACCACACAGTTCTTGTCAAGCTTCAGACAAGGAATGGGCACATTCACACATTCACATCCTCATTGTTTTTCAGAGGTCATATAATCCTTGACCACTCAGGTAAAATTTAAGCCATAATTCTTTTGGGTTTTCAAAAGTTCAAGTAAGCTCCCCTCCTGTCTCATTTCAGTGTGGATACTTATGAGATCCAAAAATGAATTTCTGGGCTTGAGATACAGGCCATCAATGTGCTATAACAGATATGTTAAGGAATAATATGAAAGGTCTTTATACCTCAGTGTCCTCACCTGTTATAGGGGTTGTCACAGTACCTCTCAACTGGACTGGGTTGGGGATTCAGTAAGAATGTATGTAGCCCAGATGTTGGGTTTATTTCTCTGGCTTTGCTCCCTGTTTAAATGCCAGAATCCCTAAGAGTGATCCCTTATTGAGCCATGTTTTTCACTGACCAACTCAGAGTGGTTGGATTTCTCATTGAAGTCAAGTGTTGGTATCATGCCCAGTGACCTCTTATGCTACTTTGGTTTTCATATACATAATATTTTTTAATCTTTGCACAGGGGTTATAAACTTGACCTGTGTTGGCCTTAGCATAGGTTGACTTGGGACAACTAAAATATCAAAGTGTCTGGGCTAGAAATCACAAATGGACACTGGTGGCCCATTACAATCTCTCATCAAAAACCCAATGTTTCTGCAAACAGTGCTTGATGGACATAAGAAAACAATAGATTCTTAGCATGTATGTTTGTGTGTGTTTCTGCAAGAGAACATGTAGGTTTGTGTGTTGTGAGTAGATTCTTTTCTCTTGGACCTACAAACAGTGTCCTAACAGCCACCCTACTTGGTTTCATTTACTGCTCAACCCCTGCCTTAATTAAAAAGGTAATTAGCATCCCCCATAGATTTTTAAGGAGTACCAAAGCACACAGGTCAGGGAGACAAGAACACCTAGTGCCGTGGTCAGCAAACTGCGGCTCACTAGCCACATGCGGCTCTTTGGCCCCTTGAGTGTGGCTCTTCCACAAAATACCACGGCCTGGGCGAGTCTATTTTGAAAAAGTGGCGTTAGAAGAAGTTTAAGTTTAAAAAAATTGGCTCTCAAAAGAAATTTCAATCGTTGTACTGTTGATATTTGGCTCTGTTAACTAATGACTTTGCTGACCACTGACCTAGTGGATTAAAAAGAGCCTGGAGGCAGGATTCCTATATGTGAACTAGTGTGTAACTATGATTCTGATCTGTTGATATGATGTTGGGAAACCTGCTTTCCTTTCCTAGACCTTAGTTTTCTCATATATGAAATGAGTGTGTCTGAGGTATGAAATACAACTAGATGATATGGGAAGCCCCTTCCAATGTGGACACAATGGTTATTGCAAACAGCATCATCTTTCTTAATCATGATATAAAGGGGAAAAGAAAGGGCCATTTGTTATCCTGAGAACATAAAATTTTTTGTTTGTTGTTCCTACTCAACAACCCCCTACAGTGCTCACAGCCCACAGGTAAGGAGGCTGAACAATGGTTCAAGGCTGCAATGTACTCTAGCACGGGTACACTATGAGAGGTCCACAGAGAAGGGCCCACTATTAGGACATGTAATTCTGAAACTAGAAACTACATGTTTGTACACAACAAAAATTTATTGAACACCTAGGTGGTAAAAAAGACAATTGAGTTCTGTGTAATAGATGCTGTCAACCCCTGGATGGATGGGGAAAAGGTTCAACAATGATCTCATCAATAGCAGAAATAAATAAGAATTAAGTAAGTCACAGTCCATGCTTTCAGTGAGTTTACAGTCTATTAATTGTTTTAGGCCAGGCCCATCTGGGACTTCAGCCTATCACATCCATCCCTAAGACAATATTGGGCTAAGCTTTGATTTATTTTTGTTTCCTTTTATAACTAGAAGGGGTCTTATCTCCTAGCCCTAAGTTTTCATACTTCATATGAGGAAACAAGGCAAAAAACTTATTGAATGTCACTGTGAATTAGGACCTTTGACAAGGGAATAGGCTTAGAACATTCAGCTCATGGTCACTTTATGTGCCTACAGGCGTCATGGTACATTGGCAGAGCATATAAGAACCTCTACTATCCACTTTCATACTGGCTCAGTGTCCTGGTGAGAGAGCCTCCATTTCTTGTCTGTGATTTCCATATATTGAGCCTAAGGGTTCTCTACTCCATATACAGCACCTACTTCACCTATGATCCACTCCCAGAGGTTTGTGTTTTGTTTTGTTTTTGCATGCAACTACAAGAAAGGTTGAAAGAAGAGAATTATTGAAAGTGATAGAGTAGGAATTGCAGAAGCAATGAGAAACATTTAAACAACACACTTAAGTATGAAAATCTAATTTTTGAGATAACAGGCAGATGCAGATGATTCAAATCCTCAGATTCTTTTGTCACCATTTTTTAGGCCACAACTTCCCCTCCTTCCCTCAACTTATTTCCCATGGTGCTTCAAGCAAGGAGAAGGCTATTTGGGGAATTTGGTCTGACTGCCAACCAGCAAAACTATACCAAATAGGCTGACTTAAGCCAGATTATATGAAAACATTTCCCTCCACCCCCATTAGGTCACTTCAACTATAAGACCAGACAACAGGCCAGCAGAGCAAACAGATGCTCTGAGAGACACATTGCTTGGCCAGTGATACTTGTCCTCAAATGAAGTAAGCTCTTTTTATACTTATACACTGTGCCAAGAGGGGATAATGCCAAAGTTGAACTAACCTTAAGGAGAATCACACCACTTCAAAAGACTGCAAGAACTCCTCACATGGGCACAATATCCAAACATCTCCTCATTCATTAGTTCTTTCTTTTATTCAATAATTATTTCTGCAATCACTATGTATCCCACAAACAAACAAGACAAACATGGTCTCTGTCCTCATGGAACTTCTAGTCTAGTGGAAGAGACAAAGAGACATATAATTGTAATATAATGTAATGGGTGCTATATAATATAATAGTTAAAGAAGTTCAAAGTCTCATTGGAGTGCAAAAGAAGGATGCCTAGCATAGTCTAGCTTCTTAGAGAACTCTAGGTTGTAACCCAGGTTGGATGAAGATGGAATTGAGGTGGGGAAAAGGGCAATTCATTTTTAGGCAAGAGACAGCAATCTTTTAAGGCAAACTACCAATAGTTTGGCCTGAAGGAAATGTTTAAAAAAGGGTGTGGCTGTGAAAGAGGATGGTAGAAAAAGAGACACAAATAAAGTCAGTGAGGGCCCATGTATTATACTACAGAGTTTGTCCTTTATCCCAGGGTGAATGCAGAGGCATAAAAATTCTTGTCAGTATTTCAATTCTCAGAACACATGATCTCATTTGAACTTCATAACATTTTGAAGAGGCAGACAGGTCATGGATTAAGTCCATTTTGCATAAAGAAAAACTGAGGCTCAGCATAATGAAGTTATTGGCCCAAAACCTGACCCTAAGTCTATACGGGAAGCATGGAATCTTCTAATTTCCAATCTCGGGCTTCTCACATTAGATCAATCCATCAAAGACCTCAGGATCTGGTACAATTCTTGGAATGTGTTCAAGAACATTTGTGGTGACAGCATAGCATCCCATCTATACCTGCCATGACCTGTTTGGGCCGACACTAGCATGAGGTTCCTAGATGGCAAACAGGGAATCCAAGAAAAGAGCAGTAGCATCATCTTAAGAGGTAGTGCAAGCTGTGTGGAGCCAGCCAAATTGGTGCTCTGTGGCTGTGGGGACCTCATTCATTCATCCAAACAAGAATTCAAAAAAAAAAAATGCTGGAGAAGAAGAGACAACGTTACATTTTCCTAGAAAAAAAGACACCAGACTTTGGCATTGAACAATGAGATGAAATTACACGGGAAGGAAAGGCAGCTGAACAGGCAACCAAAACAGAAAGAAGAGGCAGGAAAGAGTATGGCTTCTGTACAAGGAGTTGAAGATGAGTCTGGACTAAGGCTCACTGTGAAAAGCTTGTGTGTCCTGCAAAGAAGTGGAATTTTTTCTGTATTCCAGTCATTCTCAGTTGCCACATGTTAAAGATAATGATCACATGTGTGACATACTTTCAAGGGAGCCTCCAGGGTTATATGCAATTCTTGACACAGAGCTATCACTTTGCCCCTTTTTCTCCCACTTAAGTAAGCAAATACAAACATAAGTGAGACTGACAGTATTAAAAGGAAAAAAAGTGCACCTCCTATAGTACACTTTTAAGAAAATTAACCACCAACTTCAATGTTTAGGATATTACCAACAAATTATTCTCCATACCTCACAACTGATTACAGAATACCAGTTAAGATCACTATGGATTTTTTAACAAAGCTGCAACACAATTAGTTTTGGGAGATGGAAACTATGCTAAAACATATTGTACAAGAATATAATAGAGTGTAACACAGAGGTTGGGTCAAGGGAATAGTAATAATAAATGTACTGGGCATTTACTATGTTTCAGGAAATGTTAAAGATAAGCTCTTTATATTGTGTCTTACATAATCCTCACATCAACCCTATGATTTGAGCTCAATTACTCCCATTATATAGATAAAGAAACTAAGGCGCTGGCTCAATATTATTTTTGGCCCAGACCCAAGGTTAATTCTAAATAATAAAGCCTGAACTCAAACTAAAGTATATTTGTTGCCAAAGCCTACAGTGTTGATCACTGCACTTTATTTTTTTTGAAAGGCTGGTTGAGTATCTCAGCCTTTTCAAAGAGGCCCAAGGAACTAAGAAACAAGCAGCATTATAAATAGCAATAAAGAAGGAAGGATATCACATAGGAATTGTCTTCAAATTCATCCACTTCAGGAGTGACAGTAATGTCTGGTTTACATTAGCTAATGTTTTCCACAGAGCAGCCACCTCCTTCCCAAATTTCAGAGTTGTGTTGGGAGAGGGGAAAAAAAAAAGGTCTTCTCCAGCCTTGCAATCTCCCAAGAGTCTTGCCAACTCTTGCATTTCTCTCTTGTCTCTGGTTAAAGGTGCCTGTGATACAGCAGTTCATCAGGTGTTCAGAAAACCTCTGAGCATATTTGTCTATAAAGGCAGGCAGGAGGAAGAGTGTTGTATCAGGAATCAGTATACCAGCTCTTGCCACTGACTAGCAGGTCAACGTGACCAGACCCCTTCTCCCTTCTGGGCCTCAGTTTTCCCATCTATAGAGAAAGGTAGATAAGGACTAGGCTAGTTTCTTTTTGGATTCTGTGAAACTTTTTCCTAAAACCAGAATTTTGTCAATCTGCAAATTCCCAGTTTTATCTAACTCCAACCTATAATCTTACCCTACATTTTAGAATCTGTATTATAAAAAAGACTAATGATATAATTTGCTCTACTTGTGAATGTTTCATCACCAGCCTCCTTGACAACACACCCAATATTTCATTGCTTATTGTTCCACAACAGCCTCTAGCCCAAAACATGCCATCTTACCTACCATTCATACACACCTGTCAATCTTGATGGGAGTACATTTCTACTAGTGCTTTTTGGGCCATTTTGTACCTGGAAGATTTTGATATGGGTCAAAGACTCTGCTAAATATATCTCTTATCCATAATAAATGTGGGCAACTGTGGCTGTTTGGGGAATCTCTGAGATGGGGGTGGTATGGATTTTATAATTGTCTAAGTCAGGAACTAGCATATAGGCAATGCTACTGGATAAGTACTAATGGACAAGAGACCAGATCAAAGGCCTCCCTTTCAAAATAAGGCAATGCATTCTACTAGCCTTTGTTTATGTGATTACCTTCATATGGAATGCTCTCCATTTCTGACTAGGCAAATCCTTCCAACCCATTAAAGCTCACCTCAAGCACAATCTCCAAGATGTTCTATCTGATTGCCTCAACTGGAAATGAACTCTCTCTCCTTTAAATTTATAATCTCTTTCCCCTAAGTCCAAACCACTAGTTTGGCTTGTAGTTCATTATAATACAACCCACTGCCATTTATACCATTTATACCTTACAGCACTTTGATATCCACTATCTCACTGGAGACTCACAGGAACACTAAAAGAAAAGCAGGGGGGAATGTATTAATATCACAGTTAAATATGTGACAGGAAGGAAGCATTGTTATTTTAGAAGTTTGCTGGAGCCTTTTATTTCTAGCAGTATGTCTTGGTAGATACCTTAAATTATCCTCCCAATGAAAACAATTAAAATATAAGGTAAAATACAATAATAATATTTTCAAGTTCATTGCTAAACTAAGGAATGATAGGAAAGAATCCATAGCCAAAAGGAAGTGAAATCAGGAATTCTTCAGGTAAATGAGTTACAGAGCCAAATTTTTCTCTGAGGATTTTACCAGACTCTGGGAGACTGAATTTCTACTTTGATAATTGTAAGAGATTAGGAAAGAAAAAGATAAGGACTAGGGCTTGCCCAAGATAAGAAGCCTTATTAGAGACTTCCACATACACTGAATATAAGAGTGTAAGAATGTAGAAGAGTGAAGAAGAATTAAAGTTGTCTTACAAAAGGAGATGATAGGGTGGAGGGGAAAAAAATAACTTCTCATGAGAATTTATAACCATAGGAGGTCTTTGTAGAGTTTTGCAGTCCTAATAAAAAAAATACTTATAAAGTCTGAAAAACTAAAAGCTGAAATATCAGTTCAGCTATGGAAAAATGCAATTTTCATCTAGGTCTTAAAATTCATATATATAAAGGTCCAAAGAAAATGATCATCTTGTGGTCAAGTGTTACAAAACACAGAAGGAAACAAGACACCCTGAGTAAAAGCACATGGAAACAACAAACATCAGAATCAGACTCATAGGCTATAGAAGGTAAAACCATCACATAGAATATAAGTTAACTTTATCAAAAGGGGTTAAAGAGGTTTATAAAATGCTTAAAATGTAAGCAAGGAACAAGAGACTCTAAAGAACAATCAAACATTTCAAAAAGAGTGAAATAGAATCACAGGAACTAAAAAGTAGAAGAGGATAGTTAATACATATCAATAAACAAAAGAACATAAAATGCACAACTAAAGAATCAGTAAAATTGTTGATAGATACAAATTATTCATAAGGTAGCACAGAAAGACAATAAAATGATAAATATTAGAGGTTCAGAGACATGAGGCTAGAATAAATAGATCTAATATATTTCTAACTAGACTTCCAGAACACAGTAATGGAATGAGAAAGAGGTGATATTCAAAGACAAAATAGCTGAGAATGATTAAATATTGTTGAAAGATAATAATTTTTAAGACCAAGAATCCTGGGAAATTCCAAGCTACACAAAATACAGTGAATTCATACTAGACACATCATAATGATTTTATAGAACATCAAAAAATAATATAATCAAATCAGTCAGTGAGGAGAAAAACAAGAACAAAGCAGATTATCTAGAAAGAAATAGCTATTACACTTAAGATTAACTTATCTTACTTTATAATAGAGAAACATGCAAATTGACCGCACCTCCTCTATGCCCACGATTGGGCCGGCAGGAGGCTGGGGGCGGGACTCCGGGTGGCATATCCGCCATTGAGAAGATCAAGATGGCGGTGCCCAGTGGCCGGGCCCATGCCGCCGCTCCCGGGGGTGCCTGGGGCTATGGGCACCCGGGGGGGCGTGGCCGGGCCCATGCCGCCGCTCCCGGGGGTGCCTGGGGCTATCAGCACCCCAGGGGGGCATGGCTGGGCCCATGCCGCCGCTCCCCGGGGTGCCTGGGGCGATCGGCACCCCGGGGGGCATGGCCGGGCCCATCGGCACCCCGGGGGGGCGTGGCCGGGCCCATGCCGCTGCTCCCGGGGGTGCCTGGGGCTATCAGCACCCCAGGGGGGCATGGCTGGGCCCATGCCGCCGCTCCCCGGGGTGCCTGGGGCGATCGGCACCCTGGGGGGCGTGGCCGGGCCACTCCCGCCCCTTCCAGGGGTCCCGGGGGGCGATCGGCCACCGGGGGGCGTGGCCGGGCCCCTCCCGGAGGTCCCGGGGGGCGATCGGCCACCCGGGGGGCCGTGGCCAGCCCCTTCCGCCCCTCCCGCCCCTCCCAGGGGTCCCAGGGGCAATCGGCCACCAGGGGGGACGTGGCCCGGCCCCTCCCTCCCGAGGGTCCGGGGGTCGATCGGCCACCTGGGGTCGTGGCCCGGCCCCTCCCGCCCCTCCCGGGGGTTCCGGGGGTCGATCGGCCACCTGGGGGGGGCGTGGTAGGGCCCCTCCCGCCCCTCCCGCCGCTCACGGGGGTCCCAGGGGCCGAGGCTTTCCGGGCCTTGGGCACCAGCGGGGAGCCTGCACCGATCGCAGGAAACCACTGGGGGTCGGCTCCTGTGATCGGTAGCAGGGACGCTGGGTGCGAGAGCCCAAGGCCAGGAAAGCCTGGGGCGAAGGCTTTCCCAGCCTTGGGCACCAGTGGGCAGCCTGTACGGATCCCCGGAAACCACTGGGGGTCGGCTCCTGCGATCCTTAGCAAGGATGTTGGGTGCCGCAGAGCCCAAGGCCACCGCCCGGGGCCAAGCCCCGACCCTGAAAAAGGCAGAAGGCAGTGGCCACAGCCAAGGCCTGGGTCCCTGGTGCCAGCAGAAAACTGGTGCAGGTAGCCAGGTGAATGAAGGTCTATTGCACGAATCTTCGTGCAAACGGGCTACTAGTCCTATATAATAAAAGGCTAATATGCAAATTGACAGAATGGTGGAATGATTGGTTGCTATGATGCACACTGACCACCAGGGGACAGATGCTCAATGCAGGAGCTGCCCCCTGGTGGTCAGTGTGCTCCCACAGGAGCAGCACCGCTCAGCCAGAAGCCAGATTCATGGCTGGTAAGCGCAGCAGTAGTGGCAGGAGTCTCTCCCACCTCCGCGGCAGTGCTAAGCCATCAGTCACACATCCCCTGAGGGCTCCCGGAATGTGAGAGGGCGCAGGCTGGGCTGAGGGACCCCCAACCCAGTGCATGAATTTCGTGTACCAGGCCTCTAATCAATAATAATGACAGCAGAAGACAGTGGAAAATTGACTTTTTTGTACTGAGATAATTCTCTACCCATCAGAACTATCTTTCAAGTTAATATAAATACATTTTAATAGGATCTTTAATAAAGGAAATTCTAAGAGATATATTTTGGTTAGATAGAAAAAAATCTTGGATGGAAGGTCTGAGATATAGTGGGTAATAGTGTGCAAAGATATAGGTATGTTAACGAAAAAAACCATTGAAACCTGTAAAGAATTTTGTGAGTTTATTTATTCCTTGAAGTTCTATAAATCTTCATCCAGTTCAAAATATGACCTGCTTAGAAGCCTGCAAGTTAGAGTAAATCTGAGTCCTTTTCATGGATTTTTCTAGACATATATACCTACAAATGCATCAGAATAAAGCTGTCCACAAATGACAAAAATTTAAAAGTGGCATGGTTATAGATTTGATAAAAACTTTGCTTTTCTATAAAATATAACATTCCAAGACAACAACTTCTTGGTAAGTAATAATCCCTGTAAAATTACATAGAGAATAATATAAAATTTGTATACCTTTAGATTCAATTATAATTTCAACATATAAAGAATAATATGTAAGAGTTTAGAATGAGGCACATGGCTTATTGCAAGCAGTGTATTGAGCATTGAAAATAATACATAAACTCCCAATATGTGAAACGCAAATACCCAGAGTATCACTGGCAGACGCCCCCACAGGGAATCATGACTCTTGGCTTGCCAGTGTCCCTGACTGGACACATGCTACCCTCCTACAGTTTCCTGTTTGAACTTAGCTCTGAGAATCTTTGCAATTTTCTTTCTGAAGCAGAGTGCCTTAACAAGGCACGTAACCTGTCCTTGCTCTTGATTGGAGCTCAGGCACATGGTCTTTCCCGATTGGCTAATTCAAAGGGAGGGGTTGGCCCTTGCTCTTTCAAGGGGAGCAGCAAGCCATGCGGCCAACATGGCGGCTGCCAAGTCACAGTCCAAAATGGAGGCTGTCTAAACTATTCTTTGACAGAGAAGATGATTTGTTTATTCTCACAACAAATAAGGAAAGAGCAAACCAAATCCCTAAAAGATAGACAGCCACAATTATATTTTCAGACAAACAGACAGAAATCTCACTAGCTGTTTCTGGAGGCTGAACCCTGAGAGGGAGAGCAAGAAGAGCCCCCAAGATTAATAAGAATTCTTGGCAGCTGCTGGGACGTTCTTGCAATCTCTCTCACGCTTTCAACCCCACCACACACAACTAGGCTTCCCCAAAGCGGGAGTTGCCTCTTCTTTCAACAAATTAAACAACAACAAAGAGACACAAAAACATCAACACTCTTATACAGGCGCGCAGAAAACACACTAAGAATTTACACCAGAGAATGTCTAGCATTAAAATTACCAAAGCAGTGTCTTTTGTCCCCGGTTCGGGAACTGCCTCTCTCTAGAATTTCAGTACATTCCCAAAGGACTATTCAAAAATGGCTGTAGACATTTGTTAACTTCAAAATAGTTCTGAAACAGTCTCTGAAAATCTTTTTTATTAATTTCCATCTTATTGGAAGAAAATTTTTTCTTAGAAGCTTCTAGTTTCCAAATCAAGATACGCTTCCCATATACTCATTCACCTTAATTTCAGAGCCGGCATTTTTTTTTTCTGCATGCAAAATATTAACATAGGTACCCCAAACAAACTGCATTTTTTTTCTTTCTTTTTTCTGGCCATTCCTCAGTTAATATTTTCTAGTTAAATTTTCTCATTTCTGTTAAGTACTTGCAAGTAAAGGCTTCTTATCAGGAGTGTTAAATGAGGGCTGGGGTCTTGGGAGCTTCTAGCCTTGGAGGCACAATTTCCCATGTTAAATTTTTTTATTTTTGGATATCTGTAGTCTGAGCAAACTTTAGATATGTTATGTAGTAGGTCAAATGTGGCCTCAGTTTCTCTCCCGGCTGTCTAAAACCACAAAAAAAAGTTTTGGGGCCCGGGCAGACCAAATCTTATGGTGGCCCCCTAGAAAAGCCATTTAGCAGTTGTGTCGGAACTTCCAGATGGGGCTCCTGCATTTCTGACACTTCCACAAAATTCTTAGTCACCTAAGAACACCTCAGAATCGGACTATTCTTTAAAAATAAAGAAAATGTTGCCCCTTTATCTTCGGAACTGAATGAGTTCAGCTCATTTATACGGCGAAAGTTACTTTTGCTCAGACTCTCAGCAATTCCAATTGAAAAGCCAAAATCAAAACCAGCCACCCATTTTTTTTTCTCCAGTCCCGCCTTAGCCTGGGTTCTGCCAACCCTTAACCTGGGGTTCTGTCAACCCTGGTTCCACCTCGAGGATTTTAAAACAGCTCAAATAAAGTCAGACCCTCTACCAAAACGAGGGAAGGTCCTGGATCCAAGAGACGACTCACCCACGTTCACCCAATGGGCGGAGAACCGGTGGGCTCAAAGGGCCCTTTGCTGGATCCTAGCTCCAAGTCCAAGTCCATAGGATGATCCTGGGTGAGTTTTCTTTGGAATCCTGCCACGACTACGCCAAGTAATGTTAACGAAAAAACCATTGAAACCTGTAAAGAATTTTAGTGAGTTTATTTGAGCCAAACTGTCGACATATGCCGGGAAGCAGAACCTCAATGAATTGAGATAATGCTCCGTAGACTGCAGGGTTACATCTATATTTATACATTGAAATCAAAGGAAAGGGACGTAGGTGAGTTACATGAAATCCATTGGTGACAGATTAGGGAGGTGGGACAAAGCAAAGCGGGGAAACCTCTGGGATAGGGTAAAAAGTGAAATGATGGACATGTGCTTCTCTTACAGAGATGGATACAGGATACTTTAACGTAATTAACAGTTGACAATTAACTTGATAACAATGAGGGAATGTCCCGGTGCCATTGTTGTGCCCTGAGGGGTCCGGGGTAAAGGAAGTTACAAGTTACCCAGACATCTCACAGATATGTTATCTTAGAGGCAAAAAGGCAAATGGGCTCAGGAAAGAAGATCTAAGTTGATCTTTGTCAGGGAAGGTATCAGCTTAGGAATGACTGCCCACTATAACCTGTTTGTAGTTAAATATTTAATTTTCAAACCATCCTTTGTGGTTATTCCAGGTCTCTGAGTTTGCAAGACTGCCATGCAGGCCTCCCCTGAGCTTGTCAGGTTAGCATGTGGCTCCTTTCGTCCACAGGTAATCCCGTGGGTCAATCTAACCATACATTGACTATATACAAAAATATATAGTAATGTCTAATATGTGACAAAATAAAATAGAATTAAAGAATTTTATAATGGCTTATATATTGACTAGAGGCCCGGTGCACGAAATTCGTGCACGGAGGGGGGTTGTCCCTCAGCCCAGCCTGTACCCTCTCCAATATGGGACCCCTCAAGGGATGTCCGACTGCCCTCTCACAATCCAGGACTGCTGGCTCCCAACTGCTTGCCTGCCTGCCTTCCTGATTGCCCCTAACCACTTCTGCCTGCCAGCCTGATCACCCCCTAACCACTCTGTTGCCAGCCTGTTTGCCCCCAACTTCTCTCCTCTGCCGGCCTGGTCACCCCTAACTTCCCTCTCCTGCAGGGTTGATCACCTCCAACTGCCCTCCCTTGCAGGCCTGGTCCTTCTCAACTGCCCTCCCCTGCAGGCTGGGTGCCTCCCAACTGCCCTCTCCTGCTGGCCATCTTGTGGTGGCCATCTTGTGTCCACATGGGGGCAGGATCTTTGACCACATGGGGGCAGCTATATTGTGTGTTGCAGTGATGATCAATCTGCATAGTATTCTTTTATTAGATAGTATAGAGGCCTGGTACAGGGGTGGGGGCCAGCTGGTTTGCCCTGAAGGGTGTCCCGGATCAGGGTGGGGTTCCCTTGTGGCATGGGGCGGCCTGAGCGAGGGGCCTGTGATGGTTTGCAGGCGGGCCACGCCTCCTGGCAACGCAAGCGGAGGCCCTGGTATCTGGAATTTATTTATCTTCTACAATTGAAACTTTGTAGCCTGGAGCGGAGCCAAGCCTAGGGCTCCCTCCGAGGCCAGCAGCCATTTGTGTTGGGGTTATAATTGAAACTTTGTTGCCTTAAGCGGGTGGGCCCAGCCAGGGTGTGCGGAAAGCTTTGCTTCCCCTGTTGCCGGCGGCAACCCTGGCCTGCTCTCTCAAGCTCCATTCTGCCGCCATTTGTTTGAATTTGTTTACCTTCTATAATTGAAACTTTGTAGCTTGAGTGGAGGCTTAGGCCTGGCAAAGGCAGGTGGAAAGCTTGGCTTCCTCTGTTACCTAGGAAACCTTGCTCTCTGTGGCTGTAGCCATCTTGGTTTGGGTTAATTTGCATGCTCGCTCTGATTGGATGGTGGGCGTGGCTTGTGGGTGTGGCTTGTGGGTGTGTCGGAGGTATGGTCGATTTGCATATTTGTCTATTATTAGGTAGGATATGGGTCATTCAAATTTAAAAGTAAAGTCATTAAGTTAAGGAAAAAGGTAAAGATAGTCATAACTTTATTTTTAATCCTTTTTTCAGTTTTATTGAGATATATTGATACACAGCACAGTGTCAGTTTAAGGTGTACAACATAATGCCTTGACTTCATATACTGTGAAATTTTTATCACAGTAAGTTTAGTTAACATCCACCATCTCATATAGATATCAAATCAAAAGAAAAAATGTTTTTCTTTGTGATAAGAACTCCTGAATCTGCTCTCTCCTTGTGTGTATGTGTGTGTTTGTGTATGATTTTTTTCCCTGTAAATCTTTATTGCTGAAAGTATTACATATGTCCCTCTTATCCCCCATTGACCCCTTCTAGCACGCATCTGCACCCTGTCCCAGACCTTCACCGTACTACTATCTGTGTTCATGAGTTCTCTTAACAATTTTCATGTATACCATACAGCAATGTTAACAATAGTCATCATGTTGCACATTATATCTCTAGTACTTATTTATCTTATAACTGGAAGTTTGAACCTCTTGAATACCTCCACCTAATTTCAGCACCCTCTATACCCCAACCCTGATACCCACAAATCAGTCTGCCCATAGCAGTTTGGTGTTTTGTTTTGGAGTTTGGGGATATATTTTCAATTCCATATATAAGTGAGATCATACAGAATTTGCCTTTCTCTGTTTGACATTTCACTTAGCATAATACCCATCCATTTTGTCACAAATGGCAGGTTTTCTTTATTTTATATGTCTGAATAATATTTCATGTATATATCACAACTTCTTCATCCATTCATCTGTTGGTAGACGCTTAGGTTATTTCCATGTCTTAGTATTGTAAATAATGCTGCTGTGAACTTTGGGTTTGAAATATCTCCTCAGAATAATTATTATTTTTCCTTGGGATTGTTTTTTTCTATACCTGTAAAATATGCTATTGGAATATTGATAAACATTGCATTGAACTGAATCTATAGCTGGCTTTGGGTAGTATGGACATTTTAACAATGATTATTCTTCCAGTCCATGAACACGGGATATCTTTCCATTTATTTGTGCTTTCTTAGATTTCTTTCATTAATGTCTTGTGGTTTTTAGTGTAGAGAACTTTCACCACCGTTAGTAAATTTATTCCTAAGTATTTTATTGTTTTTGATGCTGCTGTAAATGGGACCATTATCTTTATTTTTTTTAAAATTTCTTTATTGATTAAGGTATCACATATTTGTCCTCGTCCCCCCATTCCCATCCCACACCCCTCCCAACACATGCCCCCACCCCCCCTGTTGTCCTTAACCGCTGGTTAGGCTCATATGCCTGCACGCAAGTCCTTTGGTTGATCTCCCCCTTTACCCCCACCCTTCCCTACCCTCCCCCTGAGGCCCGACAGTCTGATCCATGCCTCCTTGTTTCTGGGTCTGTTCTTGTTCATCAGTCTATGTTGTTCATTATTTCCCCTAGATGAGTGAGATCATGTGCTATTAGAAATACACTTATAAGAACCGAAAATGAGACAAGCAATAATGGTTATGGTGACAGGCAAATGAATCAGTGTGTAGTGAGTTTCTTTCTGGGCCAACAGTTCTTTTGAGACCCAATTTCAATGTCCAACAGTTCCTTATGTGTACATGACAGCACTGACATTTCAGTTCTGGATGGTGGACAAATGGTGGTAATGCAGGTCCGACTGTGTCCGGTTTGGTCCTGGGCAATCTGCAGTGGTGCACAGCTGCTAACTGCTAGTATGGGAAGGCCACATCAGCGTCTTCCGTCTCTGGACTGCTTCTCTTCTGTCTTCATGGCTGGAGTAGTCCTGTCGATTCCTCTCTTGCTGGTATCCACAAGGTCTCGGAGTTGTTTTCTGAAAATATACAAACATATTCTCGACCAAAGGTTAATAAAGGAATATTTTCTATAAATTTGACTGGGGATCCTTTTTCAATTTTTGCCCAAATGATTTTCCTCTGGCTTGTTTTGTCACCTTTTGTGTTTTTCATGGGTGTCTTGCTTTTACCCTTACAATTAATTTTCTAAAGTATTAATTTTCTAGATGTAATTTACTTACAGGATATTTTTCCTTACATGATATTCCTCTACTATCCCCTCCTTTTTTGATTTAAATGTTAGGAGGCTTTTGAAAATTTTATAATGTAGTCTTGATGGCTTTTAAATTTTAATTTTTTGCACTACAATATTACTGTTTTAGGTTCATTATATGGTGCACACTTTTATCATGAGATGAAGTACCAATAAAAAATTTAGTTGGCTCTTTAGGAACACCTTTTTGTCTGGTACAATTAAGTTTTCTAGAATATTCACTTGTTTCAACTAGCCAATTTAAATTTGTCTGAAAACTTGACTACTATTTTACTGTCAAATTTATTACTCTAACAATAATCTTGTTTTACCCTGTAAATATTGGTGGAAGGGATTATTTGCCTTCTTGAGTAGGTCCTGAGAATTCCTGGTGGTAGGCTGGATTTAGATATCGTAAACCCCCTTCCCCACACCATGGGTACAAGGCAACTCAAACAATTCTTGTTGGAGTGAGAAGGTAGCTGCTGTCGGCCAAGTCTCTGTCGGTCACCTGGGTCCTGATCTGAGCTGGGCATGGGAAGCACAAAGCAGCCATGGGGGCAGGAGACCTCCCTCATAAGGGGCTAGGATTCAGGCCCCTGCAATGTTGGGGGGGGTGAGGGTCTGTGCCCCACCTCTGTTGATCCCCAAATTCTCTCCTGATGGCCCCTCTGCGACTGTGCCTGTCTTAGGTTGTTCCTTCCTTGAGGAATCTTACCCGTCTCTAGCTAACCAGCCATCCTCCGGGGCCAAGCAGGGTGACGTGAGGTTCAGTTTTGTCTCCTTGGTAGCCTATGCCCCCGTGGCCTCCATGCCCAGCACCTGCCTTGGGATCCCCTCGCCTGCTTGCGGAGCCCCAGCACTGATCACATATCTTTTGGAACCCGGGTTTCTTCTCCAGGAGGGCTCAGTTCGCCCTACTGGGTGAGAGACAGATCCATGGCACCAGTCATCACGAGACTTCAACCTCGCCATGAACAGATAGCTCATGCAACAGCTGTGAGCAATTGAATTGTGAGAAGAGGGTCTCTCTTGGCCTAAAGGGTAAGAGGGACCCATATAGAATGCTCAGGTGCCCTCCCAGGAGGCCCTCTACCCAATGAAAAGGGTTAAATCCTTACATGTCCTTTTTAAATTGCTGCCAGACATTCAAATAATTAGTTTGTATGTTTGCTTGGGATAATTGTATATTATGCTGTAGTAATTCTAAAGTATCAAGAGATGTGTTAAGTTTGTCTCCAAGCACCAAACAGATGACTTTTTTTATTTTATTTATTTTTTATCCCCAAGGGTGCGAGGAACTATTATAAGTAATGGGGGTGATCCAAATCTGGGAATAAATTTTAATGACAGTGTAGGATAATATCATGTAAGGATATTCTTTGTTCTAGTCCATGGGAATTCCCTTTCAGACTGGCTGTCCATTTCTTTTTATATAGACAAGGTCTTAGTTACATTTTCTGCACCTCCACCGGGGGCACGTAGTGATAGTAGTGACACCCTTTCTTTGGTGTCCACACAAGCCAGAAACCTCTCTTTAATTGTACACACAAAGGGGCATTGTTTTGATTTCGTATCATACAAAAGGGAAGCTTTGTGGGGACCCCTATGTATTTATACTTTCTTGCCCCACCCATGGACCTCCTAGATGTCCAGCGTGTTTGGTATTATTGGTACCTACATTAGTCAGAGGATCAGCCCACGTAAGGGGTCTTACCCATGAAGGGTCAGGAGCATAAGATCAAAATACTTACCCTCTTGTCCCCGGTAAAATTACCGTACATCTGATGATTGCTAGCATGGTTAGAGAGGCGTTCTCAGGCATTTTTGGGTTTCTGGTTACCTCACAATTTCTTCCCTGCGGTTTGACGTTCTGATTGATGTTTCTCTGTTTCTGGATCTATTTTTCCCCCCATCAGTTTATGTTGTTCATTATATTCCACAAATGAGTGAGATCATGTGATATTTATCTTTCTCTGCCTGGCTTATTTCACTAAGCATAATGTTCTCCATCTCCATCCATATTGTTGCAAATGGTAAGAGCTCCTTCTTTTTTACCGCAGCGTAGTATTCCATTGTGTAGATGTACCACAGTTTTTTAATCCACTCATCTGCTGATGGGCACTTAGGCTGTTTCCAAATCTTAGCTATGGTGAATTGTGCTGCTATGAACATACGGGTGCATATATCTTTTCTGATTGATGTTTCCAGTTTCTTGGGATATATTCCTAGAAGTGGGATCACTGGGTCAAATGGGAGTTCTATTTTTAGTTTTTTAAGGAAACTCCATACTGTTCTCCACAGTGGCTGCACCAGTCTGCATTCCCACCAGCAGTGCACGAGGGTTCCTTTTTCTCCACATACTCTCCAGCACTTGTCATTTGTTGACTTGTTGATAATGGCCATTCTGACAGGTGTGAGATAGTACCGCATTGTTGTTTTGATTTGCATCTCTCTAATGATTAGTGATTTAGAGCAGGTTTTCATATGTCTCTTGGCCTTCCTTCTGTCTTCTTTCGAAATGTGTCTATTTAGATCAGTTGCCCATTTTTTGATTGGGTTGTTTATCTTCTTTTTGTTAAGCTGCATGAGTTCCCTGTAAATGTTGGAGATTAAACCCTTATCGTTGATATCATTGGCAAATATGTTCTCCCATGTAGTGGGCTTTCTTGTTGTTTTATTGATGGTTTCCTTTGCGGTGCAAAAGCTTTTTATTTTGATGTAGTCCCATTTGTTTATTTTCTCTTTAGCTTCCATTGCCCTAGGAGCAGTATCAGCAAAGAAGTTCTTTTGGCATATGTCAGAGATTTTTTTGCCTGTAGATTCCTCTAGTATTTTTATGGTTTCCTGTCTTATGTTTAAGTCCTTGATCCATTTTGAGTTTATTTTTGTGTATGGTGTAAGATGGTGGTCTAGTTTCATTTTTTTGCATGTATCTGTGCAATTTTCCCAACACCATTTGTTGAAGAGACTGTCTTGACTCCATTGTATGTTCATGCCTCCTTTGTCAATATTAATTGAGCATAGTGATTTGGATCGATTTCTGGGTCCTCTATTCTATTCCATTGATCTATATGTCTGTTCTTGTGCCAATACCAGGCAGTTTTGAGAACAGTGGCTTTGTAATACAGCTTGAAATCTGGTATGGAGATCCCACCTACTTTGTTCTTCTTTCTCAGGATTGCTGTGGCTATTCGGGGTCTTTTTTTATTCCAGATGAATTTTTGGATAGTTCGTTCTAGGTCTGTGAAGTATGCCGTTGGTATTTTAATGGGAAGTGCATTGAAATTATAGATTGCTTTGGGTAATATGGACATTTTGATGATGTTGATTCTACCAATCCATGAACATGGTATGTTCTTCCATCTGTTTATGTCTTCCTCTATCTCTTTTTTTCAGTGTTGTGTAGTTTTCCGCATATAGGTCTTTTACCTCCTTAGTTAAGTTTATTCCTAGGTATCTTAATTTTTTTTGGTGCGATGGTAAATGGGATTGCTTTTTTAGTCTCTCTTTCTGTAAGTTCATTATTGGTGTATAGAAATGCCATAGATTTCTTAGCATTTATTTTGTATCCTGCTACTCTGCCAAATTCATTTATTAAGTCTAATAGTTTTTTGATGGAGTCTTTAGGGTTTTCTATGTACAGTATCATGTCATCTGCAAATAAGGACAGTTTTACTTCTTCTTTTCCAATTTGGATGCCTTTTATTTCTTCTTCTTGTCTGATTGCAATGGCTAGTATTTCCAACACTATGTTGAACAGGAGTGGTGAGAGTGGGCATCCCTGTCTTGTTCCTGTTCTTAGGGGAAATGGTTTTAGTTTTTGCCCATTGAGTATGATGTTGGCTGTGGGTTTGTCATATATGGCTTTTATTATGTTGAGGTATGATCCTTCTATTCCCAGCTTGCTGAGAGTTTTTATCAAGAAAGGGTGTTGGATTTTGTCGAATGCTTTTTCTGCATCAATTGATATGACTATATGGTTTTTATCTCTCATTTTGTTTATGTGATGTATCACGTTTATTGATTTGCGAATATTGTACCATCCTTGCATCCCAGGGATAAATCCTACTTGGTCGTGGTGTATGATCTTTCTGATGTATTGCTGGATTCTATTTGCTAGAATTTTGTTGAGGATTTTGGCATCTATGTTCATGAGGGATATTGGCCTGTAATTCTCCTTCATTGTGTTATCTTTACCTGGTTTTGGTATTAGGGTGATGCTGGCTTCATAGAAGGAGCTTGGAAGTGTTCCTTCTTCTTGAATTTTCTGGAATAGTCTGAGGAGGATAGGTTTTAGCTCTTCCTTGAATGTTTTATAAAACTCCCCTGTGAAGCCGTCTGGCCCCGGGCTTTTGTTTGCTGGAAGCTTTTTGATAACTTCTTCAATTTCTTCCATAGTTATCAGCCTATTGAGATTTTTAGTCTCTTCCTGAGTAAGTTTTGGAAGGTTGTGTTTTTCTAGGAATGAGTCCATTTCCTCCAGGTTGTCTAGTTTTTTGGAGTAGAGTTGTTCATAGTATTTTTTGACAATCCTTTGTATTTCTGTGGGGTCTGTTGTTATTTCACCTCTTTCATTTCTGATTTTGTTTATTTGGGTCCTCTCTCTTTGTTTCTTGGTGAGCCTGGCTAGAGGTTCATCAATCTTGTTTATCCTTTCAAAGAACCAGCTCTTGGTTTTATTGATTTTGTGTATTGTTTTTTTGGTCTCTATGTCATTTATTTCTGCTCTGATCTTTATTATTTCCTTTCTTCTGCTCACTGTGGGCTTTTCTTGTTGCTCCCTTTCTAATTCTTTGAGTTGTTGCGATAAATGATCTATTACCATTTTTTCTTGTTTTTTGAGGTAGGCCTGTAGAGCTATACATTTGCCTCTCAGGACTGCTTTCATTGTGTCCCATAGGATTTGCAGTGTTGTGTTTTTATTGTCATTAGTCTCCAGGATGTTTTTAATTTCTTCTTTGATCTCATTGATAACCCAATCATTGTTTAGTAGCATGCTATTCAGTTTCCAAGTGTTTGAGTTTTTTGGAATGTTTTTATTGTAGTTTATTTCTAATATTATGCCATTGTGGTCTGAGAAAATGCTTGATATGATTTCAATCTTTATGAATTTGGGGAGACTTTGCTTGTTACCCAATACGTGGTCTATTTTTGAGAATGTCCCATGTGCACTTGAGAAAAACGTATATTCCCTGCCTTTGGGGTGAAATACTCTGAAGATGTCAATTAGGTCCATCTGCTCTTGTGTGTCATTTAGAATTGCTGTTTCTTTGCTGGTTTTTTGTCCAGAGGATTTATCCATTGATGTCAGTGGTGTGTTAAAGTCCCCTACTATGATTGTATTGATGTCGATCTCTCCCTTGATATCTTCCAGCAGATTTTTTATGTATTTGGGCGCTCCTGCGTTGGGTGCATATACGTTTACCAGAGTTATATCTTCTTGCTGGATTGCTCCCTTTAGTATTATGTAGTGGCCTTCCTTATCTCTTATTAAAGCCTTTACTTTGAGGTCTATTTTATCTGATATAAGTATTGCAACCCCAGCTTTTTTCTCATTTCCATTTGCCTGAAAAATGTTTTTCCATCCCTTCACTCTCAGTCTGTGTGAGTCTTTTGCTCTAAGGTGGGTCTCTTGGAGACAGCAAATATATGGGTCATGTTTTCTTATCCATTCAGTTACCCTATGTCTTTTGATTGGTGCATTTAATCCATTTACGTTTACTGTTATTATTGATAAGTATCTGTTTGTTGACATATTTTTCCTTAGTGTTTGTGTTTCTTCTTGCCTTTCTCTTTCTTCTTTTTACAGCAGCCCCTTTAGCATTTCTTGCATTGCTGGTTTGGTAGTGATGAACTCTCTTAGCCCTTTTTTGTCTGTGAAGCTTCTGATTCCACCTTCAATTTTGAATGATAGCCTTGCTGGGTATAGTATTCTTGGATTCAGTCCCTTGTTTTGCATCACTTTGTATATTTCATTCCATTCCCTTCTGGCCTGGTGTGTTTCTGTTGAGAAATCAGTTGATATTCTGATAGGAGATCCCTTGTAGGTAACTTTCTGTTTCTCTCTGGCAGCCTTTAAGATTCTCGCTTTGTCGTTGGTGTTCGTCAATTTAATTATGATGTGTCTTGGTGTCGGTCTTTTGGGGTTCAACTTGTTTGGGACTCTGTGTACTTCTTGGACTTGGATAGTATTTTTCTTGCCAATATCAGGGAAGTTTTCTGTCATTATTTCTTCTAACAGGTTTTCTATTCCTTGCTTCTCTTCCTCTCCTTCTTTTATCCCTATTATTCGAAGGTTGTTTCGTTTTGCGTTGTCCTAAAGCTCCCTTAGGCTCTCCTCTTGCTTTTTAAGTCTTCTTTCCAGTTGCTGCTGTGTTTGTGTGTTTTTTCCTACCTTGTCTTCTAATTCGCTGATGCGGGGACCATTATCTTTATTTCTTTTTCAGATAATTTGTTGTTAGCATATAGAAATACTGATTTTCATGTGTTAATTTTCTGTCCTGCAACTTTACTGAATTGATTGATTAGATAGAACAGTTTTTTTGGTGTAGCTTTTAGAATTGTTTATATATAAAATCATGTAATCCAAAAATGTAGACAATTTTACTTCTTTGTTTCCAATTCAGTCGCCCCCCCCCCCCCCCGCTTTTTTTTTTCCTTGCTTGATTGCTCTGGAGTTCTAGTACTATGTTGAATAGGAGTGGTGAGAGTAGGTACCCTTGTCTTGTTCCTGATCTCAGAGGAAAAGCTTTCAACCTTTCACCATTGCATATAAGGCTGTAGGCTTGCCATATATGGAATTTTATTATGTTGAGGTACATTCCTTCTATACCTAATTTATTAAGAGTTCCTATCATGAATGGATGCTGAATTTTACTCATGAACATTAGACTTTATTAAATAACTACATGATATTGTTAAAATAACCAGAGTTTAGAGGTAAAAAATGTAAAAATATATACTAGGTAAATCCAAAGCAAGAAAATCTTGCATATTTATATGAATAACAGACAAAATAAACTTTATGACAAAAAGCATTAAGGTAAACAGATACGTTTGTGATGATAATAGTATGGTTGACCAGAGAAAACAAACATCATTTTAGATTTGTATGTTTCTGAAAACAAAGTTTCAAAACATATAAAGCAACATGTGAAAATATATAAAAAAGTTAGCAGACTTGATATTATAATGGAAAATTTTTAACATACTTCACTCAGAAATTGATGGATTAAGGAGACCAAAAATTTGATAATGATAGCAAAGATCAAATAGCAAAATTAAACAAGTATATTTTTCATATTTTGAGCTTTACATACAACACTGGAGAATGCATGTTTTATTAAAGCATATGTGAAATATTTTTTAAAATAATCCATGGATCAAAATTATGGTCTTTGAACAAAATCCAGCCTGCTGCCTGATTTTTGTTTTTCTTTAATAATTTTGTTCTGATATAATTTACATACCACACATTTAAGTCATTTGAAGACTATAATTTAGTAGCTTTTAGTATTTTCACTGAGTTTTACATCCATTGACATAATTATAGAACATTTTATTACCTCAAAAGGAAACCCCACAGCTCACTGTCTGATCTGTCCATACCTACTTCCTCCAGCCCTAGGCAATCACTTATATACTTTCTATCTCTATAGATTTGCCTATTATGAAAATTCAATATAAATGGAATTATAAAATATTTTCCTTTGTGACTGACTTCTTCCAATTAATGTAATGTCTTCAAGGTCTATCGATGTTGCAGCATGTATCAGTATATCATTTCTTTTTAATGCTAAGTAATGATCCATTGTATGGACATACTGAATTTTATTTATCCATTTATCAGTTTTAGTGTAGAAATCTGTTTTCATTTACTTTGGGTATACACCTAAGAGTGGATTTGCTGAATCAGATGGTAACTTTGTTTTAAATTTTTAGATACTGCCAGCCTGTTTTTCATAATCACTTCTAACAGTTTACATCCCCACAAACAGTGTATGAGGGTTTCAATTTCTCCACATCCTCACCGACACTTGTTATTATCTTTTTTATCACTGCCATTTTGATGGGTATAAAGTAGTATCTCATTGAAGTTTTGATTTGCATTTTCTTGATGGCTAATATGTTGAGCAAATTTTCAAGTGCTTATTAGCCATATGTATATATTCTTTGGGGGAATTCACATTCAAATAATTTGCTGATTTGAAATTATATTTTTATTAATGTGCCATAACATACTATATATTCTAGATATAAGGCCCTTATCAAATATAAGAATTGCATAATTCCTCCTGCCCCATTCTATATTTTTTCACATTCTTTTTATTTATTTATTAGAGGCCCGGTGCACAAAATTCGTGCATGGGGTTGTGTGTCCTTCAGCCCAGCCTGCCCCCTCTCCAATCTGGGACCCCTCGAGGGATGTCCGACTGCTCGTTTAGGCCCGATCCCGGGCAGTCGGACATCCCTCTCACAATCCAGGCTCCCAACTGCTTGCCTGCCTGCCTGATTGCCCCTAACCGCTTCTGCCTGCCAACCTGATCACCCTTAACCACTCCCCTGCCAGCCTGATCAATGCCTAACTGCTCCCCTGCCGGCCCGATTGCCCTTAACTGTCCTCCCCTGCTGGTGTGGTCACCCCCAACTGCCCTCCCCTGCAGGCCTGGTCACCCCCAACTGCCCTCCCCGCAAGCCTGGTCACCTCCAACTGCCTCCCTCTGCCGACCTGGTCACCCCTAACTGACCCCCCTGCTGGCCTGGTCACCCCCAACTGCCCCTCCTGCTGGCCTGGTCGCCCATGCAGCCTGCTGTTCAGTCATTTGGTCATCCCTCACTAACCCTCCTGCAGGCCTGGTTGCTCCACATAGCCTGCTTGTTCAGTCGTTTGGTCGTCCATCACTAAACCCCCTGCCAGCCTGGTCATAGGCTGCCATCTTGTGAGGGTGTGAGGGTCAATTGCATATTACCTCTTCGTTATATAGGATTTATTGGTTAATTCTCAGCTGAGGATATTTTTTTCATTGACTTTTTGAGAGTGGAAAGGAGGAAGTGGGGAGAGAGAAACATTGATGAGAGAGAGAGACATCTATTGGGTTTCTCCTGCACCCACCCAATGGGGGCCAAAGAACAAGCCTACAACCAAGGTACATGCCCTTGACCAGGAATCAAACCTGAGACCCGTCAGTGTGTAGGATGACTCTCTAACCATTTAGCAACACCGATCAGGGCCTTTTTTCCCTTTATTAAGTTTAATTATAGATGGCATATAATCCCATGTTGTTTATATAAATTTCAGGTGCACAATATAGTGATTCTACGTTTATATAACTGGAAAAGTGATCCCCTTTTCAACCATCCCCAACCCCTCCCTTCTGGTACCCATCCTTTGATGATGTGCTTTGAAGTACAAAAAGTTCTTCATTTTGTTGATGCTCACTTTATTAATTTTTAACTTTATTTTTATTATTGATATTATTACAAACTAGTGGCCCAGTGCATGGAAATAGTGCATGGGTGGAAGGTTCCCTCAGCCCAGCCTGCACCCTCTCTAATCAGGGACCCCTTGGGGGATGTCCAACTGCCAGCCACAGGGATCGTGCCTAAACTGGCAGTCGGTCATCACTCTTGCAATCTGAGACCGCTGGCTCCTAACCGCTCACCTGCCTGCCTGCCTGATCACCCCTAACTGCCTCTGCCTGCCTGCCTAATTGCCCCTAACCCCTCTGCCTGATCACCCCTAACTGCCCTCCCCTGCTGGCCTGATCTCACCCCTAACTGCTCTCCCCTGCCGACCTGACTGCCCATAACTGCCCTCCCTGCCAGCCTGATCTTGCCCCCAACTGCCCTCCCCTGCCAGCCTGATCTCACTCCCAACTGCCCTCCCCTGTTGGCCTGATCGCCCCTAACTGCCTCTGTCTCAGCTCCCTCCACCATGGCTTTGTCCAGAAGGAAGTCGGACGTCTGGAAGATGGCTGGTCGAACCAGTCTAATTAGCATATTACCCTTTTGGTAGTATAGATAGATTATATAGGATAGGATTGCTTAAATGGGGGGGGGAGCCTTTTCCATCAGGAAAAGATGCTCTTGGCAGATAAAACTACATAATCCCTATATCTGGACTGATAGCCAGCTATATGCACTATACTGCCAAATCGGTCATTAAAAAATTGAACCACTTTCTTACACCTATCACCAAACAGCTGTTGCCCTTAAAACCCCTCCTCAGCCCCCACCTTAGGTTCTGCCTTTGCAGTTCACCCAGATTAGGTTCTGATTGGTCGGTTTCTATGCCAGTCAGCGTCAAAAGCTCTGCCTCCTAGGCAGCCATTGGCTCCTCGCAGTTCACCCAGATTTGGTTCTGATTGGTCGGTTTCTATGCCAGTCAGCATCTCTGGGCCTATCTCGGAGCCTAATCAGAGAGGAAGGCTGATCAGCAACCCCCTTATCTGCTGGCAAGGCCCGGAGAGAAAGAGAGGTAAGGGCTGATCAATAACTGCCACAGAGGCTGTGGATCAGACCCTGCTTCTCTCTCTAGGCCTCTCTCTGGGCCTGATCTGCAGCCCCCTCAGTAGTCAGTGCTGGGTCGCCATGGCTACAGGACTGACTTCTGGTGTTTGGTCGTCCAGTCATTTTGGGCATTACAGACCCTGGCTATATATATATATATATATATATATATATATATATATATATATCCTACCTTATAATAGAGAAACTTGCAAATTGACCACACCTCCGCTACACCCACAGCCAATCAGAGCAAACAAGATGGCAGTTAATTTGCATATGCGGGCGCTGAGCGTCCTGGGTCCAGGAAACATCCTCCAGACCCAGGCTGCTCCTAGCCTGTAGGCCCGTGCTTAGGTCCTGAGCGGCAGGGGTCCCAGAACGCCCCCTGACCACTCAGAGCCTATGGGTGTAGGCACCAAGCAACCTGGCAGGCGGGAACATCCCCGCATCGCTATAGCGACACAGGGATGTTCCGCCCCACCCCCAGCGGCTTGCAAAGGCTCCTGCACAAAGCAGCGGTTTGGGGCTACACCCCCAGCCAGGCGCCCAGGACCGGGGGCTGCTGCTGACCTCTGGGGTGTGCCGAGACCCTGGCGGCCACTGCTGTGTGCTGCCCGGGGTCCCTGCAAACCCTGAGCCTGAGGCCCATGGTCAGGCTGGCTGCTGGCCTCCCCAAGCCACTTGCAAAGGCTCCTGCACAAAGCAGCGGTTTGGGGCCACACCCCCAGCCAGGCGCCCAGGACCGGGGGCTGCCGCTGACCTCTGGGGTGTGTCGAGACCCTGATGGCCACTGCTGTGTGCTGCCTGGAGTCCCTGCAAGCCCTGAGCCTGAGGCCCATGGTCAGGCTGGCGGCTGGCCTCCCCAAGCCACTTGCAAAGGCTCCTGCACAAAGCAGCAGTTAGGGGCCATGCCCCCAGCCAGGCGCCCAGGACTGAGTGCTGCTGCTGGCCTCTGGGGTGTGCCGAGACCCTGGCAGCCACCGCTGCGTGCTGCCCAGGGTCCCTGCAAGCCTCGAGCCTGGGGCCCATGGTAGGGCTGGCTGCTGGCCTTGGGGCGTTTGGAGACGGGGATGTTCCCGCCCCGCCCCAGAGGCTTTCCAAGCTCCAGCACCAAGTGGCGGTTCGTGTCCATGCCCCCAGCCTAGCGCCCTCCACAGGGGATGGCTGCTGGCCTCTGGGGTGTGCGGAGACCCCGGCAGCCACCACCGGGTGGCAGGGACACGCCCTAGGCCAGTGGACACAACCCTAGGCCAGTGGACACAACCCAGGGGCTGCATGAGCTGCAGAGGATACACCTTTTTAAAAAATTTTTTTATTGATTTTTTTTTTTTTTTTTTTTTTTACAGAGAAGAGGGGAGAGGGGTAGATAGTCGGAAATATCAATGAGAGAGAAACATCCATTAGCTGCCTCCTGCACACTCCCCACTGGGGATATGCCTCCAACCAAGGTACATGCCCTTAACAGGAATCAAACCTGGGACCCTTCAGTCTGCGGGCCCACGGTCTATACAATGAGCCAAACCATTTTGAGAATAAATACCTTTTCTGACAACTCATTGGCTAAGCTCTCTGTAGGCCACCAATTGCAGTGTTCTTGGTAATTTGGGTTATAAGAATCCAAGAAGGTAATCTAGGGTTTTTCCACCACACTCTTGAAGGAAAAAATGAAGGTCCCTTGAGGGGTCCCAGATTGGAGAGACTGCAGGCTGGGCTGAGGGACAACACCCCCCGCTAACCCCCCTACCCGCCATGCACAAATTTCGTGCACTGGGCTTCTAGTATATGTATATATATATATATATATATATATATATATATATATATATATACTCATTCCCCACCCCTTTACCCACCTCCACCAAGCCCCCACCAACCCTACCCTACGACCATCATTACACTGTTGTCCTTGTCTATGGGTCATACATTTAATACATTTATGTCTTTGGCTCACCCCTTAACTCAGTGGTTCTCAAAAATTGGAGGCATATCCCCAGTGGTTCTCTACAGCAGCGGTTCTCAACCTGTGGGTTGCGACCCACAGGTTGAGAACCACTAACAGGGTTGCCTAAGACCATCGGAAAACACAGATATTTACATTACAATTCATAATAGTAGCAAAATTACAGTTATGAAGTAGTAACAAAAATAATTTTATGGTTGGGGGTCACCACAACATGAGGAACTGTATTAAAGGGTTGCGGCATGAAAAAGGTTGAGAACCACTGCCTTAACTTCTTTCATCCAGTCCCCTCTCCACACTCCAATCTGACAGCTGTTAGTCTGTTCCATGCATCTATGCCTCTGTTCTGTTCATCAGCTTATTTTATTTATTAGATTGCACGTATAAATGAGATCATATAGTATTTAACTGACTGGCTTATTTCACATAACATAATTAACTCTAGGTCCATCCATGCTGTTGCAAAAGAAAAAAATCTTTTTTATGGTCACGTAGTATTGCATTGTGTACATATAACACAGCAAAATTTTTATCCACTTACTTACTGATGGGCACTTGGGCTGCTTCCAGATCTTGGCTACTGTAAATAATGCTGCTCTGAAAATACTGGTCCATATATTGTTTTGAATTGGAGTTTCAAGATTCTTACGATATATTCCCAGAGTGGGATCACTGGGTCAAAAGGTAGTTCAATTTTTAACTTTTGAAAAAACTCCATACTGTTTTCCACAATGGCTGCACCAGTCTGCATTGCCACCAACAGTGCATAGGGGTTCCCTTTTCTCCACATCCTTATCAACCATTCTGACAGGTGTGAGGTGATACTTCATTATGGTTTCAATTTGCATCTATCATATAATTAGAGACAATGAGTAATTTTTCATATGGATATTGACCATCTGTGTGTCTTCTTTGGAGAAAAATCTATTCAGGTACTTTGCCAATTTTTAATTGGATTATTTGTCTTCTTGATGTTGAGTTGTAGAAGATTTCTATATACTAGTGTTTTGGAAATTAACTCCTCATCAGAAGTCTCATTGGAGAATATGTTCTCACATACAGTGGGTTCCATTTTCATTTTGTTTATGGTTTCTTTTACTGTGCAGAAGTTTTTTAGTTTGATGTAGTCCTATTTGTTTATTTTTCCATTGTTTCTGTGCCCAAGGAGACATGTCAGCAAAAGCATTGCTATAAGAGATGTCTGAGATTTTACTGCCTATCCTTTCTTCTATGATTTTTATGGTTTTGAGACTTTCATTTAAGTAATTTCTTTAAATCCTTACCAAAAGATATGTTTATTTGTTTTAGAGAAAGAGGAAGGGAAACAGAGAGAGAAACATTGATGTAAGAGCCAAACATCAATTGTTTGACTCCTGCATACACCAGGACCAGGGATCAAACCAGCAACCTAGGTATGTGTTCTGACTGAGAATCAAATCCACAACCTATTGTTCTACTGGACAATGCTCCAATGAACTGAGCCACCCTGCCAGGGCTTACATTTAAGTATTTTATCCATTTTGAGTTTATTCTTGTGTATGGTGTAAGATGGTTGTCTAGTTTCACTTATTTTGCATGTAATTTTCCAGTTATCCCAACACCATTTATTGAAGTTACTGTCTTTATTCCATTGTATGTTCTTGCCTTTTCTGTCAAATATTATTTGACCATATAGGCATGGGTTTATTTCTAGGCCCTCCATACTGTTCCATAATCTATATGCCTGTTCATATGCCAGTAGCAGACTTTTTTAATTACAATAGGCTTTTGGCATAGTTTGATATCAGGTATTGTAATACCTCTAATTTTGTTCTTCTTTCCCAAGATTGCTGAGGCTATTTGGGGTCTTTTTTAGGTCTATATAATTTTATGGAATATTTGTTCTAGATCTGTGAAATATGCCATTGGTATTTTAATAAGAAATGCATTGAATTTGTATATAGCTTTGGGTAGTATGGATATTTTATTCATATTTATTCAGACAATCCATGAATGTGGTATATGCCTCTGCTTAATAGTGTCTTCTGCAATTTCTTTCCTCAATGCCCTATAGTATTCTGAGTACAGGTCTTTTACTTTCTTGGTTAAATTTATTTCTAGGCACCTTAATTGTTGTTGTTTTTGTTATTGCAATAGTAAATTGGATTTTTTTCCTTCTGAGACTTCATTATAGGTATATAAAAAAGCCATCAAATCCTGAATATTAATTTTGTTTTCTTCTACTTTGCCAAATTTGTTTATTAGATGTAGTAGCCTTTTGGTGGAGTCTTCGGGGTTTTCTATGTATAATATCATCTCATCTGTGAATGATGACTTTTATTTCTTCTTCTTGTCTGATTGCTGTGGCTAGGACTTCCAGTCCTATGCTGAAGTAGAGTTGTAAATATGGGCATCCCTATTATGCTCCTAATCTTAAGGAGAAATATTATAGTTTTTGCCCATTGAGTATGATGTTGGCTGTGGTTCTATCATATATAGCTTTTGTTACATTTAGGTATGTTCCATCTATTCCCACTTTGCTGTGATTGTTTATCATAAATGGGTCCTGGATTTTATCAGATGCCTTTTCTGAATTAATTGATATAATCAAGTGTTGTTTTTTTTATGCATTCAGTTTATGTGGTATATCGCATTTATTGATTTTCAGATATTGTACCAACCTTTCATTCTGGAATAAATCCTACCTGATCACATTGTATGATCTTTATAATGCATGGCTGGATTTGCTTTGCTAATTTTTCTTGAGGATTTTACATCTATGTGCATCAGGGATGTTGTCTTATAATTTTATTTCTTTACCTGGTTTTAGATTTAGGATAATTTTGTCCTCATAAAATTACCTTGGGTGTTTTCTTTCCTCTTGTGTTTTTTGGAGTAGTTGGAGAAGGATCAGTGTCAGAATTTCTTGGAATGTTTGGTAAAATTTACTTTTGAAGACATCCAGTCCATTACTTTTATTTCTTGGGAGTTGCTTTTTTTAAAATTACTGCTTCCATTTCACTAGTTGTAATCTGTCTATTCATATTCTGCTATTCTTCCTGATAGAGTTTTGGAAGATTGTATGTTTTTAGGAATTTATCCATTTCTTCCAGATTCTCCAATTTGTTGGCATACAGTTGTTCATAATATTTTACTACAATACTTTGTATGAGTTTGATGTGAGCTGTTACTTCTAATTTCATTTGTTTGGGTCCTCTTTTTACTTGATGATTCTGGTTAAAGGTTGGTCAATCTGGTTTATTTTATTATCTTTTAAATATACTTTTTTATTATTTATAGTATTACAGATATTTCCCCTCCCCCCTTCTTCCCCTTTCCTCCCAGTCCCTACCTAGCCCACATGTCTTCACTACCCCATTGCCTGTGTTCATGGGCTATACCCATGAGTATATAAAGTCCTTGGTTTATTTCTTCTTGACCCCCCTACCCCCACATTGAGGTATGTCAGTCTGTTCCATGACTCCATGCTTCAGTTCTTATTTTGTTGGTCAATTCATTCTGTTCATTAGATTCCACAAATAAGTGAGATCATGTTATATTTGTCTTTCTCAGATTGGGTTATTTCACTTAGTATATTCCCCAGGACCATCCATGTTGTCCCAAAAGGTAAGAGATCCCTGTTTTGTATAGATGCATAGTATTCCATAGTGTAAATTCCCACAGCTTTTTTATCCATTCATCTACTGATGGATGCTTGGGCTGTTTCCAAATCTTCCCTATTGTAAGGAACACTGCTATAAACATAGAGGTGCATATACTCTTTCTGATTGGTGTTTTGGGTTTTTAGAAGTGGTATCACTGGGTAAAACGGAAGTTCCATTTTTTCTT
Organism: Cnephaeus nilssonii; assembly: GCF_951640355.1. Taxonomy (NCBI): domain Eukaryota; kingdom Metazoa; phylum Chordata; class Mammalia; order Chiroptera; family Vespertilionidae; genus Cnephaeus; species Cnephaeus nilssonii. Next base: position 44,181,716 of record NC_137071.1, read on the forward strand.
TAGAACACTCCATACTGTGTTACATAGTGGCTGCACCAATCTGCATTCCCACTATCAGTGAACTAGGGTTCCCTTTTCTCCACATCCTCACCAGTACTTGTACTTTGTTGATTTTTTTAATAATAGCCATTCTGATAGGTATGAGGTGATATCTCATTGTGGTTTTAATTTGCACTTATCTGATGATTAGTGACTTAGAGCATTTTTTCATGTATCTCTTGGCCAATTGTATGTCCTTTTGGAGAAATGTCTATTCAGGTCTTCTATCCATTTTTTAATTGGATGGTTTGTCTTCCTTTTGTTGAGTTGTATGAGTACTTTATATATTTTGGATACTAACCCCTTATTAGATATATCATTGGCAAATATGTTCTCTCATTCAGTGGATTCCATTTTTTTCAATTTGACAGTGATTTCTTTTACTGTGCAAAAGCTTTTTATTTTTATGTAACCCCATTTGTTTATTTTCTCCTTTGTTTCCTTTGTCCTAGGAGATGTATTTTTACCTGGGATGTCTGAAATTTTACTGCCTATGTTTTGCTCTAAGATTTTTATGGTTTCATGCCTTACATTTAAGTCTTTTATCCACTTTGTGTTTATTCTTGTGTATGGTGTAAGGTGGGGGTCTAGTTTTATATTTTTGCATGTGTTTGTCCAGTTTCTCAGGACCATTTGTTGAAGAGACTATCTTTACTCCATTGCATTTTCTTTCCTCCTTTATCAAATAATAATAATAATTGACTGGGATGGTGTGGGTCAATTTCTGGGGTCTCTGTTCTGATCCATTGTTCTATATGCCTGTTTTTGTGGAAGTTCCAGGCTGTTTTGGTTATAATGGTTTTGTAGTATAGTTTGATATCAGGAATTGTGATCCCTTCTATTTCATTCTTCTTTCTCAAGTTTGCTGCACCTATTCTTTTATGGGGTCTTTTATGGTTCCATATACATTTTTGGAGTATTTGTTCTAGATCTGTAAAGTATTCCTTTGGGATTTCAATAGGTATTGTGTTGAATCTGTAAATTGCTTTGTGTAGTATTGTTGCAGATAAGCTGCCAGGCAGTGCGGGAGAACAATCAGCCAAGCACTCAGAGGATTCAGAAAAGGACGCCTTTAATGCAGAATTGCAGGTGTACTAGTGCAATGACTCAGGGGAGTCAGTCTCCAAAGCCTGGGTGATGAGTATGGAGGAAGCTTTCCTTTTATCCCCTTAGTTTATTTGTCTCCCAAATATGGACCAGGCTTCTGTGGGTTGGGATGGGGGAAGTGAGAGTACACCCAAAGGCCTGGTTGTGTATGGTTCATGGTTTATGGCCTCTGTAAAATGGAAGTATTTCAGGAAACAGGTTCTACAAGGCTGGACAAGCATCACAGATAAGAATGGGGATTAATTATACTAGCAAGAATGTTTATCAGAATACTGGTTACTAGCACAGATTCAGATTGCTAGCCCCCCAGTTGTTTTATATCACCCATCATTATAGGCATTTTAATTATGTTAATTCTTCCAATCCATGAACATGGTATATGCTCCCATTTGTTTGTATCTTCCTCTACTTCTTTTCAATGTCCTATAGTTTTCCAAGTACTGTACTTTTACCTCCTTGATTAAGTTTATTACTATTTATTTTTTTGTAATGGAAAATGGGATTGATTTTGTCATTTCTCTTTCTGAGAGTTCATTATTTGTGTATAAAATTGCCATTGATTTCTGGATGTTATGTTTGTATCTTGCTACCTTGCTGAATTCACTTATTAAGTCTAGTAGTTTCCTGGTGGAGTCTTTAGTGTTTTTTTATGTACAATATCATGTGATCTGCGAATAATGACAGTTTTATTTCCTCTTTTTTTTATTTGGATACTTTTTATCTCTTCTTCTTCTCTGTGGCTAGGACTTCCAGTAGAATGTTGAATAAGAGTGGTGAAAGCAAACATCCCTATCTTGTTCCTGTTCTTAAGGGAAACACTTTTAGTTTTTGCCCATTGAGTATTATGTTGGCTTATCATATATGGCTTTTATTATGCTGTGAAATGATCTCTCTATTCCCACTTTACTGAGAGTTTTAATTAAAAAAATGTTTGCTGGGGAGATAAGAAGATGGCTGCCCATGGGAAGGAAGGCTGTGAGATAGTGTGTGAGAGAACAAAAGGAGAGTGTGTGGACATATGGGGAGTGTCTATTTGTGAATGAGGTACAGCTATATTCCAAGGGACTGTTGGGGACTGCCTGACCAGGCTCCCCTGACTGGGCAACCTCCAGTGCTGCTGAAATTTCTCCTGGAGTGACCAGATCTGCTGCAGAGACTGTGCCATCTTGAAGGGGAGAGTGGCTGTGATCATAAGCCTAACCTTACCTTCAATCGGGAAGAATCGGATACCACCTGGAGTTCTACAACCACTACACCCAGGACCAGCAGCGAACCCACAAACACCGGCTCTCAACCAGCATGAATACATGAACTCAGATGAGCTCTGCACCTTCTCAGGGAAAGGTCAGATTTCGCCTAGAGAAAGGTAAGGTCTGCAATCCAGGCTGAAGGGAGAAACACACACAGAGGGTTCTAGATGTTCAGAGGAAGTCTGCACCCCACAAAATCCGTGGACGTTGGGGCCAGCATAGTCCGAGAATGTGGAAGAGGGTCCACAGGGCTGCTGACAGCAGGGAACTCTAGAAATCAACCCATAGCTGGGCTGGGCACAAAAAGGCAGCCTGAAGCTTTACCAGTAAACTGGCTGCACTGTGCCAGGGAAAAAGACATGCACAGAGACATGAGCAGAGTTGTGCTAGTACCGGGGTGAAAAAGTTGCAAGTTCACACACTTAATCTGGCTCTTTTTTCTCTTTAAATCCTTGCTTTTGATTACTAAGCCCAGTACATAGAATCACCCAATTAAAAACACTCTCAGAGACTGCAAGGGAAAGTGTTTTTGTGGAACCTGGGGATCAGAGTGGGGAGAAACGATCAGAAAACCAGCTCTGGGTCAGTCCATACCCCCAAACCAGTATTAAGTGCAGCAGGGAAAACAAATTCTAAATACTGGGTAGAGACGACTTATAGCCCCGGATGTCAATACAGAAACATTGCCACCCAGGGGTTGAATAACAAACTGATTCTTGAATAAATACAACCACAGGCAGGCTGAGTAACAAAGAAATACTGCCTGCTTGAAAACAAGGTTGTGGCTTACAACACAGAGGAGCTGTGGAATGCAGGGATATTCAATACTGTCCTGACTACCTGACAGGAAACAGGCATGCCAAACAGAACAGTCGAGGAATTGAATGACCTTCATGAATGAACATTTTTGTTTTTTATTTTTTACTTAAGAAACTAATGTTTTAGAGAAAAAGATGGCGACCGGCAGGAAGGTAGGGAGAGAGAGAGTGTGAGTGAGGAACCCATAGAGGAGAGTGTAGACGTGTGTGGTGTGTGTGTGTGTACGAGATAGGGTCAGTTAGATTCTGCAGGTCTTCCAAGGGGCTCCCTAACCGGGCAGTCCTAGACGGCGGAGCCCCGCGCACAAAGCGGACACTTCTCGGCAGCTGGTGCGGACGCGGAGACCACGCCATCTTGAGAAACAGAGCTGCCTGAGACTCGGATCCTGGCTTCTGACACAAACCAGGACCCTGCAGCCACTGGGGACAGAGAACTGCTATCACAGCTTCAGACCAACAAACAACAAGAATCCAGACTTCCCCGCAGATTTCCGTGAGTCAAAGAGCCTATCCCCCTCCCCGCAGGCGCGCGTGGATAGCGCCATAGTAACTGATAGACTCGCCAGTCGCCCAAGATGCCGAGCTTTGCGCAGGGACGCGCTCCCCCGTAGGGAATTTGGCGCGCGCGGGACAGAAGCAGCTCCTCGTCGGGGAAATCTGTCAGTGCGCACAGAGGGCTCCCCTTCGGGGAATTTGGGGGAATTCGGCTTGCGGGTCACAGCTCCCACTTCAGGGATTCTTAGAGCGTGAACAGAGGGGCTTCCCTTTGGGGAATTTGTTGCGCAGGACGGACTCCGCCCCCCTTCCAGGACTCTGGGAGAGTGCACAGAGCCAGCTCACCTTCAGGATTTTAAGAATGTGCGCTCTAGCCTGTTTGGACCAGTAGAGAGAGCACACACAGGACGCAGCTCCACTTCAGGGAATTTGGCACGCAGGACACAGCTGCCAGGGATCCCTGACTCACAGCGCATTCACACTAAGAGCCAGCGACCCCAATTGTTGGTGCATGCACACACAGGGACCCTGATTCTCAATGAGAAACCGCACAAGGCAACAGAGACTTTGACACTCGAGTCTTGGTGCAGACACAGGGAAACTCTGACTCCTGGCACATGCTAAGGATATCATTTTCGGCACATACCAACAGTGTGGTGCAGACAGGGCCCCTGATTCTAAGTGTGCAGACAAGACCACAGGGAACACTGGGGACACTGACCCTGGGCAAGTCCGGTTCCAAGCAACCAAGGGCAGCCACACGTCCTACTGTCAGAGCACTTCAGTGAAACTCGGGTGGAGCGAAGTCCCCACAGTCCCCAGGTCCATGCAAATGGAAGCTTGAGCTTTCTGGTAATAGCCAGAATGGGGAAACGAAATAACTCACAGAGGAAAGAAAATGTGGAGTCGCCAAGAAAGGAAATTAGTGAAACTGAAGCTTGCAACATGACCGAAAAGGAGTTCAGAGTAATGGTCATGGAATTTATACATCGGATGGATGAGAATATCAACAACTTATGCAAGAATCAGGAAGAAATGAAAAGTGATATAGCTAAAATCAAAAACACCATGGAAAGTTTCAACAGTAGACTACAAGAAGCAGAGGACCGAATTAGTGAGTTAGAAGATCAGGTACAGAAACAAGCTCAATCTGAACAGCAATTGGAGAAAAAAATTAAAAAGCAGGAGGAAAGCCTAAGGGAGCTTCGGGACAACATGAAACGAAGTAACATGCGTATAATAGGGCTGCCAGAAGGACAAGAAGAGCAGCAGGGATTAGAAAATCTATTCGAAGAAATAATGACAGAAAACTTCCCGGATATGGGAAAGATAAAAGTTACGCAAGTACAGAGAGTCCCAAGCAGGATCAACCCCAAAAGACCCACACCAAGACATGTCATAATTTCAATGGCAAATATAAATGATAAAGAGAGAATCCTAAAGGCGGCAAGAGAGAGACAGAGAGTTACCTACAAAGGAACACCCATCAGATTGTCAAATGATTACTCAACAGAAACACAACAAACTAGAAGTGAATAGAAGGAGGTATACAAAGTGTTGCAAAGCAAAGGACTGAATCCAAGAATACTATATCCAGCAAGACTATCAATCAAAATTGAAGGGGAAATCAGGAGCTTTGCAGACAAAAAAAGCCTCAGGGAGTTTATCACCACCAAACCAGCAATGCAAGAATTGCTAAAGGGAATACTGTAAAAAGAAGAAATAAACAGGTAAGAAGGAATACAGACACAAAAATAGATATGACTACAAACAAATACCTTTCAGTAATAACTTTAAATGTAAATGGACTAAATGCTCCAATCAAAAGACATCGAGTAGCTGAATGGATAAAAAAAACACGACCCATATATATGCTGTCTACAAGAGACCCACCTCAGAACAAGAGACTCACACAGATTGAAAGTGAAGGAATGGAAAAATATCTTTCAGGCAAATGGAAATGAAAAAAAAAGCAGGGGTAGCAATACTTATATCTGACAAAATAGACCTCAAAGTAAATGCCATAACAAGAGATAAGGTAGGCCACTTCATAATACTAAAGGGAGAAATCCAACAAGAAGAAATAATTCTGGTAAACATATACGCTCCCAATATAGGAGCACCCAAATACATAAAAAAACTCCTGGAGAATATCAAGGGAGAGATTAATAGCAATACAATCATAGTAGGAGACTTTAATACCACACTATCACCACTGGACAAATCCTCTAAACAAAAAATCAGCAAAGAAACAGCAATCCTAAATGACTCACTAGACCAGATGGAATTAATTTACATCTTCAGAACGTTTCACCCCAAAGCCACAGAATATACATTCTTCTCAAGTGCACATGGGTCATTTTCAAAGATAGACCATATGCTGTGTCACAGGCAAAGTCTCTTCAAATTCAAGAAGATAGAAATTATATCAAGCATCTTCTCAGATCACAGTGGCATAAAACTGGAAATCAACTACAATAAATACAATCCAAAGAAATCAAACACATGGAGACTAAACAGCATGCTATAAAACAAGGACTGGGTCACCAGAGAGATCAAGGACGAAATAAAAAACATCATGACAACAAATAACAATGAAAACACAACAATCCAAAATCTATGGGACACAGCGAAAGCAGTCTTGAGAGGGAAGTTCATAGCTCTACAAGCCTATTGCAAAAAACAAAAACAATGGTAATAAATTACTTAACCCTACAACTCAAAGAGCTAGAAAAAGAGCAGCAAGGAAAGCCCAGTGTAAGCAGAAGGAAGGAAATAACAAAGATCAGAGCAGAGATAAATGACATAGAGACCAAAGAAACAATACATAAGATCAACAAAACCAAGAGCTGGTTCTTTGAAAGGATAAACAAGATTGATGGACCTCTAGCCATGCTCACCAAGAAGCAAAGAGAGAGGACCCAAATAAACAAAATCAGAAATGAAAGAGGTGAAATAACAACAGACCCCGCTGAGATACAAAGGATTGTTACAAAATACTACGAACAACTCTATTCCAACAAACTGGACAACCTGGAGGAAATGGACATATTCCTAGAAAAATATAACCTTCCAAAAATCAATCAAGAAGAATCTAAACAGCTCAATAGGCCAATAACTATGGACGAAATTGAAGCAGTCATCAAAAAGCTTCCGGCAAACAAAAGCCCGGGGCCTGATGGCTTCACAGGAGAGTTTTACCAAACATTCAAGGAAGAACTAAAACCTATCCTCCTCAGACTATACCAAAAAATTCAAGTGGAAGGAACACTTCCAAGGTCCTTCTATGAAGCCAGCATCACCCTAATACCAAAACCAGATAAAGACAACACAATGAAAGAGAATTACAGACCAATATCCCTCATGAACATAGATGCCAAAATCCTCAACAAAATTCTAGCAAATTGGCTTCAGCAGTACATCAGAAAGATCATACACCATGACCAAGTAGGATTTATCCCAGGAATGCAAGGATGGTACAATATCCGCAAATCAATAAACGTGATACATCACATAAACAAATTGAAAGATAAAAATCACATAGTCATATCAATTGATGCAGAAAAAGCATTTGACAAAATCCAACACCCTTTCTTGATAAAAACTCTCAACAAGGTGGGAATAGAAGGCTCATACCTCAACATAATAAAAGCTATATATGATAAACCCACAGCAAACATCATACTCAAATCGACAAAAACTAAAAACATTTCCCCTAAGAACAGGAACAAGACAGGGATGCCAAGTCTCACCACTCCTCTTTGACATAGTACTGGAAGTATTAGCCATTGCAATTAGACAAGAAGAAGAAATAAAAGGCATCCAAATTGGAAAAGAACAAGTATAGCTGTCTTTATTTGCAGACGACATGATATTGTACATAAAAAATCCGAAAGACTCCGTCAAAAAACTAATAGACTTAATAAATGAATTCGGCAATGTAGCAAGATACAAAATTAACGCCAAGAAATCTATGGCCTTTCTATACACCAATAGTGAACTTACAGACAGAGAGACTAAAAAGGCAATCCCATTTACCATCGCGCCAAAAAAATTAAGATACCTAGGAATAAACTTAACTAAGGAGGTAAAAGACCTATACACGGAAAACTACAGGACACTGAAAAAAGAGATAGAGGAAGACGTAAACAGATGGAAGAACATACCATGTTCATGGATTGGTAGAATCAACATCATTAAAATGTCCATACTACCCAAAGCAATCTATAGATTCAATGCACTCCCCATTAAAATACCAACGGCATATTTCACAGACCTTGAAAGAACTCTCCAAAAATTCATCTGGAATAAAAAAAGACCACGAATAGCCACAGCGATCCTGAGAAAGAAGAATAAAGTAGGAGGGATCTCAATACCAGATTTCCAGCTGTATTACAAAGCCACTGTTCTCAAAACAGCCTGGTACTGGCACAAGAACAGACATATAGATCAATGGAACAGAATAGAGAATCCAGATATTGACCCAAACCACTATGCTCAATTAATATTTGACAAAGGAGGCATGAACATACAATGGAATAAAGACAGTCTCTTCAATAAATGGTGTTGGGAAAATTGGACAGATACATGCAAAAAAAAATGAAGCTTGATCACCAACTTACGCCATACACAAAAATAAACTCAAAATGGATACAGGACTTAAACATAAGACGGGAAACCATAAAAATACTAGAGCAATCCACAGGCAACAAAATCTCAGACATATGCCAAAAGAAATTCTTCACTGCCACTGCCACTAGGGCAATGGAAGCTAAAGAGAAAATTAACAAATGGGACTACATAAAAATAAAAAGCTTTTTCACAGCAAAAGAAACCATCAACAAAAGAACAAGAAGGCCCACTGAATGGGAGAACATATTTGCAAATGGCATCACTGATAAATGTTTAATCCCCAACATCTACAGGCAGCTTATACAACTTAATAAAAGGAAGATAAATGATCCAATAAAAAAATGGGCAACAGACCTAAATAGAATCTTTTCAAAAGAAGACAGAAGGAAGGCCAAGAGACACATGAAAACATGCTCAACGTCACTAATTATCCGAGAGATGCAAATCAAAAGAACAATGAGGTACCATCTCACACCTGTCAGAATGGCTATCATCAACAAATCAACAAAGGACAAGTGTTGGTGAGGATGCGGAGAAAAAGGAACCCTCGTGCACTGCTGGTTGGAATGCAGACTGGTGCAGCCACTGTGGAGAACAGTATGGAGTTTCCTCAAAAAACTGAAAATGGAACTCCGATTTGACCCAGTAATCCCACTCCTGGGAATATATCCGAAGAAACTAGAAACACCAATTAGAAAGGATATATGCACCCCTATGTTCGTAGCAGCACAATTCACCATAGCTAAGATTTGGAAACAGCCTAGGTGCCCGTCAGCAGATGACTGGATCAGAAAACTGTGGTACATCTACACAATGGAATACTATGCTGCCATAAAAAAGAAGTAATTCTCATCATTTGCAGCAACCTGGATGGAATTGGAGAACATTATGTTAAGTGAAATAAGTCAGTCAATGAAAGAAAAATACCACATGATCTCACTCATTTATGGATAATAAAGAACATTATAAACTTGAGCAAAATGATAGATACAGAGACAGTAAAGCATCAAACAGACTGTCAAATTACAGGGGTAAGGTTAGGGAGAGGTGGGGGAGATAAGAGATCAATCAAAGAACTTGTATGCATGCATATAAGCATAACCAATGGATGCAAAACTCTGGGGGGTGAGGGCATATATGGGAGTGGGTTGGGGGGGGCAATGATAAGGTATGTACACGTATAATACCTTAATAAAAAAAAATTAAAAAAATAAAAATAAATAAAACAAAAAAACAGACAATCATCAAAAAAAAGAAACTAATGTTTTTCTTTTTTTCTCTCTTGATTTTACCCTTTTAATTATTATTTTTTATTTTTAATCAGTATTATTACTACCACTATTTTACTTTTTTTAATTTTTATTTTATTTTCTCTTTATTTTATTTTATGTTGGGATTAGTGTTCTACATTCTATTTTCATTTTTCCTTTAACATCATTTTACTCTATCTCAACTTTACCTTTATGCCAACACTATCTTCCTCACTTTTCCCCCTTTTTTGTCCTGTTTCTCTTACCCTATTCCTGCTTTAGATTTTCCCTAGTCCTTCTTTTTACCCCCTGTTAAAAAGTCATCCTACTTTTATATCTAATTTCCAATCCCCTGCTCCAAGTCAATACACACTTCTCTCTTCTCTTTCTTCACTATTCAAATTATTTTCTCTAGCCTTGCTTGTTTTTTGTTTTGTTTTTTTTATTTATGTTTTTTGTGTTTTTTGTTTTGTTTTCTTTTGCCCTTCTTTATCTCTGTCCTATTGTTGATGTTAGTTTGATTGTTGATTAGATTGGGGTTTTTGTTTGTTTCTTTGTGTGATTGTTTTTCTTTTTTGCTTCTGTTTTTCCTCTTCTTGCTTGTTATTAGTTGTTGTTTGTAGTTTGCATTCATATCTGGGTGTTAGTTGTTTGCATTTTTTTGGATTTGTTGTTGTTCTATTGAAGTTTTCTCCCAATATAAATAGTTTTCCCCTTCCTTTTTATTCACTTTATTTTCTCTCTTACTTTTTTCCTTTTCTCAATATAATTTTTTCACTCTTTTTTTTATCCCCAAATTTTCTTTTCTCTGGTGGTCACTTTTATTTGGGGTTATTAGTATCATGAATACATTTGTATTCAGTGCCTTGTGCATGGTGCCTTGTTGTGTTGTGTTTTGTGCCATTAAGTCAATTCAAGACAGAGAGAGCTACATAACCAGACACCTAGAAAGGAGAGATCATGGGGAGACAAAGAAACTGCCCATATACGAAAGAAAAGGAGGCATCACCAGAAAAGGAAGTAAATGAAATGGAGGCAAGCAATATGTCAGAGAAAAAATTCATAGAAATGGTCATAAGGTCACTGAAAAGGTTGGAAGACAAATTCAACAATATGTGTAAGAACCAAGAAGAAATGAAGAATAACCAAGAAGAAATAAAAAATAACATCACTGCAATAAAGAACTCATTAGAAAGTATCAACAGTAGATTAGAAGAAACGGAGGACCGCATCAGTGAGCTAGAAGACAAGGTAGACAAAAATGCCCAAGCAGAGCATCATCTAGAAGAAAAGATTAAAAAACAAGAGGAGAGCCTAAGGGAACTATAGGACAACAAAAAATGAAACAACATCCTCATAATAAGGGTGCCAGAAAAAGAGGAAACTGAGCAAGGAATAGAAAACCTGTTTGAAGAAATAATGACAGAAAACTTCCCTGATAAAGGGGGGAAAAAATCACACGAGTCCAAGAAGCTCACAGAGTCCCAAACAAAATGAACCCCCAAAAACTGATGCCAAGGCACATTACAATTACAGCGATCAAAAATCTTCCAGCAAATAAAATCCCTGGTCTGGATGGCTTTATAGGGGAGTTCTACCAAGCACTCAAAGAAGAACTAAAACCTATCCTCCTCAGACTATTCAAAAAAATTCAAGAGGAAGGCACAATTCCAAGCTCTTTCTATGAATCCAGCATTACCTTAATCCCAAAACCAGATAAAGAAACCAGAAAAAAAAGAGAACTACAGGCCAATATCCTTGATGAACATAGATGCTAAAATCCTCAATAAAATTCTATCCTATCGGATTCAGCAATACATTAGAAAGATCATACACCATGACCAAGTGGGATTTATTCTGGAGATGCAAGAATGGTACAATATCCGAAAATCAAGAAATGTGATATCCTACATAATAAAATGGTAATATGTAAATTACCATCACTCCGCTACGCCCACGATTGGGCCAGCAGGAGGCGCAGGGGGCGGGACTCAGGGTGGCCGGGGTAGCTGATTGGGCCAGCAGGATGCTGAGCTTGCGGCGCCACTGGCGCCACGAGCTCAGCGTCTGTGCCATGGCTGCGCCGGAGGCTTTCGGAAGGCCTGGTGCACCGGCGGACAGCCGGCCAGCTCCCCCACGATCAAAAGCCAAAGCGGGGGAGCTGGCTGTCTGTCTGCTCCGGCACAAGGCCTTTCGAAAGCCTCCGCCGCGCCGGAGGCTTTTGGAAGGCCTGGTGCACCGGCGGACAGCCGGCCAGCTACCCCACGATCAAAATCCAAAGTGGGGGAGCTGGCCGGCTGTCTACTCCGGCACAAGGCCTTTCGAAAGCCTCCGCCACGCAGGAGGCTTTCGGAAGGCCTGGTGCACCGGCGGACAGCCAGCCCGCTGGTGCACCAAGTGCATGATTAAATCATGCACTGGGCCTCTAGTATCACATAAACAAACTGAGAGACAAAAATCACATAATCATATCAATTGATGCAGAAAAAGCATTTGACAAAATCGAACACCCTTTCTTGATTAAAATTCTCAGCAAAGTGGGAATAGTGGGATCATACCTCAACATAATAAAAGCCCTATATGACAAACCTACAGTCAACATCATACTCAATGGACAAAAACTAAATTCATTTCCCCTAAGAACAGGAACAAGACAAGGATGTTCCTTTCACCACTCCTGTTCAACATAGTACTAGAAGTACTAGCCACAGCTATCAGACAAGAAGAAGAAATGTAAGGCATCCAAATTGGAAAAGAAGAAGTAAAACTGTACTTATTCGCAGATGACATGATACTATCCATAGAAAACCCCAAAGACTCCAATAAAAAACTACTAGACCTAATAAATTAATTTGGCAATGCAGCAGTATACAAAAATCTATGGCCTTTTTATACACCAATAATGAACTCACAGAAAGAGAAATTAAAAAAGCAATCCCATTTACCATTGCAAAAAAAAATTAAGATACCTAGGAATAAACTTAACTAAGGATGTAAATGAACTGTACTTGGAAAACTACAGGACATTGAAAAAAGAGATAGAGGAGGACATAAACAAATGGAAGAACATACCATGTTCATGGATTGGAAGAATCAACATCATTAAAATGTCCATACTACCTAAAGCAATCTATAGATTCAATGCAATACCTATTAAAATACCAATGGCTTATTTCAAAGACCTAGAACAAACTCTCAAAAAATTCATCTGGAATTTAAAAAAAGACCACAAATAGCCATAGCTATCCTGAGAAAGAAGAACAAAGTTGGAGGGATCACAATACCAGACATAAAGCTATATTACCAAGCCACGGTTCTCAAAACTGCCTGGTACCGGCACAAGAACAGACATATAGACCAATGGAACAGAACAGAGAACCCAGAGATTGACCCAAACCATTATACTCAATTAATATTTGACAAAGGAGGCAAGAGCATACAATGGCGTCAAAACAGTCTCTTTAATAAATGGTGCTGGTAAATTTGGTCAGATACATGAAAAAAAAAAAAAAGAAACTAGATCACCAACTTACACCATACACACACACAGAAAAAAAAAAACACAAAACTCAAAATGGGTAAAGGACTTGAATGTAAGATGAGAAACCATAAAAATCCTACAAGACTCCATAGGCAACAAAATTGCTGACATATGTCGTAGCAATATCTTTACAGACACAGATCCTAAGGCAAGAGAGAATAAGGAGAAAATAAACAAATGGGACTATATGAAAATAAAACCCTTATTCACAGCAAAAGAAATCATAAACAGAACCACAAGAAAGCCCACTGCATGGGAGAACATATTTGCTAATGTTATCTACGATAAGGGTTTGATCTCCAACATTTACAGGGAACTCATATAATTTAACAAAAGGAAGATAAACAATCCAGTCAAAAAAATGGGCAAAGGATCTAAATAGACACTTTTCAAAAGAGGACATTCAGAAAGCTAAGAGACATATGAAAACTTGCTTAAAGTCACTAATCATCCAAGAGATGCAAATCAAAACAACAATGAGGTGCCACCTCACACCTGTCAGAATGGCTATCATTAACAAATCAACGAATGACAAGTGCTGGAAAGGTTGTGGAGAAAAAGGAACCCTCCTTCCCTGTTGGTGGGAATGCAGACTGGTGCAGCCATTGTGGAAAACAGTATAGCGTTTCCTCAAAAATTTAAAAATGGAACTGCCATTTGACCCAGTAATACCACTTGTAGGAATATATCTTAAGAAAACAGAAACACCAATCAGAAAGGATATACGCACCCATATGTTCATAGCAGCACAATTTACAATAGCTAAGATTTGGAAACAGTCTAAATGCCCATCATCAGATGAGTGGATTAGAAAACTGTAGTACATTTATACAATGGAATACTATGCTGCTATAAAAAAGAAGGAATTCTTACCATTTGCAGCAGCATGGACGGAACTGGAGAGCATTGTGCTAAGTGAAATTAGCCAGCCAGTGAAAGAAAAATACCACATAATCTCACTCATTTATGGATAATAAAGAACATTATAACCTGATGAACAAAAGATAGATAAATAAGCAGAGAAGCATCAAACAGACTGTCAAATTACAGTGAGAAGACTGGGGAAGGGGTAAGGTAAGAGATCAACCGAAGGACTTGTATGTATGCATATAAGCATAACCAATGGACGCAAGACATTGGGGGGGTGAGGGCATGTGCTGGGGGGTAGGGGAGGCTGGGGGAAGGTCAATGGGGGGAAAAAAGGAGACATATGTACTACTATTTGTAATACTTTAAATAATAAAAAAGGTGTGCTGGATTTTGTTGAATGCTTTTTCTGCATTGATTGAATGATTATGTGGTTTTAATCTTTCAATTTGTTTATGTGTGTATAATGTTTATTGATTTGCAAATATTGTACCATCCTTGCATGTGTGGAATAAAGCCCACTTGATCATGGTTTATGATCTTTTTAATGTATTGCTGGATCTGATTTGTCAATATTTTGTTAAGGAATTTAGTATCTATGTTCATCAGGGATATTGGCCTGTACTTTTCTTTCTTTGTAGTGTCCTTATCTGGTTTTGGAATTAGGATAATGCTGGCTTTGTAAAAAGAAATTGGAGGTGTTCCTTCCACTTGAATTTTTTGGAATAATTTGAGGAGGATAGGTGTTAGTTCTTTGAATGTTTGGTAAAATTCATCTGTAAATCCATCTGGTCCTGAACTTTGTTTCTGGGAGTTTTTAAATTACTGCTTCAATTTCATCAACTGTTATTGGCCTAATCAGATTTTCTGATTCTTCCTGATTGAGTTTTGGAAGTTGGTATATTTCTGGGAATTTGTCCATTTCACCCAAGTTGTTCAGTTTGTTGACATATAGTTGTCCATAGTATTTGCTTACAATCCTTTGTATTTCTGTGGTGTCTTGTTATATTGCCTCTTTCATTTCTGATTTTAATTATTTGGGTCCTCTCTCTTTGTTTCTTGATGAGTCTGGCTAGGGGTTCATCAATCTTGTATAACTTTTCAAAGAACCAGCTCTGAACTTGTTGATCTTTTATACTGTTTTTTTGCTGTTGTTTTTTTGTTTGTTTGTTTATTTGTTTGTTTTGTTTTTTTACTTAACTAAGATATATTTACATTTGGAATTGATTGCGATATATGTAATCATGGTCTGAAGAGACTTTCTTTTTTTTATTCCTGCCCCACACTTCTTTTTTCTTTATTGACTAAGGTAATACAAATGTGTCCTTATCCCCCCATTGTCCCCCCACCCATGCCCTCACCACCCTGGTGTATATGTCTATTGGTTAGGCTTATATGCATGCATACAAGTCCTTTGGTTGATCTCTCCCCCTTACCTCCACCCTCCTCTACCTTCCCTCTGAGTTTTGAGCATCTGATTGATGCTTCTATGTCTCTAGATCTGTTTTTGTTGATCAGTTTATGTTGTTCATTATAACCCACAAATGAGTGATATGTGATATTTATCTTTCTCTGACTTATTTCACTCGGGTCTTTATTATTGCCTTCTTTCTACTTCCTCTGGCCTTTTATTGCTGATCTTTCTAACTCATTTAGTTGTAGGGTTAGATAGTTTATTAGTCCTTTTTCTATTCCTTGAGGTAGGCTGGTAGTACTATGAACTTCCCTCTCAAGTCTGCTTTTGCCATGTCTCATAGGTTTTGGGTGGTTGTGTTTTCATTTTCATTTGTTTCCAGTAAGTTTTTAATTCTTGCTTGATCTCATTGGTAACCCAATCATTGTTTAATAACATGCTATTTATCCTCCATGTATTTGAATGTTTTTGAGGTGTGTTTTTTTTTTTATTGTAGTTGGTTTCTAACTTCATGCCATTGTGATCTGAGCAAGAGGCTTGATATTATATAAGTCTTCTTGAATTTATATAGACTTGTTTTGTGCCCTAACATGTGGTCTATCTTTGAGAATGTTCTATGTGCACTTGAGATGAATGTATATTCTGTTGCTTTGGGGCAAAATGTTCAGTAAATATCAGTTATATCCATCTGATCTAGGGTATCATTTAAGGCCCCTGATTCCTTGTTAATTTTTTGTCTGGAAGATCTATCCAGTGATGTCAGTTGGGTGTTAAAGTCCCCCACTATGACTGTATTGCTGTAACTCTATCCCTTAAAGTCCATCAAAAGTTTGTGTTTTTTTAAATGTACTTGGGTGCTTCTATATTAGGTGCATATATGTTTACAAGGGTTATATTTATATTTAAGGTGATTATCGATAGGTACATATTTGTTCCATTTCATTCTTTTAATTCTGTTAGTATGTTTTGCTATTGTTGTTGTTGTTGTGTTTTGTTTTCTTCTTCTTTAACTTTTTAAATCTGGGCCTTTAACATTTCTTATAATGCTGGTTTGGTGGTTACAAACTCCTTTAGTTTTTTTCTTATCCGGGAAGCTCTTTATTTCTCCTTCAATTTTAAATAATAGTCTTTTTGGGTAAAGTAGTCTTGATTGTCTTGCTTCATCAAATTGAATATTTCATGCCAATCCTAAAATATTTCTGTTGTGAATTCAGCTGACGGTGTTATGGGAGCTCCCTTGTAGGTAATTAACTCTTTTCTCTTGCTGCTTTAAATTCTTTCTTCATCCTTAATGGTAGGCATTTTAATTATGATGTGTCATGTGTAGACCACTTTGGGTTCCTTGTTTGGGACTCTCTGTGACTTTTGGATTTGTGTATCTTTTTCCTTGAGCAGATAGGGAAGTTTTCATTCATTATTTTTTTCAGATAGTTTCCCAATCCCTTGCTCTCTCTCTCTTCTCCTTCTGGTACCCCTTTGATGCAGATGTTGTTGCATTTCATGTTGTTCCAAATTTTCCTTGTATTATCCTTATTCTTCTCAATTCTTTTTTCTTCATGTTGCTCTGATTGGGTGTGTTTTTGTTTGTTTGTTTCTTTGGTATTTTGTTTGTTTGTTTTTTAAGCCTCACCCAAAGATATTTTTTCATTGATTTTTTTTTTTTTTTTTTTTTTTTTTAGAGAGAGAGAGTGGAAAGGACAGGGAGAGACAAAGTGAGAGAAACACCAATGTGAGAGAGACACATCAATTGTTTGCCTCATACATGAACCATGCCTGGGGCAGGGGATCAAGCCTCCAGCTGAGGTACATGCCATTGACCAGAATTGAACCTGGGATTCTTCAGTCCATGGGCTGATGCTCTATCCACTGAGTCAAACCACCTAGGGCTGATTAGGTCTTTTTTCCTACCTTGTTTTCCAAAGTGCTGATTCAATCCTCTGCTTCATTCAACCTCCTTTATATAACTTCAATTGCATTCTTAATGTCAGATATGGTATTCTTCATTTCCAACTTATTTTTCATGGTTTCTATATTCCTTTTCATACTGTTGTAGTTCTCACTAAGTTCCTTGATCATCTTTATAACCATTACTTTGAACTCTATATCTGACAAATTGCTTGCCTCCATTTCATTTAACTTTTTTTTCTGGAATTTTCTCCTATCCTTTCATTTGGGGCTTATTTCTTTCTTTGTCTCTCTATTTGGCTGGTTTTGTGTGTGTGTGTGTGTGTGTGTGTGTGTGTGTGTGTGTGTGTGTATTAGATAGATTTACTCTGAATCCCAGTCTTCATGGGTTGACCCTATGTAGTATGTATCGTATGAGACCCAGTGGTTCATTCTCCTTGATCTCTTGAGTTGGCTGCTATAGGAATGTCCCTTTTGTGGGCTATTTGTAATATGTTGTAATTTAGTCTAATTGTTGTTGGCCCATTTGTGTGTGGGATCGACTGTCAGGCTGGCTGATAGTGAGGCTGAACTCTGACCATAGTATGTGAGCTGTTGTGCAAGTGGGGGGATAAATAATTAATAAATAAATAAATAAATATTATTAAAATTTTAAATAAAATAACATTTTAAGAAAAATAGAAAAAATAAATAAAAGTAAAGGAAAGAGAAAAAAGAAAAAAAACTCTTTGAGACACCAAGGGGAGACCTGGAGAGTATTATGCTTAGTGAAATAAGCCAGTCACAGTATCACATGATCTCACTCATATGTGAATCTAATGAACAAATTAACTGATGAGTGGAGTAATAGACATGGAAGCATGGGACAGAGTGTGGAATCTTGAAGTGAAGGTGAGGGAGGGTGGGGAAGTGGGAGATGATCAACCAAAGAACTTGTATGCATATATTCATAACCCATGAACACAGACAACAGGGTGGTGATGCCCTGCAGTGGTGGGTGGGGGCAGGCTAGAAGGGATCAATGGGGGATAAAAAAAGAGACATATGTAATACTTTCAACAATAAAGGTTGAAAAAATTAATTAAAAAAAGAAAAAAAAACACGAAATGGAAAAGAAAAAATAGGTGAAAAAGAATAATAAGCAAATATAATTTTCCTCAGCAGAGTTCAGTTACCCCTTTGGATACTGTTTGTGAAGTGTATTGGATCCTGCTCTGATGCTGTGTGAAGCTGGCCATTTGGTGTGTTAGTTCTGGGCTGCTTTGGAGGGACTCTGGCGCAGGCCAATGTCAGATGCTGTTTGTGACTGGCCCTTGGCAACCTGTTTGAAGATATGAGCAATCCACAGACCGTGATTGACTCTGCTGGGCTTGGCTGCATGCAGGAAGGACCAAGCTTCAATCCAAGGCCATTTTTTACCAACACTGGGCCCAGGGACAGGTCAGCAAATGTCCCAAGATACCTCGGGACCCGCCTCAAACTTGCTCTGCCTGGCAGCTCCCTTTTAGGCTCAGTCACTGAAAGAGCCTTGGTGGATTCTGGAAGATGGGCCAAGTGGATCACACAGGAGAGAGAGGGAGGTGCCATTCATGCTTCAGGGAAGGTGGTAGGCATGGACCCTGCCCCAGAGCCACATGACAGATTCTGTCCTGGATTTTGCCCTGACCTCAGCAGGCCAAAGCCCCTAGTAATAAGGTGGGTAGTGCCTCCAGAGCCCAGAGGTTGGGTCTTCTAGAAGCCTGGACTGTGGTTCTATTGTATCTCCTGTGAGGGAGATGCTCTAGTCAGATCCATGGGAAAGTGATGGAACATCTCTGCCCCAAAGCCAGTCATAGACACCCTTGAGTATGCCCAGACTTCTACACATTGACCTATGCAGGTCACTTTTCAGCCAGGCTTAAGCTCTGCAGGGTTGGTCAAGGATTCCAGAATGAGGGGTGATTGCTTTCTGCCCAACCTGATGCTGCTCAGAGGGTATTGCTCTGCCCAAGAAAGATGGCAACTGTGGCACCTGAGAATAACTCATCATGGGAATACTGGTTGCCATCCCGCCAGTGTCCCGCACCAAACCCAAAATCCCAGACTCTTCCCAGGCATCTCCAGCCCATACCATCCTTCATCCACCAGAGCCCAGGGTGAGTGGCTGTGAATGAAATTTTGGGCATTGGCCCTTTAAGAGGGTGCCTGTTTCTCCAGTGGAGTTTATCACTCCTTGGAGGACAGAAATCCCACAGCTTTTATAGCCAGAAGTGATGTGGGTGCCTCTTCCAGGATCTGGTGCTCTGGTATGGGAAGCCCAGACTGGGATTTAAGCCCCATGTTTCTCAGGGTGGCCTTGCAACTCCTGAACCTCAGCTGTAGCCTGTGTGAGTGGGGCCAGCACCTTTCACGTCTCCATCCTTCCTACCAGTCTTGATGTGGCTTCTTCTGTAAATCCTTGGTTATAAGACTCCTCTTCAACTAGTCTTTGGTTGGTTATTCAGGGTGATTATTATTTTATTTAAATATGTTGTTATTGATATTTTAGAGAGAGATTGAGGAAGGGAGAGGGATAGAGAGATAGAAACATCAATGAGAGAGAAACATTGTTTGGCTGCTTCCCACACGAGCCCACAACTTGGGCATGTGCCCTGACCAGAAATCAAACTGGTGACCTCTTGGTTCATGGGTGGATGCTCAACCACTGAACCACACAGGCCAGGCCATGGTGATTTTTCTTTAATTTAGTTGTATTTCAGTTTTGTCCTGGGAGGAGGTGATTGTAAGATCAACCTACTCTGCCATCTTGAAAGTCCCCCACTTTATTACTTCTCTCATTGCTTTTGTCTTTGGAGCCATATCTAAGAAACCATAGAATCCAAGGTCACAAAGATGTGTGCCTATATTTTCTTCTAATAATTTTACAGTTTTGGAAGTTACATTTAAGTCTTAGATTCATTTTGAGTTAATTTTATATATGGTACGAGATGGTTGTTCAAACTCATTTTGCATATGGATATCTGGTTATCCCAGCATTATTTTCTGCAAAGACTATCATTTTCCCCATTATATTTTCTTAGCACCCTTGTCAAAAATCAATTATCACTCAATATAAATGTTTATTCCTGGACTCCAAATTGTATTCCGTTGCTCTATATGTCTGTCCTTATGCAAGCACCACATTCTCTTTGTTAATACCACCACATTATAGCATCACAGGGACAAGAACCCTACAATATACCTTCTAAAAAATCTCCCATTTATGACTCACTGATACCCCATTTTTCTCCAGGTTTAAGGGTAATATATGTCTAAATGTTAACTTTAATTGGTTGATTCCAAGCACTCTTAGATTTTCTTTATCTTTCTCATTCTGTCTTAATCTCTTTCTCCTTCCTATCTCTATTGTTTTCCATCTCAGTTGCTTTTTCTCTCTTTTTCTTTTCCTCCTGTTTCTTTCATCTTTTTATTCTTTCTATCAATTTTTTCTTTATCTATGTGTTTTTTTTCCTTATCTTGATGCTCTTGTTTTTTCTCATTTCTACTGCCCCATTTTTCTCTCAGAGATTAGTCTCACTCTCCCTCCAATCTCAGTCTCTCCCTATATAAATACATCTCTCTCTCTCTCTCTTTCTCTCCCTCTCTCTCTCTAAACTTCATCTCTGAACAATCCTAGTCTTGTCTTTTTAGCACTGTCCAATTCCTGCTAGATGTTTGTGCAGCAAAATTGAAGGATATTAGAACCAATATTTACCTCAAATAAATACCCAAGTTTGATTCAAATATTCTAATTCAATAAATATGTATAGAGCAATTACATGTATCAGACATTATGCTTGATTTTATGATGCATAATATCATTGATTTATCATAAAAAGACTTCCAAAACAAAAAAAGGAAGGATCTATTATTCCTATTTTATGGACAAATCATTTAAACTGAGAGATGTTCAGGAAGGAAAAGGAGTATGACTAAAATTTCATATGAGGAAAATATAGAACTAAGTTTTGTGTCTTGTTCCAAAGTCCATGATACTATTACTTTACGAGCCTTGGAATGATTAATACTTACTCTTAGGGCTGGAATGGAGTGTAGAAGGTGAAGGTGGGTGTGAGGAGGGGTTGTAAAGGAGAAGAATGGTCAGGTGGTATAAGCTCCAGCTCCCCCCCCAGCCCAATTTTCCAACAAAATTCACCACCCTCTTGACCTCATTCTTAGACTTTTTCTTGCCCCAGGTCCTGAGAAAATTTTGATCAAGACAGAGTGAATCTTAGAATATTTATCCCCTCCCGTCAGTGCAGCCTGAAAAGAAGTTACATTCCTCAGATCTGGAACCTGACATAGGGTTACTATATTGTGTCTATCACTTTTCTGACACTTGGTGGGTGAGGACTGAGAAGCAGGCATCCAGGTAACCCTTAAGTTTTATTATTTTCTCCTATCCCCTCATCCTTGCCCATTGCTTATACCTGGCCTCCTGCCTGGTTATTCTGCATCATGCAGCTCTAGACCTGGGGCTATGAATACATCCACCTTCTTCCTTAGCTTTCCTCATCTGAAGATAGGCCCCACTCCTGCACCTTCCACTCCTCTCATTTGTTACCAACAGCCAGGTCTTGCATCACCCACCCTGCAAGTGGTGAGGTAGCCTGTGATTATTTTGTGTCCTGTCCTGCCCTGATCAGGCTACCTGCATCTACTGGGCCCTAACACTGTAGTAAAGATAGTCTTCTCCGGACCTCTATTCCCCTCCTCAGGCTCATGTTACCAAGGTTTTGGGAAACCTAAACTCTGATAACTGATTCATGAAGAAATCAGAGTTTAGTTTTAAATGAAGGCCTAAACCTGGTCTCCTCCACCATCACATTATCTTGTTTCTACTGCCACAATGCAGACTGTAATTAATTAGGTAGTACACATATTTTAGGTACAGCATAACCTTTCCATGGGGAATTCTGACTGACAGGTTCTAATTTATAAGCTTTATTCCAGTGCATAGACAAACACTGCTGTGCTCAGACTGTACCTTTTGAAGGTTATAACATTTAGACCCCAAAGCTCTTAATTTTATTGGAAATAGGAGAAAAATGTCATACAAATATTTCATTTTGAAACATAATGAGTCCAACACACACTTCTTACTGCAGTAATTGCCATTCACCTACTTACTTGCACCATGATCTGAGAGTCAGTCACTGGAGGGCCCAGTTCCCTGCTCTGTCTTCAGTATCCCAGGGTATCAGAAGTGGTTTTCTTCTTACTCCACGAAGGACTGCAGAGTATCATCTTCCCTGAGTACACATATACTTGGTAAGGTTTTGTTGTATGCAAGTTAGTATTTCAGTGTTTTCACTGTGAACACAGAAGTGGCCTTTATAAATATAATGGAGCCATTGAGCATTGTTTTTAACCTAGAGTCCTTTGGCGGGCCAGCTGGCAGAAGTACCCTGCTCATTTCAGTCAATATGGAGTAAATTTTGCTTAGAAGGAAGAGAAACAAACAAGCAGGTGTCACAGAGAGTGTGGTACCAAGAGAGCTGAGGGGAGAAAACTGGCAATCCCATGGAGGCAAATGAATAGATATTTCCAGTTAGAAAGGCTGAAAAGTGAGCCTTTAACTATGCTAGTTAAAGCAGGAGTGGGATGAGAATGGAATGAGAGCCCTAACTAGTTTGGCTGAGTGGATAGAGTGTCAGGCCACAGACTGAGAGGTCCGGAGTTTGATTCTGGTCAAGGGCATGTACCTGAGTTGAGGCCTTGATCCCCAGTAGGGGGCGCCCAGGAGGCAGCTGATCTATGTTTCTCATGGATGTTTCTGATTCTCTATCTATCCCTCTCCCTTCTTCTCTGTAAAAAAAAAAACAAACAAACAAAAAAAAAAAACAATAAAAATATTTTTAAAAATAAAATAAATAGTAATACTTCTTTAAAAAAAAAAAGAATGGGAAATAGTAGCGCAGTTGTCTAGAAAAGACATGAGTTGGGAGATGCACCAGCATGGGGATTGGAAAGGATAGTAAACAAATCAAAGTTGGAAGAGCTACCTGAGGGGCAATTGTTGACATAACTCTAGAGGTGGCATCCCAACCTACCAGAAGGAACCATGTTTCTTTAAATATGAAAGAGGAAGAATGAGCCAACCTCAACAATAAACTAGAGATAGGGAGAATGAGAAAACAGACTTGCATTTGAGTTTTTATATCCAGAAGTTTGGTTTGAACTTTCTGAGTGAATACATGTGAGTCACTACTAGGAAAGAATTTGTCCTTCTAAGTAAAAGAGTAAAAGAGGCCATGGCTTTTCCTCACCAAAACTTAGGCAAAATGGAAGGTTTTGAACAAGGGTTTAGAGAGCCAGTGTTGAATGAAAAAGTGGGGAGGCCTTTTCCACATTTTAATTTCTTATGGGTACTCCCCCAGAAGTCTTCATTGTAGTCAGACATACCTGAGTTCCAGTCCTGGTTCCATCACCAGATGACAGTAAATGAGTCACTTTATCTCTATGACCTTCAGTTTTCTCTTATGCAAACTGAAGATAATATCACAATGTTGTCCTTAAAGTTTCTCAATAAATATTAAGTGAATTTAATGAAGCTCTCTCCTGTTGGCCACAAAAGGGCAGATAAAGTAAATCCCAAGAGTATAGCACCACTTTCCCTTTGCTATTGTGTTGACTGGGTGTTGGGCCAGCTGACTCCTCTATTAGACAAGTGGGAAAAGGGTCTAGTGACCCCTGCCAGGTTGAGGTTAGGGTGGGTGTCAGAGTAATGGAAAAATTGCCATAGTTAATGTTATTTTCAAATTGAGGTATATAAGAGATGCCAGTTACTGGAATGTCTAATGCAGCCAAGAGGTCACCGATCACCGGCACCCCATCTTTACCACTTTTACACTAAATAGAAAGTGTCTTTGACCTCGAGCAGGTGGGAGATGTCCATCTCTGAGTGATATAGGTTTCCTGACACTTGGCTCAAATCCCTCCATTATTCCTGTCTCCCTCCCTTCCTTTTCTCTGCCTCTACTCCCACTCTTTAGAATAGCCATGAGAACTATCTTCTGTGGAGCTTTACCAGGCCTCCAGATTTCCATTCTCTGTACTAACATTTATATCCACATTAGGGAAGGTGCATGGCTGCATGTCTTCAATACTCTCTACTTGTTCTTTTAGCTTAGACTTTAGTAAATTCAGGGAGGCAGGCACTAGAATTTGTTGAGTACTGAGTATATGCTGGATACACTGCCTAATACAATACACTTAGTATCTCACTTAATCAGTGCAAAGAACTTATAACCATTTTATAGATGAGAAAACTATGTTACATGCAAAGTAACATAGTCAAGAAGCAACAGTCAGGACTTTGGCTTTCTGATTCCAAATCCAATGGCCTTGCCACAACGCACAATTCTGGGAAAGCCTCTCTTCCTCCACCTCAATCAGGTCTATGTGGCAAAGAGTATCCTTCTTGTTTCATATATACGTAGACCATCACATTTGGCAAAGATGAGGATATATTTACAGGTGACTTTTACTCACATTCATGTTAGGCATTATTTTAGGTATCATGCCCCACCCCAGCTAATCAAGAAGCAGGCACTAATGACTCCTGTTTTCATTGACACCCTATGGACCTCTCAGTCTCTCAGCATTTGCCTGAAAAAGGTACCTTCCCTGGCCTGGATCAGAGGGCAGAAACCAGACATCCCTTTCTTATTCCCATCCTGATGCCACTAGATCCTGGTAAGACCAGCACTCACTCTTATTCTTAGCCTAGAGTTCCTTGGTAGGAATACTGGCAGGAGCAACATGGTTGTTCAAGCCTGAAAGGAGTAAATGATGCCTAGAAAGAAACTTCCGTTCTGTACTCATAGATGCCAGAAATGGAACCTAAAAGTTCACCTTCCATGCCCCTCATTATTTTCCCTGTGTGAAGCTAATCAGGGTTTCGAATAAGGTAGGCCACCAAAGTCGACTAATTTCTGCTATTTGGCTGTGGCTTGGCCCAAACCCCCACCTTGGAAGGATCATGAGGCAGCCAGGCCTGAGAGCTCAGTCACAGCTGCACTGGGAACCCACAGTCTGTGCCTGGCGCATTCCCTAACCCTGCAGTTTTATTAGCTTCGTTTTATGTGCATTTTAACTCTCTGAATGAAGCCAAAATCAACATCAAATAACATCAAGGAACACAAGGCCATGATTCCCCCAAATCTCAGTGTTCAGCCCCCAACTCACTTAGAAGTAGGGTGGGCAGAATATGTCTCAATTTCCCCCTGCCTATCTATTTAAAGGGTGGGGAAAATTGTTGTTGCTCTGAGAGTTATTCTCAGACACTGCCACTTTAGAACTCACTGTGAGAGACATTTCAGGTCATCATAACCCAAGGAGCAGAAGGAGGAAAAAAAGGGGGGGGGAGAAAGAAAACTCAGCCAGCAAGCAATCCTCAGATCCCTGTGTCCCCGAGGCCACAAGAGCTTGGCCTAATGGTCCTGGCCAGTGCCTGCTGGAATGGACAGTTGGAGAAACCAATTCCCTGACTCTCTGCCTTCTTGTCTTCTTTTCCCTTTTTTTCTTCCTCTTTTTAAATTTTAATCCATGGCCAGATAGGCACAAGCTTTCCAACAGGCCTTCTATATGGGCTACAAATCCCAGCCACCCCAAGGGATTCACTAGTCCTTTCCCTTGTGCTCTTAGGTAGGTAAGCCAAGAGCTGCAGATGGGTCTGGGAAATTTTCCAGTACTGAAAGCTCGACGAAGGACCTGAACTCAGATGGAGGAGCCAAGACGCCTAAACTGAAAGAGTTTCCCAGCCTTGAAAATTTCAGAAAGCCAGTACAGATGAAAGCTTTTCTGACCCATAATGCTGGGAAGTAGGGGCAGGTATCTAGGATTGACTGGACAGAGACTTTGCCTTTCAGTCAGGAGACATGAGTTCTAGACCTGAAGGTATATTCTTAAGTCCTTTTCCTCTCTTACTCTCAGAATCTCCAAGAAACATTGCAATCTTCATTGAACATATTCTCTTAAAGTAAAACCTTAATTTTTAAAAATAGATTAAATGTTCATACTTTATTTGCTAAGACTTTGATGAAGAGTTATTAGAGGTAGTAATGCAAAGCAAGACAATGTCACAAAAAGAAAGACATTCTAGAACTTTTGTTATATAGTTGTTCCCTTAGCAATCAAGGGCTTAGGCCCTGCTGCTATGCACCATTCCTTGTTAGAATCTATCTAAGTCTCTTCTGCCCCCATCTGTAATGTGGCCAGATGTTCTCTAGATGCCCTACCACCATAACATTATATTATTATCAAACCTCTGAGTTTTTTCCCTGACCTTCTTAATGCAAATATTTAAAAGCTTAATGTTTTCCTCTGGGGACAATTATGAACCTATATATTTATAGAACCTCTATCTTTATCTCTATCTATAACTATATACCTATTTATCTGCATACCTGCTTACCTACCTACTTATTTATGCATGTCAAGCATAATATTTAGAGCATAAGTTCCTTATGTTAGTGGAAAATAAGATCAATTAACTAGATGGCAATTCCTCTCCTGATTGTAATCTCTTTTTTGTGGGCCTTTTTTCCCCCTCATAAAATGAGCTCAAAATCTAAGTTAATGAGTTCATTTTGTCCATCGGTAATGGGAACATATAAATAAAATCTCTCTCCTGGCAGGACATATTTAAAGTACTCAAAGAAAGGAATCTACAACCTGGAATACTTTATCCAATAAGGTTATCATTTAGAATTGAAGGAGAAATAGAATTTCCCAGACAAGCAAAAATTAAAGCAGTTCAACACCAGCCTACAGGAAATGTTATTGGGTATTCTTTATGCAGAAAGAAAACATCATAACCAGAAATAAGAAAATACAGGAAAGGAATAAAAATCTCACTAGTAAAGGCAAATATAGAATAATAACAGTGAATCAACCACCTAAAAGTTAATAAAACTGTTAAAAGACAATAGTAAAAAAAAATAACTATAACTAAAATAAATGAGCAAGAGACACACATATGCAAAAAGATATAAAACATGACGTCAAAAACATAAAGAGGGACAGAGAGATCCAAGATGGCTGCAGAGTAGGTGGAAGCTACACTCACTTCCTCCTAGGACTAAACTGGAATTACAACTAAAATATAGAATAATCATCCTGAATAACAAACTGAAGACTAGCTGAAGAGAAGTCTTATAATAAAGAATTTACAGAAGCCACATTGAGACTGGTAGGAAGGATGGAGATATGAAGAAGGCTGGCTGTGATCCCACAGGTGGCTGAAATTCCAGAAGAATATATCAGCTGCAAAGGTTCCCCTTGTGGAACTAGGGTCTCAACCTCATGAAAGACTATCAGCCCAGAACACTAGAAGCTAGAGGACGTGTCACATAACATCTGGCCATGAAAATCAACAGGAATTCTGTCTGCCAGGTAGAGATAGGAGGTTGCTAGAGATACAGACATTCTTTTAAAGGGCCAACACATAAAATGTCATTCACAGCCAATCACCCTGGGTTTTGAGGGAGGAAAAGTGGAGCAGACTAGAGTTGTGTGAGAAGAGACTGGGGTTTGTGGTTCTGGAGAGAGAATTGAAATGTCAGCTGTCAGGATCCCTGTGCTGAGTTCCTCTCCCACACCACAGATGCCATATTTCTTAGGGGGATCACTCTCCTCCTTATGTCATTGTCCAACTTCTGGTCACTCTGTTGTCTTGCCCTGTGGAGCTCACTCCCTGCTGAGGAGTCAGATGACTGGGCCAAGGAGCAGAAGTCCAGGCAGATTTAAGAGGTGTCAGTGACTGAGGTGTGTGGCTGTGGGGTATGGGCACATTCACCTCACTTTCCCATGAGCCTTCTATCCACTAGCCATAACCCTCATGCTCCTAGCAGCTGTACCCTCCAGGTACATGGTGACACCCCCTTGGGAAGGAGGCCTGGACAGAATCAAGAACAGATTGAGTTGTTTGGCTCCAGGGCATGGGCCACTCCTCCCACCTCCACCCAAGCCTTACCTGCACCTCCTCTTGTGGGAGATCACTATTCCCATCCTCCTAACTCTTGGCAGCCTGCCCTGCTGAAATTGGGCTCTAGGCAGAATCCAGGACAGACTGAGCTATGTGGATCTAGAATTGGGGACATTTTTTCCCTTGTACGCAAGAACACTATAGAACCCTCCCTTCACACAGCCAAATCTTTGTCAGTTTGAGCCTGATAAACTCTGATGGCCTCACCCTAACTACTCCCTGAGACCCCACCCCACCACAAGAATCTGCAGGCACTCTGAGACTTTTGTTGATCAGCCTCAGAACAGCACTGGTACCAAGTTTGAGCCAGTATCAATCTGGTGAACACCATTTGCTCTTACTTAGTGGCTCACTGAGAAATTTACTCATGCAACTCAATTACTACCAGAGGTTCTTTCTGTGACTGAGCCTAACAAGAAGCTGGCAAGAGGAGGCTGATATCAGGTAGCCTTTGGCCTTTTGTTAACCTGCTCTGGGTTCAGTGCTAGAGGAAGCCAGAATTGGTGAGCAGCTTGGTCCTCCACACACAGAGACTTAGGACAAGCAGAGGCAGACAAAAACTGTGGATTGCTTTGTAGATACACACAGATTGCCCAGGGACAGTTACAGGCAGTGTCTGATATTGACCTGGATGAGAGTCCCTTTCAATAGGCCCTAGGACCAACAAACCCAGTGGCCAGCTTCAGAAAACATCAGAGCAGGATCCAATTAGTTTTGTAAGTGGCATATCCAAAGGGAGATCTCAGGAGATCTTGGTAAGGGAAATTACAGTAAGTATGGTCAGCACCTGCACAACAACTCATACACTGTGGTCAGGGTAGAACATCACAGTCATCCAGCTTGAGGGTCAATCCTATGCACAAAGGGTCCAATAGCACTCAAGACCCAATTATAACAGAAGAGCTCACATAACCCACACAAGAGACATCCCTAGATCATCCCACTCAGGTGATCAAAGGTGTCACCTCTGGGTCATACAGGACACCTACTACATAAAGCCACTCCACAAAGACTGGTAAACACAGCAGATCTACCTAATACATAGAAACAAACCAAAGAAGTAGCAAAAAATGGGTAGACAAAGAAACATGCCCCAAAGAAAAGAACAGTAGAAATATCCAAAAAAGAACTGAATTAATAAAGGCAAGCAATTTACCATATATAAAGTATAAAAATATGGTGATAAGGATGCTCAAGGAACTTAGTGAGAACTTCAATAAAAGATAGCAAGCATAAAAAATGACATATAAACCTTTTTTAAAAAGTCATAAATAGGGAATATAATACCTGAGATGAAAAATACACTAGAAAGAATAAACAGTAGGTTGGATGAAGCAGAGGACTGAGTCAGAGATTTGGAAGACAAGGTAGCAGAATACATCCAATCAGAGCAACAAAATGAAAAAAGAGTGTTAAAAAATGAGCAAAGCATAAGGAACTTTTGGGACAACATGAAGTGCAACAACATCTACATCTTAGTACCAAAATGAGAAGAGAAAGAGCAGAGGAATGAGAACGACTTTTTTTTTTAATTAAATTGATTGGGGTGACATTGGTCAATATGAACATATAGGTTACAGGTGTGGGTTTCTATGTTACAAGATCTGCATATTGCACCATGTTTCCACCACTCAGGGTAAAATCTTCTTCTGTCACCTTATATGAGTACCTATTTAAAGAACTAACTTTCCTAATGTAGTGAAGGAATAAGACACACAAGTTCAGGAAGCACAGAGAGACCCAAACAAGATGAACCAAACCATGAGGCCCATACCAAGACAGATCATAATTAAAATTCCAAAGGTTAAAGACAAAAAATAATCTTAAAAGCAGCAAGAGAAAAACAGTCAGTTACCTACAAGGGAGCTCCCATAATATTGTCAGCTGATTTCTCAGTAGAAACACTTCAGGCCAGAAGGGATTGCATGAAATATTCCAAGTGATGAAAAGCAAAGACCTGCAACCAAGACTACTTTGCCCAGTAAGGCTAATCATTTAAAATTGAAAGAGAAATAAAGTGCTTCCCAGACAAGAAAAGCTAAAGTAGTTCATTACTATAAAACCAACATTATAAGAAATGTTAAGGGGTCTTCTTTAAGAGGAAAAAAAAAGAAAATAAACATAGCTATAAAGAATAAAATGGCAGCCGAAACCGGTTTGGCTCAGTGGATAGGGTGTCGGCCTGCGGACTCAAGGGTCCCAGGTTCGATTCCGGTCAAGGGCATGTACCTTGGTTGCGGGCACATCCCCAGTAGGGGGTGTGCAAGAGGCAGCTGATCGACGTTTCTCTCTCATCGATGTTTCTAACTCTCTATCCCTCTCTCTTCCTCTCTGTAAAAAATCAATAAAATATATTTTAAAAAAAGAATAAAATGGCAATAAATACAAACCTATCAATAATCACATTAAATGTAGATGGATTAAATGTTCCAATCAAAATACATAGGGTAGCTGAAAGAATAAGAAAACAAGATACCCCCCCCCAAAAAAAAAAGAAAACAAGACCCATATACTGTATATGCTGTCTAAAAGAGATCCACCTCAGAATTTAAGATACACACAGACTAAAAGTAAAGAGATGAAAAAAAATATTTCATGCAAATGGAAAGAAAAAAAAAGCTGGGGTAGCACAACTTATATGAGAAAATATAGACTCTAAAACCAACGCTATAATAAGAAACAAAGAATAACACTACTCAGTGATAAAAGGAGCAATACAACAAAAGTATATAACCCTTGTAAAACATTTATGCACCCAACATAGGAACACCTAAATATTTATAGCAAATCTTGAAGGACATAAAGAGAGAGATTAACAGTAAGACAGTCATAGTAGGTAATTTTAACACCCCATTGACATCAATGGATAGATCTTCCAGACAGAAATTCAACAAAGAAACAGTGGCCTTATATGACACACTGTATCAGATGGACTTAATTGATATCTTCAGAGCATTTCATGCCAAAGCAGCAGAATATAGATTCTTTTCAAGTGCATATGGAACATTTACTAGGATGGCACATATGTTAGGACACAAAACAGTCTCAATAAATTTAGGAAGATTGAAATTACATCAAGCATCTTCTCTGACTATAATGATATAAAAATATAAATAAATCACAATGAAAACACACACACACAAATATATGGAGGCTAAATAGCATGTTACTAAACAATAAATGGATTAACAATGAGATAAGAAAATAATAAAATAACACTTTTATACAAAATAAAATGAGAACACAACTACCCAAAACTTATAGGACACAGCAAAAGCAGTTCTAGGAGTGAACTTCATAACACTACAGGCATACCCGGAGAAAGGAGAAAAATCTCAAACAATCTAACTTTACTATTAAAAGAACTAGAAAAAGAAAAAAAAAGTTAAAAATGAGTAAAATAAAAGAAATAATAAAGATCAGAGCATAAATATTAAAAAATACAGTCCAAAACAACATTATAAAAGATCAATTAAACCAAGAGCTAGTTTTGGTAAAGATAAACCAATCTTTAACCAGACTTAACTATAAAAGAGAGGACCCAAATAAATAAGATCAGAAATGAGGAGAAGTAACAACTGAGACCATGGAAATACAAAGAAATGTAAGAAAATATTACTGAGCCCTGACCAGTTTGGCTCAGTGGATAGAGCGTCGACCTGTGGACTGAAGGGTCCCGGGTTCAATTCCGGTCGGGGGCGTGTGCCGTGGTTGCGGGCATGTCCCCAGTGGGGGGTGTGCAGGAGGCAGCTGATCGATGTTTCCCTCTCATCGATGTTTCTAGCTCTTTGTCCCTCTCCCTTCCTCTCTGTGGAAAATCAATAAAATATATTTTTTAAAAAGAAAATATTACTGAGAATAATATGCCAATAAATTGGACCTCTGGATGAAAAAAATAAAGGTCTAGAAATATAAATATTCCAAAACTGAATCAGCAGGAATAAACATATAAGAATAGACCAACTATAATTAATGAAATTGAAGCAGTAATAAAAAAAAAAACAAACAGAAAAAAACAAACAAACTCTGAGCCCAGCCTGGTGTGGCTCAGTGTTTGAGCATTGTCCTATGAACCAGGAGGTCAAGGTTCAATTCCCAGTCCAGGCACATGCTAGGGTTGTGGGCTCGATCCCCAGTAGGGGGAGTGAAGGAGGAAGCCAATCAATGATTCTCTCATCATTGATGTTTCTATCTCTCTCTCCTTCTCCTTTCCTCTCTGTAATCAATAAAAATAATATATTAAAAAAAAACTCCAAACAAACAAAAGTCCTGGACTGGATGGAATCACAGGTGGATTTGAACAAATGTTCAAACTATTCCCAAAAGTTCAAGAGAAGGTAAGACTCCCAGGCTTATGTTATGAGACCAGCATTATCTTAATTCCAAAACCAGTAGACAATAAAAAAGATAAAACTATAAGCCAATATTCTTGAGAAACATAGATGCTAAAATCCTCAACAAAATGTTAGCAAACCAGATCCAACAGTACAATATAAAAATCATACATCATGGTCAAGTGGGATTTATTCTGAGGATGCAAGATTGGTACAATATTCATAAATCAATATACATGACATGCCACATAAAATTAAAGATAAAAATCTATGATCATATCAATAGATGCAGAGAATACATTTGATAAAGTACTCCACCCATTTATGATAAAATCACCCAGCAAAGTAGGAATAGAGCAAACATTGCTCAGCATAATAAATGCCATGGATCACAAATCCACAGCCAACATCATACTTAACAGGCAAAAATTAAAAGCATTTTTCTTAAGATCAGGAACAAGACAGGGATGTCTGCTTTCACCACTGTCAGTCAACATAGTATTGCAAGTCCTAGCCATAGCAATCAGACAAGAAGAAGAAATAAAAAGCATCAAAATTGGAAAGATAGAATTAAACCTGCCATTATTTTCAGATGACATGATATACAGAGCCCTAAACATTTGACAAAAATCTACCAAAATTTATAAATGAATTCAGTAAGGTAGCAGGATACGAAATAAATATCCAGAAATCAGCTGCATTTTTATACACCAATAATGAGCCATCAGCATTAGAAACTAAGAAAACTATTTTATTTACTATTGCATAAAAACATACATTGAAATACATTTAACCAAGTATGTAAAAGATCTGTACTCAGAAAATGATAAAATAAAGAAAAAAGAAATTGAAGTAGATACAATCAAGTTGCAGCATATACTGTGTTCATAGATAGGAAGAATAAATGTTATTAAAATGTCCGTACTACTCAATCAATCTATGGAGTCAACATAATCCCTATCAAGATACCAATGGCTTATTTCACAGAACTAGAATAAATATTCCAAAAATGTATATGGAAACACAAAAGACTCCAAATAGCCACAGCAATCTTGAGAGAGAAGAACAAAGCTGGAGGAATCACACTACCCAATATCAAACTATATTAAAAGGCCATAGTAATAAAAAAAAAGATGGTACCAGCGCAAAAACAGACATATAGATAAATGAAACAGAATAGAGAGACTAGAAATAAATGGCACCTTTATAGTCAATTAATATTTGACAAAGGAGGCAAGAATATAAAATGGGATAAAGACAGCCTATTCAATAAATGGTGTTGGGAAAATTGGACAGATACATTCAAAAAGCAAAATGAAAATTAGTCCACCATTTACACCATGCACAAGAACAAATTAAAAATGGATTAAAGACTTAAATATAAGATGCAAAACCACAAAAATCCTGGAGGAAACATAGGCAGCAATATCTCGAACATACCACTCAGCAAATTTTTTTTATATATGTCTTGGGGCATGGGGAACAAAAGAAAAATTAACAAATGGGACTACATTAAACTACAAAGAGTTTGCATAGCAAAGGAAACCATGAGCAAAATGAAAAGATAATCCACTGAATGAGAGAACATATTCACCAATTATATATCTGATATGGAGTTAATGTACAGAATTTATAAAGAATCCAGACAAATCAGAACCAAGAAAACAAGCATTTCGAGTAATAAATGGCTAAATAATCTGAATAGAAACTTATCCAAAAAAGACCTACAGATGGACAATAGACATATGAAAAAAATGCTCAATATCATTAATTATCAGGGAAATGTAAATTAAAACAAATGAGATATATCACGCCTGTCAGGATGGCTATTATCAATAAATCAACAAACAACAAGTGTTGGCAAGGATGTGGAGAAAAGTGTGCACTGTTGATGGGAATTCAGATTGATGCAACCACTATGGAAAACAGTATAGAGTTTCCTCAAAATTTAAAAATGAATCTGCTGTTTGACCCAGTGATTTTACTTGTGGGAATATATCCAAAGAAACCCAAACACTAATTCAAAAGAATACAAGCATCTGTGTGTTCACTGCAGGATTATTTACAATATCCAAGATTTGGAAGCAGCCAAAGTGTCCATCAGTAGTTGAATGGATAAAAATCTGTGGTATATTTACACATTGGAATACTACTCAGCCATAAAAAATAAGGAAAGCTTATCTTTTGCAACAACATGGATAGACCTGGAGAGTATTATGCTAAGTGAAATAAGCCAGTCAGAGTAAGGCCAATATCATATGATTTCACTTATATGTGGACTCTAATGAACAAAATAAACAAAGTAACAAAACAGAAACAGACACATAAATACAGAGAACAGGCTGATATCTGTCATAGGGCAGAGGGCTTAGGGGGATGTAAAAAAGAAAATATGAAGATATTAAGCAAGAAAAAAACCGTATAGATACAGACAACAATGTTTTGATTACCAGAGAGAACGGGGGGTAAGGAGAGGTAGAAGAGGGTGAAGGGGAGAAAAATGGTGACAGAAAACGACCTAATCTGGGTGGTGAACCCACAATACAATCTACAGATGTTGTATTATAGAACTGTACTCTTGAAACTTATGTAATTTTATTAACCAATATCACTGCAATAATTCCAATTAAAAACATAGAGGATGATGGAGTAAAATTGTAGTGTTTTAGAATGCAATTGAACTTGAATGACTATCAGCTTAAAATAAATTGATATATAGATGTATATATATCAGGTGTCCTCAAACTACAGCCCGGAGGCCACACGCGGGTGTTTTTGCCGGGTTTTTTGTTGTTGTTGTTGTTGTTGTTGTTTTCTTTTACTTCAAAATAAGATATGTGCAGTGTGCAAAAGAATTTGTTCATAGTTGTTTTTTTTAACTATAGTCCTGCCCTCCAATGGTCTGAGGGACAGTGAACTGGCCCCCTGTTTAAAAAGTTTGAGGACCCCTGATATATATGAACCTCATGATAACTCTAAGTCAGTCATACAAAAAAAAAAAACAACAAAATGAGAGAAGGAATCCAACAAAAATTCTAAAGAAAACCAGCAAATCAAGAGAAAAGAGATCAAGAAAAGAAGAAACACTGGAGAACAATAAAAACAATCATAAAAACTATTAACAAAATGGCAATAAGCACATACCTATCAATGATTACCCTAAATGTAAATGAACTAAATGTTCCAATCAAAAGAAATAGGGTGGCATAATGGCTTAAATGGAAATATGACCTAACAATACACTGCTTACAAGAGACTCACTTAAAATAGAAAGACACAGATTGAAAGTGAAGGTATAGAGAAAAGATATTCCATGTAAATGGAAATGAAAAGAAATCTGGGATAGCAATACTTACATCAATAAAAATAGACTTCAAAACAAAAAATGTAAAAAGTGACATTACATAATTTTAAAAGGGTCAATCCAAGAAGATGATAATACAATTGTAAATATATATGGACCCAATATAGGAGCATGCATATATAAAGCAAATGATAATGCACATAAAGTCAGAAATTAGTAGTAATATTAAAATAGTTTGGGGTTTAATACTTCACTTACTTCAATAGATAGATCATCCATATAGAAAACTAATGAAGAAATAATGACCTTAAATACCACATTATATCAGTATGACTTGATAAGCATGCAGAGCTTTTTATCCTAAAACTGCAGGTTACACCTTTTCTCAAGTTCACATGAAACATTTTCCAGGATAGGTTACATACTAGGCCACAAACCAATCCTTAATAAATTCAGGAAAATTGAAATTATATCAAGCTTATTTTCTGGCCACAGTGGCATGAAACTAGAAATTAACTATAGGAGGAACAAACTGGGAAAAACACAAATATGTGGAGATTAAACAATGTGCTTATTAACAACCAAGGATCAAAGGGGAAATCAAAACTACCTTGAGACAAATGAAAATGAAAACACAAATTTACAAAATCTATGTGATGCAGCAAGAAGAGGAAAGTTTATAGCTATACAGAACTACCTGAAGGAGCAGGAAAACCCCCAAATAAACAGTCTAAATTTATACCAAAATAAAAACTAGAAAAAGAGGAACAAACAAAACTCAAAGTAAGCAGAAGGGAGGAAACAATAATGATCAAAGCAAAATTAAATGAAATAGAAGAAAACAATGGAAAAGATTAATGAAACTAAGTTTTTTTGCAAAGATAAATAAAATGACAAGTCTCTAGCAAGACTGAAGTAGAAAAAAGAGCACATAAATAAAATCAAAAATGAAAGAGGAGAGATACAAACATCACTACAGAAATAAAAAAGATAATTAGAAAATACTATGAACAATTATATGTAATCAAATTCAACAATCTAGAAGTGGCAAATATTTAGAAACATAGAGCTTTCCAAGTCCAAACAAGGAGTAAACAGAAAATCTGAACAGACCAATTACTAGCAATGAAATTGAAGCACTAATAAAAAAAAATAACTCAGAAGAAACAAAAGCCCAGGACCAGATGGCTTCACAGGTGAATCCTACCGAACATTTAAAGAATTAGTACCTCTCCTTCTCAAAGTATTATAATAAAATGAAGAGGAAAGAATGCCTCCAAACTCATTCTATGCAGCAATTATTACCTTGACAACAAAACAAGACAAAAACATTGACAAAATTCAACATTCATTTATGACAAAAACTCTCAACAAAATGGGTAAAGAAGTATTTCTCTTCAACTTGATAAAGCCCACAACTAACATGACACTTAATGGTAAAAAGCTGAAAGCTTTTCATTTAAGACCAGGAACAAGATGAGGATGACTACTTTTACCATATTATTCAACACTAGAGGCCCAGTGCATGAAATCCGTGCATGGGTGTGTGTGTGTCTTTCATTCCAGCCTACACCCTCTCCAATCTGGGACTCCTCGAGGGATGTCCGACTGCCTGTTTAGGATCGGGCCTCAATGGGCCGTCAGACATCCCTCTCACAATCCAGGACTGCTGGCTCCCAATTGCTCACCTGCCTGCCTGCCTGATTGCCCCTAACTGCTTCTGCCTGCCAGCCTGATCACCCCCTAACCACTCCCCTGCCAGCCTGATTGACACCTAATTTCTCCCCTGCTGGCCCGATTGCCCCTAACTGCCCTCCCCTGTTGGCATGGTCACCCTTAACTGCCCTCCCCTGCCAGCCTGGTCACCCCTAACTGCTCTACTCTGCTGGCCTGGTCGTGCTCAATTTCCCTGCCCTGCAGGCCTGGTTCTCCCCAACTGCCCTCCCTTGCAGATCTGGTCCCCCCAATTGCCCTCCCCTGCAGACCTGGGTCCCCCCAACTGCCTTCCCCTGCAGGCCTGGTCGCTCCCAACTGCCTTCCCCTGCAGGCCTGGTCGCTCCCAACTGCCCTCCCCTGCAGGCCTGGTTCCTCCCAACTGCCTTCCCATGCAGGCCTCGGTCTCCCCCCTAACTGTCCTCCCCTGCAGGCCTGGTTTCCCCCAACTGCCCTCCTCTGCTGGCCCAGTCACCCCTAACTGCCCTCCCCTGCAGGCCTGATCACCCCCAACTGCCCTCCCTTTCAGGCCTGGTCCCTCCCAACTGCCCTCTCCTGCAGGCCCAGTCGCCCACAACTGCCATCCCCTGCCAGTCATCTTGTGTCCACATGGGGGCGGCCATCTTTGACCACATGGGGGAGGCCATCTTTGTGTTGGAGTGATGGTCAATTTGCATATTACCTCTTTATTATATAGGATAGTACTTGAAGTCCTAGCCACAGCAATCAGTCAAGAAATAAAAGGCATCCAAATAAGAGAGAAAAAAGTAAAACTGACACCATTTGCAGATGACATCCTATCTAATAATAGATAAATATGCAAATTGACCATACCTCCGACACACCCACAAGCCACGCCCACCATCCAATCAGAGCGAGTATGCAAATTAACCCAAACCAAGATGGCTACAGCCACAGAGAGCAAGGTTTCCTAGGTAACAGAGGAAGCCAAGCTTTCCACCTGCCCTTGCCAGGCCTAAGCCTCCACTCAAGCTACAAAGTTTCAATTATAGAAGGTAAACAAATTCAAACTGGCGGCAGAATGGAGCTTGAGAGAGCAGGCCAGGGTTGCCGCCGGCAACAGGGGAAGCAAAGCTTTCCGCACACCCTGGCTGGGCCCACCCGCTTAAGGCAACAAAGTTTCAATTATAACCCCAACGCAAATGGCTGCCAGCCTCGGAGGGAGCCCCAGGCTTGGCTCCGCTCCAGGCTACAAAGTTTCAATTGTAGAAGGAAAATAAATTCCAGATACCAGGGCCTCCACTTGGGTCGCCAGGGGGCGTGGCTGGCCAGCAAACCACCACAGGCCCCTCACTCATGCCGCCCCACACCCCAAGGGAACCCCCACCTGATCCGGGACGCCCTTCAGGGCAAACCAGCTGGCCCCCACCCCTGTACCAGGCTTCTATCCTATCTAATAAAAGATTAATATGCAGATTGATCATCACTGCAACACACAATATAGCTGCCCCCATGTGGTCAAAGATCCTTCCCCCATGTGGACACAAAATGGCCACCACAAGATGGCCAGTAGGAGAGGGCAGTTGGGAGGCACCCGGCCTGCAAGGGAGGGCAGTTGTGAGGGACCAAGCCTGCAATGGAGGGCAGTTGGAGGTGATCAACCCTGCAGGAGAGGGCAGTTAGGGGTGACCAGGCCAGCAGAGGAAGGAAGTTGGGGGCAAACAGGCTGGCAGCAGAGTGGTTAGGGGGTGATCAGGCTGGCAGGCATAAGCGGTTAGGGGCAATCAGGAAGGCAGGCAGGCAAGCAGTTGGGAGCCAGCAGTCCTGGATTGTGAGAGGGATGTCCGACTGCCCGTTTAGGCCCCTAAACGGGCAGTCGGACATCCCTCAAGGGGTCCCATATTGGAGACGGTACAGGCTGGGCTGAGGGACAACCCCCCTCCGTGCACGAATTTCGTGCACCGGGCCTCTAGTGATACTATAAATAGAAAACTCTAAAGAATCTATAAAAAAATTAAGGAAATTGCCTGACCCGTGTGGCTCAGTGGTTGAGTATCAACCCATGCACCAAGAGTTCGCTGATTTGATTCCCATTCAGGGTACATGCCCGGGTTATGGGCTCCATCCCTAGTTGGAGGTATGCGGGAGGCAGCCAATCACTGTTGATGTTTCTTTCTTAGATGTTTCTACCTCTCCTTTCCTCTCTGTCTAAAAATCAATAAAAATATATATTTAAAATATTAAGATAATTAATAAGAGAATTCAGTGAGAAGTATATAAAAGTAATATACATAAATCTGTCATATTCCCATCCTATCTAATAAAAGAGTAATATGCAATTGACCATACCGCCACTACACCCACAAGCCACGCCCACCAGCCAATCTGGAGCAAATATGCAAATAAACCCAACCAAGATGGCTGCTGCCACAGAGAGAGCAGGAGGGAGGCTTGGGTTTCCCCAGCAATGTTGGAAGCCAAGCTTTCCACCTGCCCTTGATGGCCTGGGCCTCCACTCAATGCTAGAAAGTTTCAATGACATAAGGAAAATAAATCCCAACAAAAATGGCGTCAGCCACAGAGCTGGAGAGAGCAGGAGGCTAGGGTTTCCTCCGGCGATGGAGGAAGCCAA
Organism: Cnephaeus nilssonii; assembly: GCF_951640355.1. Lineage (NCBI taxonomy): Eukaryota > Metazoa > Chordata > Mammalia > Chiroptera > Vespertilionidae > Cnephaeus > Cnephaeus nilssonii. Next base: position 44,221,986 of record NC_137071.1, read on the forward strand.
GCTTCTACAGCCCTGGCCGGCCTAGGCCTCCACTCCAGGCTGCAAAGTTTCAATTATAGAAGATAAATAAATCCCAACAGAAATGGCCACCACCACGGAGCGAGCAGAAGGCTTGGCTCCGCTCCAGGCTACAAAGTTTCAATTGTAGAAGATAAATAAATCCCAGATACCAGGGCCTCCACTTGGGTTGCTAGGGGGCATGGCTGGCCTGCAAATCACCACAGACCCCTCACCCAGGCCGCCCCACGCCCCAAGGGAACCCCACCCTGATCCGGGACACCCTTCAGGGAAAAGCAGCTGGCCACCACCCATGCACCAGGCCTCTATCCTATCTAATAAAAGAGTAATATGCAGATTGACCATCACTCCAACACACAAGATGGCTGCCCCCATGTGGTCAAAGATCCTGCCCCCATGTGGACACAAGATGGCCACCACAAGATGGCCAGCAGGGAAGGGTAGTTGGGAGGGAACAGGCCTGCATGGGAGGGCAGTTGTGGGCGATCAGGCCAGCAGAGGAGGGCAGTTAGGGGTGACCAGGTCAGCAGAGGAGGGAAGTTGGAGGTGACTGGGACTGCAGGGGAGGGAAGTTAGGGGTGACCAGGCCTGCAGGGAAGGGCAGATAGGGGTGACCAGGCCTTCAGGGGAGGGCAGTTAGGGGTGACTAGGCCTGCAGGGGAGGACAGTTAGGGGCAATCAGGCAGGCAGGGGAGTGGTTAAGGGGTGATCAGGCTGACAGGTAGAAGCGGTTAGGGGCAATCAGGAAGGCAGGCAGGCGAGCAGTTGGGAGCCAGCAGTCCTGGATTGTGAGAGGGATGTCCAACTGCCCGTTTAGGCCCGAGTAGGATCGGGCCTAAACAGGCAATCGGACATTCCTCTAGGGGCCCCAGATTGGAGAGGGTGCAGGTTAGGCTGAGGGACACCCCCTCCATGCATGAATTTTGTGCAACAGGCCTCTACTATACTAATAATGACCAAAGAGATGGAGAAATGAAGAAAACAATCCCATTCATAATTGCAACAATAGTAATATATTTACATAAGAATGTACTTAGCCAAGGAGGTAGGGGAAAGACCTCTACTCTGAAAACTAGAAGACACTGGAAGAAATAAATGGAAGAGGATACAAATAAATGGAAAGGTAAACCATGCTACTGGATAGGAAGGATTAATATTGTTGAAATAACCATACTACACAAAGCAATTTACAGATTCAATGAAATTCTTATGAATATATCAATATCATTCTCAAAACTAGAACAAATAATACTACACTTTATATGGAACCACAACAGGCCAAAAAATAGTAAACAAATCTTGAGAAAAAAGAACAAAATTTGCTCTTTGATCTCAAACTACACTACAAAGCTATAACAATCAAAACAGTATGGTACTGACACCAAACACATAGATCAAAGGAACAGAATAGAGAGCCTAGAAATAAACCCCAAGTTAAGCAGTTGAATAATCTATGGTGAAGAAGGTAAAAATATATACTGGAGTCACAACAGTCCCTTCAACAAGTGTTATTTGTAAAACTGGACAGATGTGTGCAAAAATATGGAAACCAAATCACTATTTCACCATATACAAAAATAAACTCAAAATGAGTTAAAAGCTTTAATGTAAGGTCTGAAACCATAACAATCTTAGAAGAAAACAGGAAGTGAACTATTTGAAATCCATCTGAGTAATAACATTTTGTTTCTTTGTTTTCATTTATTTTTATTTATTCCTGACTCAAGGATATGTTTATTGGTGTGTGTGTTTTTTAGAGAGAGGGGAAGGGAGTGCAACATAGAGAAACATCAATGTGATAGAGAAACATCAATCGGTTGCTTCTTGTCCACTCTCTGACAGAAGACCAAACCCACAACCTAGGTGTGTGCTCTGATGGGTAATCAAACCGACAACCTTTCAGTATATGGGAGGACACTTCAAGCAACTGAGCCACATTTACCAGGGCTGAGTAATATCTTTGTGGATACGTCCCCTTGAGCAAGGGCAACAAACCAAAAATAAACAAATGGGATTACATCAGACTAAAAGCTTCTGCATAGTGAAGGAAACCTTCAACAAAACAAAAAGGTAACCCATTGAATGAGAGAATATATTTGCAAATGATATATTTGACAAGGCATTGATATCTGAAATATATAAAAAACTCAATAACAAAAAATAAACCATATGATTGAAAAATGGGCAGAGGACATAAAAAAATTTCACCAAAGAGGACATACAGATGGACAACAGCCATATGAAAAGGTGGTCAACATTGCTTATCATCAGGGAAATACAAATCAAATCCTCAATGTGATATCACTTAACACCTGTTAGAATGACTATTTTGAAAAAAATCAACAAATAACAAGTGTTGGAAAGAATGTGAAGAAAAGGGAACCCATATTCACTGTTTGCTGGTCTACAAATTGGTGTCGCCACTATAAAACAGTATGGTGATTCCTCAAAAAAATGGATATAAAATATGATCTAGCAAATCCACTTCTGAGTATTTATCAAAACAACAACACACTAATTCAAAAAGATGTATGCACTCCTATGCTCATTGTAGCATTATTTACAATAGCTAAGATATGGAAGCAATGTAGGTGCCCATCAACAGATGAATGGTAAAGAAGATGTGATATATTAATATATATGATGGAATATTATATACCTTATTTTCTGGCGTATAAGACGACTAGGCGTATAAGATTTTCCTGGGTTAAAAAGTCATCTTATATATGCCAGAAAATACGGTAGTCCAATATATCTAATCCATTATATCTAATCCCATCAATATAGTCCAATATACTGTATTTTCTGGCATATAAAATGACTTTTTAACCCAGGAAAATCTTATACACCCAGTCATCTTATACGCCAGAAAGTACGGTATATGATGGAATATTACACAGCAATAAAAAGAATGAAATCTTGCCATTTGCAATAACATGGATGAATCAAGGAGGTATTATGAAATAAGTCAGGCAGAGAAAAATACTGTATGGTGTCACTTATATGTAGAACTTAAAAACAAAACAAACAACAAGATACTCAGAAACAGAAACCAAAGGTATGGTTAATAGAAGGGAAGGGGTGAGGGATGGGTAGGGGAACATAGCCAATAATAGTGATAAGTTTCCATGGTGACATATGATTACTTTAATTAGTGTGAACCCAGTGTAAAGAATAAAAATGTAGAATCACTGTATTCTATGCTTGAAACTAATATATAATTTTTAAAATTGATCTTTATTGTTGTGTTACAGATGTCCCCTTTTCCCCCCCATGGACTCCCTCCACTCTACACCTGCCTCCCCATGCAAGCCTTCACCACACCATTGTCTGCATCCATGGGTTATACATATAAGCATATAGGTTCTTTGATTAATCTCCTCACACCTTCACCTTCCCCCTACCTTCCCTCTGAGATTTGTCACTAATATATAATTAATATAAAATTGCATAACAATTGTCCTACATAATAAAAGGTTAATATGCAAATCAACCCAACAGCAGGATGACTGGTCGCTATGACGTACATGGACCACCAGGGGGCAGATGCTCAATGCAGGAGCTGCACCCTGATGGTATGTGCGCTCCCACAGGGGGAGCACCACTCAGCCAGAAGCCAGGCTCACGGCTGGTGAACGCAGGGGTGATGGAAGGAGCCTCTCCCGCCTCTACGGCAGCACTAAGGATGTCTGACTGATGGCTTAGGCCATGGGGAGCCGGCCTAAGCCATCAGTCGAACATCCCCCAAGGGCTCCCGGACCACGATATGGCACAGGCCAGACTGAGGGACCCCCCTCCCCCCGAGTACACAAATTTCATGCACCAGGCCTCTAGTACTTAAATAAAAATAAATTTATTTTTTTCTTTTTTTAAATTTTATTGGGTAAGGTATTACAAATAGTAGTACATATGTCTCTCTTTATTTTTTCCCCATTGACCTTCCCCCGACCTCCTTACCCCCAGGCACTTGCCCTTGTCCCCCCAACCCCTAGTGTCTTGCATCTGTTGGTTGTGGTTATATGCATGCATACATACAAGTCCTTCGGTTGATCTCTTACCTACCCCCAAACCTCCCCTATATTCCCACTGTAGTTTGACAGACTGTTCGATGCTTCTTTGCCTCTGACTATTGTTGTTCAAGTTTGTAATGTTCTTTATTATCCATAAATGAGTGAGATCATGTGGTATTTATCTTTCACTGACTGGCTTATTTCACTTAGAATAATGCTCTCCAGATCAATCCATGCTGTTGCAAATGTTAAGAATCCCTTCTTTTTTACAGTAGCAGAGTATTCCATTGTGTAGATATACCACAGTTTTCTAATCCATTCATCTTCTGAAGGGCATTTAGGTTGTTTCCAAATCTAAGCTATTGTAAATTGCGCTGCTATGAACATAGGGGTGCATATATCCTTTCTGATTGGTGTTTCTGTTTTCTTAAGATATATTCCTAGAAATTGTATTACTGAGTCAAATGGGAGTTCCATTTTTAATTTTTTGAGGGAACGCCATAATATTTTCCACAGTGGCTGCACCAGTCTGCATTCCCACCACCAGTGAAGAAGGGTACCTTTTTCTCTGCATCCTCTCCAGCACTTGTCCTTTTTTGATTTGTTGATGATAGCCTTTCTGACAGGTGTGAGATGGCACCTCATTGTTATTTTGATTTGCATCTTTCAGATGATTAGTGATTTTGAGCATGTTTTCATATGTCTCTTGGCTTTCTGAATGTCCTCTTTCAAAAAGTGTCTATTTAGGTCCTTTGCCCAATTTTTGATTGGATTGTTTATCTTCCTTTTGTTAAGTTGTATGAGTTTCCTGTAAATGTTGGAGATTAAACACTTATCGGAGATAACATTGGCAAATATGTTCTCCCATGCAGTGAGCTCTGTTGTTTTGTTGATGGTTTATTTTGCTGTGCAGAAGCTTTTTTTTCATGTAGTCCCATTTGTTTAATTTCTCTTTAGTTTCCATTGCCCTAGGAGCTGTATCGGTAAAGATATTGCTACAACAAATGTCTGCTATTTTGTTGCCGATGGCTTCTTCTAAGATTTTTATGGTTTCCCATCTTGTTTAAGTCCTTTATCCATTTTGAGTTTATTTTTATGTATGTTGTAAGTTGGTGGTATAGTTTCATTTTTTTGCAAGTATCTGTCCAGTTTTCCCAACACCATTTATTGAAGAGCCTGTCTTGTCTCCATTGTATGCTCTTGCCTACTTTGTCAAATATTAATTGAGCATACTGGCTTGTGTCAATCTCTGGGTTCTCTGTTCTGTTCCATTGGTCTATATGTCTGTTTTTGTGCCAGTACCAGGCAGTTTTGAGAACAGTGGCTTTGTAGTATAGCTTTATATCTGGTGTTGAGATCCCTCCAACTTTGTTCTTCTTTCTCAAGATTGCTGCAGCTATTCGGGGTCTTTTTTTTTTTTTATCCCAGATGAATTTTCGGAGAATTTGTTCTAGGTCTTTGAAGTATGCCATTGGTATTTTAATGGGGATTGTGTTGAATTTATAGATTGCTTTGGGTAGTATGGACATTTTAATTATGTTGATTGTACCAATCCATGAACATGGTATATTCTTCCATTTGTTCATGTCTTCCTCTATCTCTTTTGTTAGCGTCCTGAAATTTTCTGAATACAGGTCCTTTGTCTCTTTGGTTAACTTTATTCTTAGGTATCTTAATTTTTTTGTTGCAATGGTAAATGTGATTGCTTTTTTAATTTCTCTTCATGTGAGTTCATTATTGGTGTATAGAAAAGCCATAGACTTCTGGGTGTTAATTTTGTATCCTGCTACATTGCCGAATTCATTTATTAAGTCTAGTAGTTTGTTGATAGAGTATTTGGGGTTTTCTATGTACAATATCATGTCATCTGTGAATAAGGACAGTTTTATTTCTTCTTTTCCAATTTGGATGACTTTTATTTATTTTTCTTGTCTGATTGAAATGGCTAGTATTTCCAATACTATGTTGAAGAGGAGTGGTGAGAGTGAGCATCCAGTCTTGTTCCTGTTCTTAGGGGAAAAGGTTTTATTTTTGTCCATTGAGTATGATGTTGGCTGTGGGTTTGTCATATATGGCTTTTATTATGTTGAGGTAGGATCCTTCTATTCCCACCTTGCTGAGAGTTTTTATCACGAAAGGGTGTTGGATTTTGTCAAATGCTTTTTCTGCATGCATGGATAGGATTATATGGTTTTTATTTCTCAGTTTGTTTATGTGGTGTATCACATTTATTGATTTGTGGATGTTGTATCATACTTGCATCCCCAGAATAAATCCCACTTGGTCATGGTGTATGATCTTTCTGATGTAATGCTGGATTTGATTTGCTAGAATTTTGTTGAGGATTTTGGTGTCTATGTTCATGAGAGGTATTGGCCTGTAATTCTCGTTCTTTGTATTGTCTTTATCTGGTTTTGGGATTTGGATATTGCTGGCATTGTAGAAAGAGCTTGGAAGTGCTCCTTACTCTTGAATTTTTTTGAATAGTCTGAAGGAGATAGGTTTTATTTCTTCTTTTAATGTTTGATAAAACTCCCCTGTGAAGTCGTCTATTCCAGGGCTTTTGTTTGTTGGAAGTTCTTTTTTATTATTATTACTGCTTCAATTTCCTCCATAGTTATCAGCCTATTCAGGTTTTTTTATTCCTCCTGGTTGAATTTTGGAAGGTCATATTTTTTTTAGGAATATGTCCATTTCTTCTATGTTGACCAGTTTGTTGGAGTAGAGTTGCTCATAGTATTTTTTTATGATTCTTCGTATTTATCTGGGGACTGTTGTTATTTCAACTCTTTTGTTTCTGATTTTGTTTATTTGGGTCCTCTCTCTTTGTTTCTTGTTGAGCCTGGCTAGAGGTTCATCAATCTTGTTTATCCTTTCAAAGAACCAGCTCTTGGTTTCATTGATCTTTTGTGTTGTTTTGTTTTTTTTTGTCTCTGTCATTTATTTCCACTCTAATCTTTATTATTTTCTTCCTTCTGGTCACACTGTGTTGCACTCTTTCTAATTCTTCAAGTTGCAGAGTTAGATGGTTTATTACCATTTTTTCTTATGTTTTGAGGTAGGCCTGTAATGCTATGAACTTCCTTCTCAGGAATGCTTTCACTGTGTCCCAACAATTTTGGATTGTTGTGTTTTCATTGTCTTTTGTTTCCAGGATGTGTTTTATTTCTTCTTTAATCTCTTTGGTGACCCAATCATTTTTTAATAGTGTGCTATTCAGCGTCCAAGTGTTTGAATTTTTGTGATTGTTTTACTGTAATTGATTTCTAATTTTATGCCATTGTGATCTGAGAAGATGCTTGATATGATTACAATCCTCTTGAATTTGGAGAGACTGTGCCTGTGTCTCAATATGTGGTCTATTTGAAAATGTCCCATGTGCACTTGTGAAGAATGTATATTCTATAATTTTGGGGTGGAATGTTCTAAAGAACTCAATTAAGTCCACCTGATCCAGTGAGTCATTTAAGATTGATGTTTCTTGGCTAATTTTTTGTCTAGAGGATTTATCCAGTGATGTTAATAGGGTATTAAAGTCTCCTACTATGATTGAGTTGCTGTCAATCTCTCCTCTGATATCTTCCAGAAGTTTTTGTTTGTTTGTTTGTTTTTTATGTATTTGGGTGCTGCTGCATTGGGTGCATAAATGTTTACCAGAGTTATATCCTCTTGTTGTATCAATCTCTTTAGAATTATGAAGTGGCATTTATTATCTCTTGTTATGGTCTTCACGTTGAGGTCTATTTTGACAGATATGAGTATTCTTACCCAAGCTTTTTTTTTTTTTTCTTTTCCATTTGCCTGATAGATATTTTTCTTTTCCTTCACTTTCAGTCTGTGTGAGTCCCTTGTTCTGAGGTGGTCTTTTGTAGACAGCATATATATGGGTCATGTTTTCTTATACATTCATTCATTCAATGTCTTTTGATTGGAGCATTTATTCCATTTATGTTTAATGTTATTATTGATAGGTACTTGTTTGTAGCCATTTCTGTACTTTATGCCTGCGTTCCTTCCTCGCCATCTATTTCTTCTTTTTACAGCATTCCCTTTAGCATTTCTTGCATCGCTGGCTTGGTAGTGATAAACTCCCTAAGCCTTTTTTTTTTTCCTTTTTTTTGTCTGCAAAGCTTCTGATTTCCCCTTTAATTTTGATTGATAGTCTTGCTGGATAGAGTATTCTTGGATTCAGTCCTTTGCTTTGCATTACTTGTATACTTCCTTCCATTCCCTTCTAGCTTGATGTGTTGCTGTTGAGAAATCATTTGATAATATGATGGGGGTTCCTTTTTAGGTAACTCTGTCTCTCTCTTTCAGCCTTTAAGATTCTCTCTTTGTCGTTAACATTTGTCATTGTAATTATGATGTGTCTTAGTGTGGGTCTTTTGGGATTCATCTTGCTTGGAACTCTCTGTACTTGTGTAACTTCCCCACCCCCATATCTGGGAAGTTTTCTGTCATTATTTCTTCAAATAAATTTTCTAATCCTTGCTGCTCTTCCTGTCTTTCTGGAAGCCCTATTATATGTATTTTACTTCATTTTGTGTTGTCCCATAGCTCCCTTATTCTCTCCTATAGCTTTTTAATTTTTTTCTCCAGTTGCTGTTCAGATTGAGCTTGTTCTCTACCTTATCTTCTAACTCACTAATTCGGTCCTCTGCTTCTTCTAGTTTACTGTTGAAACCTTCAATGGTGTTTTTGATTGTAGCTATATAACTTTTGATTTCTTCCTGATTCTTGCATAGGTTGTTGATTTTCTCAACCATCCAGTATATGAACTCTACAACCATTACTCTGAATTCTTTTTCTGTCATGTTACATGCTTCCATTTCACTAATTTCCTTTCTTGGTGACTCCTCATTTTCTTTCCTCTGGGGATTGTGCCACCTCCCCATTCTGACTGTCACCAGAAGGTTCAAACATCAAGTTGCATGGGCCTGGGCCATGTGCAATGGGAGCTTCGCACCACCTGAGTGTCACTGAAGAGCTCTGACACCAAGACATGTGGCTGCAGTGGGTTGGTGGGAGCCACACTCCCCCAGGATCAGAGTCACCGGTGCTCAGTGTGGCCTCGTGCATGCACCTAGAATCAGGGGTCCCACCTGTGCCACACTGAAACAGAGACCCCGCTGGTGTGTACTGAAACTCAGAGTCCCCTAGTGCGTGCCAGGATTCAGAGTTCCCCTGTGCCTGCACCAAGAATCAAGTATCAGAGTCTCTGTTGATTGGTATGGCCTCACGCTGAGAATCAGGGTCCCTGTGTGTGCATGCACCAAGAATTGAAGTCACTGGCTCTTAGTATGAATGCACTGGGACTCAGGGATTCCAGGAGCATGAGATGAGAAACAGAGTCAAGTCACTTGTGCTCAGTGCTGTCTCTCGCCTGGAGAAATCAGGGTCCCGGTCTGGTTGGGGGACCGGGCTGCACAGTAGCACTGTGTCGACAGAAGGTCCATGCCAGGGCTACAGAAAACAGACTTCCTTGTGCACTTGCTCAGAATCCTAGTCAGGTGGCACTGCCGCCCTGCGTGGGTGAGGGACTTGGTTTCCCAATTGTGTTGTAGGGAACAGATTCCCAGTGTCCGCTCATGCCCAAGCTCAAGTTCCTGTAGCAGCGCTGTGTTCCTGGGGGAGGGGCGGGTCTAGAAGTTCATATGGGGCTGCAGCGAGCCTGTGGGGAGGGGGATGGGCTCTGTGACTCATAGAAATCTGTGGCAGGAATGTCTGGATTTTGGTGTCTGTGGGTCTGCAGCTGTGGTCGCTGGTCTCTGTCCCCAGTGGCTGCAGGGTCCCAGTTTGTATCTGAGACCAGACTGGGTGGTGCTGAGGCCAGGGTCCTAGTCTCAAGCAGCTCCGTTTTTCAAGATGGTGTCATGTCTGTGCCCACGCTAGCCGCCCCCAGAGTGTCCACAGTGTTAGTGGGGCTCTGCTATCTAAGACTGACCAGTTTGGCAGCCCCTTGGAAGACCTGCAGGATCTAGCTGTCCCTAGCTCATACACACACACACCACACAAGTCCACACACTCCTCTATTGCTCCCTCACTCTCTCAAACTCTCTCCCTCCCTACTTTCCTGCTGGTCGCCATCTTCAGAATCAAAAATAAAGTTAAAAATAGCATATCTCTTCTTCAAATGAGAAATTTTCTATATATATAAAAGCCTAAGTGACTGGCTAACTGTTAGACCATTCGACCAACAGATCTGACACACAATGACCACCAGGGGGAATATGCTCCAACCGGTAGCTGTGATACCACTGACCACCAGGGGGCAGATGCTCAATGCAGGAGCTGCTGGGTGACACACCCAAATCCAGAGAGGAGAGAGCCCAATTCTGGGATGCATTACCTGAGACCTTCCCTTTCACAACCTGGGACCCCTCGAGAGCTGGTTTTGGTCAATCCCCACAGGCCAGGCCCAGGGACCCCACTGGTGCACCGGGCCTCTAGTTACTAATAATAGATAATGCTATTTTATTATGGCCTATGAGGGAAAAAACACCACCCCATCCAGAAACTTTAATATATATTCGGAGGTCCAGTCAAAGGTAGTACTAATTCTCCATATAGGTCAGGGATAGAAATGCTGGTTCAAACTCTCTCCCTTATCCCCAAGCATTGAGGAGTTAGAGACAGGGAAAGATAAAATGAAAGAAAGCTCCAAACATGCTTGTGTCCTCTATTTCAGAACAGGGAGATAAAATGAAGCATTGTTTCATCTACACTGAGTGGCCAGATTGTTATTATCTCTGAACGCATAATAATCTGGCCACTCAGTGTGTTTGTATGTGTGTGTGTGTGTGTGTGTGTGTGTGTGTGTGTGTGTATTAGAGGGCCCGGTGCCTGAATTCTTGCATAGGTGGGGTCAGGCCAGCCTGGCCAAGGGCAGTTGGCCGGCCTGCCTGCTGGTCAAACTCCTGGTCGAGGGGACAATTTGCATATTAGCCTTTTATTATATAGGATATACACTGATAGCCAGATTATTATGTGTTCAGAGATCATAATAATCTGTCCACTCAGTGTATTTCTCTTGATTTATCAGGCTATATCAGAAGTTCTCAAACATTCCTCTTTGCTGATACCCTTAACATCTCATTAATTTTTTTCACAATGTTTATCAACCAAAAGAAATATCTAATAGTTCCATTTATTAAGTAATTAAGATCAAACAACTCAATAAGTATGTATGCCCTAATAACAGTAGTTGCTAAAATTAATATACCTAAATTGAGCAAAAATATTAATATAAATTAAATGTTATTATATTTCATTTTGAATAGCCAGATTTTGGGAAATGCACAACATCTCAATTTTTTAATCAGATTTGACATCACCACCTCCATTTTTTGTTCCATATGAATTTTCATACAGTACTTTATTTTTTATCATGGTAGTCATCAGAGGAATATAGCACAATCTAATGTTGAAATTGCCAACTACCTCAATCTCGTCTCTTGCAGGATGTCTGACATATGTCAATTACTACTATGTTTCATTCAAAAAGAATAAAATATGTCACAATGTATCTGTGTGTTCATTGTGACACTCTGAAGAACTTCAGCTCACAATTTAGGAACGTCAGGGTTACTGTTCCTGGACATTCTTAGTCATGACTTCCTCCCTTACCACCAACAAACTTAAATATCTTTCCTTTGTTATATTTCCCCCATCACATCCTTTTTTTGTCAACATCAATCTGAAATAAGATGAGGAGCATGTCTACATCATACATGAAAGTATCATTGAAGATGCATTCTAATCACCCTTTCCAATGCATGCTTCGCATTGTTGCTGGGAAGATATTTTTAAAAGTGTATATCTGACAGTCCCATCATATTGGAAAATATTTTGAAGCCTTAAAACAACAAGTAGTGGTGAGAATGCAGAATAATGGAAGCTCTCATATACTGGTGGTGGCAGAATAAATTGGTACAACCACTTTATGAAGATGTTTTAAATTATTTACTAAAAATGGACATATGTACTACCTAAAACTAATGACCCTGTGTGCCATGATACATATAACAGAATGGCCATAATAACGTTGTTCATAATAGCACCAGTTTTTAAGCATCTAAAAGTTGAAGTAGAGGATAATGGACAGAAAGTAATGTATTTGTGCAATGGAATATTAAATGATAATGAAAACAAAAATTATAGTTATATGCAACAACATGTATTGATCTCACAAGAATAATTTTGAGCAAAAAACACCAAAGAAAAATATACACTATAAGATTCCATTAATATAATCAGTCAGTCAAAAGACAAACCTAGCTGTCTAACCTAATAATAGAATAATATGCAAATTAACCCTCCTCCACTACATAAGCCACACCCACCATCCAAAACCACGCCCGCCAGCCAATCAGGAGCAAATATTCAAATAAACCCAACCAAGATGGCTACAGCCACAGAGAGCGGGAGGGAGGCTTGGGTTTCCCCGGTAACAATAGAAGCCAAGCTTTCCACCTCCTGTTGCCAGCCTAAGCCTCCACTCAAGGCTACAAAGTTTCAAAGTTTCAATTATAGAAGGTGAATTAACTCCAACAGAAATTGCTACGGGCCGAAAAGCGATCAGGAGGCTTGGCTCCGCTCCAGGCTACAAAGTTTCAATTGCAGAAGTTAAATAAATTCCAGATACCAGGGCCTCCTCTTGGGTCACCAGGGGGTGTGGCCAGCCTACAAACCACCACAGGCCCCTCGCTCAGGCCGCCCCACACCCCAAGGGAATCCCCACCCTTCAGGGCAAACCAGTCGGCCCCCACCCATGCACCAGGCCTCTATCCTATCTAATAAAAGAGTAATATGCATATTGACCATCACTGCAACACACAATATAGCTGCCCCCATGTGATCAAAGATCCTTCCCCCATGTGGACACAAAATGGCCACCACAAGATGGCCAGCAGGGGAGAGCAGTTGGGAGGCACCAGGCCTGCAAGGGAGGGCAGTTGGAGGCGATCAACCCTGCAGGGGAGGGCAGTTAGGGGTGACCAGGCCGGCAGAGGAGGGAAGTTGTGGGCAAACAGGCTGGCTGGGGAGCAGTTAGGCATCAATCAGGCTGGCAGTGGAGTGGTTAGTGGGTAATCAGGCTGGCAGGCAGAAGCGGTTAGGGGCAATCAGGAAGGGAGGCAGGTTATCAGTTTGGAGCCAGCAGTCCTGGATTGTGAGAGGGATGTCCCAGATTGGAGAGGGTGCAGGCTGGGCTGAGGGACACGCCCCTGCTCCGTGCACCGGGCCTCTAGTATTTTAATAGTTGTGTTTGCAGATGGAAAAACTATATTTAAAAAAGACATACTTCAGTTTCTTCTAAGACAGAGTAGCTCCAGTGAGGCTGAGATTGAGCATCCACACACATCTAATAGCAATGTTTATGTAAGGGGCAGAGCAAAGCAGAAATAGGTGAAACTCCTGCCCCTTCCTCCTACCTACCCTTATGGCAGCAGGTTCTAATGGATACTCAGCTCCCACCTCCATCATGCAGCAACAGAGCAATTTAATTCAGCTTTCCATGAGGGTATTGGAACCAGTGAGGGGTTGACCTTACACCTCACTCAGAGGCATAAATAAGATGCCCTGATTTCATGTATTTGGAGGGGGGGCTAGATTTCTATCCCATCCATCTGCAGTAAAGCATTATGAGTCAGTGTAATAATTTTGCAGAGGAGGAGTCAGCAGGGTCGAGTGAGAACCTGAAGATACACACCCACCTAGTCCTTACATTATACCTCAATAGGGGGACTGCTTGCTTTTAAAAAATAATAAAATAAAATATTTTTAGTATGACTTTCAATATCATTATATAATGTCCAAAACAGCCAGAATGCAATAAAAAAAATCACATATCATATCAACCAAGAAAATCACAACTCAAATGAGAAAAAAACCATCAGATGACAACAAGATAGAGATGACTCAGATATTGAAATTATCTAACCAGAATTTTAAAGCAGCCATCAAAAAATGTTTCAAAAATATAAGAACATAAACTATAAGGAAATAGAAAGAAGTTATTATAAGCACTAATTATAAATTACAGAATTAAAAATATAAGAGCAAAAAACCCCCAAAACCTCACTAGTCAACCTCAATAGTAAAGTGGAGTTCACAGAGAATAGAATCAGTATACTTGAGGGCAAAACAATATAATTCATACAATATGAACAACAGAGAAAATAGACCAAAAATGAGCCCAGCAAGAGTGGCTCAGTGATTGAGTGTTGACCTATGAACCAGGAGATTATAGTTTGATTCCGGGTCAGGGCACATGCCTGGGTTGCAGGCTTGATCCCAATAGGGGGTGGAGGAGGCAGCCTATCAATGATTCTCTCTCATTGTTGATGTTTCTTTTTCTCCCTTTCCTTCCTCTCTGAAATCAATAAAAATATGTTTAAATAAATAAATAAATGAATAAATAAATAAATAAATAAATAAAATTACATCACCGAGTCAAAAGTGTAAAGATAGAAAGATATGTCATGCAAACCTATGTTCATTTACTTCCAATAGCCAAGATGTGAAACAGCCAAGTTTTCTTCAGTAGATGAGTAGATAAAAAAATCTGTAGTACATTTACACAATGTATTGCTATGTGGCTGTAAAAGAGAAGAAAGTATTTTCTTGTGCGACTACATGGATGTAACTGGAGATTATTATGCCAAGTGAAATAAGCCAGTCAGAGAAAGATAACTACCATATAACCTCATTTGTATGTGGAATCTAATGAACAAAATAAACTGATGAACAAAATATAAACAGAGGCATAGATGCATGGAACAGACTGACAGCTCTCAAAGGGGAGTCTGGGAGAGGGACTGGATAAAAGAAGGTGAAGGGATTAGCCAAGAAACATATATACATGACACATAGACACTAACCACTATGTCATGATAGCCAGAGGGAAAGGGAGTGGGGGTTTGGTGGAAGTGTGCAAAGTGGGTGGGGGGGGGGAGGGAATGAGGACAGAAAGAGACTTTCCTTGGATCAATGGGTGCATGATGCAGTGTGCATTACTGAGTTGTACACTTGAAACCTGTATGGTTTTGTGAACCAATGTCACCATAATAAATTCCATTTAAAAATGAAAATAAGTAAAAATCAGGAATAGCTTAATTAATTATATAAGTATACTTTGGAGCAAAAGAAATTACTAGAGTCCAAACAGCACAATAAAGACAGTCTTTTCAATAAATGGTGTTGGGAAAATTGGACAGATACGTGCAAAAAAATGAAACTAGATGACCAACTTACACCATACACAAAAATAAACTCAAAATGGATAAAAGACTTAAACATAAGATGGGAAACCATAAAAATACTAGAGGAATCCACAGGCAGAGAAATCTCAGACATATGCCGAAGCAATTTCTTCACCGATACCACTCCTAGGGCAATGGAAACTAAAGAGAAAATAAACAAATGGGACTACATCAAAATAAAAAGCTTTTGCACAGCAAAAGAAACCATCAACAAAACAACAAGAAAGCCCACTGTATGGGAGAACATATTTGCCAATGTTATCACTGATAAAGGTTTAATCTCCAACATCTACAGGGAACTTATAAAACTTAATAAAAGAAAGATAAATGATACAATAAAAAAATGGGCAACGGGCCTTAATAGAAACTTTTTGAAAGAAGACAGAATGAAGGTCAAGAGACACATGAAAACATGCTCAAAGTCACTAATTATCTGGGATATGCAAATCAAAATGACAATGCGGCACCATCTCACACCTGTCAGAATGGCAACCATCAACAAAACAACAAAGGACAAGTGCTGGAGAGGATGTGGAGAAAACGGAACCCTTGTGCACTGTTGGTGGGAATGCAGACTGGTACAGCCACTGTGGAGAACAGTATGGAGTTTCCTCAAAAAACTAAAAATGGAGCTCCCATTTGACCCAGTAATCCCACTTCTAGGAATATATCCCAAGAAACTAGAAACTCCAATCAGAAAGGATATATGCACCCCTATGTTCATAGCAGCACAATTCACAATATTTAATATTTGCAAATAGCCTAAATGCCCATCAGCAGATGAGTGGATTAGAAAACTATGGTACATCTACACAATGGAATACTATGCTGCCATAAAAAAGAAGGAATTCTTACCATTTGCAGCAGCATGGATGGACCTGGAGAACATTATGTTAAGTGAAATAAGCCAGGCAATGAAAGAAAAATACCACATGATCTCACTCATTTATGGAAAATAAAGAACATTATAACCTGATGAACAAAAAGATAGATACAGAGGCAGTAAAGCACCGAACAGACTGTCAACTTACAGCGGGAAGGCTGGGGAGTGTTGGGGTTGGGGGGAAAGAGATCAACTAAAGACTTGTATGCATGCATATAAACACAATACACTGGGGGGGGGTGGGATGAGGGCATGCGACAGGGGGTAGGGGAGGCTGGGGGAAGGTCAATGGGGGGGAAAGGAGATATATGTACTACTATATGTAATACTTTAAACAATAAAAATAAATAAATAAAGTATACAATTCAACAGGGTTTATTTAAAAAAAAAAAAAAAACACAGCACAATACATGATTAAAGAATCAGTCCACTAGAAAGACATATTCCTGAGAACCAAGATGGCAGCATAGGTAAATGCCAGGACTTGCCACCTCACACAAACACATCAAAATTAGAATTAAAATACAGAACAACCATTATTCAGAACCACCTGAAAGCTGGTTGAACGAAAGTCCTACAACTAGAGAAGTAAAGAAGAAAGCACTTGAGACTGGTAGGAGAGGCATAGGTGTGGACCTGGCTAGTCTGACACCCATATGTGGCGTTTTTTCATTCGGGAGGGATGTCTCTACTGCAGAGGCATCCCATGACAAGCAAGGGGTCCCAGCCCCACACCAAACTCCTAGTCCTGAGTCCCAGATCCAGGAAGAGAAGTACCCATAACTTGGGGTTGTAAAAACCAGTGGGGTTTGTGGCTGAGTGACGTGGAGGCTTCTGGAGACCCAGGCAGTTCTTACATGGTCCTGCTTCCTCTGAGCTCCAGCACAGGATGGCAGCTTTGGAGGAACCAGGGACATATAAAGAAGAACTGAATTCTTTGGCATCAGGGCAGGAACTCAGGTGTGACTTTCTCCCAGATGGAGGTGCGCACAGGGGTCATTGTTCCTGTGCTGGGATAACATCCTTCACAGAGCTGACTGGCAAACATATCTGAGTTTCCATCAGCATGTCTCACATTATTGGCTCTGCCCTGGTGATTACCTGAGACCATGCCCCATCCAATTTGTAGCCCCACCCAAGCTGTTTGCAGCAGCTTTTCCATATAAATGGCATGTCCTGACTCAGTCTTCAAACTTTCCTAAAATATTTTAAACAAGCAGCAGCTGGCATTAGCCTACCCCGTACTTATCAATAAGAGGCCCAAGACCCAGCACTATCACCAGCCTACCTTGCTTCACAGCTTTACCTTGAATGGGCACTTCCAAGCCAAATTTTACAAATAGAAGCCATCTTCAGATCACTCCTTAGCTCCTTCTGGGTGGCCACAGGCAGTGGCTGACTTTGCACCTCCCAGGAGACACCAGAACCAATGCACTCAGTGGACATTCCAGACCATACCAGATTACAACTCTACATGTCCACAAGCTACACACACAAGGGGCAGACTCAGTGAGCACCAAAGCCCCACTGAAGTAATTCCAACTCCATAGGGGTGTCTCCTGAAGAGAAGCTCTTCTACTGTAGTCACATTGGGTCCTCACAGCCAATTGGCCTAGAGGTTAACTCCTCCCAATGATGCCAAAAGCAATCCAGGCTCAATTACAACAAGACTGTGCACATGGCCCACACAGGGGCACACTTATAGTGCCCAGCTCAGGTGACTAGGGAGACTGAGCCACTGGGCCCTACAGGACAACTAATACAAAAGACTACTCTATCAATTCCAGGAGACATAGCAACTCTACCTAATATATAGACACAAACACAGTGGAGCAACCAAAATGCAGAGACAAAGAAACATGTCACAAATTAAAGAAATGGAAGCAAGCAAACTACTGGATACAGAGTGAAAAACAATGCTAATATGGTTGCTCAAGGATCTTAATGAGAACTTCAAGGGACTTAGTGAGACTTTCAAAGAATTAGTGAGAATTTTAGACATGAGAAAGGACCAGTCAGAAATTAATCATACACTAACTGAAATAAAGAATTGTTTACAGGGATTCAACAATAGAGTAGAAGATTCTGAGAATCAAATCAACAATCCTATATAATAAAAGCATAATATACAAATCGACCAAACAGGGGAACGACTGGTTGGCGGGGGGCAGGGCCAGTGAGCAGGTGGCGCTAGGCCAGTCAAGGCGTGTGCCAGCGGGCAGAGGGAGGGGACGGCGATGGGGTAGTTGGGGGGGGGGCAGCTGCGACCAGCAGCAGGGCGATTGGGGCCGGCACCATCCCCTGATCGCCTGCCTGGTCACCTCCCTCAGAGGGAGGCCATGGGCGGTGGCAGTGGTGGGGCAATTCAGGGCGGGGCCAGCCACTTGCTGTCCCCATATAGGCCCAGTGGGGTCGCCTCCCACAGAGGGAGGCCACCAGCAGCAGTGGCGCAATGCAGGGCAGGGCCCGCTGCCCACCACCTGTGCAGTCCCCTGATCCAGCAGAGGGAGGCCAGTTGGACATCCCCTGAGGGTTCTGGGACTGCAAGAGGGCACAGGCCAGGCTGAGGGACACCCGAGTGCACAAATTTTTGTGCACTGGGCCTCTAGTTTGAAATATGAGGAAACAAAAAAACCCAATTAGAAAAGAAAAAAGAATACAATAAGATGAAGATAGTGTAAGGGGCCTCTGGGACAACTTCCAGTGTACCAACATTTGTATCATGTGATCCTGGAAGGAGAAGAGAGGGAGAAAGAAATTGAAAACTTTATTTGAAGAAATAATGACAGATAACTTCCCCTACTTGGTGAAAGAAATAGACTTATAAGTCTAGGAAGCACAGAGAGTCCCAAACAAGAAGAACAGAAAGAGGCCCATACCAAGACACATCATAAGTAAAATGCCAAGGGTAAATACAAAGAGAGAATCTTAAAAGAAGCAAGAGAAAAACAGTTACCTACAAGGGAGCACTAATATGACTGTCAGATGATTTCTCAAAAGAAATTTTGCAGGCCAGAAGGAAGTGGCAAGAAATAGTCAAAGCAATTAAAAGCAAGGTCTTACAACCAAGATTACTCTACCCAGCAAAGCTATGATTTAGAATAGAAGGTTAGATAAAGAGTTTCACAGACAAGAAAAAGCTAAAGGCGTACATGAAAACCAAACCATCCTACCTAATAATAGACAAATATGCAAATTGACCGCACCCTCGCCCACCAGCCAAGCCACGCCCACCAACCAATCAGGACGAGTATGCAAATTACCCCAATAAAGATGGAGGCTAATTTGCATATCAAGACAGCGTAGAAAGAAGCCAAGAGCTGCAGAAGGGAGCAAAGCTGTGGAGAAGCAAGAAAGCTGGGGGGAGGAGAAGGGAGGAGCGGAGGTGGGGCCGGGGGCAAAGGAAGGAGAGCGGGTGGGCTGGCAGAGAAGGGAGAAAAGCAGGGGGGCTGGCGGAGAAGGCGGGGCAGGGGACAAGGGAGGAGAGCAGGCGGGGCGGGGTAGAGTGCAGCAGGAAACCCTATTGCAGGATATTTCCTGCAACGGGAACGCTAGTTATTACATGAAATGTTAAATGGCTAGAACAGTGATGGCGAACCTACGACATGCATGTCAGCACTGACACACGTAGCGATTTCTGATGACACGTGGCCGCTGAGGTGGCTGCATGCCGAGGATGAAACATTTGCGAAATAATGTTTTTTCCTCAAAGTGACACACTACCCGAGTTATGCTCAGTTTTTTGGCGAAGTTTGACACACCAAGCTCAAAAGGTTGCCCATCACTGGGCTAGAAGAAGAAGAAGAAGTAGAAGAAGAAGAAGGAAGAGGAGGAGGAGGAGGAGGAGGAGGAGGAGGAGGAGGAGGAGGAGGAGGAGGGAAAATATGAACAATAAAATGGTAATAAATACATATTTATCAACCATTGAATATAAAAATCAAAATAAATAAAAAAAGAAATCGAATGAACAAAATACCCTGATTAATAAAATAGAACCAGAGGCATGGAAACATGGAACAGACTGATGAATCTTAGAGGGACAGTATGCAGGGGTACATGGAGACATTAACCAAAGATCCTATATGTATACTAGAGTCCTGGTGCACAAAATTTGTGCACTAGTGGGGGGTCTCTCAGCCTGGCTGTGCCCTCTTGCAGTCTGGGACCCCTCAGAGGATGTCCACCTGCTGGGATCAGATCTAAGCCATCAGCTGGACAAAAATCTCACAATCCAGGATCCCTTGCTACTTACCGCCCTCCTGCTCACGCCTTACCATTCAGCTCACTGCTCCTTAGTGGCAGGCTCCTTACCAGCAGGCTCCTTACTGCTCAACTCGCAGCTCCTTAGCATTACTGCGGAGGCAGGAGAGGCTCTTGCCACCACTGCTGCACTCACCAGCTGTGAGCTGGGCTTCTGGCTGACTGGAAGCTTCCCCCGTGAGAGCTCAGTGACCACCAGGGGGCAGCTCTGGCATTGAGTGTCTGCCACTGGTGATCAGTGTGCATTATAGCAACTGGTCATTCTGGTTGTCCCGCCGTAACAGTCACTTAGGTTTTTATTATATAGATATGCATTAACTATAGACACAGAAAACAGAGTGGTGAAGACCTGTTGGAGGTTGGGGCAGGAACCTGGTGGATGGGGGCAAGGTGGTGGAAAAGCGGGACATCTATAATATCCTCCACCATAAAGATTTTTTTTAAAGAAAGACTTATATTTTTAAATGTGTGTGGATTAAAACACAAAGTACACAGCTGCACACATCATGCCCCTTTCTGAGGAGCAGCAGCTGCATGAGCAGCTCACCCCCACCTTCCCAAAGAACAGCAGCAGTGTGAACAGCCTGCTCTCACCCACCCAAGGAAAAGCAGCCCTGTGAGGAGCCCACATCCATCCAAGGAGCAGCAGGCTCGTTATCAGACGACCCCAGTCCGAGGAGCAGCAGCCATGTGCATCCCTCACTGGTCCAAGGAGTAGCAGCTGCATGCCACCTGCCAACCGCCAGCGTGTGGAGCCACCATTCCTGTGAGCATCTGCGTGAGCAGCTCCCACCCAAGGAGCCACCGACAACTGAGGAGCAGCCACTGCCACGACCACCTGAGAATCAGCCAACACCCAAGTAGCTGTGGCTGCCCGCGGAGCATTCTCTGCACAACTTGACACCTAGATTTGCCTGTGAGAGAAAAATGGGAAGACAAAGAAATCCCCAAAGGAAAGAAAAGGAGAAATCATCAGAAAAGTAGCTAACTGCAATGGAGGCATGCGATATGTCAGAAAAAGAATTCAGAATAATCTTCATGCAGTCCATATACTGAATGGATGATGAAATCAACAAATTATGTAAGCATCAAGAGGAAATAAAGAGTGATATGGCTACAATAAAAACAATATGGAAAGTTTCAACAGTAGACTAGGAGAAGCGGAGGACTGAATTAGTGAATTAGAAGACAGGGCAGGAAAACACACCCAAACTGGACTGCTATAGGAAAAAAAAAAGACAGGAGGAGAGACCAAGGGAGCTTTGAGATAATATGAAATGAAGCAACAAAATAATAATAGGGGTAACAGAATGACAAGAAGAGGAAAAGGGGTTAAAAAAAACCTATTTGAAGAAATAATGTCAGAAAACTTACCTGATATTAGGAAGAAAAAAAGTCACACAAGCACAGATAGTCCAAAACAAGATGAACCCCAAAAGACCCACACCAAGACACATTGAAATTACAATGTCAAACTTTCAGAACAAAGAGAGAATCTTAAAGGCTGCAAGAGAGAGACAGAGAGTTACATACATGGGCTCTCCCATTATATTATCAAATGATTTCTCAACAGAAACACATCAGGCCAAAAGAAAAGGAATGATGTTTACAAAGTGATGCAAAGCAAGGGACTGAATCCAAGAATACTCTATCCAACAAGGCTATCATTCAAAACTGAAGGGGAAATAAGAAGCTTCAGAGACAAAAAAAAGACTAAGGGAGTTTATCACTACAAAGCTAGCAACGCAAGAAATGCTAAAGGGACTGTTGTAAAAAGAAGAGCAGAGTTCAGGGGTGGTGACTCTGGGGAGAGAACTGAGAGGACAGCCACCCATATCCCTGTGCTGAATTATTCCCCCATACTGCAGAAGCCATCTTTCTCAGGTAGACATTTACCATTCACGTAGAATTAGCCTTGGGGAAGCAATAGCCATACACTGGAATCCCTCTCTCTCCACCTTGTGGAGTTTAAGCCCTGACTACAGCCAGGGATCATTAAGTGGCTGAGAATAAAAGACAGCCTACAAGAATACATAGATCCCTGGGTGCTTTGAGTCTGTGCCTGACCTGCTCCTGGGCCCAGGGATAGTAAAAGCAGACCTTAGTGTACATCTTTGTCCTCTCCACATGCATCCAGGCCCAGGAGAGGGAACCATGAACAGTGGATCACTGCGAGTTCCAAATAGGTTGTTCAGGGCCAAGTCAAAGAGTGTCTGACATTGGCCTGCACCAGAGTTCCTTTGAAGAGGCCCAGACCAGTACACCCAATGGCAAGCTTCAGAGAACAGAGCAGGATACAATAAGTTTACAAACAGCATATCCACAGGCAGATATTGGCAGACACCAATATCTAAGGCGAATTCCATTTTGTGTGATCAGTACCTGCACAGCAGCCTGCACACTCTTTTGGGAATTGAGCCTTACTGTGAGCAAGCCTGAGAGTCAAGCCCATTCACAAACCAGCCAATAGCAATCAATACTCTATTTCATAAGAATGGTCCACATAATGTGCACAAGGGACATTATTAGAGCACCAAGTTCTGTTGATCAGGGAAACTGTGTCATTGGGTCCCATAGGTCACCTACTACTACATAAGACTGGGAGTCTTAGAAAAATCTACCTAATACATAGAAACAGACAAAACTGGCAGCCAAAATGGGGAGCAAAGAAACAGTTCCCAAATGAAGGAAAAAGAGAATTCTCCAGAAGACCTAAGTTAAGTGGAGGTAAGCAATTTATCAGATATAGAATTCAGACTAATGATTATAAGGGTGTGAAAAACATGAAAAAATATATATATAACAACCATAAAAAAAGGACGAGTCAGAAATGAAGAATTCCATATCTGAAATAAAGAACACAGTGGAAGTAATAAACTGCAGGTTCAATGAAGTAGAGGATGGAATCAGTGATTTGGAAGAAAATGTAGAAAAAACACAATCCAAGCAGCAAAAAGAAAAAAGACTTTTAAAAAGTGAGGATTGCCCTAACAGTTAGGGCCTAACTGATTTGGCTCAGTGGATAGAGTGTCAACCCATGGACTGAAGGGCCCCGGATTTGACTCCACTCAAGGGCATGTACCTTGGTTATGGGCTTGATCCCTACTAGGGAGCTTGCAACAGGCAGCTGATTGATGTTTCTCTTTCATAGATGTTTCTAACTCTCTATCCCTCTCCCTTCCTCTTTGTAAAAAATTCAATAAAAATATATTTTACAAAGAATGAGGATAGTTTAAAGACCTTTGGGACAACATGAAGCATCACAACATCAACCTGATAGGGGTACCAGAAGGAAAAGAGAGAGAGCAAGGGATCAAGAACCTATTTGAAGAAATAATGTCTGAAAACTTCTCCAACCTGGTGAAAACTTACCTAACCTGGTGAAGGAAACAGAAATACAAGTCCAGGAAGCTCAGAGAATCCCAAACAAGATGGATTCAAAGAGGCCCACACAAAGACACATCATAATTAAAATGGCAAGTTAAAGACAAACAGAGGATCTTAAAAGCCACTGGAGAAAGGCAGTCAGTTACCTACAAGGGAGTTCCCATGAGACTGTCAGCTGATTTCTCAATGGAAACATTTCAGGCCAGAAGGGATTGTCATGGAATATTAAAAATGATGAAAAACAAGGAACTACAACCAAGGTTACTGTATCCAAGCAAGGCTATCATTTAAAATTGGAGGAGAAATAAACAGCCTCTCAGAAAAGAAAAAGCTAAAGGAGTTTGTTACACCAGCATTACAAGGAATGTTAAATGGCTTGCTTTAAAAAAAAAAGAAAAAAAAAAGAAAAACAAAACAAAAACCAGAGGTACAAAGTTTTAAAAATGGCAATAAATATGTACCTATCAATAGTCACTTTAAATGTAAATGGCTTAAATGATCCAATCAAAAGACATAAGGTAGCCCAAGCCAGTTTGGCTCAGTTGATAGAGCATTGGCCTGTAAACTGAAAGGTCCCAGGTTTGATTCCAGTCAAGTGCACATGCCTGGGTTGTGGCTTGATTCCCAGTAGGGGTCATGCAGGAAGCAGCCAATCAATGATTCTCTCTCATCATTGATGTTTCTATCTCTCCTTCTCCCTTCCTATCTGAAATCAATATATTAAAAAAGATATAAGGTAGCTGAATGGATAAGAAAACAAGACCCATGTATGTCCTGTCTTCGAGAGAACCACCTCAAAATGAAAGATAGAAACAGACTAATAGTAAAGGGATGGAAAAAGATATGCCATGCAAATGAAAAGGAAATATAGCTAGGGGAGCAATACTTATATCTGACAAAATAGACTTTAAAACCAAGGCTATAGTAAGAGCCAAAGGAGGACACTACATAATAATAAAGGGATCAATCCAACAAGAGGATATAACCCTTGTAAGCATTTATGCACCCAAGATAGCACCTAAATATGTAAAGCAAATATAGATGGACATAAAGGGAGACTGACAGTAATACAGTTATAGTAGGGGATTTTAATACCACATTGATATCAATGGATAGACATTCCAGACAGAAAATAAAAAATATTATGGCAACCTTAAATAGCACACTTACTAAAATGGATTTCATTCATATTTTTGGTCATTCCATCCCAAGACAGCAGAATATACATTCTCTTCAAGTGCTCATGAATGTTTTCTAGTGTAGACCACATGGTAGGACACAAAACAAGTCTCAATTTTTTTAAGAAGATTAAAATCATATCAAGCATCTCCTCTTACCATCCTATCTAATAATAGACAAATATGCAAATTGACCATACCTCCGACACACCCACATGCCACGCCCACCATCCAATCAGAGCGAGTATGCAAATTAACCCAAACCAAGATGGCTACAGCCACAGAGAGCAAGGTTTCCTAGGTAACAGAGGAAGCCAAGCTTTTCGCCTGCCCTTGCCAGGCCTAAGCCTCCACTCAAGCTACAAAGTTTCAATTATAGAAGGTAAACAAATTCAAACAAATGGCGGCAGAATGGAGCTTGAGAGAGCAGACCAGGGTTGTCGCCAGCAACAGGGGAAGCAAAGCTTTCTGCACACCCTGGCTGGGCCCACCCGCTTAAGGCAACAAAGTTTCAATTATAACCCCAACACAAATGGCTGCGAGCCTCGGAGGGAGCCCCAGGCTTGGCTCCGCTCCAGGCTACAAAGTTTCAATTGTAGAAGGAAAATAAATTCCAGATACCAGGGCCTCCGCTTGGGTTGCCAGGGGGCGTGGCCTGCCTGCAAACCACCACAGTCCCCTCGCTCAGGCCGCCCCACACCCCAAGGGAACCCCCACCTGATCCGGGATGCCCTTCAGGGCAAACCAGCTGACCCCCACCCCTGTACCAGGCCTCTATCCTATCTAATAAAAGATTAATATGCAGATTGATCATCACTGCAACACACAATATAGCTGCCCCCATGTGGTCAAAGATCCTGCCCCCATGTGGACACAAAATGGCCACCACAAGATGACCAGCAGGAGAGGGCAGTTGGGAGGCACCCGGCCTGCAAGGGAGGGCAGTTGAGAGGGACCAAGCCTGCAAGGGAAGGCAGTTGGAGGTGATCAACCCTGCAGGAGAGGGCAGTTAGGGGTGACCAGGCCAGCAGAGGAAGGAAGTTGGGGGCAAACAGGCTGGCAGCAGAGTGGTTAGGGGGTGATCAGGCTGGCAGGCATAAGCGGTTAGGGGCAATCAGGAAGGCAGGTAGGCAAGCAGTTGGGAGCCAGCAGTCCTGGATTGTGAGAGGGATGTCCGACTGCCCGTTTAGGCCCGATCCCACCGGACATCCCTTGAGGGGTCCCATATTGGAGAGGGTACAGGCTGGGCTAAGGGACAACCCCCCTCCATGCATGAATTTCATGCACCGGGCCTCTAGTAATACTATAAAACTTGTAATCAACCACAAGAACAAAACTGAAAAACACATAAAGAAATGTATGCTAAATAAGATGTTACTAAACTGTAACTGGGTCAACAATGACATCAAACAAAAAGTCAAAAGATACCTTGAAATGAATGAAAATCAGAACACAACAACCCCAAATCTGTGGAACACAGGGAAAGCAGTCCCAAGAAGGGAAATTCATAGCATTATAGCATTATCTCAAAAAAAAAAAAAAGAGAACTCAAATAATCTAATGTTACACTAAAAAGAACTAGAAAAATACTCTGGATGATGTTGCTCAGTGGCTAGAGTGTTGGCCCATGCACTCGTGGGTATGTACCTGGGTTGTGGGTTCACTCCTTATTCCTGGTCAGAGTGGGTGCGGGATGCAACCAGTAGATCAGTTGATGTGTCTCTCTCATATTAATGTTTCTCTCTCTCTCTCCCTCCTACCTTCCCTCCCTTCTACTCACTTAGAAAAGCAGTGGAAAAAAATATCCTCAGGTGAGGATTAACAACAACAAAAAAAGGGAATGAGAAAAATGACAACAAACAAAGCCCAGTGTGATTAGAAGGAAGGAGATAATAAAGAGTGGAGCAGAAATAAATGAGTCTAAAAAAGCAACACAAAAATCAATTAAACCAAGAACTTGTTTTTTGAAAAGATAAACAAGATCGACAAGCCTATAACTAGACTCATCAAGAAAAAAGAGAGAGGATGCACATAAATAAAATCAGAAATAAAAGAGTAGAAGTAACAACTGATACCAAAGTGAATGATTGTAAGAAAATATGAACAAACTATAAGCCAACTGATTGGACAATCTGGAAGAAATGGATAAATTCCTAGAAACATACAACATTCCAAAACTAAATCAAGAAGAATCAGAGAATGTGAAAGATAACAACTAGTGACATTGAGTCAATAATTTAAAAACTCCCAACAAACAAAAGCCTTCTACTGGATGGTTTTCCAGGTGAATTTTACCAAACATTCCAAGAAGAACTAGCACCTAATTCTTCTCAAACTATTCCAAAAAATTCAAGAGCAGGGAAGACTCGCAAGCTCATTTTATGAGACCACCATATCCTAATTCCAAAATCAGAGAAAGACTCAACAACGAAAGAAAATTATAGACCAACATCCCTGATGAATATAGATGTTAAAATCCTCAAAAAAATATTAGCAAACTGAATCCAGCAACACATTAAAAAGAGCATACATCATGATCAAATGGGATTTATTCTGGGGATGCAATGTTCGTACAACATCTGCAAAACAATAAATGTGATACACCACATGAACAAATTGAAGGATAAAACTGCATGATCATATCAATAGATGCAGAAAAGGCATTTGATAAAATCCAGTACCAATTTATGATCAAAACTCTCAGCAAAGTGGGAATAAAGGGAACATACCTCAACATAACAAAGGTCATATATAACAAACCCACAGCCAACATCATACTCAATGGGCAAAAACTAAAAGTGTTTCCTTTAAGAACAGGAACTAGACAAAGACATTCGCTTTCACCACTCTTATTCAATACCAGAGGCCCGGTGCATGGGGGTGGGTGTAGGAATCCCTTTCCACGTCCAGCGTGGTCCAGGGTTCTGGTTCAGGGTTCGAGTTCTGGAGAAGGGCCGCACACAAATGAATGGAGACTTGAAGAAATTCAATTTGGCGAAATGGGGGGCCAGGCGGTAGTCCACCTCTAGTGGGAGAACTACTACCCTGCTCTGGCCCTGCCATCCCTTTTATTGAGGCTTTGGGGAAAACATCTTAGGCAAAATAACAGAAACTTACATGTAGCCCTTAGGCAGGAAATAACAGAAACTTACATGTAGCCCTTAGGCAGGAAATAACAGAAACTTACATGGGACAAACAAAGGTGGAGGCTGCTTCAGCTAACAATGTAAACAACTAAAGGGTGAGTGGTTAGAGCAATTAAGGTTGTTGACCAGCCTTCCTGGCTTCCTGTCAACATCTCTCTTTTAGTGAAACTGATTTGTTTCCGGCATCTCCCCCATTTTCTTTTCTTAAAAAATCTTGCATATGCAGACTAAAAATAAACATATAGGAACAAAAAATGAGACAAGCAACAATGGCTATGCTGAGAGTTCAAATGAAATCAGTCTGCAGTAAGTTTTTTCTGGGCCAACAGTTTTTGAATCCCAGTTTCAATGTCCAACAGTTTTTTGAGAACATGTCAGCAATGGTATCTGGATGGTGGACAGATGGTGGTAATGCAGGTCCGACCTCTGGTTTGGTCCTGGGCAACCTGCAGCGACGCACAGCTGCTGACTGCTAGCATGGCAAGGTGTCATCAGTGTCTTCCATCTCTGGACTGCTTCTCTTCTGTCTTTATGGCTGGAGCACTCCTGTTAATTCCTCTCTGTTGCAGGAATCCACATGGTCTTGGAGTTGTTTTCTGAAAATATACAAACATATTCTCAACCAAAAGTTAATAAAGGAAACTTTTCTATAAATTTTACTTGGGATCCTTTTTATTTGAGCCCAAATGATTTTCCTTTGGCTTATTCTGACACCATGTGTGTTTTTTCATAGGTGTCCTGCTCTTAGTATTACAAATGAAAATTAGTTTTCAAAGAAAAAAAAATTTTTTTTTGGATATTTTTCCTTACATAATATTTTTCCACTATCCCCCCTTTTTTTGATTTAATTATTAGGAGGCTTTTGGAAAATTTTTATAATGCAGTCTTGATCACTTTAAATTTTAATTTTTTTGTACAAAAATATGACTGTTTTTAGGTTCATTACATGTTAAGCAATTTTACCATGAAATGAACTACCAAAAGAATTTTTAGTTAATACTTTAGAAACAGCTTTTTGTCCAATACAATTAAATTTTCTTGAATATTCACTTATTTCAATTAGCCAATTTAAATTAATCTGAAAACTTGACTATTTTACTGTCAAATTTAATACTCTAACAACAATCTTCATTTACCCTGTAAATATTAATACAAAGGATTATTTGCATCCTTGAGAAGGCTCTAAGCATTCCTGGTATTAGACTGGATTTAGATATAGGGCTGCTGCTGTCAGCCAAGTCTCTGTTGCCTGGGTCCCGATCTGAGCTGGACAAGTCTTTGTCGGCCACCTGGGTCCCGATCTGAGCTGGACATGGGAAGCGCAAAGCAGCCATGGGGCAGGAGACCTCCCTCAGAAGGGGCGAGTGTTCAAGCCCCTGCAATGTTGGGGGGGTGAGGATCTGTGCCCCACCTCTGTTGACCCCCAAGTTCTCTCCTGATTGCCCCTCTGCGACTGTGCCTGTCTTAGGTTGTTCCTCCCTTGAGGAATCTTACCCGTCTTTGACTAACCAGCCATCCTCTGGGGACCAAGCAGGGTGATGTGAGGTTCAGTTTTTGTCTCCTTGGTAGCCTATGCCCCTATGGCCTCCATGACCAGCACCTGCCTTGGGATACCCTCGCCTGCTGGCAGGGCCCTGGCATTGATCACATATCTTGGGGAACCCAGGTTTTTTCTCCAGGGAGGGCCCAGCTCATGCCATTATGCGAGAGACAGATCCATGGTACCAGCCACCATGAGGCTTCAACCTCAGCAGGAACAGAGATCTCAGGCAACAGCTCTGGGCAATTGGATGGTGAGAAGAGGGTCCCTCTTGGCAAAAAGAGCAACAAGGGCCAATATAGAATGCTCAAGTGCCTTCCCAGGGAGCTTCCACACAGTGAAAGGGATTAAATCCTTTCATGTTCTTATAAATTGCTGCCAAACATTCAAAGAATTAGTTTATAAGTTTGTTTGGTATATGCTGTTATAAAATATCAAAAATTATAATGACATTGTAGAATAATATCATGTAAGGATTTTCTTTGTTCTAGGCCATGGCAATTCAATTTTAAACTGGAAGAAATATTTAGTTACTTCGTTTTGCCCTTTTTGGGGCCAAAACCTTCATAACATTTAAAGTATATTTATTAATTTTTATTTGATAAGGCTTTCCATGCAATTTCAAGTATATTAGATCTGTTAAATTTAAAAAGATTTCTTTTAAGAAGAGAGAATAAATTTCTTGTATTTCTCCGGGCCCTTGGAGCTTTCCAAGAATCATCTCTGTTAAGGCCTTGAAATTTTAACATGGAAAAAAACCATCAAATATATATATATATATATATATATATATATATATATATATATATATATATATATATATCCATATATGATTTAAAGATTATAATACTTTTATAATTATCTTAAGATATAAAATTTAAATTTTTAGAGCTGGACAGTCAAATATTTAGCATTTTGTCATTTCAAAATATCTAAACCTTTAACTTTATTATGTATATAATTAAGCAAATTTCCAAAAAAAAAGTTTTGCTGCCAAAGGAGTTTGGAGGAAAAATGCAAATTACCACATTCCCTAGCATACTTTGGGGGAAGCAACTGCAATAGATCTGGCCTGATTTCTTTTCATGCTTAAAAGATAAAGACAGATCTCAGGTTTTTTCTTTCTTTTTCGCTTTCCAAAGTAATAACTAACACCCAGTTTGGTCAAGACTTGCATCTCTCTGCGAATTCTTTTATAATTTTTAAATGAAACCTTAAGTAATCTCATTGCAGGAGAGCAGATAGCCTTGCCCTCTCCTGCCACCTTAGAATTTCTTTGCATCAGAAGCAGTTTCAGCAGTGGAGTTTTATTTCTTACTACAGATTTTAAATTCCAAATACAAACTAAGATTTTAATTTGAACAAGAAACCACATTCTTTAAGCATGCAAACCAAAAGTCTATAATAAAGTTTACTTTATATTTATAACCTAATTCTTCCCCATTAGCCTGGCTGAAGAAGATGTTCCCACCCTACTTACAATTCGCGACTCTGCAGCTGGCCATGGGCTTTTGTGTGTGGTGAACTTCCCTCACCTTTTTCCGGTGAATTTTCCACACCTTTCCTCGGTGTACTTTTTCCTTCCTTCGCTCTTAGGCGAAAAATACCTTCTCCGCCAGAAGCCCCACGTTGGGCGCCAGAATGTAGGAATCCCTTTCCACGTCCAGCGTGGTCCAGGGTTCCGGTTCAGGGTTCGAGTTCTGGAGAAGGGCCGCACACAAATGAATGGAGACGAAGAAATTCAATTTGGCGAAATGGGGGGCCAGGCGGTAGTCCACCTCTAGTGGGAGAACTACTACCCTGCTCTGGCCCTGCCATCCCTTTTATTGAGGCTTTGGGGAAAACATCTTAGGCAAAATAACAGAAACTTACATGTAGCCCTTAGGCAGGAAATAACAGAAACTTACATGTAGCCCTTAGGCAGGAAATAACAGAAACTTACATGGGACAAACAAAGGTGGAGGCTGCTTCAGCTAACAATGTAAACAACTAAAGGGTGAGTGGTTAGAGCAATTAAGGTTGTTGACCAGCCTTCCTGGCTTCCTGTCAACATCTCTCTTTTAGTGAAACTGATTTGTTTCCGGCAGGTGGGGGGGTGGCCCCTCAGCCTGGCCTGCACCCTCTTCAATCCAGGACCGCTCCAGCCAGCCCTGGGCAGCAGCAGCTGCTACCTGCAGCTTTCCTGAGCCTTGAGCAGGCCCTCCCAGTGGCAGCTGCTATCCGTGGCTTGCCTGAGCCTCGGGCCAACCCTGGGCAACAGCAACTGCCACCCGCAGCTTGCCTAAGCCTCAGGCAGCTGCTGTGGCTTTGTCCAGAAGGACGTCTGTATCGTCATCCGGAAGATGTCCACCCTAATTAGCACATAACCCTTTTTTAGTATAGATAGTACTGGAAGTCATAGCCACAGTAAGCACACAAGAAGAAGAAATAAAATGTAGCCAAATTGGAAAGGAAGAAGTAAAACTCATTATTTGTAGAATGAAGTAAAACTGTCATTATTTGCAGATGACATGATATCGTATATAGAGGGCCCTAATGATTCTATCACAAAACTAATAGATCTGATAAATTAATTCAGTAAAGTAGCAGGAACTAAAATAAATAAAAAGAGACACAATCACTGCTATCAAGACTAAAGCCTAGACTTAGAGGAAGATGGCAATTGGCAGGAAGGTAGGTAGGGAGAAAGTGTGAGAGAATGAGGGAGCAATAGAAGAGTGTGTGGACCTGTGTGGTATGTGTGTGTATGAGCTAAGGGAAAGTTAGATCCTGCAGATCTTCCAAGGGGCTGCCAAACCAGGCAGTCTAAGATGGCGGAGCCATGCTCCAAATGCAGACACTTCTGGATGGCCAGCACAGGCACAGAGACCAGGCCGTCTTGAGAAACAGAGCTGCTTGAGACTAGGATACTGGCCTCAGCTCCACCTATTCTGGTCTCAGA
Organism: Cnephaeus nilssonii; assembly: GCF_951640355.1. NCBI lineage: Eukaryota > Metazoa > Chordata > Mammalia > Chiroptera > Vespertilionidae > Cnephaeus > Cnephaeus nilssonii. The sequence continues at coordinate 44,254,610 of NC_137071.1, forward strand.
TGCAAACTGGGACCCTGCAGCCACTGGGGACAGAGACCTGCAACCGAAGCTGCAGACCCTCAGACACCAAGAATCCAGCCATCCTGGCCACATATTTCTGTGAGTCACAGAGCTTATCCCCCTCCCCGCGGACTCACAGGCAGGGCCATAGTAATTGACAGACATGCTCCTCACTAAGGCCCCAGCGTCGTTATAGGAATTTGAGCCTGGGAGCTCCCAGACACTGGGAATCTGTTCTCCACAATGCAATCGGGCAACCAAACCCAAAGCCCATGAAGGGCAGCAGTGCCACCTGACTTCGATTCTGGGCAAGCACACATGGAAATCTGTTTTCCACAGCACAGGAGCAGACCTACTGCCGACACAGTGCTACTGTGCAACCCAGTCCTCCAAGCTGACCTGGACCCCGATTCTCCAGGCGGGAGGCAGCACTGAGGACCAATGACTTGACTCCATTTCTTATCACGTGCGCTTGGGATCCTGGAATCCCAGTGCATTCATACTAAGAGCCAGTGACTCCAATTCTTTTTTTTAATATATTTTATTGATTTTTTACAGAGAGGAAGGGAAAGGGATAGAGAGCTAGAAACGTCAATGAGAGAGAAACATCGACCAGCTGCCTCTTGCACACCCCCTACTGGGGATGTGCCCGCAACCAATGCACATGCCCTTGACTGGAATTGAACCTGGGACCCCTCAGTCCGCAGACCGACGCTCTATCCACTGAGCCAAACCGGTTTCGGCTCCAATTCTTTTTTTTATATAAATCTTTATTGTTCAGATTATTACAATTGTTCCTCTGCCCCCCCCCAAAGCTCCCCTGCACCCAGTTCCCATCCCACCCTCTGCCCTTACGTCCCCCACACTGTCCTCATCCATAGGTGTATTATTTTTGTCCAGTCTCTTCCCACCCCCCTTACACCGCTTTCCCCCTGAGAATTGTCTGTCCACTCCGTTTCTATGCCCCTGATTCTATTATATTCACTAGTTTATTCTGTTCCTCGGATTTTTAATTCACTTGATTTTTAGATTCACTTGTTGATAGATATGTATTTGTTGTCACTTTGTTGTTCATAATTTTTATCTTTACCTTTTTCTTCTTCTTCCTCTTCTTAAAGAATACCTTTCAGTATTTCATATAATACTGGTTTGGTGGTGATGAACTCCTTTAGCTTTTTCTTATCTGTGAAGCTCTTTACCTGCCCTTCAATTCTGAATGACAGCTTTGCTGGGTAGAGTAATCTTAGTTGTAGGTTCTTGCTATTCATCACTTTGAATATTTCTTGCCATTCCCGTCTGGCCTGCATAGTTTCTGTTGAGAAATCAGCTGACAATTGTATTGGTGCTCCCTTGTAGGTAACTAACTGTTTTTCTCTTGCTGCTTTTAATATTCTCTATTTGTCTTTTGCTCTTGGCATTTTAATTATGATGTGTCTTGGTGTGGTCCTCTTTGGATTCCTTTTGTTTGGGGTTCTGTGCACTTCCTGGACTTGTAAGTCTATTTCTTTCACCAGGTGGGGGGAGTTTTCAGTAATTATTTCTTCAAGTAGGTTTTCAGTATCTTGCTCTCTCTCTTCTTCTGGCACCCCCATAATTTGGATGTTGGTACGCTTGAAGTTGTCCCAGAGGCTCCTTACACTATCTTCAAATTGTTGGATTCTTTTTTGTTTTTGCTTTTCTGGTTGAGTGTTTTTTGCTTCTTTGTATTTCAAATCATTGACTTGATTCTTGCGTTCCTCTAGTCTGCTGTTAGGTCTCTGTATAATATTTTTTTATTTTAGTCAGTGTATGTTTAATTTCTAGTTGGTTCTTTTTCATATCCTCAAGGGTCTTGCTAAATTTGTCAGCCTTTTCTAGGAAATTCTTGAAAAACCTTATAACCATGGTTTTGAACTCTATATCCAGTCATTTGCTTCCCTCCATTTCTTTCGTTTGTGATCTGTTTCTTTGTCTCCGCATTTTCACTGCTTCCCTGAATTGGTAGAGTAGCTTTGTGTGCTAGGTGTCCTATATGGCCCAGTGGCTCAGCCTCCCCAATTACCTGAGGTGGACATTCTTGGTGCACCCCTTTGTGGACTGTATGTATAGCCTTGTTGTAGTTCAGTCTTGATTGTTGTTGGTATCACTGGGAGGAATTGACCTCCAGGCCAATTGGCTGTGAGGATCAGCTGTGTCTACACTGGGAGAACTTCTGTGCTGGAGACAGCCTTATGAGACAAGATTTGCAAAATAGCAAAAGCCTCTGTGCTCAGCTTGGATGGGAAGGAGTCTCAGGGCTGAGCAGACAGTCTTGGCTTCCTGTCATCCCTGCCCTATTAGGCCCCTGGGTCTCAGTGTCCCTTGGTAATTGCTGCAAGCACCTCTGAGAGAAAGCCGCCCTCGAGTTTCACCCACTGCCAGAAAGTCAAGTTTCTCCCCCAATGAATCTGGATTTCCAGATTCTCGCCCAGAACTGGGGTTCGGCGCAGTCTGGAGCTTCCATCTCTCTCCCGCTAGAGAAAGCCAGCAGCGCACTCAGCAGTCAGTTCTTTCTGTGCGCACTCACACGCAAGTCTCCAGACCTCTGCCTCTCATGGCTCCCCTGACTTTCCGTGTGCTCTCTCTTTTCCTGACAGTCCAGATTCCCCCCGTATGAGTCTGGGTCCCCATGATCTCGCCCAGAACTGGGTTTCAGTACAGTCAGAACTGGGGTTCAGTGCAGTCGGGACCTTCCGACTCCCTCCCACTAGAGAAAGCCAGCAGCACCCTCAGCAGCCAGTCCTCTCTGCGCGCACTTCGCGCACACCTCCAGACCCCTGCCTTCTGAGGCTCCCCTGAGTTTCCGTGTGCGCTCTCTCATCCTGTCAGTCCAGACGCCCCCCTGTATGAGCCTGGGTCCCCAAGGTCTTGCCCAGAATTGGGTTTCAGTGCAGTTGGAACTGGGGTTCAGTGCAGTCAGGAACTTTCTTCTCCCTCCCACCAGAGAAAGCCAGCCAGGCACTCAGCCACCCATCCTCTCTGCACGCGTGTCTCTGTACCTCAGCCTTTTTGCAGCCCCTCTGATTCTATGTGAGCTTTTCTCTTTCCTTCTAGTTGTAGAATTTCCACTCAGCCAGCTTTCTTGCAGTTCTGGATGATGCCCATTTTGTCTTTTAGTTGTAGTTTTGAAATTGTTGTGCAAGGCAGCCATTTAGGAGTTTACCTATGCCGCCATCTTGGTTTCTCTCGTGACTCCAATTCTTGGAGCATGCGCACACAGGGACCCTGATTCTCAGCGTGAGGCCACACCAATCAACAGAGACTCTGATATTCAATTCTAGGTGCAGGCACAGGGGAACTCTGACTCCTGGCATGAGCTAGGGGACTCTGATTTTAGGCACACTCCAGCAGGGTCTCTATTTCAGCGCAGTACAGGCAGGGTCCTTGATTCTAGGTGCAAAAACAAGGCCACACTTAGTGCTGGTAACACTGACCCTGGGCAAGCCTGCTTCCCACCAACCCATGGCAACCACACATCTTAGTATCAGAGCTCTTCAGTGACACTCAGGTGGTGTGAAGTTCCCGTTGCACATGGCCCAGGCCCACGCAACTTGATTTTGAACCTTCTGGAGGCAGTCAGAATAGGGAGATGACACAATCCAAAGAGGAAAGAAAATAAGAGTCGCCAAGAAAGTAAATTAGTGAAATGGAAGCATGCAACATGACAGAAAAAGAATTCAGAGTAATGGTCATACAATTCATACACCACATGGATGAGAAAATGAACAACCTATGCAAGAATCAGGAAGAAATTAAAAGTGATATAGCTACAATCAAGAACAACATGGACGACATAATCCTTAAAAAATGCAACCTTCCAAAACTCAACCAGGTATATTCTAAAAATCTCAATAGGCCAGTAACTATGGAAAAAAATTGAAGCAGTCATCAAAAAGCTCCCAGCAAAAAAAAAAAAAAATCTGGAGGCCAGATGGCTTCACAGGGGAGTTATACCAAACTTTCAAGGAAGAACTAAAACCTATCCTCCTAAGACTATTCCAAATAATTCAAGAGGAAGGAACACTTTAAAGCTCCTTCTATGAAGCCAGCATTACCCTAATACCAAAATCAGATAAAGACAACACAATGAAAGAGAATTACAAGCAAATATCCCTCATGAACTTAGATGCCAAAATCCTCAACAAAATTTTAGCAAATCAGATCCAGCAGTACATCAGAAAGATCATACACCATGACCAAGCAGGATTTATCCCGGGGATGGAAGGATGGTATAATATCTGCAAATCAATAAACATGATATATAGCATGAACAAAATGAGGAATAAAAATCACATAGTCATATCAATTGTTGCAGAATAAGCATTTGACAAAATCCAACACCATTTCTTGATAAAAACTCTCAGCAAGGTGGGAATAGAAGGATCATACCTCAACATCATATAAGCCATATATGACAAACCCACAACCAACATCATACTCAATGGGCAAAAACTAAAACCATGTCCCCTAAGAACAGGAATAAGACAGGGATGCCCACTCTCACCTCTCCTGTTCAACATAGTACTGGAAGCACTAGCCATTGTTATCAGACAAGAAGAAGAAATAAAAGATATCCAAATTGGCAAAGAAGTAAAACTGTCCTTAATCGTAGATGATATGATACTGTACATAGAAAACCCTAAAGACTCCATCAAAAAATTATTAGACTTAATAAATGAATTCGGCAATGTAGCAGGATACAAAATTAATGCCAAGAAGTCTATGTCATTTCTTTATACCAATAGTGAACTTACAGAAAAAGAGACTAAAAAATCAATCCCATTTACCATCGCACCAAAAAAATTAAGATACCTAGGAATAAACTTAACTAAGGAGGTAAAATACCTATATGGGGAAAAATAAAGGACACTGAAAAAAGAGACAGAGGAAGACATAAACAGATGCAAGAACATACCGTGTTCATGGATTGGTAGAATCAACATCATCAAAAAATGTCCATACTACCCAAAGCAATCTATAGATTTAATGCAATCCCCATTAAAATACCAATGGCATATTTCACAGACCTAGAATGAACTCTCCAAAAATTCATCTGGAATAAAAAAGATCCCAAATAGCTGCAGCAATCCTGAGAATGAATAACAAAGTAGGTGGGATCTCAATACCAGATATCAAGCTGTATTACAAAGCCACTGTTCTCAAAACAGCCTGGTACTGGCAAAAGAACAGACATATAGACCAATGGCTTAGAATAGAGAACCCAGAAATCGATGCAAACCACTATGCCCAATTAATATTCAGCAAAGGAGGCAGGAACATACAATGGAGTCAGAACAGTCTCTTCAATAATTGGTGTTGGGAAAATTGAACAGATACATGCAAAAAATCAAACTAGACATCCAACTTACACCATACACAACAATAAACTCAAAGTGGGTAAAGGACTTAAATATAAGACGGGAAACCATAAAAGTACTAGAGGAATCCACAGGCAGCAAAATCTCACACATATGCTGAAGCAATTTCGTCACTGATACTGCTCCTAGGGCAATGGATACTAAAGAGAAAATAAACAAATGGGACTATATCACAATAACAAGCTTTTGCACAGCAAAGGAAACCATCAACAAAACAACCAGAAAGCCCTCTACATGGCAGAACATATTTGCCAATGTTATCACATATAAGGGTTTAATCTCCAACATTTACAGGGATCTCATTCAACTTACCAAAAGGAATATAAACAATCCAATCAAATAATGGGCAATGGACCTAAATAGACATTTTTTGAAAAAAGACAGAAGGAAGGCCAAGAGACATATGAAAACATGCTCAAAGTCACTAATTATCTGAGAGATGCAAAGCAAAATGACAATGCGGTATCATCTCACACCTGTCAAAATAGCTATCATCAACAAATCAACAAAGGACAAGTGTTGGCGAGGATACGGAGAAAAAGGAACCCTTTTCAATTGCTGGTGGGAATGCGGACTGGTGCAGCCACTGTGGATAACAGTATGGAGTTTCCTCAAAAAACTAAAAATGGAACACCTATTTGACCCTGCAATCCCACATCTAGCAATATATCCCAAGAAGTTAGAAACACCAATCAGAAAGGATATATGCACCCCTATGTTCTTAACAGCACAATTCACCATAGCTAAGATTTGGAAATAGCCTAAGTGCCCATTAGCAGATGAGTGCATTAAAAAACTGTGGTACATCTACATAATGGAATACTATGCTGTGGTAAAAAAGAAAGAATTCTTACCATTTGCAATAGAATGGATGGAACTGGAGAGCATTATGCTAAGTGAAATAAGCCAATCAGAGAAAGATAAATACCACATGATCTCACTCATTTATGGAATATAATGAACAACATAAACTGATGAACTAAAACAGATCCAGTGACAGAGAAGCATTTATCAGACTGTCAAACCTCAGAGGGAAGGTAGGGGAGAGTGGGGGTAAGGGGGAGAGATCAATCAAAGGACTTGTATGCATACATATAAGCGTAACCAATGGACACAGACAACAGGGAGGTGAGGACATGATGAGTGGGGCAGTTGGGGGTTAAGGGGGGATGAGGGCACACATGTAATATTTAATCAATATAGAAATTAAAAATACAATAAAATAAATATCCAGAAATCAGTAGCATTTTTATACACCAATAACGAACTATCAGAAAGTGAAACTAAAAAAAAAATACAATTCCATTCACAATTGCTTCAAAAAGAATAAAAAGAATAAAATACCTAGGAATAAGTTTAATCAATGATATAAAAATTACTTGGAAATTATAAGACACTGAAGAAAGAAACTGAGTAAGATATATTTATGGAAGCATATACCATGTTCATCTATAGGAAGAATTAACATCATTAAAATGTCCATACTACCCAAGGCAATCTACAGATTTGATGTAATTCCTATCAAGATACCAATGGATTATTTCACAGAACTAGAATAAATGTTTCTAAAATTTGTATGGAAGCAGAAAAGACCCTGGATAGCAACAGTGATCTTGAGAAAGAAGAAAAAAGTTGGAGGAATCACCCTACCTGATATACAACTACTAGAAGCCCAACTTGCAAAATGTCATGGCCCCGCACACCCGCATGGCCTTGACCTGCTCACAGCCCTGCCCACTTGCAGCCCCTTCCACCTGCGCTGGTCTTGGGTCATTACAGCTTTAGGGCCACAGGCCTTTTATAATATAGATACTACAAAACCATAATAAACAGCATGGTACTGGCATAAAAACAGACTTATAGATAAATGGAACAGAATAGAGAGCCCAGAAGAAAATCTACACCTTTATATTCAATTAATATTTGACAAAGGAGGTAAAGACATACAATGGACAAAAGACAGTCTATTTAATTAATGGTGTGAAAATTGGACAAACACATGCAAAAAATTGAAACTAGACCACCTTCTTACACCACACACAAGAATAAACTCAAAATGTATTAAAGACTTCAATGTTAGGCTCAAAACCACAAAAATCCTAGAAGAAAACATAGGCAGTACAATCTTGGATATTTCTTTTTTTTAATTTCTTTATTGATTAAGGTATCACATATTTGTCCTCATCCCCCCATCCCCATCCAACACCCCTCCACACACATGCCCCCACACCCCTGTTGTCCTTAACCGCTGGATAGGCTCATATGCTTGCACACAAGTTCTTTGGTTGATCTCTCCCCTTTACCCCCACCCTCCCCTACCCTCCCTCTGAGGCCCGACAGTCTGATCCATGCCTCCTTGTTTCTGGGTCTGTTCTTGTTCATCAGTCTATGTTGTTCATTATTTCCCCTAGATGAGTTAGATCATGTGCTATTAGAAATACACTTATAAGAACCGAAAATGAGACAAGCAATAATGGTTATGGCGACAGGCAAATGAATCAGTCTGTAGTGAGTTTCTTTCTGGGCCAAAAGTTCTTTTGAGACCCAATTTCAATGTCCAACAGTTCCTTATGTGTACATGTCAGCACTGACATTACAGTTCTGGATGGTGGACAAATGGTGGTAATGCAGGTCCGACTCTCTCTGGTTTGGTCCTGGGCAACCTGCAGTGATGCACAGCTGCTACCTGCTAATATGGGAAGGCCACGTCAGCGTCTTCCATCTCTGGACTGCTTCTCTTCTGTCTTTATGGCTGGAGTAGTCCCGTAGGTTCCTCTCTGTTTCTGGAATCCACATGGTCTCAGAGTTGTTTTCTGAAAATATACAAACATATTCTTGACCAAAAGTTAATAAAGGAATATTTCCTATAAATTTGACTTGAGATCCTATTTCATTTTTTGCCCAAATAATTTTACTCTGGCTTGTTTTGACACCTTATGTGTTTTTCATGGGTGTCTTGCTTTTAGCCTTACAATTAATTTTCTAAAGTATTAATTTTCTAGATGTAATTTACTTACAGGATATTTTTCCTTACATTATATTCTTCTACTATCCCTTCCTTTTTGATTTAAATGTTAGGAGGCTTTTGAAAATTTTATAATGTAGTCTTGATGGCTTTTAAATTTTAATTTTTTTCACTATAATATTACTGTTTTAGGTTCATTACATGGTGCACAATTTTATCATGAGATGGAGTACCAATAAAAATTTTAGTTAACACTTTAGGAACACCTTTTTGTCCAGTACAATTAATTTTTCTAGAATATTTGCTTGTTTCAACTAGCCAATTTAAATTTGCCTGAAAACTTGACTACTATTTTACTGTCAAATTTATTACTCTAACAACAATCTTATTTTACCCTGTAAATATTAGTGGAAGGGATTATTTGCCTTCTTGAGTAGGTCCTGAGCATTCCTAGTGGTAGGCTGGATTTAGATATCATAAACCCACTTCCCCACACCATGGGTACAAGACAACTCAAACAATTCTTGTTGGAGTGAGAGGGCAGCTGCTATCGGCCAAGTCTCTGTCGGTCACCTGGGTCCTGATCTGAGCTGGGCATGGGAAGCACGAAGCAGCCATGGGGGCAGGAAACCTCCCTCAGAAGGGGCTAGGGTTCAGGCCCCTGCAATGTTGGGCGGGTGAGGGTCTGTGATCCCCAAATTCTCTCCTGATGACCCTTCTGCGACTGTGCCTGTCTTAGGTTGTTCCTTCCTTGAGGAATCTTACCCATCTCTGGCTAACCAGCCATCCCCGGGGCCAAGAAGGGTGACGTGAGGCTCAGTTTTGTCTCCTTGGTAGCCTATGCCCCCGTGGCCTCCATGCCCAGAACCTGCCTTGGGATCCCCTCGCCTGCTGGCGGGGCCCCAGCACTGATCACATATCTTGTGGAACCCGGGTTTCTTCTCCAGGAGGGCTCAGTTCGTCCCACTGGGTGAGAGACAGATCCATGGCACCAGTCATCACGAGACTTCAACCTCAACATGGACAGAGAGCTCATGCAACACCTGTGAGCAATTGAATTGTGAGAAAAGGGTAAAGGGTCTCTCTTGGCCTAAAGGGTAAGAGGGACCAATATAGAATGCTCAGGTGCCTTCCCAGGAGGCCCACTACACAATGAAAAGGATTAAATCCTTACATGTCCTTTTAAAATTGCTGCCAGACATTCAAAGAATTAGTTTGTAAGTTTGCTTGGGATAATTGTATATTATGCGGTTATAATTCTAAAGTATCCAGAGATGTGTTAATTTTGGCTCCAAGCACAAAACACATGATTTTTTTTTTATCCCCAAGGGTGCGAGGAACTATTATAAGTACTGGGGGTGGTCCAAATCTGGGAAAAAATTTAACGACAGTGTAGAATAATATCATGTAAGGATATTCTTTGTTCTCGTCCATGGTAATTTCCTTTCAAACTGGCTGTTCATTTATTTTTATATAGACAAGGTCTTAGTTACATTTTCTGCACCTCTACCGGGGGCACGTAGTGATAGTAGTGACACCCTTCCTTTGGTGTCCACACAAGCCAGAAACCTCTCTTTAATTGTACACACAAAGGGGCATTGTTTTGATTTTGTGTCATACAAAAGGGAAGCTGGGTGGAGACCCCTGTGTATTTATACTTTATTGCCCCACCCATGGACCTCCTGGATGAACAAGGTGTTTGGTATTATTGGTAATTACATTAGTCAGGGGATCAGCCTACGTAAGGGGTCTTACCCATGAAGGGTCGGGAGCATAAGACCAAAATACTTACTCTCTTATCCCAGGTAAAATTACCGTATATCTGATGATTGCTAGCTTGGCTAGAAAGGCGTTCTCAGGCATTCTTGGGTTTCTGGTTACCTCACAATTTCTTCCCTCAGTTTTGACGTTCTGATTGACGTTTCTCTGTTTCTGGATCTATTTTTTCCCCCATCAGTTTATGTTGTTCATTATATTCCACAAATGAGTGAGATCATGTGATATTTATCTTTCTCTGACTGGCTTATTTCACTAAGCATAATGTTCTCCATCTCCATCCATATTGTTGTAAATGGTAAGAGCTCCTGCTTTTTTACCGCAGCATAGTATTCCATTGTGTAGATGTACCACCGTTTTTAATCCACTCATCTGCTGATGGGCACTTAGGCTGTTTCCAAATCTTAGCTAAGATGAATTGTGCTGCTATAAACATAAGGGTGCATATATCCTTTCTGATTGATGTTTCCAGTTTCTTGGGATATATTCCTAGAAGTGGGATCACTGGGTCAAATGGGAGTTCTATTTTTAGTTTTTTAAGGAAACTGCATACTGTTCTCCACAGTGGCTGCACCAGTCTGCATTCCCACCAGCAGTGCACCAGGCTTCCTTTTTCTCCACATCCTCGCCAGCACTTGTCATTTGTTGACTTGTTGATAATGGCCATTCGGACAGGTGTGAGATGGTACTGCATTGTTGTTTTGATTTACATCTCTCTAATGATTAGTGATTTAGAGCAGGTTTTCATATGTCTCTTGGCCGTCCTTCTGTCTTCTTTCTAAAAGTGTCTATTTAGATCAGTAGCCCATTTTGTGATTGGGTTGTTTATCGTCTTTTTATTAAGCTGCATGAGTTCCCTGTAAATGTGGAGATTAAACCCTTATCGTTGACATTATTGGCAAATATGTTCTCCCATGCAGTGGGCTTTCTTGTTGTATTAGTGATGGCTTCTGTTGCTGTGCAAAAGCTTTTTATTTTGATGGAGTCCCACTTGTTTATTTTCTCTTTAGCTTCCATTGCCCTAGGTGTAGTATCAGCGAAGAAGTTCTTTTGGCATATGTCAGAGATTTTTCTGCCTGTAGAATCCTCTAGTATTTTTATGATTTCCTGTCTTATGTTTAAGTCCTTGATTCATTTTGAGTTTATTTTTGTGTATGATGTAAGTTGGTGGTCTAGTTTCATTTTTTTGCATGTATCTGTCCAATTTTCCCAACACCATTTATTGAAGAGACTGTCTTAACTCCATTGTATGCTCATGCCTTCTTTGTCAAATATTAATTGAGCATAGTGATTTCGATCGATTTCTGGGTTCTCTATTCTATTCCATTGATCTATATGTCTGTTCTTGTGCCAGTACCAGGCAGTTTTGAGAACAGTGGCTTTGTAATATAGCTTGAAATCTGGTATTGAGTTCATACCTACTTTGTTCTTCTTTCTCAGGATAGCTGTGGCTATTCGGGGTCTTTTTTTATTCCAGATGAATTCTTGGAAAGTTCATTCTAGGTCTGTGAAGTATGCCGTTGGTATTTTAATGGGAATTGCATTGAAATTATAGATTGCTTTGGGTAGTATGGACATTTTGATGATGTTGATTCTACCAATCCATGAACATGGTATGTTCTTCCATCTGTTTATGTCTTGCTATATCTCTTTTTTCACTGTTGTGTAGTTTTCCACATATAGGTCTTTTACCTCCTTAGTTAAGTTTATTCCTAGGTATCTTAATTTTTGTGGTGTGATGGTAAATGGGATTGCTTTTTTAGTCTCTCTTTCTGTAAGTTCATTATTGGTGTATATAAATTCCATAGATTTCTTAGAATTTATTTTGTATCCTGCTACTCTGCTAAATTCATTTATTACTTCTAGTAATTTTTTGATGGAGTGTTCAATGTACAGTATCATGTCATCTGCAAATAAGGACAGTTTTACTTCTTCTTTTCCAATTTGGATATCTTTTATTTCTTCTTCTTGTCTGATTGCAATGGCTAGTATTTCCAACACTATGTTGAACAGGAATGGTGAGAGTGGGCATCCCTGTCTTGTTCCTGTTCTTAGGGGAAATGGTTTTAGTTTTTGCCCATTGAGTATGATGTTGGCTGTGAGTTTGTCATATATGGCTTTTATGATGTTGAGGTATGATCCTTCTATACCCAGATTGCTGAGAGTTTTTATCAAGAAAGTGTGTTGGTATTTGTAAGATGCTTTTTCTGCATCAATTGATATGACTAACTGGTTTTTATCTCTTAATTTGTTTATGTGATGTATCACGTTTATTGATTTGCAAATATTGTACCATCCTTGCATCCCAGGGATAAATCCTACTTGGTCGTGGTGTATGATCTTTCTGATGTACTGCTGGATTCGATTTGCTAGAATTTTTTTTAAATGATTTTATTGATTTTTTACAGAGAGGAAGAGAGAGTGATAGAGAGTTAGAAACATCGATGAGAGAGAAACATCGATCAGCTGCCTCTTGCACACCCACTACTGGGGATGTGCCCGCAACCAAGGCACATGCCCTTGACCGGAATCGAACCTGGGACCCCTGAGTCCGCAGGCCGACGCTCTATCCACTGAGCCAAACCGGCTTTGGCTGATTTGCTAGAATTTTGTTGAGGATTTTGGCATCTATGTTCATGAGGGATATTGGCCTGAAATTCTCTTTCATTGTGTTATCTTTATCTGGTTTTGGTATTAGGGTGATGCTGGCTTCATAGAAGGAGCTTGGAAGTGTTCCTTCTTCTTGAATTTTCTGGAATAGTCTAACGAGGATAGGTTTTAGCTCTTCCTTGAATGTTTTATAAAACTCCCCTGTGAAGCCTTCTGGCCCTGGGCTTTTGTTTGCTGGAAGCTTTTTGATGACTGCTTCAATTTCTTCCATAGTTATCAGCCTATTGAGATTTTTAGTCTCTGCCTGAGTAAGTTTTGGAAGGTTGTGTTTTTCTAGGAATGTGTCCATTTCCTCCAGGTTGTCTAGTTTGTTGGAATAGAGTTGTTCATAGTATTTTTTGACAATCCTTTGTATTTCTGTGTGGTCTGTTGTTATTTCACCTCTTTCATTTCTGATTTTGTTTATTTGGGTCCTCTCTCTTTGCATCTTGGTGAGCCTGGCTAGAGGTTCATCAATCTTGTTTATCCTTTCAAAGAACCCGCTTGTGGTTATGTTGATCTTGTGTATTGTTTTTTGGTCTCTATGTATTCATTTCTGCTCTGATCTTTATTATTTTCTTTCTTCTGCTCACTGTGAGCTTTTCTTCTTGCTCCCTTTCTAATTCTTTTAGTTGTTTAGTTAGATGATCTATTACCATTTTTTCTTGTTTTTTGAGGTAGGCCTGTAGAGCTATACACTTCCCTCTCAGGACTGCTTTCATTGTGTCCCATAGGATTTGCAATGTTGTGTTTTTATTGTCATTAGTCGCCAGGATGTTTTTAATTTCTTATTTAATCTCATTGATAACCCAATTATTGTTTAGTAGCATGCTATTCAGTTTCCAAGTGTTTGAATTTTTTGGAATGTTTTTATTGTAGTTTATTTCTAATATTATGCCATTGTGGTCTGAGAAAATGCTTGATATGATTTCAATCTTCTTGGATTTGGGGAGACTTTGCTTGTTACCCAATATGTGGTCTATTTTTGAGGATGCGCCATGTGCACTTGAGAAGAATGTATATTCCGTGGCTTTGGGGTGAAATACTCTGAAGATGTCAAATAGGTCCATCTGATCTAGTGTGTCATTTAGAATTGCTGTTTCTTTGCTTATTTTTTGTCCACAGGATTTATCTATTGATGTCAGTGGTGTATTAAAGTCCCCTACTATGATTGTATTGTTGTCGATCTCTCCTTGATATCTTCCAGGAGATTTTTTATCTATCTGGGCGCTCCTGCATTGGGTGCATATATGTTTACCAGAGTTATATCTTCTTGCTGGATTTCTCCCTTTAGTATTATGTAGTGGCCTTCCTTATCTCTTATTATGGCCTTTACTTTGAGGTCTATTTTATCTGATATAAGTATCGCAACCCCAGCTTTTTTTCTCATTTCCATTTGCCTGAAAAATGATTTCCATCCCTTCAATCTCAGTCTGTGTGAATCCTTTGATCTAAGGTGGGTCTCTTGTAGAGAGCAAATATATGGGTCATGTTTTCTTATCCATTCAGCTACCTTATGTCTTTTGATTGGTGCATTTAATCCATTTACGCTTAATGTTATTATTGATAAGTACCTGTTTGTTGTCATATTTTTTCTTAGTGTTTGTTTTTCTTCTTGCCTTCCTTTTTCTTCTTTTTACAGCAGTCCCTTTAGCATTTCTTGCATTGATGGCTTGGTAGTGATAAACTCTCTTAGCCCTTTTTTGTCTGTGAAGGTTCTGATTCCATCTTCAATTTTGAATGATAGCCTTGCTGGGTATAGTATTCTTTAATTCAGTCCCTTGTTTTGCATCACTTTGTATATTTCATTCCATTCCCTTCTGGCCTGGCGTGTTTCTGTTGAGAAATCAGTTGATATTCTGATAGGAGATCCCTTGTAGGTAACTTTCTGTTTCTCTCTGGCAGCCTTTAAGATTCTTGCTTTGTCATTGGTGTTTGTCAATTTAATTATGATGTCTCTTGGTGTCGGTCTTTTGGGGTTCAACTTGTTTGGGACTCTGTGTACTTCTTGGGCTTGGATAGTTTTTTTCTTGCCAATGTCTGGGATCTTTTCTGTCATTTTTTCTTCTAACAGGTTTTCTATTCCTTGATTCTCTTCTTCTCCTTCTTTTATCCCTATTATTCGAAGTTTGTTTCATTTTGTGTTGTCCTGAAGCTCCCTTAGGCTCTCCTCTTGCTTTTTAAGTCTTCTTTTCAGTTGCTGCTGTGTTTGTGTGTTTTTTCCTACCTTGTCTTCTAATTCGCTGATGCGGTCCTCAGCTTCTTCTACTTTACTCTTTAAGCCTTCCATTGTGTTCTTTATTGCAGCTATGTCGTTCTTCATCTCCTCTTGGTTTCTTTTCATGTTGGTGACATTTTCATTCAGCTCCTTATAGTTCTCATTGAGTTGTGTGTATTTGTCATCCATCCTTTTAAACATCCTTATAACGAATACTCTGAATTCTTTCTCTGTTAAGCTGCTAGCCTCAAGTTCATTTAACTCCCTTTCTGATGATTCCTCTATTTCCTCCCTTTGGGAATTTCCGGTTTTTTTCTCCCCATGTTTTCCTGTAATGTTTTAATTGCAGATCCACTTGCTTTGCTATCCAGGTTCTTTTGGGGATGGTGCTACTGGTGTAATCTCTCAGTTCTCCTGGGCTTGGTAATCTATTGTAGCTCCCTACTTGAGCTACTTGGATTCTCTTGATGTAGGCCTGGAAGCTTGAGAGGCACAACTGTTGTGTCTAGAAGTCAGCAGCTATGGAGTGGAGTGTCCCAGTTTTTGCTCTCTTGCACCCTTTATTGTAATCACACATGCCCAGCAGGGACTCACAGTGGCCCCCAGGTACCGTCTGTTGGAGTGTTGGGGCTCAGGGGATCTGTTCTTTGAAAGGCGTGGCTGTGGTGCCCTGAGATCTGCAGTCGTGGGGTGAGCAGACCCAGCTTTTTCTGTTGCACCTGTGGTGTATAGGTGCTTACTCCCAGCAGTGTTTTACAGGAGCACCCTCGGGTACTTTTGCCAGTGAGGCACACTGAAGGGCTCTGAAGGGCCCTGGCAGTGTAGCCGGGTAATTGGTGTGCCTGTGGGCCGGTATCCACGGTTAAGTGAATTCAAAGCTTCTACTGCTGTAGGGGCCTGCGACCCCTGCTTGTTCAAGATCACACCCAAGGAGAGCTCACAATGGCTCCCACTAGCGCCCTGTGGTTGGTTGGGCTCAGTGTGTTAGTATCTGTGGAGGCATGCTCTCTGGTCCCAGAGCTCTGATGCACTCTGAGGGGTCCTGGCACTATGGTTGAGTAGCTGGGGTTAATGTGGGCAACCCTCCAGAAAGAGGGAATTCAGAATCTCCACTAAGGGGCCTCAGGTCCCCGTCTGCGCAGAATCACACCCTCGGGTGCAAACCCGGAGTGAAGTGTCCTAGGGATGAGAGCGCGCGAGTGCATACACAGCTGGGGTTAATGTCAGCAACACTCCAGGAAGAAGGAAGAAGAAATTTCCCCTGAGGGGCCAGGGTCCCCATCTGCACAGAATCTCACCCTCGGGTGCAAACCCGGAGTGAAGTGTCCTGGGGATGAGACCACACGAGTGCGTGTTCGTGCACATGCACAGGCAGGAACCAGGGGTTCTGCTGTTGGGGAGGGGGAGTTGCACTTACAGCTGTGGAAAGCTGTGTCTTTGGAGGTGGAGGTCCCAGTTTCCATGAGTCTGCAGCTGGGGTAGCAGGATATTGGCTGGAGTGGGTGCTGGGTAGCGGGGCAGTTCCAAGGCCTGTCTTGTTGGTGGTGTTGATGAGTTTCGACTTAAGGCCATTCTCCACTCAAGATGGCATGGGCTCCCTCTGTGCTACGGTCCCGCCCCGTCCTGGGAGTGCCCACAGCGGTGGTAGTCTCTCTTTGTCAAGGAGAGGCTTTCTGCAGGCCCCTGCTGCTCCTGTGAGATTTAACTTTCCCTCATTCACTCTCACACACCCCACGCACAACCACACACTCTCCTTTTATACCCTCACTCACTCACTTCCTCTCTCTCCACTCCGTCCTGCTAGCTGCCATCTTCCTGTCCCCTGGACATTTCTTGTAGCAATAATTTTATCAGATATATCTCCTCAGGCAAGAGAAACAAAAGAAAAAATAAATAAATGGACTACATCAAACTAAGTTTTTCCACAGCAAAGGAAACCATCAACAAAATGAAAAGACAAGCCACTGAATGGGAGAACATATTTACCAATGATACATCTAATAAGGGGTTAATATGCAAAATTTAGAAAGAACTTTAAAACACAACACACAAAAAAAAAACAACAAAAAATAATCTAATTAAAAAGTGGCCAAGCCCTATCCAGTTTGGCTCAGAGGATAAAGCGTTGGCCCTTGGACTGAAGGGTCCCAGGTTTGATTCCGGTCAAAGGCACATACCTTGGTTGCAGGCTCAATCCCCAACCCCAGTTCAGGGCCCGTATGGGAGGCAACCAATTGATGTGTCCCTCTCACATCAATATTTCTCTCTCTGACTCTCCCCTTTGCTTTCACTCTCTGTAAAAATCAATGGAAAAATATCCTCAGATGAGGATTAACAAAAATAAATAAATAAATAAATAAATAAATAAATAGGCAAAAGACCTGAATAGACACTTCTCTAGAGACAACATATAGATGACCAATCGACATATGAAAGGATGCTCAAAGCAATTAATCATCAGAGAAATACAAATTAAAAGCATAATGTCAGAATTACTATCATCAATAAATCAACAACAAAAAATAAGTACTGGCAAGGATGTGGCTAAAAGGGAGTCCTAGTTCACTGTTGGAGGGAATGCAGATTGGTGCAGCCACTGCGGAAAACAGTATGGAGTGTCCTCAAAAAATTAAAAATGGAGCTGCCATATGACCCAGTGATTCTTCTTCCAGGAATTTATCCGAAGGTACCCGAAACACTATTAAAATATATATATATATATATATATATATATATATATATATATATATATACCTGTGTTCATTGCAGTGTTATTAACAACTAGAGGCTTGGTGCACCCTCACCTGCCTTCCTGCCTGCCTGTCTGCCTGATTGATGCCTAACTGATCCCCTGCCAGCCTGATCGCCCCCAACTGCCCTCCCCTGCAGGTCTGCTGCCCCCAACTGCCCTCCCCTGCAGGCCTCGTCACCCACAACTGCCCTCCTCTGCTGGCCTGATTGTGCACAACTGCCCTCCCCTGCCAGCCATCTTGTGGTTGCCATCTTGTGACAGCCATCTTGTGGTGGCCATCTTGTGACAGCCATCTTGTGGCGGCCATCTTGTGCTGACATGGGGGAAGCCATCTTGTGATGATGTGAGAGAGTCATGCGAGGGTGCAAGGGCCACCTAGGCTTTTATTAGTATAGATAGCCAAGATCTGGTAACAGCCCAAGTGTCCATCAGTAGATGAGTGGATAAAAAAAACCTGTGATACATTAACACAATGGAATACTACTCTGCTGTAAAAAAGAAGAAAATGTTACCCTTTGCGACAGCATGCTTGAACTTGGAGAACATTATGCTAAGTGAAATAAGCCAGTCAGAGAAAGACAAGTACCATATAATTTCATTCATATGTGCAATTTAATGAACTACCAAGCAAAATAGAGATAGACTTATAGAGAGAGAGCAGGCAGACAGTTCTGGTGGTGATATGAGGGGGTGAGAAAATTGAACAAAAAAGAAGGGAGAGAACTCATGGAAATGGACAACAGTGTGGTGACTGCGGGGGTGAAGGTGGAAGTGGTAGAGGGCATAGAGGGGATAAAAGGTAATGTAAAAAATAAAATAAATTTAAAAATGTTTTCACATAGTAAGAGCACTATTAATGGTAGCTATGATTATTTGTTGCTGTTATTCTTGTTGTTACCAAACTTGGAGCTCCTAGAGAGCTAGGAACTAATCTGCTTCATCTCTGCCTCCCCACTTCCTGGCACAGAGCAAGTAGGAAAGAAAAGAAGAAAAATAAATTTATATAAAGTAAATAATTGACTACTCTGCTTCAGGCCTTGTACTTGTCACTCAGTCTGCCTGTACCTCTCTGCCTCCAGATATTTTACATGACTCACTTCCTAACTTTCTTCAGGTCTTTATTGAAATATTACCTTCTCAGAAGATTGTACTATATTAAAATTACACTCCTACTCTCACACATCTCAGCCTTTTCCATGGTTTAGGTTATAGCATAAGACACCATTTTTGTGGTTATTATCTGTCTCCCTCTACTGGAATGTAAGCTACATGAAGGCAAATATTTTTGTATATTGTGTAGTACCATATCCCTGATATTCCCTCAGTCTTTCCACCTGGATATAGTTCCCTGTGGTAGCATTTACCACACTGGACTACAGTTTCCTTTCTCCTTGTTTGTTTCCCCCATTAATTCTATGGCTCCTTGCAAGATTCGTATTATGACAGTATCTATTGTCTAATAGACTTCTATGGAGGGTTTTGTAGATGAGCTGCAGGACTTCGCAGTTGAATAAGTTAATGCATCTTGTTAACTGTAAACCAGGACCCCAGTCTACACACCCAACCATTGGATTGTAGATACCTTCCTCTTGTTCTTTGACACCCCCCTTTCCTAGTTTTTTGACACATATGATTTTGATTGGCACATTCTCCAGTTCTTCAACAAGTCGATTGGTGAAATTATTGGACAGGATACTAAGGTAGGTGTGGGGAGAGAATGAGGTATGGCAAACTACTGATCATATCATTTGGAAGGACTCCATTCTTAATGCTATATGAGTGCAGTCATTTAGTGACTCCAGACATACTTGCCTGAGCTATTCTTTACATTGGCCTTTGATATTTTATTGGATTGTCCACAGGGAGGCAAAAAGTCTTCAACCATATCTCCCAATACATATTCTTGGCTTCAACACTAATGTCCCAATAACAGAGAATGCTCAGAGACCTGATGAGCTGCACATCAAGGAACTTCAGTTGATAATATAGAGTCAGAGACTTACTATATCCCAGGACCTGTTGAGACAGGCCAATAAGTCAGAATAGGTGAAATAGGGAAACTGAGATAGATAGCTATACAAACTGATAGGACAATTTATAGCAGATACAGAAAGTCAGCTCCCTAGAAATAATATCCAGTTCTCATTTGTATTTCAGCTCCAGACCCACAAAAGCAGCAAATCAAACCAGGTGGGTGAAACTAGGACCAGTTGCAATGATTAATGATTCCCTGCCCTGACACTGACCAATAAATGAAGACCATGACCTGGAAGAAGCACACTTAGAACAAATGAATATTCTGTTGAAACCCTCCCCTGGTACCTCCCCTAAGATTACAACCTGCAAGAGAGAAATAAAAGACTCAAGAAAAGGACCCTGCTTCTTCCCCCACAGGCATGATCCTCCTAAACTCTAAGGGACGCTACTAGGCTTGCAACCACAGTAGCCATCTGCAGCAACAGTTTATCCCAGACAAACCCCCTGAACCTGTCCCCAAGGCCCCTTTTCTCTGACTTCTTAGTAATCCAATGCAGACCAGCCTAAGCTCATTTCCCCAGCACTTTGTTGTCTCACTGTCCTCAACTTTAGTCCTCTAAAATTCACCTGAATTCTGTTATGAAATTTTTCCTCAATGGAGTCAAGAACCCACATACTGACTGGCCCTAGGCAGAATCATTCAGGGCCAGGTTTCCTTTTTGGTAACACTATAAGAAATAGTCTGGAAGCTTTTGAAGGGAGGCACCTTATCTTACCCATCTTTATATTCCTTAAACCTGGTGAGGGCTTGACACAAAATAGGCACATACTGAAGAATGGACCTCCAAAGAACTGACTGGGTTCTGTCCCCTTGCCCTCTATCTAAACCATAGGCATTCCATTTCATTCCCATAAATTTTGTTAGGACTGCCTTTCAGGCACAGATGATTCATTGACCTGTTAATTCCAGGATATAACTAAACCAGATAAGTAACTATGCTATTTCTAGCTTCTGTAAATATGCTTGCTTGAATAATGGGAAAATAAAAGGGGGGAGGGCTGGAAATCTGAGCCTGTGACGGGAATCTGGTGTATGTTCTTATCAGTTTATGGCCTGGTCACTGCTCCCTCTTAAATTGTCTATCTTGCAGGACCTGTTTGCTTAACTATATTGAAAAGGCCATAAACTAAAATTCTCCCAGACAGAGTTGTCAGGGCTGGCGCCAGGCCAGGCCTTGAGATAGGGTCTCACTGCACCAATCCTAGAGGGTTTTTTCCCTCTTTTTGCCTTTATAAGCTTACCCCTAACTTCTTTTCGGGACTGCAAGGTTTGGAATGGTGAAAAGCCCTTTGCAGTCCCGGCGTGTCGGTTTTGAAATAAAAGCTCCAAAATTCGACCTTCTGGCTGTGGCGTCTCACTGAATTTCAATATAACAATACCAAGTGATGAACGAGGAATGGAGATATTAATCACATTTCCTTGATGATTAGTGATGTTCAGCACCTTTTCATGTACCTGTTGACTCTTTGGATGCCTCCTTTGGAAAAATGTCTATTTGGTTCCTCTGCCTATTTATTAACTACACTAGAGGCCCGGTGCATGAAATTCGTGCATGGGGAGAAGGTCCCCTCAGCTCAGCCTGCACTCTCTCCAATCTGAGACCCCTCAGGACCTCTGGCTCCTAACCGTTCACCTATCTGCCAGCCTGATCCCCCTAACTGCTCTCCCCTGACAGCCTGTTTGCCCTAACTGCTCTCCCCTGCTGGCCTGGTCCCCCTAACTGCTCTCCCCTGCCTGCCTGATCACCTCTAACCTCCTCTGCCTTGGCCCTGCCAACATGGCTTTGTTGGGAAGGATGTACGGAAGGACGTCCAGAAGGTCGCCCAGAAGATGTTCAGTCTAATTAGCATATTACCCTTTTATTAGTATAGATGCCACTTTGTCCTAAAAATGCAGGTTGTTTCCAGGTTTTCCTATCATGAAAGGGGAGCCCACAGTAGCCTCCTGGGTTCTGACCAGGGCTTATGTGCTTGTGCTTTATCTCAGCAGATGTGATTCCTAGAAGAAGACTCTTGGATGTACCTTGAACATTTCTATTGAATTTGCCAAATCATCCTCCAAAAATGTTGAACCCCTTTAAACTCTCACCAGCAACCATGTGTGTGCCCTCCGTCCCACTTTGATACCAATATCATTGATTTCTCCCTAGAAGCTTCCCTCCCGTCAGCCAAGACTGCTTGGTACTTGAGCCAACCTCATTGTTCAGCTGGGGACTTGATTTCCCAAGATAGAATTATGGAGGAAGAAAAATAGTTTTCCTCCACCTTTCTGAGTTCTTATTGGAGGCCTTTGTAATGAAAGACAGATCACCAAGAGAAAAACAAAAGTTCATTAACATGTGTACCTCGTGTATATGTGGGAGATCCCAGGGAAAAATGAGTAACTCCCCAAGGTGGCTTAGAATGCAGATTTAAATACCTTCTTCCTAGAGAAAGGGGACGGGAGATGTAGGCCTCTTAGAGGAGAGTAAATGATTTTTAGGAAAGATGAATGGGGGTGGGAGGAAATAGTTTGTAACAAAGTTTGGGTGTTATGTCAACTTCTACTCTCCTGTCTTGTGACAGGAGTCAGTCTTCTCTGCCTGATGACACTTCTCCCATCAAGGGGACCTATGATATTTAAGCTCCTTTAGGGGGGGTCCAATTTTAGGCAGATCAGGAGACTTCAGTGAAATCCTCTGCATGCATTTGTTGTTTTTCAAGCGTCTGCAGCTCAAGATCATCAATATAACAACACAGCAGATGTTGGGGTGGCATGTTCTCTGACCTTCAGAATAAACCCCAAAAAAAGCATGTTTCCTCTCTTAGGTGATGTGCCACAGTAGCATTATTCCATGGAGACGGTATTCTGACCAGACCTTCCTGGAAGTGGTCATAACATACCCTGTGTTTGTAGAAAGGTGTGGGCCACATCACTAAATAATCTAGGGACAGTTTTCTCATCTTGTGGAAAGGGAGATAAAATTAAGATGGTTTCTCTCCCTTTCAACAGGTTTCTTGCATGTTTGTGTCTCCGCCTCGGGCCTTGGGGCTGATGGGTGCCAGGTCTGCGGGTTTGTGTCTCCAATCCTCTCCCCGCCTCCCCCCCAGCCCCAGGTCCCTGGTGGCAGGGCTTGGGGATGCAGGGTGCTGGCCTCCTTGCAGGTTTGTGTTTCCGATCCGGGGGCTTCTGGGTGCGGCCCCCTGCAGTTTGTGTCTCTGATCTAGGGGCTGCTGGGTGCCAGCCCCCTGCGAGTTTGTGTCTCCGATCAGGGGGCTGCTGGGTGCCGGCCCCCTGTGGGTTTGTGTCTCTGATCCTTCCTCCCGCAGCCCCAATGCAGCAGCTGCTTGGGGCTGCTGGGTGTCAGCCTCCTTGCAGGTTTGTGTCTCTGATCCAGGCCCCCGCAGCCCCAACGCGGCCATGGCGGGCTTGTGGCTGCTGGGTGCCGGCCTCCCTGTGGGTTTGTGTCTCCCATCTGGTGGGCAGCCCCAGCGCCATCTTGGTTAGGTTAATTTGCATACTCACTACTATTGGCTGATAGCGTAGCGAAAGTATGGTCAATTTGCATGTTTCTCTTTTATTAGATAGGATTGTGTGCGTTTCTGTTATTGAGTTTTATGAGTTCTTTATTTATATTATTATTATTATTATTATTATTATTATTATTATTAGGGTATTATATCCAATATATGGTTTACAATTTTTTCCCATTCTGTAGGTTGCCTTTTTATTTTGTTGTTTCCATTGCAGCACAGATGCTTTTAAGTTTCTCAATTTTTTTATTAAGGTATTATATGTGTACATATCTTACCATTGCCCCCCCTCCCCACTCGCAGATATGCCCTCACCCCCCAGAGTTTTGCATCCATTGGTTATGCTTATATGCATGCATAAAAGTCCTTTGATTGATCTCTTATCTCCCCCACCTCTCCCTAACCTTCCCCCTGTAATTTGACAGTCTGTTTGATGCTTTACTGTCTCTGTATCTATCTTTTTGTTCAAGTTTATAATGTTCTTTATTATCGATAAATGAGTGAGATCATGTGGTATTTTTCTTTCATTGACTGACTTATTTCACTTAACATAATGTTCTCCAATTCCATCCAGGTTGCTGCAAATGATGAGAATTCCTTCTTTTTTATGGCAGCATAGTATTGCATTGTGTAGATGTACCACAGTTTTCTGATCCAGTCATCTGCTGACGGGCACCTAGGCTGTTTCCAAATCTTAGCTATGGTGAATTGTGCTGCCATGAACATAGGGGTGCATATATCCTTTCTGATTGGTGTTTCTAGTTTCTTCGGATATATTCCCAGGAGTGCGATTACTGGGTCAAATGGTAGTTCCATTTTCAGTTTTTTGAGGAAACTCCATACTGTTCTCCACAGTGGCTGCACCAGTCTACATTCCCACCAGCAGTGCACGAGGGTTCCTTTTTCTCCGCATCCTCGCCAACACCTGTCGTTTGTTGATTTGTTGATGATAGCCATTCTGACCGGTGTGAGATGGTACCGCATTGTTGTTTTGATTTGCATCTCTCGGATAATTAGTGACTTTGAGCATGTTTTCATGTGTCTCTTGGCCTTCCTTCTGTCTTCTTTGGAAAAGATTCTATTTAGGTCTGTTGCCCATTTTTTTATTGGATCATTTATCTTCCTTTTATTAAGTTGTATAAGCTGCCTGTAGATGTTGGAGATTGAACCTTTATCAGTGATGCCATTTGCAAATATGTTCTCCCATGCAGTGGGCCTTCTTGTTGTTTTGTTGATGGTTTCTTTTGCTGTGAAAAAGCTTTTTATTTTTATGTAGTCCCATTGTTAATTTTCTCTTTAGCTTCTATTGCCCTAGGGGAAGTGTCAGTGAAGAATTTCTTTTGGCATATGTCTGAGATTTTGCTGCCTGTGGATTGCTCTAGTATTTTTATGGTTTCCCGTCTTATGTTTAAGTCCTGTATCCATTTTGAGTTTATTTTTGTGTATGGAGTAAGTTGGTGATCAAGCTTCATTTTTTTGCATGTATCTGTCCAATTTTCCCAACACCATTTATTGAAGAGACTGTCTTTATTCCATTGTATGTTCATGCCTCCTTTGTCAAATATTAATTGAGCATAGTGGTTTGGGTCAATATCTGGATTCTCTATTCTGTTCCATTGATCTATATGTCTGTTCTTGTGCCAGTACCAGGCTGTTTTGAGAACAGTGGCTTTGTAATACAGCTTGAAATCTGGTATTGAGATCCCTCCTACTTTATTCTTCTTTCTCAGGATTGCTGTGGCTATTCGGGGTCTTTTTTTATTCCAGATGAATTTTTGGAGAGTTCTTTCAAGGTCTGTGAAATATGCCGTTGGTATTTTAATGGGGAGTGCATTGAATCTATAGATTGCTTTGGGTAGTATGGACATTTTAATGATGTTGATTCTACCAATCCATGAACATGGTATGTTCTTCCATCTGTTTACGTCTTCCTCTATCTCTTTTTTCAGTGTCCTGTAGTTTTCCGTGTATAGGTCTTTTACCTCCTTAGTTAAGTTTATTCCTAGGTATCTTAATTTTTTTGGTGCGATGGTAAATGGGATTGCCTTTTTAGTCTCTCTGTCTGTAAGTTCACTATTGGTGTATAGAAAGGCCATAGATTTCTTGGCGTTAATTTTGTATCCTGCTACATTGCCGAATTCATTTATTAAGTCTATGAGTTTTTTGACGGAGTCTTTCGGATTTTTTATGTACAATATCATGTCGTCTGCAAATAAAGACAGCTTTACTTGTTCTTTTCCAATCTGGATGCCTTTTATTTCTTCTTCTTGTCTAATTGCAATGGCTAATACTTCCAGTACTATGTCAAACAGGAGTGGTGAGAGTGGGCATCCCTGTCTTGTTCCTGTTCTTAGGGGAAATGTCTTTAGTTTTTGTCCATTGAGTATGATGTTTGCTGTGGGTTTATCATATATAGCTTTTATTATGTTGAGGTATGAGCCATCTATTCCCACCTTGTTGAGAGCTTTTATCAAGAAAGGGTGTTGGATTTTGTCAAATGCTTTTTCTGCATCAATTGATATGACTATGTGATTTTTATCTTTCAATTTGTTTATGTGATGTATCACGTTTATTGATTTGCGGATATTGTACCATCCTTGCATTCCTGGGATAAATCCTACTTGGTCATGGTGTATGATCTTTCTGATGTACTGCTAGAGCCGATTTGCTAGAATTTTGTTGAGGATTTTGGCATCTATGTTCATGAGGGATATTGGTCTGTAATTCTCTTTCATTGTGTTGTCTTTATCTGGTTTTGGTATTAGGGTGATGCTGGCTTCATAGAAGGAGCTTGGAAGTGTTCCTTCCACTTGAATTTTTTGGAATAGTCTGAGGAGGATAGGTTTTAGTTCTTCCTTGAATGTTTGGTAAAACTCTCCTGTGAAGCCATCTGGCCCCGGGCTTTTGTTTGCTGGAAGCTTTTTGATGACTGCTTCAATTTAGTCCATAGTTATTGGCCTATTGAGCTGTTTAGATTCTTCTTGATTGATTTTTGGAAGGTTATATTTTTCTAGGAATATGTCCATTTCCTCCAGATTGTCCAGTTTGTTGGAATAGAGTTGTTCGTAGTATTTTGTAACAATCCTTTGTATCTCAGCGGGGTCTGTTGTTATTTCACCTCTTTCATTTCTGATTTTGTTTATTTGGGTCCTCTCTCTTTGCTTCTTGGTGAGCCTGGCTAGAGGTCCATCAATCTTGTTTATCCTTTCAAAGAACCAGCTCTTGGTTTTGTTGATCTTATGTATTGTTTCTTTGGTCTCTATGTCATTTATCTCCGCTCTGATCTTTGTTATTTCCTTCCTTCTGGTTACACTGGGCTTTTCTTGCTGCTCTTTTTCTAGCTCTTTGAGTTGTAGGGTTAAGTAATTTATTACCATTGTTTCTTGTTTTTTGCAATAGGCCTGTAGAGCTATGAACTTCCCTCTCAAGACTGCTTTCGCTGTGTCCCATAGATTTTGGATTGTTGTGTTTTCATTGTCATTTGTTTCCATGATGTTTTTTATTTCTTCCTTGATCTCTCTGGTGACCCAGTCCTTGTTTAATAGCATGCTGTTTAGTCTCCATGTGTTTGATTTCTTTGGATTGTTTTTATTGTAGTTGATTTCCAGTTTTATGCCACTGTGATCTGAGAAGATGCTTGATATAATTTCTATCTTCTTGAATTTGAAGAGACTTTGCCTGTGACCCAGCATATGGTCTATCTTTGAAAATGACCCATGTGCACTTGAGAAGAATGTATATTCTGTGGCTTTGGGGTGAAATGTTCTGAAGATGTCAATTAATTCCATCTGGTCTAGTGAGTCATTTAGGATTGCTGTTTCTTTGCTGATTTTTTGTTTAGAGGATTTGTCCAGTGGTGATAGTGGGGTATTAAAGTCTCCTACTATGATTGTGTTGCTATTAATCTCTCCCTTGATATCCTCCAGGAGTTTTTTTATGTATTTGGGTGCTCCTATATTGGGAGCGTATATGTTTACCAGAATTATTTCTTCTTGTTGGATTTCTCCCTTTAGTATTATGAAGTGGCCTTCCTTATCTCTTGTTATGGCATTTACTTTGAGGTCTATTTTGTCAGATATAAGTATTGCTACCCCAGCTTTTTTTTCATTTCCATTTGCCTGAAAGATATTTTTCCATCCCTTCACTTTCAATCTGTGTGAGTCTCTTGTTCTGAGGTGGGTCTCTTGTAGACAGCATATATATGGGTCGTGTTTTTTTATCCATTCAGCTACTCGATGTCTTTTGATTGGAGCATTTAGTCCGTTTACATTTAAAGTTATTACTGAAAGGTATTTGTTTGCAGTCATATCTATTTTTGTGTCTGTATTCCTTCTTACCTGTTTATTTCTTCTTTTTACAGTATTCCCTTTAGCAATTCTTGCATTGCTGGTTTGGTGGTGATAAACTCCCTGAGGCTTTTTTTGTCTGCAAAGCTCCTGATTTCCCCTTCAATTTTGATTGATAGTCTTGCTGGATATAGTATTCTTGGATTCAGTCCTTTGCTTTGCAACACTTTGTATACCTCCTTCTATTCACTTCTAGTTTGTTGTGTTTCTGTTGAGTAATCATTTGACAATCTGATGGGTGTTCCTTTGTAGGTAACTCTCTGTCTCTCTCTTGCCGCCTTTAGGATTCTCTCTTTATCATTTATATTTGCCATTGAAATTATGACATGTCTTCGTGTGGGTCTTTTGGGGTTGATCCTGCTTGGGACTCTCTGTACTTTCGTAACTTTTATCTTTCCCATATCCGGGAAGTTTTCTGTCATTATTTCTTCAAATAGATTTTCTAATCCCTGCTGCTCTTCTTGTCCTTCTGGCAGCCCTATTATATGCATGTTACTTCGTTTCATGTTGTCCCGAAGCTCCCTTAGGCTTTCCTCCTGCTTTTTAATTTTTTTCTCCAATTGCTGTTCAGATTGAGCTTGTTTCTGTACCTGATCTTCTAACTCACTAATTCGGTCCTCTGCTTCTTGTAGTCTACTGTTGAAACTTTCCATGGTATTTTTGATTGTAGCTATATCACTTTTCATTTCTTCCTGATTCTTGCATAAGTTGTTGATTTTCTCATCCATCCGTTGTATAAATTCCATGACCATTACTCTGAACTCCTTTTCAGTCATGTTGCAAGCTTCAGTTTCACTAATTTCCTTTCTTGGCGACTCCACATTTTCTTTCCTCTGTGAGTTATTTCGTTTCCCCATTCTGGCTATTACCAGAAAGCTCAAGCTTCTGTTTGCGTGGACCTGGGCCGTGTGCTGTGGGGACTTCGCTCCACCCGAGTTTCACTGAAGTGCTCTGACACTAGGACGTGTGGCTGCCTTTGGTTGGTTGGAACCAGACTTGCCCAGGGTCAGTGTCCCCAGTGTTCCCTGTGGTCTCGTGTGCACAGTTAGAATCAGGGGCCCTGTCTGCACCACACTGTTGGTATGTGACGAAAATGAAATCCTTAGCATGTGCCAGGAGTCAAGAGTTTCCCTGTGTCTGCACCAAGACTCGAGTGTCAAAGTCTCTGTTGCCTTGTGCGGTTTCTCATTGAGAATCAGGGTCCCTGTGTGTGCATGGACCAACAATTGGGGTCGCTGGCTGTTAGTGTGACTGCGCTGTGAGTCAGGGTTCCCAGGCAGCTGTGTCCTGCGTGCCAAATTCCCTGAAGTGGAGCTGCGTCCTGTGTGTGCTCTCTCTACTGAGCCAAACCGGCTAGAGCGCACATTCTTAAAATCCTGAAGGTGAGCTGGCTCCGTGAACTCTCCCAGAGTCCTGGAAGGGGGGTAGAGTCCGTCCTGCGCGCCAAATTCCCCAAAGGGAAGCCCCTCTGTGCTCGCTCTAAGAATCCCCAAAGGGGGAGCTGTGACCCGCAAGCCATATTTCCCCAAATTCCCTGAAGGGGAGCCCTCTGTGCGCACTGGCAGATTTCCCCGAAGGGGAGCTGCTTCTGTCCCCTGCGCGCCAAATTCCCTACGGGGGAGTGCGTCCCTGCGCAAAGCTGGGCAGCTTGGGCGAGGGGCGGGTCTATCAGTTACTATGGCGCTTTCCGCATGCCTGTGGGTGCTCAGCAGCTTGGGGGAGGGGCGGGTCTATCAGTTACTATTGTGCTATCCGCGCGCCTGCGGGGAGGGGGATAGGCTCTTTGACTCACGGAAATCTGCGGGGAAGTCTGGATTCTTGTTGTTTGTTGGTCTGAAGCTGTGATAGCAGTTCTCTGTCCCCAGTGGCTGCAGGATCCTGGTTTGTGTCAGAAGCCAGGATCCGAGTCTCAGGCAGCTCTGTTTCCCAAGATGGCGTGGTCTCTGGGTCCGCACCAGCCGCCGAGAAGTGTCCGCTTTGTGCGCGGGGCTCCACCGTCTAGGACTGCCCGGTTAGGGAGCCCCTTGGAAGACCTGCAGAATCTAACTGACCCTAGCTCATACACACACACACACCTCACACGTCTACACTCTCCTCTATGGGTTCCTCACTCACACTCTCTCTTTCCCTACCTTCCTGCCGGTCGCCATCTTTTTTCCGCTTTTAAGTTTGATGTAGTCCTATTTGTTGATTTTTGCTTTCGTTGTTTTTTTTTTATTTTCATATTATTTTATTAATTTTTTTTGAGAGATGAAGCGGGGAGGAGGAGAGGGAGAGAGATAGAGATATTTCTCAGTAGCCTCCTGTCCCAACCGGGGGTGGAACCTGCCATCTTTTGGTGTGCAAGATGATGCTCTAAACAATTGAGCCACACGAGCCAGGGCCAAGCAGGCAGTTTTTATATGCAACTTTTATTGACCAAGTTTACAAATCAAGATATTTCAGCCCTTGTCAGTTTGGCTCAGTGGATAGAGCGTCAGCCTGCGGACCAAGAGGTCCCGGGTTCGATTCTAGTCAAGGAAACGTACCTTGGTGCGGGTTCCCCCCTGGCCCAGGCCCTGGTCGGTTGCATGCAGGAGGCAACTAATTGATGTGTTTCTCTCCGTCCTTCCCTCTCCCTTCCACTCTCTTTATTTTTATTTATTTATTTATTTATTTATTCGTTTATTTAATTTCTTTATTGATTAATGTGTCACATATTTGTCCTCATCCCCCCATTCCCATCCCACACCCCTCCCCACTGGTGCCCCAACCCCCTGTTGAACTTAACCATTGGTTAGGCTCATATGCATGCACACAAGACCTTTGGTTGATCTCTCCCTCCTCCCCCCACCATCCCCTATCCTCCCTCTGAGGCCCGATAGTCCGATCGATGCCTCCTTGTTTCTGGTTCTGTTCTTGTTCATCAGTCTATGTTGTTCATCATTTCCCCTAGATGAGCGAGAACATGTGTCACTAGAGATATACTTATATGAACTGAATGTGAGATGAGCAATAATAGTTATGCTGACAGGCAAATGAATCAGTCTGTAGTGAGTTTCTTTCTGGACCAACAGGTCTTTTGAGACCCAATATCAATGTCCACCAGTTCCTTATGTGTACATGTCGGCACTGACCCCTCAGCTCTGGATGGTGGACAAATGGTGGTAATGCAGGTTCGATTCCCTCTGGTTGGGTCTCGGCCGGTCCCAGGGGCACGGCTTCATCTGGACCCAGGGGCACGTGGCCTCACCCGGACCCAGGGGGTGCGTGGCCTCACCTGGACCCAGGTGCGCACGGCTACCCCCGGACCCAGGACCCAGCCTCACCTGGATCTAGAGACATATGGCCTCACCTGGACCCGTAATCCAGCCTCACCCGGATCCAGGGGCACATGGCCTCACCTGGACCCGGGATCCAGCTTCACCCGGACCCAGGGGTGCATGGCCTCACCCGCACACAGGGGCGCGTGGCCTCACCCGGATCCAGGGGCCCATGGCCTCACCCGGACCTGGGACCCAGCCTCACTCGGATCCAGGGGCACACGGCCTCACCCAGACCCGGGATCTATATTCCCCCGGACCCAGGGGCGCGTGGCCTCACCCGGACACAGGGGCGCGTGGCCTCACCCGGACCCAGGGGTGCGTGGCCTCTCCCAGACCCAGGGGTGCGTGACCTCACCCAGACCTAGGTGTGTGCGGCCTCACCCAGACCCTTGACCCAGCCTCACCCGGATCCAGGGGCATACGGCCTCACCCGGACCCGGGATCCAGCTTCACCCGGAACCAGGGGCGTGTGGCCTTACCCAGACCCAGGGGCGCGTGGCCTCACCTGAGCCCGGGACCCAGCCTCACCCGGATCCAGGGGCACACGGCCTCACCCGGACCCGGGATCTAGCTTCCCCCGGACCCAGGGGCGTGTGGCCTCACCCAGACCCAGGGGCGCGTGGCCTCACCCGGATCCAGGGGCACATGGTCTCACCCGGACCCGGGACCCAGCCCCACCCGGATCCAGGAGCACACGGCCTCACCCGGACCCGGGGTCCAGCTTCACCCGGACCCAGAGGAGCATGGCCTTACCCGGACCCAGGGGCGCGTGGCCTCACCCGGGACCGGGACCCAGCCTCACCCGGATCCAGGGGCACACGGCCTCTCCCGGACCCAGGATCTAGCTTCCCCCAGACCTAGGGGCGCATGGCCTCACCCGGACCCAGGGGCACGTGGCTTCTCACAGACCCAGGGTCGCGTGGCCTCACCCGGATCCAGGGGCGCGTAGCCTCTCCCGGGCCTCGTTGTTTTTTTTGTCTCATATACAGAAAATCATTGCCAAAATTTCCCTACATTTATTTCTAGGAGTTTTCCCATATCAGGTCTTATGTTTAAGTCTTTTATCCATATCAAATTAATTTTTGTGAGTGGTGTAAAATAAAGGTAGAATTTTATTGTTCTGTATATATTAATCCAGCTTTTCCAGCACTATTTGTTGAAGAAAAATATCTTTTCCCCATTGGGTGTTCTTGGCTCCCTATTCAAACATTAGTTTTCCATACATGCAGGGTTTAAATTTGGGAATCTCTATTCTGTTCTATTGCTTTAAGGGCCTATTTTTATACCAGCCACATACTATTTTTGTTACTATATATTTGCAGTATAGTTTGAAATAAGGAAATGTGATACCTCTAGCTTTGTTTTTTATCCTCTGGCCTTCTTTGGCAATTTGTGTATGCATTTCTTTTGTGGTTCTATATAAATTTTAGCATTGGTTTTTTTTGTATTTCTGTAAAGTATTACATTGGTATTTTGATGAGTACTGCATTGAATCTATAGATGGATTTGGGTAAAATGAACATTTGAAAATTTTTAAATCTTTCAATTTATTAACATGAGATGTCTTTCCATGTGTTTGTGTCCTCTTTGTTTATTTTCAGCAAAGTCTTGTAGTTTTTTGGCACATATCTTTCACTTCCTTGGTTACATCTATTTCTAAATATATTATTGGTTTTGATGCTATTGTGAACTGGATAGTTCTCTTTATGTCTTTTTCAGATGTTTCATGATTAGTGTATAGATATGCAACAGATTTTTTTGTTGATTTTATAGCTTGCAACATTTTTTGGAATTTGTTGATTAGTTCAAATCATTTTTTTTGTTTAGTCTATGAGATTTTTTTGTATACAAAATAATATCATCGATAAATAGTGACAATTTTACTTCTTCCTTTCTGATTTGGATGACTTTTGTGTCTTTGTCTTAATTAACTGCCCCAGTTAGGACTTCCAGTAGTTTACTGAAGAAGAGTAGTGAGAATGAGCAATTTTTTGTTCTTGATCTTAGAGGAAAAGTTTTAAAATTTTCACCATTGACTATATAATGTTAGCTGTTGATTAACATATCATGCTAAAATGATAGATATATTACATATAAGAATTTTAAAAATGTTCAAATGAATTTGGCCAAGTAGTAGGATACAAATATAACATCCAGAAATTGATGGCATTTTTATATACCAATAATGAACTCTCAGAAAGAGAAATAAAAAACAATCCCATTTACCATTGCACCAAAAATATAAAATAACTAGGAATAAACTTAACCATGGAGGTAAAAGACCTGTACTCAGAAAACCATAGGATATTTTAAAAAAAGAAATAGAGGAAGATACAAACAAGTAGAAGAACATATCGTGTTTATAGATTTGAAGAATTAACATCATTAAAATGTCCATACAATGCAAAGTAATCTATAGATTCAATGTAATCCCTACTAAAATACCAATGGTATATTTCACAAATCTAAAACTAATATTTCAAAAATTTATATGGAATGGAAAAAGATCTTGAATAGCTTCAGGAATCTTGAGAAAGAAGATCAAAGTTGGAGGGATCACAATACCAATATCAAACTATACTACAAATCCATTGTAATACAAAGAGCCTGGTACTGGTACAAGAACAGGCATATAGATCCATGGAACAGAAAATCAACCCATGCCATTGTGTTCGCTTAATATTTGACAAAGGAGCTAATAGCATACAGTGGAGAAAAGATAAGTCTCTTCAATGCATGGTGCTGGAAAAATTGTAAAAGCAGATGGAAAATAATGAAACTGGACCACAAAATTATAGCATACACAATAATAAACTCAAAATGGATAAAAGACTTAAGTGTAAGTCTCAATACCACAAAAATATTAAAAGAAAATATAGGCAGTAAAATCTCAGATATCTCATGCAGCAGTATTTTCGCCGATACATCTCCTGACCTAGGACAACAGAAACAAAGGAAAAAATAAACAAATGGGACCATATCAAACTAAAAAGCTTATGGCAGCAAAATTAATCATCGGCAACATGAAAAGGTAACCCAGTGTTAATTTCCAAAGTATATAAAGAACTTATACAACTCAACATGAGGAAGACTAACAAACCAATTTAAAAAATGGGCAAAAGTAGTATGGTGAAGGCCTGAGGGGGCAGGTATAGGGTGCAGAGGGTCAATGGGAGGATAAAAAGGACATCTGTAATACTTTTTTTTAATTTCTTTATTGATTAAGGTGTCACATATTTGTCCTCATACCCCCATTCCCATCCCACACCCCTCCCCATGGATGCCCCAAGCCCCTGTTGAACTTAACCATTGGTTAGGCTCATATGCGTGCACACAAGACCTTTGGTTGATCTCTCCCCCCTCCCCCCACCCTCCCCTATCCTCCCTCTGAGGCCCGATAGTGCGATCGATGCCTCCTTGTTTCTGGCTCTGTTCTTGTTCATCAGTCTATGTTGTTCATCATTTCCCCTAGATGAGCGAAATCATGTGTCTCTAGAGATATACTTATAAGAATTGAATGTGCGACGAGCAATAATAGTTATGCTGACAGGCAAATTAATCAGTCTGTAGTGAGTTTCTTTCTGGACCAACAGTTCTTTTGAGACCCAATATCAATGTCCACCAGTTCCTTATGAGTACATGTCGGCATTGACCCCTCAGCTCTGGATGGTGGACAAATGGTGGTAATGCAGGTCCGACTCCCTCTGGTTTGGTCTCGGCCGGACCCAGGGGCACGGCTTCACCCAGATCCAGGGGCCTACGGCCTCACCCGGGCCTGGGACCCAGCCTCACCCGGATCCAGGGGCACACGGCCTCGCCCGGACCCGGGATCTAGCTTCCCCCGGACCCAGGGGCACTTGGCCTCACCCGGACCCAGGGGTGCGTGGCCTCAACCAGACCCAGGGTCGCGTGGCCTCACCCGGATCCAGGGTCCCACGGACTCACCCGGACCCGGGGCCCAGGCTCGCCCGGATCCAGGGACCCACGGCCTCACCCGGACCCGGGACCCAGGCTCACCTGGATCCAGGGGACCACGGCCTCGCATGGACCCGGGACCCAGCCTCACCCGGATCCAGGGGCACACGGCCTCGCACGAACCCGGGACCTAGCCTCACCCGGATCCAGGGGCACACGGCCTCGCCCAGACCCAGGATTCAGCTTCACCTGGACCGAGGGGCGCATGGCCTCACCCGGACACAGGGGCGCGTGGCCTCTCCCGGGCCTGGGACCCAGCCTCACCCGGATCCAGGGGCACACGGCCTCGCCCGGACCCGGGATCTAGCTTCCCCCGGACCCAGGGGCACGTGGCCTTACCCGGACCCAGGGGCGCGTGGCCTCTCCCAGACCCAGGGTCGCGTGGCCTCACCCGGATCCAGGAGCCCACGGCCTCACCCAGACCCGGGACCCAGGCTCACCCGGATCCAGGGGCCCACGGCCTCACTCGGACCCGGGACCCAGGCTCACCCGGATCCAGGAGCCCACGGCCTCACCCAGACCCGGGACCCAGGCTCACCCGGATCCAGGGGCCCACGGCCTCACTCGGACCCGGGACCCAGGCTCACCCGGATCCAGGGGTCCACGGCCTCACCCAGACCCTGGACCCAGGCTCACCCGGATC
Source organism: Cnephaeus nilssonii (assembly GCF_951640355.1). Taxonomy (NCBI): domain Eukaryota; kingdom Metazoa; phylum Chordata; class Mammalia; order Chiroptera; family Vespertilionidae; genus Cnephaeus; species Cnephaeus nilssonii. The sequence continues at coordinate 44,290,185 of NC_137071.1, forward strand.
CAGGGGCCCACGGCCTCACCCGGACCCGGGACCCAGGCTCACCCGGATCCAGGGGCCCACGGCCTCACCCGGACCCGGGACCCAGGCTCACCCGGATCCAGGGGCCCACGGCCTCGCCCGGACCCGGGACCCAGCCTCACCCGGATCCAGGGGCACACGGCCTCGCCCAGACCCAGGATTCAGCTTCATCTGGACCCAGGGGCGCATGGCCTCACCCGGACCCAGGGGCGCGTAGCCTCTCCCGGGCCTGGGACCCAGCTTCACTCGGATCCAGGGGCACAAGGCCTCGCCCGGACCCGGGATCTAGCTTCCCCCAGACCCAGGGGCACGTGGCCTCACCCGGACCCAGGGGCGCGTGGCCTCTACCAGACCCAGTGTCGCGTGGCCTCACCCGGATCAAGGGGCCCACGGCCTCACCCAGACCCGGGACCCAGGCTCACCCGGATCCAGGGGCCCACGGCCTCACCCAGACCCGGGGCCAGGCTCACCCGGATCCAGGGGCCCACGGCCTCACCCGGACCCGGGACCCAGCCTCACCCGGATCCAGGGGCACACGGCCTCGCCCAGACCCAGGATTCAGCTTTACCTGGACCCAGGGGCGCATGGCCTCACCCGGACCCAGGGGCGCGTGGCCTCTCCTGGGCCTGGGACCCAGCCTCACCCAGATCCAGGGGCACATGGCCTCGCCCGGACCCGGGATCTAGCTTCCCCTGCTCCCAGGGGCATGTGGCCTCTCCCAGACCCATGGTCGTGTGGTCTCACCCGGTTCCAGGGGCCCACGGCCTCACCCGGACCCGGGACCCAGCCTCACCCGGATCCAGGGGCACACGGCCTCGCCCAGACCCAGGATTCAGCTTCACCTGGACCGAGGGGCGCATGTCCTCGCCCGGACCCAGGGGCGCGTGGCCTCACCCGGACCCGGGACCCAGCCTCACCCTGACCCAGTTCCCAGCCTCACCCGGACCCAGGGGCGCGCGGCTTCTCCCGGATCCGGGACCCAGCGGGGTTTCGTCTTCTTGATCCCAATTCCTGTTGGTCAATTCCCTCTCAGCAATTCCTTCGACCATTTTCTCAGAGCTCCAGGGCAGCCACCGCAGAACTCATTGTGCGGCGGGCTCAGCGAAGCTCCGGTGTGCCCGGTGCGCGGCGGCTGGCTGGTCCGTGGTGGCTTCGTCGGCCCTTGGGACTGCAGCGGTGGCTTGTCGCCGAGCGTGCGCACCTGGCCGCTTCCGGGGCGTTGAGATTCTTGAAGGACTCAGAGGTCAGCAAGCGCGTAGTCTCCCATCCCATGTCTCCCAGGGGCTCGTCTGTCCATGCTCGGCAGCGAGTGGAGCCTTCCCCTCAGCTGGAGACCGCTGGGGGAACTGCGCCGAGCACGTTCCAGGCCGCCATTGTGTCGCCTGATCCGTAGTTTTTAAAGTGTGGTCTTTGGGTCACCGGCATCAGCTTCATCCTGCGTACCCCTCTCTTTTATTCTAGTTGTAGAGCATCTGCTCAGTCAGCCCTCCGGTGGTCTGCTCTGCTCTCCCGTCGTAGTCTCAAAATTGTTGTGGTAGGCAGAAATCAGGCTTCTGCCCTATGCCTCCATCTTGGTCCTTGTTTGTATAGTTAAGTCTTAATTGTTGTTGGTGTCACTGGGAGGAATTGTCCTCCAGGGCACTTGGCTGTGCGGACCCTCTGTGTCTATAAAGGAAGAGTTGCTGTGCGGGAGACACGTTTATGTGCCGGGTCTTTGTGCAGCAAGGCTTTGGCGCTCACTGAGTCTGCCTCTTGAATGTGTCCCTTATGCGAGTGGTTGAAATCTGGTGTCATCTCGCACCGACCACTAGATGCCCTCGTTTCTGGGTCTCCAATGGAGTGTAGGTCAGCTACTGCCTGAGGCCCCTCAGCAGGAATTACAGCATCCCTTATATTCGTGACCTGTTTCGGTGTCTTCCCCTTTTGGCTGCCTCCCTATCGCTCAGCTTCCCCAATCTCCCTAGGTGGTCGCTCTTGATACCCCCCTTTGTGGGCTGAGTGCAAAGTCTTGGTGTTGTTAAGCCTTGATTGCTGTTGGTACACTGGGAGGACGTGACCTCCAGTCCAATTGGCTGTGAGGATCAGCTGTGTCTATGCCGGGAGACAGCCCCATTCAACTAGACTTGCAAAATTGTAAAAGCCTCTGTGTTCAGCTTGGATGGGGCGGAGTTACAGGGCGGAGCCTACCGCCTTGGCTTCCCGTCAGCCCCGCCCTATGAGGTTCCTGTGTCTCAGTGTCCCTCCGTACTCCCAGCAAACACCTCTAAGAGAAAAGCGCCCTGGAGTTTCGCACGCTGCCAAACAGTCTAGTCTCTCCCCCAATGAATCTGGATTCCCAGATTCTCGCCCGGAACTGGGTTTCCGTGTAGTCAGAACTGGGGCTCACAGCAGTCTGGCGCTTTTGTCTCCTTCCCACCAGGGCAACTCAGCGGCACAGTCAGCAGCCCATCCTCCGCGCACAATCCCGTGCGTGCCTCCGGTGCTCTGCTCTTCGCCGCCTCTCTGCACCTCTGCCCCACAGCCCAGCTTTCCCCAGCATGAGCCTGGCTTCCCCGGGTCTCTCCCAGAAATGGGGTTCAGTGCAGTTGGAACTGGGGTTCAGCACGGTCAGGAGCTTTTGTCTCCCTCCCGCTAGGGCAATCCAGCGGCACAGGCAACAGTCCCTCCTGTGCGCACATTCCCGTGCGCGGCTCTGGCGCAACTCCTCTGTGCCTCCGCCCCACAGCCCAGACTCCCCCAGCATGAGCCCGGTTTCCCAGGGTTTCGCCCGGAACTGGGGTTCAGTGCAGTCGGAGCTGGGGTTCAACACAATCTGGCGCTTTTATCTCCTTCCCGCCAGAGATCACCAGCCAGGCTGTCAGCCGCCCCTTCCTCTCCGGCTCCGTCTTCCCCGCACGCGCGCGGGCTCGTGTCTCCGCCCGTGTCTCCATACCTCAAGCTTTTACGGCTTCTCTGATTTTCCTTGTGGTTTTCTCTTTCCTTCTAATTGTGGGCATTTCAGTCAGCCAGCTTTCCTGTGGTTCTGGATGATGTCCTTTTTGACTTTTTGTTGTGTTTTTGAAATTCTTGTGCCAGGCTGTAGGTTAGGTGTTTAACCTATGCCGCCATCTTGGTTTCTCCATCTGTAATACTTTCAACAATAAAGATAAATTTTTTAAAATGGGCAAAGAACTCAAATATACACCTCCAAAGGAGACATACAGATGGCCAATAGACACAGAAAATGCTCAAAGTCACTAAACATTAGAGAGATGCAAGGGAAAACTACAATGTGGTATCACCTCACACATGCCAGAATGGCTACCATCAATAAATCAACAAACAACAAGTGCTGGTGAGGATGTAGAGAAATGGAACACTACCTAGTTCAGTGCTGGTGGGAATGTAGTTTGGTGCAGCCACTGTGGAAAACAGTATGGAATTCCCTAAAAAAAAATTAAATGAATGGAAATCATCTGTAATACTATCAACAAATTATATATATTTATACAAATTTATATATATATACTAGAGGGGCCCGGTGCATGAAAATTCGTGCACTGTGGGGGCGGCCCTCATCCCAGCCTGCACCTTCTCACAGTTCGAGACCCTTTGGGGGATGTACGACTGACATTTTAAGCCATAGTCTGGCCTCCCTCTGTGGGAGACAACTGGTGGGCCAATTGGGGGATGGCATCAGCTGGCAAGTGGCCAGCCCCGCTCCCATTGCCCCACTGCCACTGCTGGTTGCCACTGCCCCCCAATTGCCATCTCCTCCCTCTTCCTGCTGGCACCCATCTTGGCTGGCCTGATGCTGCCTGCTTGCCAGCTCTGCTCTCCTGCCGACCAGTCAGTCTGTTCAGTTGATTTGATTATTAGACTTTTATTATATAGAATACATATATTTAAAAAATTAAAATGGAACTGTTGCACTACCCCCATTAGGCTCAATGGTTAGATTGTCAACCCATGAACTGAAGGGTTGCAGGCTTGATCTCCAGCCCTGGTTGGGATGCGAATGAGAGGGACACCAATTGATGTGTCTCTCTAATATTGATATTTCTTTCTCCTCCCTCCCTCCCCTCTATTCTCTCTAAAAAAATCAATACATAAAATATCCTCGGGTGAGAATTTAAAAAACAAGAAAATTCGGTTTGCCCCAGTGACCCCATGCTGGAAGCTACCCATTATCTACACTATCAGGAAAGTGTAAACAAGGAACCCAGAAGACTGATAGACCTTGAGCTTTGGCAAGGGCCAAAGCTATACACTAATTGTTTAGTCGAGACAAAGGTGGCTCAAGCAATTTTCTGACCTAATAGTCTCAAAGTAAATCTTTACCAATATTTACTGACCTTTAAGATAGTCTGTCTGCTACTGGAATTGCCTTCATGACTAAGGGCAATATGTGTATCTAAAATTGAATAAAAAGCTGGCAGGGCCTGGGCACCAGTGAAGGCTTTCTTCTTGAGAAAACTCTCCACCTGGCCCCCTGTAATTTCTAAATTCATATTTCTTCTCTAGTCTCTTCATTTGTGCTCAGCCCTTCTCCAGGTCCTGAACCCAAGCCATGTAGGACATGGCTATCATAACTTCCACATCTGGTGCCTCGAATGACAGACACCTGGAGAAGAAGATTCACTGGAGTGAAAAAAGAAGTTTCACTGGAAAGGTGGGGAAGAATTCACTGAAAAGGTGGGGATAAATCACTGAAAAGGTAGGGGAAATTCACCGTGTGCAAAGCCTATACCAGCTGCAGAAGTCTCGATCTGTAAGTGAGTAGGAACGTCTTTTGTAGTCAGGCTAATGGGGCAGAATTCAGTTAAAAAGGGAAAAAAACTTTATTGTAGACTTTTGGTTTGCATGCTCAAGGATAAAGGAATTAAAGTGTCAGAAGGTATTCTCTTACAGTTTTTGCATATTATTATAGAATATAATCCTTAATTTCCTGAAGAGGGTACATTAGATGTTGAATGTTGGGAAAGAGTGGGTCAGAACTTGAAAAAAGCTCAGCAGCAGGAGAAAAACTTGCCTCCAAATTGTTTCTCCTGTGGAACACGGTATTGCATTTGCTAGAACCTTTTAGAGAGACAAAAACAGGATAAACCTCCTTCCCTTGCACCCTCTGCTACTAAAGAGGAGCAAAAAGAAAAATTGGAGGAATGGCCTTTATGCCTTCCTCCACCTCCATGTCCTGATCCTGAAACATTTAATTTGCCACTAATAGAATCACCTATGCAAAGAGCTATCCAAGAAGGATTAAAGGGCATGACGGTGACAGAGAGACTTGCTTTTCCTATTATACAAGTAGCTGACCCACATTTCCCAAATCCTATATAATAAATAGGTAATATGAAAATTGACCATCACGCCCTTGCACACAAGATGGCCACCCCCATGTGGTCACAAGATGGCCGCCAGTCAATTTTATGGAGAGCAGAGTATGAAAAAAATCTGTGAACTGGGCACTTGTCTATGTGTATTGTTTATTGTTAGTTTATTAAGCATTCCTTTAATTTAATTTAATAGGAAATAAAAAACAGTAGATGGTCAGGCCATTACTAAATGTCCCCAAAGCAAACAGAATGTGGGAACGGGGAGAGAGAGAATATGAGTGGTACATGTGGCCGATAACAAAGATTTTAAGAAAATTCCCTAGACAAAGGGAATTTAAAAATTACTAGGTCTTTTGGTGATCCTGTAAAATAGACACCCACTTGAGAGTGTTATTAAAAGTCTCATTTTTGCCATGGTTTTATTTCCCAGTCTGTCATTTAAAATTTAAATAGATGAGACATTTCTCAGAATTTGGGGATGCGTCTGGGATTTCTGTACCCATGAAAAGAAAGGCTAGCTTAAGAAAAGACATGCCCACCCTGATTTTTGGTGGTTCTTGAGCCCCAATCTCTTCTCAGATGCTGTAGAATAAACCCAATACTGTTTTTTTCTTTAAAAGATGGCAAAAACAACACAAGGAAAAGATATAGGCTATGTTTGGGCAATAGAATTAATGTTTCCATAATAATGGTAATTCTTGAATAATAATGTACCACATTCCAAGGTTTCCTCCCAAATCTTGGAGGCACTCCTGTTTTTATAAAATAAAAATAAAATAGTACTTTAACATTAAAGCCACTGAAAGTCATTAAGTTATCTCTCACAAAATTTGCCAAAAGAAAATGCCTTTGATAGTAATTGGCATTAAAATCTCAAAGTTGTTAAAACATAAATAAATAGATGTAACTAAAATAAAGAATTTGTGGTGAAGCTTTTCAGTAATAATTATAAATATATTAAGGATGAAGAGCCAGTTGCTCTTCTCCCTGTAAAAGCAGAGAACCCAGCAACAGCAACCTTAGATGTTATCTTTAAGGAATAATGTGGCAGTTTTACATTCAGGCCTGCTTTCTCCTCCTCCTGCCTTTTTCGCCAGCCTCAAACCTAGTTTTCCAAAGTCTTTGGTAACTTAAAACTTTAGAACATTGCTGAATTAAATAATAAGAATTATTAAATATCTAGGTATTTTAAAATGACAAAAATATTGAAATGTTAATCTGAGTTTGCCTCATATGAAAAATCTAGAGGATAGAATTGAATCTATTAATTAAGTATGTCTTGTATTTTATTTAAAATATATCCTTAAAAATGTAAAAGTATTACTAATTTGAGAAATGCTAAGTTTTGGTTTCTTAGGCTATATTCCTAGAACTAAGATTGCTGGATCAAATGGCAGTTCCATTTTTAATTTTTTGTGTGGAAAATCCATACTGTTTTCCACACTGGTTGTGCCAATCTGCATTCCCACCAATAATGCACAAGGGGTGCCTTTTCTCGCATCCTCTCAAGTACTTGGGGGGTTTAATTTTCATCTCTCTATGATTAGTGATGTTGAGCATTTTTTCATATGTCTATTGGCCATCTGCATATCCTCTTTGGAGAAGTGTCTATTTAGGTCCTTTGCCCATTTTTTAATTGGGTTTTTGTCTTACTGGTGTTGAGTCATATAAATAATTTATATATTTTGGATATTAACCCCTTATCAGATTTATCCTTGACAAATATGTTCTCTCATACAATGGGTTCCTTTTTCATTTTGTTGCTATTTGTCTTTTTAGATTCAGTTCCTAGAGATGGAACTGTTGAGTCAAGATTACTTTCCAGAAAGAATGCATCAATTTACACTCAACTCAATAAAATACAAGGGTGTACATTTTCCATATTTTCATTAACACTAGGTTTCCTTTTGATATTTGAGTGGTCTCTTGATAATTTTATTAGTTAAATGGAAGTTGGTAATCTATAAAATAAGAGTAAGGGAAGGTACATTGTATCTAGAATCTTACCATGGTTTTCTTACCAAGTTTTGGTCTTGGTTTCTAACCTCTGATTTTTTTTTCTGAATGGTCCTAGCGAATAGTGTGTTTTCCCTCTGTGTTGTGAGCACTTTTGTTTACCTTGCACTTAGAATGGCTATCATCAAGAAGACAACATATAACAAATGTTCACAAGGATGCAGAGTAAAAGGAACCCTTCTATAGTGTTGGTGAGAATGTAAACTGATTCAGCCACTATGGAAACAATATGGTGTTTCATAAAAAAAATTAAAAATAGTTTTGCTATATGAACCAGAAACCTCACTTCTGGGTTTATATCAAAGAGATGTATGCACTCCCATGTTCATTATAGCATTATTCACAATAGCTAAGATATGGAAACAACCGAAGTGCCCATCAATTGATGAATTAATAAAGATTATATATATATATATATATATATATATATATATATATATATATATAGACTATATATATATATTTCAGCCTTGAGAAAGATAGTTGCCATTGGTAATAATGTGGATGGCCCATAAGTACATTATGCTAAGTAAAATAAGTCAAAGACAAGTAATGTGTGATATTACTTATATGTGAAATCTAAAAAAGCCAAACTCAGAAAAAAATGAGTAAAATGATGGTTACCAGGGGATATGGAGTGGGGGGGTGGGGGGCAAAACAGATGTTATTTAGGGGTACAAACTTGAAACAAGTAGTAAATAAGTCCCAGAGATCTAATGCACAATGTAGTGAATATAGACAATAGTATTGAATTGTAATCATCAAACTTGCTAAGAATCTAAAGCTTAATTATTCCAATAATTGAAAATAAATTATAGTTATACTAGAGGCCCGGTGCACGAAATTCGTGCACGGAGGGGGGTTGTCCCTCAGCCCAGCCTGTACCCTCTGCAATCTGGGACCCCTCAAGGGATGTCCGACTGCCCGTTTAGGCCCGATCCCAGGGATCGGGCCTAAATGGGCAGTCGGACATCCCTCTCACAATCCAGGACTGCTGGCTCCCAACTGCTCGCCTGCCTGCCTTCCTGATTGCCCCTAACCGCTTCTGCTTGCCAGCCTGATCACCCCCTAACCACTCTGCTGCCAGCCTGTTTGCCCCCAACTTCCCTCCTCTGCCGGCCTGGTTACCCCTAACTGCCCTCTCCTGCATGATTGATCACCTCCAACTGCCCTCCCTTGCAGGCCTGGTCCTTCTCAACTGCCCTCCCTTGCAGGCCGGGTGCCTCGCAACTGCCCTCTCCTGCTGGCCATCTTGTGGTTGCCATCTTGTGTCCACATGGGGGCAGGATCTTTGACCACATGGGGGCAGCTATATTGTGTGTTGCAGTGATGATCAATCTGCATAGTACTCTTTTATTAGATAGGATGACATTTCTTTCTTTTTTTTTTATCCTCACCTGAGTATATGTTTCCATTGACTTTTAGAGAATGTGAAAGAGAAAGGGAAAGACAGAGAGAAACATCAAAGTGAGAGGAATACTTAGAATGCTTGCCTCCTTCCTGAGCCCTGACCTGGGCCCCAGCCAGGGAGGAGCCTGCAACTTATGTACATGCCCTTGATCAGAATCTAACCTGGACTCTGCGGTTGGCAAACCTAGACATTATCCACTGAGCCAAACCGTGTAGGGCAGGTTATGACATTTCTTAGCCCTCCAGCAGCGGACCTTCATTTTTTTCTCCAGGAGTGTGGTGGAAAAGCCCTAGATCACTTTTTTGGATTCTTATACCCAAGTTACTAAGAATATTACCAGTGGCATACAGGGAGCTTAGCCAGTGAGTGGTCAGAAAAGGTATTTCCTCTGTAGTTCACACCTATCTCCTGTGATCTCCGGCTCCACCCCTGCCAAGGCCTAAAGCCTCCAGCCCTGGGCAGGGACCCCCAGCTGGCTCTGATCGCCCTGCTCTACCCCTAGCCAAGGCTGCAAGCCTCTGTTTGAGGCTCAGGCCCTGGGCAGCGACCCCCAGCTGGTTCCAATTGCCCACAGACACCCACAGCTGGCTCTATCACCCGGCTCCACCCACGGCCAAGGCTGCAAGCCTCTAGGCTTGGGCTCTGGGCAGGGACCCCCAGCTGGCTCCGATCGCCCACAGGGGACCCCAGCTTGCTCTGATTGCCAGGCTCCGCCCCAGCGGCCAAGGCCGCAAGCCTCTGGCAGAGGCTTGGGCTCTGGGCAGGGACCCCCAGCTGGCTCGGATCACCTGCAAGGGACCCCAGCTGGCTCCGCTGGAGGGCTCTACCCCAAGCCAAGGCCTAAAGCCTCTGTCTGAGGCTTGGGCCCTGGGCAGGGACCCCCAGCTGGCTCCAATCACCTGCAGGGACCCCCAGCTGGCTCCGCTGGAGGGCTCCACCCCCATCCAAGGCCTAAAGCCTCTGGCAGAGGCTTGGGCTATGGGCAGGGCCCCCCAGCTGGCTCCAATCGCCAGGCTCCGATCACCAGGCTCCGCCCCAACAGCCAAGGCTGCAAGCCTCTGGCCAAGGCTTGGGCTCTGGGCAGGACCCCCAGCTGGCTCTGATCTCCCCGCTCTGCCCCCATCCAATGCCGCAAGCCTCTGTTTGAGGCTCGGCCCCTGGGCAGGGACCCCCAGATAGCTCTATCCCCTGCTCCATCCAAGTCCAAGGCCTCAAGCTTCTGTTTGAGGCTTGGGCCCTGGTCAGGGACCCCCAGCTGGCTCCAATCACCGCAGGGGACCCCAACTGGTTCCAGTGGCCCAGCTCCACCCCCAGCCAATGCCGCAAGCCTCTGGCTGAGGCTCGGGCCCTGGACAGGGACCCCCAGCTGGCTCCGATTGCCTACAGGGGACCCCAGCTGGCTCTGATCACCTGTGGGGGACCCCTGCTGGCTCTGATATTCCCCTCTGATCTTCGGCTCCAATATCCCAGTTCCAACAACTGCTCTCCGAGGCTGCAGCCATCTTGGTTAGGTGTATTTGCATATTCCCTTTCTGATTGGTCGGTGGGCGTGGCTGGTGGACGTGGCTTGTGAGTGTAGTGGAGTGATGATTTGCATATTACTGTTTTATAGATAGGATGATGAGATAAAAGTGCAGTCAAATTATAACTCATAAATATATAAAATTAAGATGCTGTATATCTTAAATTTATACAATGTTATATTTCAAATACTTCAAAAATTTTAAAATAAAATAAGTTATAACATGAAATGAAATAAACTGTTCAGGTAGTTAAAATAAGGTGGAAGTGATACAATATCCCTTGATGCAATCAGTATTTTGTATAACAGTGTCATAGATAAAGATGGTTTTAAAGAGAAATAAAACAAGCTGAGTGCTCAGGGCCATTCCTGGAGTTTGGTTAGCCCTTCTAAGATAGAGAAGGGATTCTAGACATAGCTAAATGGAGACCCATTGAATCTGAAAACTCATGAGCCATCAGAAAAGTGATGTCGGTGTTCTGGTATTACCTTGCCTTCCGTGACATTCCAGAGCATGCATGATCCCAGGAAGCCAACTGGAAATCTTACTCTATCCACTGATGAGTGATCCAGCTAATATTTGGGTTTCTCTCTGACAGACACAGCTAGGGTGAGGAAGAGGTTGCCTTGAAGCTGATTTCTCAGGTAAGGTTATGCTGGTGCTCACTGATCAAGGTAATTTTTTTAATTTTTTTTTTATTGATTAAGGTATCACATATTTGTCCTCATCCCCCCATTCCCAGCCCACACCCCTCCCCACACATGCCCCCACACCCCTGTTGTCCTTAACTGCTGGATAGGCTCATATGCTTGCACACAAGTCCTTTGGTTGATCTCTCCCCTTTACCTCCACCCTCCCATACCCTCCCTCTGAGGCCCGACAGTCTGATCCATGCCTCCTTGTTTCTGGGTCTGCTCTTGTTCATCAGTCTATGTTGTTCATTATTTCCCCTAGATGAGTGAGATCATGTGCTATTAGAAATACACTTATAAGAACCAAAATGAGACAAGCAATAATGGTTATGCTGACAGGCAAATGAATCAGTCTGTAGTGAGTTTCTTTCTGGGCCAACAGTTCTTTTGAGACCCAATTTCAATGTCTAACAGTTTTTTCTGTGTACATGTCAGCCATGACATTTCAGTTCTGGATGGTGGACAAATGGTGGTAATGCTGGTCTGACCCTCTCTGGTTTGGTCTTGGGCAACCTGTAGTGTTTCACAGCTGTTAACTGCTAGTATGGCACGGTGACATCATTGTCTTCCATCTCTGGACTGCTTCTCTTCTATCTTCATGGCTGGAGTAGTACTGTCGATTCCTCTCTGTTGCTGGAATCCACATGGTCTCGGAGTTGTTTTCTGAAAATATACAAACATATTCTCAATCAAAAGTTAATAAAGGAATATTTTCTATAAATTTGACTTGGGATCCTATTTCATTTTTTGCCCAAATGATTTTCCTCTGGCTTGTTTTGACACCTTGTGTGTTTTTCATGCATGTCTTGCTTTTAGCCTTACAATTAATTTTCTAAAGTATTAATTTTCTAGATGTAATTACTTACAGGATATTTTTCCTTACATGATATTCTTCTACTACCCCCATCCCCCATTTTTTATTTAAATATTAGGATGCTTTTGAAAATTTTATAATGTAGCCTTGATGGCTTTTAAATTTTAATTTTTTGCACTATAATATTACTGTTTTAGGTTCATTACATGGTGCACAATTTTATCATGAGATGGAGTACCAATAAAAATTTTAGTGAACCCTTTAGGAACACCTTTTTGTCCAGTACAATTAATTTTTCTAGAATATTTGTTTATTTCAACTAGCCCATTTAAATTTGCCTGAAAACTTGACTACTATTTTACTGTCAAATTTATTACTCTGACAACAATCTTATTTTACCCTGTAAATATTAGTGGGAGGGATTATTTGCCTTCTTGAGTAGGTCCTGAGCATTCCTGGTGGTAGGCTGGATTTAGATATCATAAACCCACTTCCCCACACCATGGGTACAAGACAACTAAAACAATTCTTGTTGGAGTGAGAGGGCATCTGCTGTCGACCAAGTCTCTGTCGGTCACCTGAGTCCTCATCTGGGCTGGGCATGGGAAGCACAAAGCAGCCATGGGGGCAGAAGACCTCCCTTAGAAGGGGTTAGGGTTCAGGCCCCTGCAATGTTGGGGGAGTGAGGGTCTGTGATCCCCAAATTCTCTCCTGATGGCCCCTCTGCGACTGTGCCTTCTTAGGTTGTTCCTCCCTTGAGGAATCTTACCCATCTCTGGCTAACCAGCCATCCTCCGGAGCCAAGAAGGGTGATGTGAGATTCAGTTTTGTCTCCTTGGTAACTTATACCCCCATGGCCTCCATGCCCAGCAATTGCCTTGGGATCCCCTGGACTGCTGGCGGGGCCCCAGCACTGATCACATATCTTGTGGAACCCGGGTTTCTTCTCCAGGAGGGCTCAGTTCGCCCCACTGGGTGAGAGACAGATCCATGGCACCAGTCATCACGAGACTTCAACCTCGACATGGACAGAGAGCTCGTTCAACAGCTGTGAGCAATTGAATTGTGAGAAAAGGGTCTCCCTTGGCCTAAATGGTAAGAGGGACCAATATAGAATGCTCAGATGCCTTCCCAGGAGGCCCTCTACACAATGAAAAGCATTAAATCCTTACATGTCCTTTTTAAATTGCTGCCAGACATTCAAAGAATTAATTTGTAATTTTGCTTGGGATAATTGTACATTATGCTGTGGTAATTCTAATATATAAAGAGATGTGTTAAGTTTGTCTCCAAGCACCAAACAGATGATTCTTTTTTTATCCCTAAGGGTGTGAGGAACTATTATAAGTACTGGGGGTGATCCAAATCTGGGAAAAATTTTAATGATAGTATAGAATAATATCATGTAAGGATATTCTTTGTTGTAGTCCATGGCAATTCCGTTTCAAATTGGCTGTCCATTTCTTTTTATATATACAAGGTCTAGTTACATTTTCTGCACTTCTACCGGGGGCAAGTAGTGATAGTAGTGACACCCTTTCTTTGATGTCCCCACAAGCCAAAAACCTCTCTTTAATAGTAAACACAAAGGGGCATTGTTTTGATTTTGTGTCATACAAAAGGGAAGCTGGGTGGAGAGCCCTGTGTATTTATACTTTCTTGCCCCATCCATAGACCTCCTGGATGACCAAGGTGTTTGGTATTATTGGTAACTACATTAGTAAGGGGATCAGCCAACGTAAGGGGTCAGGAGGATAAGACCAAAATACTTACCCTCTTGTCCCAGGAAAATTACCGTATTGCTGATGATTGCTAGCGTGGTTAGAAAGGCATTCTCAGGCATTCTTGGGTTTCTGGTTACCTCACAATTTCTTCCCTGAGGTTTGACGTTCTGATTGATGTTTCTCTGTTTCTGGATCTATTTCCCCCCTCCCACCCCCCCCCATCAGTTTATGTTCTTCATTATATTCCACAAATAAGTGAGATCATGTGATATTTATCTTTCTCTGATTGGCTTATTTCACTAAACATAATGTTCTCCATCTCCATCCATATTGTTGCAAATGGTAGGAGCTCCTTCTTTTTTACCGCAACGTAGTATTCCATTGTGTAGATGTACCACAGTTTTATAATCCACTCATCTGCTGATGAACACTTAGGCTGTTTCCAAATCTTAGCTATGGTGAATTGTGCTGCTATGAACATAGGGGTGCATATATCCTTTCTGATGGATGTTTCCAGTTTTTGGGATATATTCTTAGAAGTGGGATCACTGGGTCAAATGGGAATTCTATTTTTAGTTTTTTAAGGAATCTCCAAACTGTTCACCAGTCTGCATTGCTACCAGAAGTGCACGAGGGTTCCTTTTTCTCCACATCCTCACCAGCATTTGTCATTTGTTGACTTGATGATAATGGCCATTCTGACAGGTGTGAGATGGTATCGCATTGTTGTTTTGATTTACATCTCTCTAATGATTAGTGATTTAGAGCAGGTTTTCATATGTCTCTTGACCTTCTTCTTTCTTTTTTCGAAAAGTGTCTATTTAGATCAGTTGCACATTTTTTTATTGGGTTGTTTATCTTCTTTTTGTTAAGCTGCATGAGTTCCCTGTAAATGTTGGAGATTAAACCCTTATCGTTGACATCATTGGCAAACATGTTCTCCCATGTAGTGGGCTTTCTTGTTTTATTGGTGGTTTACTTTGCTGTGCAAAAGCTTTTTATTTTGATGGATTCCCTTTTGTTTATTTTCTCTTTAGCTTCCATTGCCCTAGGAGCAGTATCAGCGAAGAAGTTCTTTTGGCATATGTCAGAGATTTTTCTGCCTGTAGATTCCTCTAGTATTTTTATGGTTTCCTGTCTTATGTTTAAGTCCTTAATCCATTTTGAGTTTATTTTTGTGTATGATGTAAGTTGGTGGTCTAGTTTCATTTTTTTGCATGTATCTGTCCAATTTTCCCAACACCATTTGTTGAAGAGACTGTCTTGACTCCATTGTATGTTCATGCCTCCTTTTTCAAATATTAATTGAGCATAGTGATTTGGATTGATTTCTGGGTTCTCTATTCTATTCCATTGATCTATATGTCTATTCTTATGCCAATACCAGGCAGTTTTGAGAACAGTGGCTTTGTAATACAGCTTGAAATCTGGTATTGAGTTCATACCTACTTTGTTCTTCTTTCTCAGGATAGCTGTGGCTATTCGGGGTCTTTTTTTATTCCAGATGAATTCTTGGAAAGTTCATTCTAGGTCTGTGAAGTATGCCGTTGGTATTTTAATGGGAAGTGCATTGAAATTATAGATTGCTTTGCATAGTATGGACATTTTGATGATGTTGATTCTACCCATCCATGAACATGGTATGTTCTTCCATCTGTTTATGTCTTGCTCTATCTCTTTTTTCACTGTTGTGTAGTTTTCCACGTATAGGTCTTTTACCTCCTTAGTTAAGTTTATTCCTAGGTATCTTAATTTTTGTGGTGTGATGGTAAATGGGATTGCTTTTTTAGTCTCTCTTTCTGTAAGTTCATTATTGGTGTATATAAATTCCATAGATTTCTTAGAATTTATTTTGTATCCTGCTACTCTGCTAAATTCATTTATTACTTCTAGTAATTTTTTGATGGAGTGTTCAATGTACAGTATCATGTCATCTGCAAATAAGGACAGTTTTACTTCTTCTTTTCCAATTTGGATATCTTTTATTTCTTCTTCTTGTCTGATTGCAATGGCTAGTATTTCCAACACTATGTTGAACAGGAGTGGTGAGAGTGGGCATCCCTGTCTTGTTCCTGTTCTTAGGGGAAATGGTTTTAGTTTTTGCCCATTGAGTATGATGTTGGCTGTGGGTTTGTCATATATGGCTTTTATGATGTTGAGGTATGATCCTTCTATAACCAGATTGCTGAGAGTTTTTATCAAGAAAGTGTGTTGGTATTTGTAAGATGCTTTTTCTGCATCAATTGATATGACTATCTGGTTTTTATCTCTCAATTTGTTTATGTGATGTATCATGTTTATTGATTTGCGAATATTGTACCATCCTTGCATCCCAGGGATAAATCCTACTTGGTGTGGTGTATGATCTTTCTGATGTACTGCTGGATTCGATTTGCTAGAATTTTGTTGAGGATTTTGGAATCTATGTTCATGAGGGATATTGGCCTGTAATTCTCTTTCATTGTGTTATCTTTATCTGGTTTTGGTATTAGGGTGATGCTGGCTTCATAGAAGGAGCTTGGAAGTGTTCCTTCTTCTAGAATTTTCTGGAATAGTCTGAGGAGGATAGGTTTTAGCTCTTCCTTGAATGTTTTATAAAACTCCCCTTGAAGCCGTCTGGCCCCGGGCTTTTGTTTGCTGGAAGCTTTTTGATGACTGCTTCAATTTCTTCCATAGTTATCAGCCAATTGAGATTTTTAATCTCTGCCTGAGTAAGTTTTGGAAGGTTGTGTTTTTCTAGGAATGTGTCCATTTCCTCCAGGTTGTCTAGTTTTTTGGAGTAGAGTTGTTCATAGTATTTTTTGACAATCCTTTGTATTTCTGTGCGGTCTGTTGTTATTTCACCTCTTTCATTTCTGATTTTGTTTATTTGGGTCCTCTCCCTTTGCATCTTGGTGAGCCTGGCTAGAGGTTCATCAACCTTGTTTATCCATTCAAAGAACCAGCTCTTGGTTTTGTTGATCTTGTGTATTGTTTTTTTGGTCTCTATGTCATTCATTTCTGCTCTGATCTTTATTATTTCCTTTCTTCTGCTCACTGTGGGCTTTTCTTGTTGCTCCCTTTCTAATTATTTTAGTTGTTGAGTTAGATGATCTATTACCATTTTTTCTTGTTTTTTTGAGGTAGGTCTGTAGAGCTCTACACTTCCCTCTCAGTACTGCTTTCATTGTGTCCTATAAGATTTGCAATGTTGTGTTTTTATTGTCATTAGTCTCCAGGATGTTTTTAATTTCTTCTTTGATCTCATTGATAACCCAATCCTTGTTTAGTAGCATGTTATTCAGTTTCCAAGTGTTTGAATTTTTTGGAATGTTTTTATTGTAGTTTATTTCTAATATTATGCCATTGTGGTCTGAGAAAATGCTGGATATGATTTCAATCTTTTTGAATTTGGGGAGGCATTGTTTGTTACCCAATATGTGGTCTATTTTTGAGGATGTCCCATGTGTACTTGAGAAGAATGTATATTCCGTGGCTTTGAGGTGAAATACTCTGAAGATGTCAAATAGGTCCATCTGATCTAGTGTGTCATTTTGAATTGCTGTTTCTTTGTTGATTTTTTTTGTCCAGAGGATTTATCCATTGATGTCAGTGGTGTATTAAAGTCCCCTACTATGATTGTATTGTTGTCAATCTCTCCCTTGATATCTTCCAGGAGATTTTTTATGTATTTGGGCGCTACTGCGTTGGGTGCATATACATTTACCAGAGTTATATCTTCTTGTTGAATTGCTCCCTTTAGTATTATGCAGTGGCCTTCCTTATCTCTTATTATGGCCTTTACTTTGAAGTCTATTTTATCTGATATAAGTATCGCAACCCCAGCTTTTTTCTCATTTTCATTTGCCTGAAAAATATTTTTCCATCCCTTCACTCTCAGTCTGTGTGAATCTTTTGCTCTAAGGTGGGTCTCTTGTAGACAGCAAATATATGGGTCATGTTTTCTTATCCATTCAGCTACCCTATGTCTTTTGATTGGTGCATTTAATCCATTTACATTTACGGTTATTATTGATAAGTACCTGTTTGTTGACATATTTTTCCTTAGTGTTTGTGTTTTCTTGCCTTTCTCTTTCTTCTTTTTACAGCAGCCCCTTTAGCATTTCTTGCATTGATGGCTTGGTAGTGATGAACTCTCTTAGCCCTTTTTTGTCTGTGAAGGTTCTGATTCCATCTTCAATTTTGAATGATAGCCTTGCTGGGTATAGTATTCTTTGATTCAGTCCCTTGTTTTGCATCACTTTGTATATTTCATTCCATTCCCTTCTGGCCTGGCGTGTTTCTGTTGAGAAATCAGTTGATATTCTGATAGGAGATCCCTTGTAGGTAACTTTCTGTTTCTCTCTGGCAGCCTTTAAGATTCTTGCTTTGCCGTTGGTGTTCGTCAATTTAATTATGATGTGTCTTGGTGTCAGTCTTTTGGGGTTCAACTTGTTTGGGACTCTGTGTACTTCTTGGACTTGGATAGTTTTTTTCTTGCCAATATCAGGGAAGTTTTCTGTCATTATTTCTTCTAACAGGTTTTCTATTCCTTGCTTCTCTTCCTCTCCTTCTTTTATCCCTATTATTCGAAGGTCGTTTCATTTTGTGTTGTCCTGAAGCTCCCTTAGGCTCTTCTCTTGCTTTTTAAGTCTTCTTTCCAGTTGCTGCTGTGTTTGTGTGTTTTTTTCCTACCTTGTCTTCTAATTTGCTGATGCGGTCCTCAGCTTCTTCTACTCTACTCTTTAAGTCTTTCATTGTGTTCTTTATTGCAGCTATGTCATTCTTCATCTCCTCTTGGTTTCTTTTCATGTTGGTGACATTTTCATTCAGCTCCTTATAGTTCTCATTGAGTTGTGTGTATTTGTCATCCATCCATTTAAACATCCTTATAATGAATACTCTGAATTCTTTCTCTGTTAAGCTGCTAGCCTCAAGTTCATTTAACTCCCTTTCTGATGATTCCTCTATTTCCTCCCTTTGGGAATTTCCGTTTTTTTCTCCCCATGTTTTCCTGTAATGTTTTAATTGTAGATCCGCTTGCTTTGCTATCCAGGTTCTTTTGGGGATGGTGCTACTGGTGTAATCTTTCAGTTCTCCTGGGCTTGGTAATCTAGTGTAGCTCCCTACTTGAGCTACTTGGGTTCTCTTGATGTAGGCCTGAAAGCTTGAGAGGCACAACTGTGGTGTCTATAAGTCAGCAGCTATGGAGTGGAGTGTCCCAGTTTTTGCTGTCTTGCACCCTTAGTTGAAATTGTGCATGTCCCGTCGGGACTCACAGTGGCACCCAGGAATCGTCTGTTGGGAGAGCTCCCAGTGGCTCCCACCTAGCACCCTGTGTGTTGATGGGCTCAGGGTGCCTGCCTGTTGTAACTTCGCTTCTGTGGAGGTGTGTTTTCAGGCACAGTACTCTGATGCACTCTGAGGGGCTCTGGCACTGAAGTTAAACAGCTGGGGTGTATGTTGGAAGTTATTCAGGATAAAGGAGTTCAGAGTTTCTGCTGTGGGACAGCACATCCTTGGCTGTACAGAATCACACCCAGCAGGGGCTCAAAGCAGCTCCCCAGAGGACCCTGTGGATATATGGGCTCAGTGCGCCTTCTCTTGCTTTGGCTGTGAGTTTCTCGCCCTTGAGTGTGCACGAACTGGTGGCGCGCCCACCAGCGCAAACCTCTGATGCACTCTGACGGACCCTGGCTCTAAAGTTGCACCTCAGGGGTGTCCGTGGGCAGTTATTTAGGAAGAGGCAGTTCAGAGATTCTACTGCAGGGCAGAGCGCCCTTGACTGTGCAGAATCACCCCCTCAGGGGCTCTCAGTGGTTCTCAAGCACTGCCTGGGTAGTGGAGTGCCTGGGTGCCTATGGGCTCGGGACGCGGGGAATCCTGAGTTCTGGCCCTGCGGCGGGGGAGGTTGTACTTACTGCTTTCAGTGGGGCACTTTTGGAGGTGGAGGTCTCAGGGTTCGCACGTCTGTAGCTGGGGTGGCAGGTCTTCTACCAGAGTGGCTGTAGTGTCCAGGTTTGCTTCTGATACCAGACTGGGTGGTGGTGAGGTTAGGATTCTAGTCTCTAGCAGTTCCGTTCTTAAAGATGGCGGGGTCTCTGTGCCACTGGTGTCCTCCCCGGAGTATTTGCAGCGTCCGCGGTGTTTGCCAACAAAGACTGCCTGGATTGGAAGCCCCCTGGAAGAACTGCAGCGTCTAACTGTCCCTATTTCACTCACACACACACCCACACACGTCCACACATACCTCTATCACTCCTTAACTGGATCACACACTCTCCCTCCCTACCTTCCTGCTGGTCGCCATCTTCTCTCATACACAAGGTAATTTCTTTATCACAGGCCTTGAGTGCTGTCCCTTGGAGCACCTGGAGAAGATGCTCTTCATGCTCCTGAAGAATGAATGAGGTACTGGATGTCTCAACAAAATAGCAAAACAGTCTTACATAGAGAGAGGAGAGGAGATTATTGCTAAAATTTGAAAGCTATAAAAAAAGCAGGGGTATATTTCATCCCACAGAACTAGGCCCTAAAAAGATGTCAACAGGCTAAA
Source organism: Cnephaeus nilssonii (assembly GCF_951640355.1). Classification (NCBI taxonomy): domain Eukaryota; kingdom Metazoa; phylum Chordata; class Mammalia; order Chiroptera; family Vespertilionidae; genus Cnephaeus; species Cnephaeus nilssonii. The sequence continues at coordinate 44,310,233 of NC_137071.1, forward strand.
ATAAATGATTGAACCTAACCATATGATTGATAATTACAAATGGAGAGTCCTGAACATGGCTGCAGAAAACCAACTGGCTGTACACAGGATGGAAGAGACTGTCCAGGACAGTTTAAAGGACACAGACTTGAAATTTTGTCTAACAAGCATCATCATTGGTATGATGAGGCCAAGATATCTAATGGGAACTTAAGCTAAATTATTATAATTATAGCATCCAGATAGAGAAAAGTAACTACTCCCTTCCACTTAGAATATTCTGTCAAATGCTCCACAGCTTTTCCTATGTGCTGACTTATCTCCTGATTAAGATGTTTTGCCAGTCATAATTACCAAAAGAAACCTGTTTCTTTTTTACTTTTTTATTGAATTTATTGAGGTGACATTGATTAAAAATTTATATATGTTTCAGATGTATGATTCTATAATGGGAACCTAGCATTCTTAGAACATTAGAAAAGGAGAATGTTGGAAGGGCTTAAGAAAAGGGTGCCTAAACAAAAGAGCCTGAATATGATACTGGCCATTCAAAAAAAAAAAAAAAAAAACAAGCAAAAATCCTTCTGATCTATGAGGCCTAACAAAAGTACTCTAATGCTAACCCACATGTACCAGAAAATATCTGGATGGTAAACATTACTTTTATTGGCAATGTGCCCTTGGTTATCAGAAGGAAGCTCCAACGTTTACACGGGGCATTGTGGACATAGTCCATGCCCAGAAAACAAGGAAATTAAAGCAGGCCACCATTTTCTTAGAAATATTGCAAGAAAATTAGAAGGAGAAGGGGGACCTAAAGGTAAAAAGAAAGGAGCCACTAGACACCAATGTGCCTATTGGAAAAAGGAAAGCAATTGGAGAAAGGACTGCTCAAACCTCAAAAAGAAAAATACAAATAAAAAATTAAAAACCTTTGCTAGCTGTGGGATATTTAAACTATGGAATTTTATACAGTTGTAAAAAAGGAAGGATCTCTTAACCTTTGGGACAGCATGGATGGACCTGGAAAATATTATGCTAAGTGAAATAAGCCAATCTGAGAAAGACACATATCACATGATCTCACTTACTTGTGGAATGTAATGAACAAAAAGGATTGACCAACAAAATAAGACCTGAATCATGGAGGCATGGAACAGACTGACATACCTCGATGTGGGGTTGGGGAGATGAGAAGAGATAAAGCAAAGAACATATATAATTATATGCACAGTCCATGGACACAGGCAATAAGATAGTGAAGAACTGGGGGGCTGGGGGAGGTAGGAGCTTGGAGGAGAGGGTAAAAGGGGGGGGGGAGATATCTGTAATACTGTCAATAATAAAAATATATTTAAAATAAAAAAGAAATAAGTAGAATTGTATTCTGTAAAATGCAATATTATACCTAAAGGTAACTCTTGAAAAGAAATAGAGCATAAATTGGAAAAGATTTTTAATGAAAAAAGGCAGACATGAAACAATAATAATTACCACCATCAGGTAATTTTCCACCTCCTGTGCAACACCCCACACCAAAAATGCAACTAATACACTGGACATATTTCATACTTCTAAACTGGACTGGAAGAACTAAGTAATTTTAAACTACAGTGTGTCCCAAAAAATGTATACAAACTTTAAGAGCTGATAGGTCAATTTTGAAAATGAAATATATTTTAATAAACACTGCCTTCAAAATTAAAAACTAAAAATGCTTGCCGAGAAATATTAGAAAGAAAAGACAAATCTTATGACAAATGAGGAGGCCAAGAGGCTCCCCTATATACCTCCCGACCTATTACTATCTCCCCAAAGGCGCCCCCAGTACAATAGACAGTGTATGGAAGCTACATACTCAGTGCTAAATACAAAACTAACCAAAAACATTCAGCTGCAGTGTTTGTTACTGGAGCGTCTAGGCAATTACAAAAACAGGTGTTCCTTCAACCTCTAAAATAACAGCTTGGGGATAAAAAACTGACGCGTTTTTTTTCTGTATGCCAGACTACCCCCATTCCATGGTTGGGTCAAGATTTACTTTGTACGTGCCCCTGGATCCGGGCGAGGTTGGGACCCGGTTCAGGGTGAGGCTGCGCACCCCTGGGTCCGGATGAGGCCGCACTCCCCTGGGTCCGGGTGAGGCCACACGCCCCTGCGTCCAGGTGAGGCTGGGTCCCGGGCCCCGGTGAGACCGCACGCCCCCGGGTCTGGGTGAGGCCACGCGCCCCTGGGTCCGGGGGGGACCGCACGCCCCTGGATCCGGGTGAGGCCGCGCGCCCCTGGGACTGGGTGAGGCCACGTGTCCCGGGGCCCGGGTGATGCTGGGTCCCAGGTCCAGGTGAGGCTGTTCCCCTGGGTCTGGGCGAGACCAAACCAGAGGGAGTCGGACCTGCATTACCACCATTTGTCCTCCATCCAGAACTGAAAAGTCAGTGCCGACATGTACACATAAGGAACTGGTGGACATTGAAATTGGGTCTCAAAAGAACTGTTGGCCCAGAAAGAAATTCACTACAGACTGATTCATTTGCCTGTCAGCATAACTATTATTGCTCGTCTCACATTCGGTTCTTATAAGTATATTTCTAGTAACACATGATCTCACTCATCTAGGGATAATGAGGAACAACATAGACTGATGAACAAGAACAGAACCAGAAACAAGGAGGCATCGATCGGACTGTCTGGCCTCAGAGGGAGGGTAGGGGAGGGTGGGAGTAGGGGGGAGAGATCAACCAAAGGACTTGTGTGCATGCATATGAGCCTAACCAATGGTTAAGGACAACAGGGGCGTGGGGGCATCCTTGGGGAGGGGTGTGGGATGAGAATGGGGGGATGAGGACAGATATGTGACACCTTGATCAATAAAGAAATTAAAAATAAATAAATAAATAAAAAGATTTACTTTGTAAATTGTATACACAATAACTTTTTCCCCTGAGAAGCCGCAGTTATGTTTAGAAGTTCTGCTGGAACATGCTTTCCATTCCTGGAAGGACCCAGAAGTGAATTCTTCCCACCCAAGATCTACAAGCAGGTTGATTGAGCCATTTGGGCCAAGGGAACCCCATGTAGGGCAATTAATATCCAACCCATAAAAATTAACCTGAAAGAAGGGATGCAGGTTCCACAGAGGAAACAATACTCCCTTAAAAGGAAGCTTTAGAGGGAATTCAACCAGTATTGCAGAAATTCTTAAAATTAGAATTAATTTGGCCAAATGAGTCTCCCTATAATACCCCATTTTGTCAGTCAAAAAGCCCCAATCTGCTTAATACTAATTTGTAAAGGATTTTAGGGCCATAAATGCTGTTGACCAGGACGTTCATCCTATGGTGCCCAACCCTTACATTTGTTTATCTTCTTTTATCTCTTTTTTCAGTGTCCTATAATTTTCTGAGTACAGGTCCTTTACGTCCCTGGTTACATTTATTCCAGGGTATCTTAATGTTTTTGTTTCAATGGTAAATGGGATTTCTTTTGTGTTTCTTTGTTTCTCTTTCTATGAGTTCATTATTGGTGTATAAAAAAGCCATACATTTTTGGTTGTTAATTTTATATCCTGCTACATTGCCGAATTAATTTATTAATTCTAGTAGTTTTTTTATGGAGTATTTAGGATTTTCTATGTACAATATCACATCATTTGCGAATAATGACAATTTTACTTCTTTTCCAATTTGGAAGCCTTTTATTTCTTCTTCATATCTGATTACTATGAATAGCAGTTCCAGTAATGTCAAATAGGCATGGTAAAAGTGACTTGTTGCTGTTTTTAGTGGAAATGGTTTTAGTTTTGCCCATTGAGTATGATGTTGGCTATAGGTTTGTCATATATGTCTTTTATTATGTTGAGGTCTGATCCCTCTATTCCCATTGGCTTAGAATTTTTGTCAGGAAAGGATGTTGGATGTTGTCAAATGCCTTTTCTGGATCATTTGATATGATTATGTAATTTTTATCTTTTGAATTTTATTTAATTGTTTAAAGTATTACACATACTACTACATATATCTCTGTTTTTTTTTCCCCATTAACCTTCCCCAACCTCCCATACCTCCTGTCACATGCCCTCATCCCACCCCTCGAGTGACCTGTATCCATTGGATGTGCTTATATGCATGCATACAAATTCTTCGGTTGATCTCTTTGCCCCCCACAACACTTCCCAGGCTTCCCGCTGTAATTTGACAGGCTGTTCGATGCTTTACTACCTCTGTATCTACCTTTTTATTAATCAGGATATAATGTTCATTATTTTCCATAAATGAATGAGATCATGTGGTATTTTTCTTTCTTTGCCTGGCTTATTTCACTTAGCATAATGCTATCCAGTTCCATCCATTCTATTGCAAATGGTAAGAATTCCTTCTTTTTTATAGCAGCAAAGTATTCCATTGTATAGATGTACCATAGTTTTCTAATCCATTTATCTGCTGATGGGCATTTAGGCTGTTTTCAAATCACAGCTATGGTGAATTGTGCTGCTATGAACATAGGTGTGCATATATCCTTTAGAATGGTGTTTCTAGTTTCTTGGGAAATATTCCTAGAAGTGGGGTTACTGGGTCAAATGGGGGTTCCATTTTTAATTTTTTGAGGAAACTCCATACTGTTCACCACAGTGGCTGCACCAGACTTCATTCCCACCAGCAGTGCACAAAGGTTCCTTTTTCTCCACATCCTCACCAGCACTTTGATTTGCTGATGATAGCCACTCTGACAGGTGTGAGATGGTACCGCATTATCGTTCTGATTTGCATCTCTCAGATGATTAGTGACTTTGAGCATGTTTTCATATGTCTCTTGGCTTGCCTTCTGTCTTCTTTCAAAAAGTATCTATTTAGATCCGTTGCTCATTTTTTTATTGGATCATTTATCTTCCTTTTATTGAGTTGTATGAGTTCCATGAAAATGTTGGAGATTAAACCTTTATTAGTGATAATATTTGCAAATATGTTCTCCCATTGAGTGGTCTTTCTTGTTTTGTTGATGGTTTCTTTTGTTGTGCAAAAGCTTTTTATTTTGATGTAGTCCCATTTGTTTATTTTCTCTTTAGCTTCCATTGCCCTAGGGGCAGTATTGGTGAAGAAGTTCTTTTGGCATATGTATGAGATTTCTCTGCCTGTGGATTCCTCTTTATTTTTATGGTTTCCCGTCTTATGTTTAAGTCCTTTATCCATTTTGAGTTCATTTTTGTGTATGGTGTAACTTGGTGGTCTAGATTCATATCTTGCATGTATCTGTCCAATTTTCCCAACACCATTTATTGAAGAGACCATCTTGACTCCATTGTATGTCCATGCTTCCTTTGTGGAATATTAATTGGTCATAGTGGGTTGGGTCGATATCTGGGTTCTCTATTCTATTCCATTGGTCTATATGTCTGTTCTTGTGCCAGTACTAGGCTGTTTTGAGAACAGTGGTTTTATAATACAGCTTGAAATCTGGTATTGAGATCCCACCTACTTTGTTCTTCTTTCTCAGGATATCTCTGGCTATTCGGGGTCTTTTTTTAATCCAGATTAATTTTTGGAGAGATCTTTCTAGGTCTGTGTAATATGCCATTGGTATTTTAATGAGGAGTGCATTAAATCTATAGATTTCTTTGGGTAGTATGGACATTTTAATGATGTTGATTCTACCAATCCATGAATATGGTATGCTCTTCAATCTTTTTATGTCTTTCTCTATCTCTTTTTTCAGTGTCCTGTAGTTTTCCGCATATAGGTCTTTTACCTCCTTAGTTAAGTTTATTACTAAGTATCTTAAATTTTTTAGTGTGATGGTAAATGGGATTGCTTTTTTAGTCTCTCTTTCTGTAAGTTCACTATTGGTGTATAGAAATGCCATAGATTTCTTGGCATTAATTTTGTATCCTGCTACATTGCTGAATTCATTTATTAAGTCTGGTAGTTTTTTTGATAGAGTCTTTAAGGTTTTCTATGTACAGTATCATGTCATCTGCAAATAAAGAGGGTTTTACTTCTTTTTTTACAAATTGGATGCCATTCATTTTTTCTTGTCTGATCACAATGACTATTATTTCCAGTACGATGTTAAACAGGAGTGGTGAGAGTGGGCATTCCTGTCTTTTCCTGTTCTTAGGGGAAATCATTTTAGTTTTTGTCCATTGAGTATGATGTTGGTTGTGGGTTTGTCGTATATGGCTTTTATGATGTTGAGGTATGATCCTTCTATTCCCACCTTGCTGAGAGTTTTTATCAAGAAAGGGTGTTGGATTTTGTCAAATGCTTTTTCTGCATCAATTGATATGACAATGTGGTTTTTATCTCTCAATTTGTTTACGTGATGTATCACGTTTATTGATTTGCAGATATTGTACCATCCTTGCATCCCTGGGATAAATCCTACTAGGTCATGGTGTATGATCTTTCTGATGTACTGCTGGATCTTATGTGCTAGAATTTTGTTGAGGATTTGGGCATCTATGTTCCTGAGGGATATTGGCTTGTAATTCTCTTTCATTGTGTTGTCTTTATCTGGTTTTGTTATTAGGGTGATAATGGCTTCATAGAAGGAGCTTGGAAGTGTTCCTTCATCTTGAATTTTTTGGAATAGTATGAGGAGGATAGGTTTTAGCTCTTCATTGAATGTTTGCTAAAATTCCCCTGTGAAGCCGTCTGCTCCCAGGCTTTTGTTTGCTGGAAGCTTTTTGATGACTGCTTCAATTTCTTCCATGGTTATTGGCCTATTGATATTTTTAGATTCTTCCTGATTGAGTTTTGGAAGGTTGTATTTTTTAAGGAATATATCTATTTCCTCCCAGTTGTCCAGTTTGTTGGAATAGAGTTGTTCGTAGTATTTTTTCACAATCCTTTATACTCCAGTGGGGTTTGTTATTTCTCCTCTTTCATTTCTGATTTTGTTTATTTGGGTCCTCTCTCTTTGCTTTTGTTGAACCTTGCTAGAGGTTCATCAATCTTGTTTATCCTTTCAAAGAAACAGCTCTTGGTTTTGTTGATCTGTATTGATTTTTTGGTATCTGTGTCATTTATCTCCTCTCTGATCTTTATTATTTCCTTCCTTCTGCTTACACTGGGATTTTCTTGTTGCCTACTTTCTAACTTTTTTTGTTATAGGGTTAGTTAATTTATTACCATTGTTTCTTGTTTTTTTGCTATAGCCTTGTAGAGCTATGAACTTCCCTCTCAAGACTGCTTTCGCTGTATCCCATAGATTTTGGATTGTTGTGTTTTCATTGTCGTTTGTTGCCATGATGTTTTTTATTTCTTCTTTGATATTTCTGGTAACCCAGTCATTGTTTAATAGCATGCTTTTTAGTCTGCATGTGTTTGATTTTTTTAGATTGTTTTTATTGTAGTTGATTTCTAGTTTTATGCCACTGTGATCTGAGAAGATGCTTGATATGATTTCTATCTTCTTGAATTTGAAGAGACTTTGCCTGTGACCCAATATATGGTCTATCTTTGAAAAGGACCCATGTGCACTTGAGAAGAATGTATATTCTGTGGCTTTTGGGTGAAATGTTCTGAAGATGTCAATTAATTTCATCTGGTCTAGTGAGTCATTTCGGATTGATGTTTCTTTGCTGATTTTTTGTTTAGAGGATATGTCCAATGGTGATAGTGGGGTATTAAAGTCCCTTTCTATGATTGTATTGCTGTCAGTCTCTCCCTTGATATACTCCAGAAGTTTTTTTTTATTTATTATGTATTTGGGTGCTCCTGCATTGGGTGTGTATATGTTTCTCAGAGTTATTTCTTCTTTTTGGATTGCTCCCTTTCATATTATGAAGTGGCCTTCCTTATCTCTTTTTATGTCCTTCACTTTGAGATCTAATTTGTCAAATTTAAATAATGCTACCCCAGCTTTTTTTTTCATTTCCATTCTCCTTAAAAACCTTTTTCCATCCCTTCACCATCAGTCTTTGTGCAACTTTTTTTCTGAGGTGTGTTTCCTGTAGACATCAGATATATGGGTCATGTTTTCTTATCCACTCAGTTACCCTATGTGTTTTGATTGGGGCATTTAATCCATTTACATTTAAAGTTATTATTGATAGGTACTGGTTTTTCACCATTTTTATTCTTTACCCCTGTGTTCCTTCTTTGCTTCTTATTTCTTCTTTTTACAGCAGATCCTTTAGCATTTCTTGCATTGCTGGTTTGGTGGTAATAAACTCCCTTAGTCCTTTTTTGTCTGTGAAGCTCCTGTTTACACCCTCAATTTTGATTGATAGCCTTGCGGGGTATAGTATTCTTGGATTCAGACCCTTTCTTTGAATGACTTTTTATATTTCATTCCATTCCGTTCTTGCCTGATGTGTTTCTGTTGAGAAATCAGTTGCTAGTCTGATGGGGGATCCGTTGTAGGTAATTTTTGTCTCTCTCTGGCCGCTTTTAAGATTCTCACTTTGTCTTTGGTGTTTGCCAATGTAATTATAATGTACCTTGGTGTCGGTCTTTTGGGGTTCATTTTGTTTGGAACTCTGTGATCTTCTTGGATTTGTTTGAGTTTTTTCTTCCCTATATCAGGCAACTTTTCTGTCTTTATTTCTTCAAACATGTTTTCTATTCCTTGCTTAGTTTCCTCTCCTTCTGGGACCCCTATTATGTGGATGTTGTTTCGTTTTGATTTGTCCCAAAGATTCCTTAGGCTCTCCTTATGCTTTTTAATTGTTTTTCTAGAAGATGCTCTACTTGGGTATTTTTTCCTACCTTGTCTTCTAGCTCACTGAAGCAGTCCTCTGCTTCTTCTAGTCTACTGTTGATGCTTTCTATTGAGTTCTTTATAGCAGCGATGTCATTTTTTATTTCTTCTTGGTTCTTTTTCATTTCCTCGTGGTTCTTACACATATTGTCGAATTTGTCTTCCATTCTTTTCAGCCACCTTATGACCATTTCTCTGAATTCTTTCTGTGACATATTGCTTGCCTCCATTTCATTTACTTCCTTTTCTGTTGATGCCTGCTTTTCTTTTATATGCGGGCTGTTTCTTTGTCTCCCCATGATCTCTCTTCTCTGGGTGTCTGGTTATGTAGTTCTCTCTCTCCTTATCCCAGGTGAAATCTGACCTTTCCATGAGGAAGTTCAGAGCTCCTCCAAATATGCGTGCTCGCACCACTTGTTGACTGGTGTTCCCGGGTTTGCAGATGTTCGCTGGGTGCTGTTGTTGTATATTCCCTGGATTTTCAGGATACCGACAGCATCCACTCTCCCCTTCAAGATGGTGCAGTCTATGAGTCAGAGCCAGTCGCTCTGGAAGGCATCCCAGCTGCAGTGGAGGCTGCCCGGTCAGGGAAATCCTGTCTGGCAATCCCCCACAGTCCCCTGGAGTATATCTGTCCCTCAACTCACAAACACTCCCCGTGCAACCACACACTCTCCCTTTGTTCTCTCACTCACACACTATCTTGTAGTCTGCCTTCCCATTGGCAACCATCTTCCTTCCTTGATTATGTAATTTTTATCTCTCAATTTTTTAAGTGATATTTAACGTTTTTTGATTTGCAGCCCTAGAATAAATACTACATGGTCATGGTGTATGATCTTTTTAATGTAATTCTAGACCTGATTTGATAGAATTTTGTTGAGGATTTTAGCATCTATGTTCATCAGGGATATTGGCCTGTAATTCTCTTTCTTTATAGTGTCCTTAACTTGGTTTTTGGATTAGGGTAATGCAGGCCTAAGCTGAAGTCTGGTTGTGGTGGCTCGGAGCATGCCCCCTGTGTGTGTCCACTGGGGGCCTGCTAACAGCTGCACCATGGAGGCTTGGACCATGCACCCCTGTGTGTTGTTCTCTCAGGCTTGGGCCATGCCTGGCCCCTCCTCCTGAGCTGGTCGTGACTGTTACAGTGTCCTGACCTAATTTTCATATTACTTCTTTATATGTACAGATAATGAACTCTTAGAAAGAGAAATTAGAATATCAATCCCATTTACTATTGCAACAACAAAAATTTAAATACTTAGTAATAAACTTAACCAATGAGGTAAATAAAAGACCTAAACTCGGAAAACTACAGGACATTTTTTAAAAAAGATATAGAGGAAGATATTAACAAGTGTAAGAATATACCCTGTTCATGGATTGGTAAAATCAACATAATTAAAATGTCCATAATACCCAAAGCAATCTACAGATTCAATACAACCCCCATTAAAATACAAATGGCATATTTCACAGATCTAGAACAAATACTACAAAAATTTATATGGCACCACAGTAGAAACGAAATAGCCTCAGCAATCATGAGAAAGAAGAAAAAAGTTGGAGGAATCACAATACCAGATATCAAGCTATACTACAAAGCCACTGTACTACTAAAATAACCTGCTATTGGTACAAGGACAGGCGTATAGACCAAAGGAACAGAACAGAGACACCAGAAATTGACCTAAACCATTATGCTGAATTAATATTTGATAAAGGAGGCAAGAGCATACAATGGAGTGAAGATAGTCTCTTCAATAAATGGTATTGGGAAATCTGGACAGGTACGTGCAAAAGAAATGAAACTAGAACACCAACTTATACTATACACAAGAATAAACTCAAAGTGAATAAATGACTGAAATGTAAGTCTTGAAACCATAAAAATCTCAGAACAAAACATAGGCAGCAAAATCTTAGACATGTCTCTTAACAGTATGTTTACCAGTATATCTCCTGAGCAAAGGTAACTAAGGAGAAAATAAACAAGTGGGATTACATCAAAATATAAAGCTTCTGCATAGTAAAAGAAACCATCAACAAAATGAAGAGAGCCTACTGCATGAGAGGACATGTTTGCTAGTGATATATCCAGTATGGGGTTAATCTTCAAAATATATAGGGAGCTAATACAACTTAACAAAAAGAAGACAAACACTTCAATTTAAAAATGGGCAAAGAACCTAAATAGACACTTCTCCAAAGTGGACATACAGAAGGCCAAGAGGCAAATGAAAAATGCTCAAAATCACTAAATAATCTGAGAGATGCAAATAAAAACAACAATGTGGTATCACCTCACACCTGTCAGAATGGCTATCATCAACAAATCAACAAATGGCAAGTGTTGGCAAGGATGTGGAGAAAAGGGAAACCTAGTACACTGCTGGTATGAATCAGACTGGTGCAGCCTCTATGGAAAACAACGTGGGATGTCCTCAAAAAATAAAAAATGGAACTCCCTTTTGACCCAGTGATTCCCACTTCTACAAATATATCCTAAGAAATCAGAAACACCAATCAGAAAGAATATATGCACCTCTATGTGCAAAGCAGCACAATTTATACTAGCTAAGATTTGGAAACAGCCCAAGTGCCCATCAGCAGATGAGTGGATAAAAATGCCGTGATACATTTACACAATGGAATATTACACAGCTGTAAAAAGAAAGAACTATTACCATTTGCAACAGCGTAGATGGACCTGGAGAGTATGCTAAGCAAAATAAGCCAGTCAGAAAAAGATAAGTATCACATGATCTCACTCATATGTGGAACCTAATGAATAAAATAGACTGATGAACAAAATAGATCCAGAATCATAGAAGCATGAAACAGATTGTCAAACCTCAAAGGGAAGGCAGTAGTTGGATTGGGGTGTGGATGGGAAAAGATCAACCAGATAACTTGTATGTATATATTAATGACCCATGGACACAGACAATAGGTTGGTGAAAGCCTGTGATGAAGGGCAGGGGCAGGGTGGGAGAGGTCAATTGGAAGAGGGAGGGGACATATATAATATTTTTAACAATAAAGATAAAAAACCAAATTCAATGAAAACTACATGGATCTTGGCGACTTTAATCTACTGGGAAGACTGATAAACACATAATAAAGAATATCCTTGCTAAAATATGCCAGGAAAAACATTTGAAATTGGACAAGGCATTCCCTATTGCTTTGAACCGAATTAGGGTAGTGCCCCAAAGTTCCCTTAAATTAAACCTATTTCAAATAGTTTATGGGAGACCCTTCTTACTTTCTCTTTTGATTCTAACATTAATAAAATGTTTAAAAATATTTAGGGCAAATACTATCAATATTTAGTACAACATTTAGGGCAAACACTAACAATGTTGCACAGGTTTTCTCATTGCAGCTCCTTATACTTGTCTGATGAGCCCTTACACCTGTTCTAGCCAAATGACTGAATCTTACTAAAGACCTGGGAGACTCAAGGTTTGAAAACCAGTTATACAAACAATGGACGGGTCCCTATCACATCCTGCTGGCATCACTCTTCCCTAAAGCAAATAGAAATCAAGCCTTGGATGCAGCAAACTCAGATAAGGCAGGCGAACCTCCTAAGGATGAGTCAGATCTTGCTACTGCTATTGATACTGGAATGGAAAGTTGGACCTGTACTCCTGAGATTTAAAATTAAAAGTGAAAAAGTATAGCACTTCTCAAAGCTAAGTTACAATGTTTCTGTTGGTATTTCATTATTTGTTTTTACAATTGCTATTCTTTATGACATGCTTGGACTTATAACGCCTTTGTCAGCATTTCCCAGAGAGTGGCTTCCTCAGCAAATTTATCCTGCTGTTGGATGTGCCACCCAAAGCCATGCTTACGATTAGATCATGGGGATCCTTTAGGCTCTCCAATTTCTGATTTCACTACAATTCCCACTGAACTTGAAGGCATACCCCTCACTAAATATTTCTACATAATAGGTCGCACTTTGGAAGCCCATCTGCAACACCACCTCTTGAAAAATGAAGGAGTCTACCAGGCTTACTTGTTCAACAGTGCCAACCTCTATACATTATGTATGCCCACTTCCAAAGATAGCAAACCTTTTCCCCTGTAAAGATTTCCTTTCACTCTTGACCGCCTTCTTCCTTTAGTAGACAGCAAGAGGCTCCAGACCTTGATATAGGTAAGACAATGCCCCTTGACAGCAGAAAGAGACTACAGAAGATGAGACCTCCATCATTTTACCTGTGTAAGATTAAAAGGATCCAGAGTTGTGAAGGGGGTAATTGTTACCATAGGAAGCCATCAGTTGGAGTGTGGTCCCAGCTGGCCACTTGGGAGGGGAGGGCCACATAGAGGATGCACAGATGATGTGGGGTCCAGGGGTGCCCTGCAAGTTCCAATTGGCTCCCCTGGATGTGTGAGCATCATGTCGAGCATTGGAAGTGGGGTGAGGGATGCAACACCACCCTTCCCACTACTGTAGACATTCAGGAAATGCCATGGAGTCTCCCACATTGGCCAAGATGGTACAGGGGGTCGTTCTCACACCAAGTGTGCCAAAAGCTAGAATGATTAATGGACAGGGACTGAGAATTACAAAAGCTAGCAATATAACTGGATAGAAAAAAATCCCCTCCCTCCATATCCCTATAAGAACTGCAGGCTTGACCAAGAAGTGGGGATGGTCTTTCAGACAAAAGTACACCATTATCTCAGGCTATGGCACCTGAATAAAATCTCTTTACTATTTAAATAGCACCTGTCTCACAAACTTGGCTTTAGTTGCAGCAGGCAGCCAAACCTGCATTTTTGGTAACACTGGGAGTTTCACTAATTGTAATCTGTCCAGATTCTCAATTTTTCCTGATTCAATTTTAGAGGATTGTATGTTTCTAAGAAGTTAGACAATTCATCCAGATCATCCAACTTGTTGCTAAATAGTTGTTCATAATATTTTCTTACATTTTTTTATTTCTATGGTGTCAGTTATTACTTCTCTTTAATTGCTAATTTTATTTATTTGGATCTTCTCTCTTTATTCTTGATGTGTTCGGTTAAAAGTTTATCTTTTCAAAGAACAAGATCTTGGTTTTATTGATCTTTTGTGTTTTTTAGAGATATTATTTCACTTATTTCTGCTCTGATTTTTATTGTTTCCTTTCTTATACTCACTTTGGGTTTTATTTGTTGTTCTTTTTTTAGTTACTTTAAGTGTAGAGTTTTATTTGATATTTTGTTTGTTTGCTTCTTGAGGTAGGCCTACAATGTTATGAATTTCCTTCTTAAGACTACTTTCAATGTGTCCCATAGATTTTGGGTTGTTGTGTTCTCATTTTCATTTGTTTCAAAGTATTATCTGATTTTTTTTTCCTTGAACTTGTTGTTAATCCATTTATTGCTTAGTAAAATGTTATTTAGAAATCATGTCTTTGTGTCTTTTTTTTTCATTTTTTTTCTTGTGATTGATTTCTAGTTGTATATAATTATGGTCAGGTTGACATGATTTCAATCTTCTTAAATTTATTGAGACTTATTGTCTGTCCCAATTTGTGGTCTATCATAGAAAATGTTCCATGTCCACTTGAAAAGAATGTATATTCTATTGCTTTGGGGTAAAATGCTCTGAAGATATCAATTAGATCCATCTGATCTAAGGTCTTGTTTTCTTATCTATTCAGATACCCTATATTATTTGTTATGCACAAAATAGTATTACAAGAAATATTAAAGGCCATTTAAGAAGAAGAAGAGAAAGAGGAGGAGGAGGAGGAGGAGGAGGAGGAGGAGGAGGAGGAGAAGAAGAAGAAGAAGAAGAAGAAGAAGAAGAAGAAAGAAGAAGAAGAAGAAGAAGAAGAATTTGATAAATTTACATTTAAAGTGATTTTTGATAGAAACATATTTATTGCCATTTTATTTTTTTAACTAAGTTTCTTCTTCTTCTTCTTCTTCTTCTTCTTCTTCTTCTTCTTCTTCTTCTTCTTCTTCTTCACATCATCATCTTCTTCTTCTCTTCTTCTTCTCTAATGGCATTTAATATTTCTTGTAATAATGTTTTGTGCATAACAAGCTCCTGTAGCTTTTTTTTTTGTCTGGGAAGCTCTTTATTTCTCCTTCAATTTTAAATGATAGCCTTGCTGGGTAAGGTAGTCTTGGTTATAGGACTTTGCTTCCCTCATTTTGAATAAATCATGCCAATCTTTTCTGGCCTTAAATGTTTATGTTGAGAAATATGATGACAAAATAATGGGAGCACCCTTATAGGTAACCAACTGTCTTTCTTTTGCTTCTTTTTAGATTATCACTTTGCTTTTAAACTGTGCCATTTTTATTATGAAGTGCCTTAGTGTTGGCCTCTTGGGTTTATATAGTTTGGGACACTCTGTGCTTCCTGGACTTGTATGTCTTTTACTTTCACCAGGTTAGGAAAATTTTCAGTCATTATTTGTACAAATAGACTCTTGATCCTTTGCTCTCTCTATCTTCTCTTTCTGGTACCCTTATTATGCAGATGTTATCCATCATGTTTTCACAAAGGGTCCTTAAACTATTCTCATTTTATTTTATTTTTTCTCCTTTGCTATTTTTTCTACCCTGTCTTTTATATCACTGATCAGATATTCTGCTTAATCCAACTTACTGTTTATTTCTCCCAGTGTATTCTTCATTTCATATATTGTATTCTTCATATCTGATTGGTTTTTGTTTATGCTGAAGAACATCCTTATAACCATTGCTTTAAACTCTATATTTGATAACTTTCTTGCCTCTATTTCATTTAACTCTTTTTCTGGAGGTTACTCCTGTTCGTTAATTTGGGGCATGTTTCTTTGTCTCCAAATTTTGACTGCCTTTTTGTGTTTGTTTCTATGTATTAGATAATTCTGCTATGATTCCAAGTATTAGTGGGGTGGTCTTATGTAGTAGCTGTCCTGTGGGTCCAGTGGTGTGATCTCCATGATTACCTGAGTTATGTGCTTTAGGAATATCCCTTGTGTGGTTTAATGTGGTCCTCCTGTTGCAATTGAGTCTTGATTGCTATTGGCCTATTCATATATGTGAAAAATCCTTCAGAATGGCTAACTGTGAGGCTCAACCCCGATCACAGCATGTGAGTTGTTGTGCAGGTACTAACTGCAAACTCAGCAGAATTTGGTTCCTGCCGAGATCTCCCTTTGGATATGCCACTTATGAAGCTTACTGGAACTTACTCCAATGTCTGAAGCTAACCATTGATGTGGTGGTTCTGGGGCCTATTGGGAAGGGCTCTGTTGCATGCCAATATCTGCTGGTGGCAAATTCCAGCAGGTCATAATTATGCAAGAACTTCATCAGAAAGTTGATGGACCTTGGGGCTTCAGCAAGGCTGAAGATCTGTAACGACTTTAGGCATTTCCCCTAACCTGATAATGTTTTCCTCTTTATCTGATGCTGGCAGAATAACTGAAGGAATTTCCCCTAACCTGATAATCTTTTCTTGTTTATCAAACTTTACCTGTTTGCATTCCTAGAGGGCCAATGTGTTTTCCAGCAAATAAAAAGACCTGGGTGCGGAGATTCGGAGAGTCCACTTCACTAGAAAGTGGAGCCTCCCATGATTTCCCCATGCCTCCCAAATTTATATTTCTTGTCTAGTCTCTCTATTCATTTACATGCAGCCCTTCTCCAGATTCCTGAACCCTTAGCATTTATGGCGCCTCAGTGAGAAACATCTAGAGAAGATTTGCCAGAGCGAAGAGAAGAAGTTAATAACCAGTAAAGGTGGGTATGAATCATCAGTAAAGGTGGGGTTCATCGGTAAATTCAGAGGGGAGATTCACTGCACGTAAAGCCCATGCCAAGCTTTGGAATTAGTGATCCAGAGTGGGCTGGAACGTATTTTGTTTCAAGCCAGCCCATAATGGGGAAGAATTTGATAAAAATTGTAAAGAAATTAAAATGGCAAAAGGTACTTTTTTAAATCAGGCTCAAGGAAAAAGAGTGCTGTTGTCATCTTTAGGTGGGGTCTTGTTCTGCTTCTAGTGTGGAAAGACTTGGCAGCTAGAGAGGGTGGAGCTGTTAATCCTCTCACCAGGGAACTCTCTGATGCTTTGTTTAAAAATTACCATAGGATGCCTTGGGACAGGCAGATTTTAGCTAAAATAACTTTAAAGGGTAGTCAATGCTATAGAGAGACATTTCCAGGAAAAGAGCTGTGATTTGTTGGGTCTTGTCTATATGTTTTTTTATTGTGGTTTTTATCTTTCATTTTTGTTTAGTTTAATGCCTTTATTGTTAGTCTATTAAGCATGCCTTTAGTTTAATAAGAAAAGAAACTCGGCCAAACCATTTACTGAATTTCCCCAAAGCAAACAGGATGTGGGGGTGGTGAGGCATGTGGTCAAGGGTGTCCTAGGAGACAAAGGAAGGTAAAGGTAAAATTTAGCAGAATTTAGGAATGCATCCGGGATTTCTGTACTTGTAAAGAGAGAAAGCTAACTTAAAACAAAAAGCACGCACCATCTGATTTTGGATTTTAGATAGTTTTGGGCTAAGTTTAAATCTCTTTGTGGATCCTATAGAATAAACCCCGAGATTGTTTTTCTCAAAAGAAAAAAGATGGTGAAGATGACCCCCCCAAAAAAAGAAAAAAAATACAAGCTGGTTGTAAGCAATAAGATTGGTATTTCCATAATAAAGGGTAGTTTTTGAATAATAATGGACCACATTCCAAAGTTAACATTAAGGCCACCAGAAAGTCAGTAAATTTTCTCTGTTACAGAATTTGCCAAAGTAAATGCCTTGGATAATAATAATTGTCTTTAAAATCTCAAAATTATTAAAACACAGGTAAATAAATATAACTAAGATAAAGGATTTGTGGTAGAGCTTTTCAGTAATCAGTATAGGTATATCGATAAGGAAGGTCCAGTAGCCCAGGTGAAGACTGGCTGTGCCCTTTGTTAATGGAGGGGGCTAGTTTCCCACTGGCAGCAACTTCTAAAGAAAGAATGTGGTGATTTTACATTTAAATAGACCAGGCTTGCTTCCAACACCATTGGCAACTTAAAACTTTGGAGTTTGCTGAATTAAATAATAAAATTTATTAAATACTTAGGTATTTTGAAATGACATAATACTGAAATGTTAATCTGAGTTTGCCTTATATGAAAAATCTAGAGAACAAAATTGAATCTATTTAATTTAAAATGCCTTGTATTTTATTTTTGAAATATATTCTTAAAAATATGAAGTTATTGATCTTGAAAGGAAAAGTGGATCTTGTCAGAGGCCTGAAAATCCACAGCTGCGGTGACCGCTGAACAGCTGTAAGCCCCAGAACACCGGTCCTAGGTGGTGTGAACGCTTGGACTCAAAGAAGCTCTTCAATCCACCACAGAAAGGTAAGATTTCGCAGGGATAGGGTGAGGTCTCTAGTCCTGGCAGAAGAAAGAAACGCACATGCACTGCGGGAGTTGGAGGACCAGGGAGGTCTGAGCCTGGAGAAACACGTGGCTGTGAGACCAGTGTGATCCGTGATTGTGAAAGGGGGGTCCTCAGAGCTGCAAACAGGGGGGATCTCTAAAGAGCAACCCATTTTTATCTGATGCTGAGGGATAGCCTGGGAGTTTCAGGGGTGTGCAGTCTGCTTGGACTTGCCCACCACCCTCTGCAAACCGGTTGAGTGCCACAGAGAAAAAAAGGCTAGAGAGGCCTTAGAGTCCTGGAAATCAACCCAGAAACACTGCCACCCAGAGGCTGAATCACAAATTGACCCTAGTGTAATAAAAAATAAAGGAATACCAGAAATTAAGACACCGCCTGCTTAAAAATCAGGACTGGATTACAACATTGAGGAGCAGTGAAACGCAGGGAACTGCAATACTGTCCGGATTGGGAAACAGGCTTGCCAAACAGAACAATAGAGGAAGTGAATGACCTTCACTACTGCACATTTTATTTTATTTATTTTTAATTTTAATTTTTTTTATTTTCATTTTTTGCATCATTTACTTAAGAAACTATTTTTTCTTTTTTCCTCACTTGATTTAACTTTGTAACTATTACATTTTTATTTGCAATCAGCATTATTACTACTACTATTTTACCTTTTTTATTTTATTTATTTTTGTTTTTTTATTAATTTTTTTTAAAGTGTAATTTTATTTTCTCTTTATTTTACTTCAGGATTAGTGTTCTACATTCTATTTTCATCTTTTCTTCACCATCATTTTATTCTATCTCTACTTTACCTTTATGCCATCACTCTCTTACTAACCTTTCCCCTTTTGGTGTCTTGTTTATCTTAACCCTTTCCTGCTCTAGATTTTCCCTATTCTTTCTGTTTACCCCCTGCTAAAATTTCACCCTACTTACATATCTAATTTCCAATCCCCTTCTCCAAGTACATACACACCTCTCTCTTCGCTGTCCTAACTATAAAAAAAAATTGTTTTTCTCTCTGTCCTTTTGTAGTTGTTTGCTTGAATGTTGATTATATCGAATTTTTATGCTTTTTTGTGAGATTGTTTTACTTATTCTTTTTTTTTGATTGTTTGTTTTTGTTTGCTGTGTTTTTGTTTGTTTTTTACTTCTGTTTTCCCTTGCCTCGCTTGATATTAGTTGTAGTTGTAGGTTGTATTAATCTCTAGGTACTTCTTGTTGGCATTTGCTGTGATTAGTGGTTGTTCTATTGGAGTTTCCTCCCCATATATATAGTTTGTCCCTCTTTTCTCTCTTAGTCTCATTCTAGTATCTCTTATTTTTTTCTCCTTTTCCCAATTTCATTTTGACACTCCTTTTTTTTCTTTCTTTTTACTCTTCTTTCTCTCCTATCCCCTAATTTGCCTTTTTCTGGTGGTCACCTTTATTGGAGGTTATTAATATCATGAGTACATCGCTATTCAGTGCCTTGTGTGTTGTACCTGGTTGTGTTGTATTTTGTACCTTTAAATCAACGCAGGAGAGAGAGAACTACATAACCAGACATCCAGAGAAGAGAGGCCATGGGGAGACAAAGAAACAACCCGCATATGAAAGAAAAGCAGGCATCACCAGAAAAGGAAGTAAACGAATTAGAGGCAAGCAACCTATCAGAGAAAGAATTCAGAGAAATGGTCATAAGGTGGATGAAAAGAATGGAAGACAAATTCAACAATATGAATAAGAACCAAGAGGAAATGAAGAAGAACCAAGAAGAAATGAAAAATGACATCGCTGCTGTAAAGAACTCAATAGAAAGCATCAAGAGTAGACTAGAAGAAGCAGAGGACCGCACCAGTGAGCTAGAAGACAAGATGGGAAAAAATACCCAACTACAGCAGCTTCTAGAAAAAAAAGATTAAAAAGCAGGAGGAGAGCCTAAGGAAACTTTGAGACAACACAAAACAAAACAACATGCACATGATAGGGATTCCAGAAGGAAAGGAAACTGAGCAAGGAATAGAAAACCTGTTTGAAGAAATAATAACAGAAAATTTCCCTGATATAGGGAAGAAAAACCCCACACAAATCCAAGAAGCTAACAGAGTCCAAAGCAAAATGAACCCCAAAAGACCGACGACAAGGCACATTATAATTAAATTGGCAAAAACCAACAACAAAGTAAGAATCTTAAAAGCGGCCAGAGAGAGACAGAAAGTTATGTACAAAGGAACCCCCATCAGGCTAGAAACTGATTTCTCAAAAGAAACTCATCAGGCCAGAGGGAATGGAATGAAATATACAAAGTCATGCAAAGGAAGGGTATGAATGCAAGAATACTGTACCCAGCAAGGTTATCAATCATAATTGAAGGTGAAATCAGGAGCTTCACAGACAAAAAAGGACTAAGGGAATTTATCACCACCAAACCAGCAATTCAAGAAAAGCTAAAAGGTCTGCTGCAAAAAAAAAAAAAAAAAAAAAAAAAAGAAAGAAAAGAAAGAAATAGGAGCGAAGAAGGAACACAGGGGTATAGAATAAAAATGGCAACAAATAAGTACCTATCAATAATAACTTTAAATGAAAATGGATTAAATGCACCAATCAAAAGACATAGTGTAACAGATTGGATAAGAAAACAAGACCCATATATATGATGTCTACAAGAAACCCACCTCAGAAAAAAAGACGCTCACAGACTGAGGGTGAAGGGATGGAATAAGGTTTTCCAGGTGAATGGAAATTAAAAAATAAGCTGGGGTAGCAATACTTATATCTGACAAATGAGATCTCAAAGTGAAGGACATAACAAGCGATAAGGAAGGCCACTTCATAATACTAAAGGGAGCAACCCAACAAGAAGAAATAACTCTGGTAAACATATACACGCCCAATACAGGAGCACCCAAATACATAAAAAAAAATTCCTGGAGGATATCAAGGGAGAGAATAACAGCAATACAATCATAGTGGGAGATTTTAATACCCCACAATCAGCATTGGACAAATCCTCTAAACAAAAAATCAGCAAAGAAACATCAATCCCAAATGACTCAATAAACCAGATGGAATTAATTGGCATCTTCAGAACATTTCACCCAAAATCCACAGAATATACATTCTTCTCAAGTGCACATGGGTCATTTTCAAAGATATACCATATGTTGGGACATAGGCAAAGTCTCTCCAAATACAAGAAGATAGAAATCATATCAAGCATCTTCTCAGATCACAGTGGCATAAAACTGGAAATCAAGTACAATAAAAACAATCTAAACAAAATCAAACACATGGAGACTAAACAGCATGCTATTAAACAATGACTGGGTTACCTGAGAGATCAAGAAAGAAATAAAAAACATCATGGAAAAAAAAGAGAATGAAAACACAACAATCCAAAATCAATGGGACACAGCAAAAGCAGTCTTGAGAGGGAAGTTCATAGCTCTACAAGCTTACTGCAAAAAACAAGAAACAATGGTAATAAATTACCTAACCCTAAAACTCCAAGAGTTAGAAAGAGACAACATGAAAAGCCCAGTGTAAGCAGAAGGAAGAAAATAATAAAGATCAGAGCGGAGATAAATGACATAGAGAAAAAAGAAACAATACAAAAGATCAACAAAACCAAGAGCTGGTTCTTTGAAAGGATAAAGAAGATTGATGAACCTATAGCCAGGCTCACCAAGAATCAAAGAGAGAGGACCCAAATAAACAAAATCAGAAATGAAAGAGGTGAAATAACAACAGACCCCGCCGAAATACAAAGGACTGTTACAAAATACTATGAACAACTCTATTCCAACAAACTGGACAACCTGGAGGAAATGGACATAGTCCTCAAAAAATATAATCTTCCAAAACTCAATCAAGAAGAATCTAAACAGATCAATAGGCCAATAACTATGGACGAAATTGAAGCAGTCATCAAAAAGCTTCCGGCAAACAAAAGCCCGGGGCCAGATGGCTTCACAGGAGAGTTTCACCAAATGTAAAGGAAGAACTAAAACAAATCCTCAGACTATTCCAAAAAATTCAAGAGGAAGGAACACTTCCAAGCTCCTTCTATCAAGCCATTATCACCCTAATACCAAAACCAGATAAAGACAACACAATGAAAGAGAACTACAGGCCAATATCCTTCATGAACATAGATGCCAAAATCCTCAACAAATTCTAGCAAATAGGCTCTAGGAGTACATCAGAAATATCATACACCATGACCAAGTAGGATTTATCCCAGGAATGCAAGGATGGTACAATATCTGCAAATGAATAAAAGTGATACATCACTTAAACAAACTGAGAGATAAAATTCACATAGTATTATCAATTCATGCAGAAAAAGCATTTGACAAAATCCAACACCCTTTCTTGATAAAAAAATCTCAACAAGAAGGATCATACCTCAACATAATAAAAGCTATATATGATAACCCCACAGCAAACATCATACTCAATGGACAAAAACTAAAAACATTTCCCCTAAGAACAGGAACAAGACAGGGATGCCCACTCTCACCACTCCTGTATGACATAGTACTGGAAGTATTAGCAATTGCAATTACACAAGAAGAGGAAATAAAAGGCATCCAAATTGGAAAAGAAGAAGTAAAGCTGTCCTTATTTGCAGATGACATGATATTGTACATAAAAAACCCTAAAGACTCCATAAAAAAACTAATAGACTTAATAAATGAATAAATGAATTCGGCAATGTAGCAGTATACAAAATTAAGACCAAGAAAGTTATGGCCTTTCTATACACGAATAGTGAACTTACAGAAAGAGAGACTAAAAAAACAATCCTGTTTACCATTGCACCAAAAAAATTAAGATACCTGGGAATAAACTTAACTAAGGAGGTAAAACACCTATACACGGAAAACTACAGGACACTGAAAAAAGAGATAGAGGAAGACGTAAATAGATGGAAGAACATACCATGTTCTTGGATTGGTAGAATCAACATCATTAAAATGTCCATACTACCCAAAGCAATCTATAGATTCAATGCACTCCCCATTAAAATACCAATGGCATATTTCACAGACCTTGAAAGAACTCTCCAAAAATACATCTGGATTAAAAAAAGACCCCGAATAGCCACAGCAAGCCTGAGAAAGAAGAATAAAGTACGAGGAATCTCAATACCAGATTTCAAGCAGTATTACAAAGCCACTGTTTTCAAAACAGCATGGTACTGGCACAAGGACAGATATAAAGATCAATGGATTAGAATAGAAAATCCAGATATCAACCCAAATCACTATGCTCAATTAATATTTGACAATGGTGGCATGAACATACAATGGAGTCAAGACAGTCTCTTCAATAAATGGTGTTGGGAAAATTGGACAGATACATGCAAAAAATGAAACTAGATCACCAACTTACACCATACACAAAAATAAACTCAAAATGGATAAAGGACTTAAACATAAGATGGGAAACCATAAAATTACTAGAGGAATCCACAGGCAGGAAAATCTCAGACATATGCCGAAAGTACTTTTTCATTGATACTGCCCCTAGGTCAATGGAAGCTAAAGAGAAAGTAAACAAATGGGACTACGTCAAAATAAAAACTTTTTTTACAGCAAAAGAAACTATCAACAAAACAACAAGAAATCCCACTGTATGGGAGAACATATTTGCAAATGTTATCACTGATAAAGATTTAATCTCCAACATCTACAGGCAGCTTATACAATTTAATAAAAGGAAAATAAGTGATCCAATTAAAAAAAAAGGGCAACAGACCTAAATAGAATCTTTTCAAAAGAAGACAGAAGGAAGGCCAAGAGACACATGAAAACATGCTCAAAGTCACTAATTATCCGAGAGATGCAAATCAAAACGACAATGTGGTATCATCTCACACCGGCCAGAATGGCTATCATCAACAAATCAACAAATGACAAGTATTGGCGAGGATGCGGAGAAAAAGGAACACTTGTTCACTGCTGGTGGTAATGTAGACTGGCACAGCCACTGTGGAGAACGGTATGGAGTTTCCTTAAAAAACTGAAAATGTAACTCCCATTTGACCCAGTAATCACACTCCTAGGAATATATCTTAACAAACTGGAAACAACAATAAGAAAGTATATGTGTACCCCTATGTTCATGGCAGCACAATTCACCATAGCTAAGATTTGGAAACAGCCTAGGTGCCCGTCAGCAGATGACTGGATCAGAAAACTGTGGTACATCTACACAATGGAATACTATGCTGCCATAAAAAGAAGGAATTCTTACCATTTGCAGCAACCTGGATGGAACTGAAGAACATCATGCTAAGTGAAATAAGCCAGTCAATGAAAGAAACATACCACATGATCTCACTCATTTTTTTAAATAAATCTTTATTGTTCAGATTATTACAATTGTTTCTCCTTCCCCCCCCATATCTCCCCTCCTCCCAGTTCCCACCCTTCCCTCTGCCCTTACATCCCCCCCTTGCTATCCTTATCCATAGGTGTATGATATTGTCCAGTCTCTTCCCGTACCCCCCACACAGACACCCCTGAGAATTATCAATCCACTCCCATTCTATGCCCCTTATTCTATTATGTTCATCAGTCTATTCTGTTCTTCAGATTTTTAATTCACTTGACATTTAGATTCACTTGTTGATAGGTATGTATTTGTTGTTCATAATTTTTATCTTTACTTTTTTCTTCTTTTTCCTCCTTTTAAATAATACCTTTCAGCATTTCATGTAATACTGGTTTGGTGGTGATGAATTCCTTTAGCTTTTTCTTATCTGTGATGCTCTTTATCTGCCCTTCAATTCTGAATGATAACTTTGCTGGGTAGAGTAGTCTTGGTTGTAGGTTCTTGCTATTCATCATTTTGAATATTTCTTGCCATTCCCATCTGGCCTGCATAGTTTCTGTGGAGAAATCAGCTGATAATCGTATGGGTGTTCCCTTGTAAGTAACTAACTGTTTTTTTCTTGCTGCTTGTAAGATTCTCTCTTTGTCTTTTGCCCTTGTCATTTTAATTATGATGTGTCTTGGTGTGGTCCTCTTTGGATTCCTTTTGTTTCGGGTTCTGTGCGCTTCCTGGACTTGTAAGTCTATTTCTTTTACCAGGTGGGGGAAGTTTTCAGTCATTATTTCTTCAAATAGGTTTTCAGCGTCTTGCTCTCTCTCTTCTTCTGGCACCCCAAAAATTCGGATGCTGGTACGCTTGAAGTTGTCCCAGAGGCTTCTTACACTATCTTCTACTTTCTGAATTCTCTTCTCTTCTTGCTTTTCTGGCGGCGTGTCCTTTGCCTCTTTGTATTCCAAATCATTGACTTGATTCTTGCGTTCCTCTAGTCTGCTGCTGGGTCTCTGTATAATATTTTTTATTTCAGTCAGTGTATATTTCATTTCTAGTTGGACCTTTTTCATATCCTCGAGGGTTTCATTAAATTTATCGGCTTTTTCCATGAAATTCTTGAAAAACCTTATAACCATGGTTTTGAACTCTATGTCCAGTCATTTGTTCTCCTCTATTTCTTTTGTTTGGGATCTGTTTCCTTGCCTCCTTATTTTCATTTTTGCTGCTTCCCTGAGTTGGTAGAGTAGCTTTGTGTCCTATTGTGTCCTATTGGTTCAACGGGTCAGCCTCCCAGTTACCTGAGGTGGACGCTCTTGGTGCACCCCTTTTTAGACTGTGTGTACAGCCTTGTTGTAGGTAAGTCTTGATTGTTGTTGGTGTCACTGGGAGGAATTGACCTCCAAGCCAATTGGCTGTGAGGACCCACTGTGTCTATAAAGGAAGAATTGCTGTGCTGGAGACACATTTATGGGCCGGGACTTGTTGCAGTAGGGCTTTGGCACTCACTGAGTCTGCCTCTTGAATGTGTCCCTTATGCGAGTGTTTGAAATCTGGTGTCATCTCACACCGACCACTAGATGCCCTCGTTTCTGGATCTCCAATGGGGTGCAGGTCAGCTACTGTCTGAGGCCACTCAGCAGGAGTTACAGCAAAAACTGCTGTTTTCTTCTCTTTGCTTGAGTGCTTTTGGAGCAGTCTGACTGGAGCTGCAGTTTATTTGGTTAAGCTGCCACAGGGCAGGCCATTCATATGCAAAAGCTGCTGTTTGGAGCCTGGGTCGGTTTATAGAATGTGCGGGGGCGGGGGGTGTCTCAGGGCGGGGCGGGGTTTCAGGGCATCACTAGGCTAGGGCATGGCAAACAGCAATGGCTGCTAGTCTGCCTTTTCTGCCTTTCCCGTTTCCAAGTCCCTGCATCCCGTGCTCCAGCGCAGTAAACACTGATTGCTGGGTGCACCTCTGCAAGAAAGTCACTCTCACTTTCTGACACGATGGCTGAGTGTAGGAATCCCTTTCCACATCCCGCATGGTTCAGGGTTCCAGTTCTGGGTTCGAGTTCTGGAGAAGGGCCGCACACAAATGAAAGGAGACTTGAAGAAATTCAATTTGGCGAAATGGGGGGCCAGGTGGTAGTCCAACTCTAGTGGGAGAACTACTCACTGCTCTGGCCCTGCCATCCCTTTTATTGAGGTTTTGGGGAAAACATCTTAGGCAAGATAAACAGAAACTTACATGTAGCCCTTAGGCAGGAAATAACAGAAACTTACATGGGACAAACAAAGGTGGAGGCTGCTTCAGCTAACAGTGTAAACAACTAAAAGGTGAGTGGTTAGAGCAATTAAGGTTGTTGACCAGCCTTCCTGGCTTCCTGTCAACATCTCTGTTTTAGTGAAACTGATTTGTTTCTGGCATCTCCCCCGTTTTCTTAAAAAATCTTGCATATGCAGACTAGAAATAAACATATAAGAACAAAAAATGAGACGAGCAACAATGGCTATGCTGAGAGTCAAATGAAATCAGTCTGCAGTAAGTTTATTTCTGGGCCAACAGTTTTTGAATGCCAGTTTCAATGTCCAACAGTTTTTTGAGTACATGTCAGCAATGGTATCTGGATGGTGAACAAATGGTGGCAATGCAGGTCCAACCTCTGGTTTGGTCCTGGGCAACCTGCAGCAACGCTCAGCCACTGACTGCTAGCATGGCAAGACATCGTCAGCGTCTTCCATCTCTGAATTGTTTTTCCTCTTTCTTCATGGCTGGAGTGTTGCAGGAATCCACATGATCTTGGAGTTGTTTTCTGAAAATATACAAACATATTCTCGACCAAAATTTAATAAAGGAATCTTTTCTATAAATTTTACTTGGGATCCTTTTTATTTTTGCCCAAACGATTTTCCTTTGGCTTATTCTGACACCATGTGTGTTTTTTCATAGGTGTCCTGCTCTTAGTATTACAAATGAAAATTAGTTTTTAAAGAAAAAATTTTTTTCTAGGTATTTTTCCTTACATAATATTTTTCCACTATCCCCCCCCCCCCTTTTTATTTAATTATTAGGAGGCTTTTGGAAAATTTTTATAATGCAGTCTTTATCACTTTAAATTTTATTTTTTGTACAAAAATATGACTGTTTTAGGTTCATTGCATGTTAAGCAATTTTACCATGGAATGAACTTCCAATAGAAATTTTAGTTAATATAGAAACAGCTTTTTTTTTTAATTTCTTTATTGATTAAGGTATCACATATTTGTCCTCATCCCCCCATTCCCATCCCACACCCCTCCCCACGGATGCCCCAACCCCCTGTTGAACTTAACCATTGGTTAGGCTCATATGCATGCACACAAGACCTTTGGTTGATCTCTCCCCCCTCACCCCACCCTCCCCTATCCTCCCTCTGAGGCCCGATAGTCCGATCGATGCCTCCTTGTTTCTGGTTCTGTTCTTGTTCATCAGTCTATGTTGTTCCTCATTATCCCTAGATGAGTGAGATCATGTGTCACTAGAGATATACTTATAAGAACTGAATGTGAGACGAGCAATAATAGCTATGCTGACAGGCAAATGAATCGGTCTGTAGTGAGTTTCTTTCTGGACCAACAGTTCTTTTGAGACCCAATATCAATGTCCGCCAGTTCCTTATGTGTACATGTCAGCACTGACCTCTCAGCTCTGGATGGTGGACAAATGGTGGTAATGCAGGTCTGACTCCCTCTGGTTTGGTCTCGGCCGGACCAAGGGGCACGGCTTCACCCGGACCCATGGGCACGTGGCCTCACCCGGACCCAGGGGGTGCGTGGCCTCACCTGGACCCAGGTGCGCGTGGCTTCACCCGGACCCGGGACCCAGCCTCACCCGGATCCAGGGGCACACGGCCTCACCCGGACCCGGGATCCAGCTTCACCCGGACCCAGGGGCGCATGGCCTCACCCAGACCCAGGGGCGCGTGGGCTCTCCCAGACCCAGGTGCGCGTGGCTTCACCCGGACCTGGGACCCAGCCTCACCCGGATCCAGGGGCCCACGGCATCACCCGGAACCGAGATCCAGCCTCACCCGGAACCAGGGGTGCGTGGCCTCACCCGGACCCAGGGGCGCGTGGCCTCTCCCAGACCCAGGGGCGCGTGGCCTCACCCGGACTTAGGTGTGCGCGGCCTCACCCGGACCCGTGAACTAGCTTCCCCCGGACCCAGGGGCGCGTGGCCTCACCCGGACCTAGGGGCGCGTGGCATTTCCCAGACCAAGGGGAGCGTGGCCTCGCCTGGACTTAAGGTGTGCGCGCCTCACCTGGACCCGGGACCCAGCCTCACCCGGATCCAGTTGCACACGGCCTCACCCGGACCCGGGATCTAGCTTCCCCAGGACCCAGGGGCGTGTGGCCTCACCCGGTCCATGGGCACGTGGCCTCTCCCAGACCCAGGGTCCCGTGGCCTCACCCGGATCCAGGGGCACATGGCCTCACCCGGACCCGGGACCCAGCCTCACCCGTATCCCGGGGCACACGGCCTCACCAGGACCCGGGATCCAGCTTCACCCGGACCCAGGGGCATGTGGCCTTACCTGGACCCAGGGGCGCGTGGCCTCACCCGGGCCCGGGACCCAGCCTCACCCGGATCCAGGGGTACACGGCCTCACCCGGACCCGTGATCTAGCTTCCCCCAGACCCAGTGGCGCGTGGCCTCACCCGGACCTAGGGGCGCGTGGCCTCTCCCAGACCCAGGGGCCCATGGCCTCACCCGGATCCAGGGGCCCACAGCCTCACCCAGACCCGGGACCCAGCCTCATCCAGATCCAGGGGCATACGGCCTCGCCCAGACACAGGATTCAGCTTCACCCGGACCCATGGGCACGTGGCCTCACCGGGACCCAGGGGCGCGTGGCCTCTCTCGGGCCTGGGACCCAGCCTCACCCGGATCCAGGGGCTCACGGCCTCGCCCGGACCCGGGATCTAGCTTCCCCTGGACCCAGGGGCGCGTGGCCCCACCCAGACCCAGGGGTGCGTGGCCTCTCCCAGACCCAGGGTTGCGTGGCCTCACCCGGATCCAGGGGCGCACGGCTTCAACTGGACACGGGACCCAGCCTTACCCGGATCCAGAGGCACACAGCCTGACCTGGACCCGGGATCCAGCTTCACCCGGAACCAGGGGCGCGTGGCCTTACCCGGACCTAGGGGCGCATGGCCTCACCTGGGCCCGGGACCCAGCCTCACCCGGATCCAGGGGCACACAGCCTCACCCGGACCCGGGATCCAGCTTCACCCGGACCCAGGGGCACGTGGCCTTACCTGGACCCAGGGGCACGTGGCCTCACATGGGCCGGGGACTCAGCCTCACCCACATCCAGGGGTACACAGCCTCACCCGGACCCGGGATCTAGCTTTTCCCGGACCCAGGGTCACGTGGCCTCACCCGGACCCAGGGGTGCGTGGCCTCTCCCAGACCCAGGGGCGCGTGGCCTCTCCCAGACCCAGGGGCGCGTGGCCTCAGCTGGATCCAGGGGCCCACGGCCTCACCCAGACCCGGGACCCAGCCTCACCTGGATCCATGGGCACACGGCCTCGCCCAGACCCAGGATTCAGCGTCACCCGGACCCAGGGGCACATGGCCTCACCTGGACCCAGGGGCACGTGGCCTCACCTGGGCCCGGGACCCAGCCTCACCTGGATCCAGGGGCTCACGGCCTCGCCCGGACCCGGGATACAGCTTCACCCGGTCCCAGGGGCGCGTGGTCTCACCCGGACCGAGGGGCGCCTGGCCTCTTCCAGACCCAGGGTCGCGTGGCCTCACCTGGATCCAGGGGCATACGGCCTCACCCGGACCCGGGATACAGCTTCACCCGGTCCCAGGGGCGCGTGGTCTCACCCGGACCGAGGGGCGCGTGGCCTCTTCCAGACCCAGGGTCGCGTGGCCTCACCCGGGTCCAGGAACCAGTCTCACCCGGACCTAGGGGTGCCTAGCCTCACCCAGACCCAGGGGGGCGGCCCCGCCCGGACCCAGGACCCAGCCTCACCTGGACCCAGGGGCGTGCGGCCTTACCCGGATCCAGGGGCATGTGGCCTCGCCCGGACCCGGGACCCAGCCTCATTCTGTCCCAGTTTCCAGCCTCACCCGGACCCAGGGGTGCACGGCTTCACCCGGATCTGGGACCCAGCGGGGTTTCGTCTTCTTGATTCCAATTCCTGTTGGTCAATTCCCTCTCAGCAATTCCTTCGACCATTTTCTCAGAGCTCCAGGGCAGCCGCCGCAGAACTCGTTTGGCGGCGGACTCGGCGAAGCTCCGGTGAGCCCGTTGCACAGCGGCAGGCTGGTCCGGGGTGGCTGCGTCAGCCCTTGGGTCTGCAGCGGTGGCCGGTCGCCGAGCTTGCGCACCTGGCCGCTTCCGGGACGTTGAGATTCTTGAAGGACTCGGAGGTCAGCAAGCACGGAGTCTCCCACCCCATGTCTCCCAGGGGCTCGTCTGTCCATGCTGGGCAGTGAGTGGAGCCATCCCCTCAGCCAGAGACTGCCGGGGGAACTGCGCCGAGCACGTTCCAGGCCGCCATTTTGTTGCCTGAGCCATAGTTCTTAAAGTGTGATCTTTGGGTCACCGGCATCAGCATCATCCCGAGTACCCCTCTCTTTTATTCTAGTTGTAGAGCATCTGCTCAGCCAGCACTCCAGTGGTTCTGGATGGTGTCTGATCTGCTCTCCCGTCGTAGTCTCAAAATTGTTGTGGTAGGCAATAATCAGGCTTCCACCCTATGCCTCCATCTTGGTCCTCCTTTGTGTAGTTAAGTCTTGATTGTTGTTGGTGTCACTGGGAGGAATTGACCTCCAGGCCAATTGGCCGTGCGGACCCTCTGTGTCTAGAAAGGAAGAGTTGCTGTGCAGGAGACACGTTTATGGGCCGGGTCTTGGTGCAGCAAGGCTTTGGCACTCATTGAGTCTGCCTCTTGAATGTGTCCCTTATGCGAGTGGTTGAGATCTGGTGTCATCTCACACCGACCACTAAATGCCCTCGTTTCTGGGTCTCCAATGGAGTGTATGTCAGCTACTGCCTGAGGCCCCTCAGCAGGAATTACAGCATCCCTTATATTCATGACCTGTTTCGTTGTCTTCCCCTTTTGGCTGCCTCCCTATCGCTCAGCTTCCCCAATCTCCCTAGGTGGTCACTCTTGATACCCCCCTTTGTGGGCTGAGTGCAAAGTCTTGGTCTTATTAAGCCTTGATTGCTGTTGGTACACTGGGAGGACGTGACCTCCAGTCCAATTGGCTGTGAGGATCAGCTGTGTCTATGCCGGGAGACAGCCTTATTCAAGTAGACTTGCAAAACTGTAAAAGCCTCTGTGCTCAGCTTGGATGGGGCGGAGTTACAGGGTGGAACCTACAGCCTTGGCTTCCCGTCAGCCCCGCCCTATGAGGTTCCTGTGTCTCAGTGTCCCTCTGTACTCCCTGCAAACACCTCTGAGAGAAAAGCGCCCTGGAGTTTCGCCCGCTGCCAAACAGTCTAGTCTCTCCCCCAAAGAATCTGGATTCCCAGATTCTCGCCTGGAACTGGGTTTCCGTGTAGTCGGAACTGGGGCTCAGCACAGTCTTGTGCTTTTGTCTCCTTCCCACCAGGGCGACTCAGCAGCACAGTCAGCAGACCATCCTCTGCGCGCATTCCCCTGTGCGCCTCCGGTGCTCTGCCCCTCGCCGCTTCTCTGCATTTCCATCTTACAGCCCAGATTCCCCCAGTATGAGCCTGGCTTCCCCGGGTCTTTCCCGAAACTGGGGTTCAGTGCAGTCGGAACTGGGGTTCAGCATGGTCCGTAGCTTTTGTCTCCTTCCCGCTAGGGCAATGCAGCGGCACAGGCAACAGTCCCCCCTCTGCGCACATTCACATGGACGCCTCCGGCGCCGCTCCTCTGTGTCTCCGCCCCACAGCCCAGATTCCCCCAGCATGAGACTGGCTTCCCAGGGTTTTGCCCAGAACTGGGGTTCAGTGCAGTCGGAGCTGGGGTTCAGCGCAATCTGGAGCTTTTATCTCCTTCTTGCTAGAGAACGCCAGCCAGGCCATCAGCCGCCCCTTCCTCTCCGGCTCCGTCCTCCCCGCACGCGCGCGTGCTCATTTCTCCGCCGGCGTCTCCATACCTCAGGCTTTTATGG
Organism: Cnephaeus nilssonii; assembly: GCF_951640355.1. Taxonomy (NCBI): domain Eukaryota; kingdom Metazoa; phylum Chordata; class Mammalia; order Chiroptera; family Vespertilionidae; genus Cnephaeus; species Cnephaeus nilssonii. The sequence continues at coordinate 44,342,754 of NC_137071.1, forward strand.
CTTCTCTGATTTTCCTTTTGGTTTTCTCTTTCCTTCTAGTTGTGGGCATTTCAGTCAGCCAGCTTTCCTGTGGTTCTGGATGATGTCCGTTTTGACTTTTAGTTGTATTTTTGAAATTTTTGTGCCAGGCTGTAGGTTAGGTGTTTAACCTATGCCGCCATCTTGGTTTCTCCGAAACAGCTTTTTGTCCAGTACAATTAAATTTTCTTGAATATTCACTTATTTCAATTAGCCAATTTAAATTAATCTGAAAACTTGACTATTTTACTGTCAAATTTAATACTCTAACAACATTCTTAGTTCACCCTGTAAATATTAATGCAAAGGATTATGTGCATCCTTGAGAAGGCTCTAAGCATTCCTGATATTAGACTGGATTTAGATATAAGGCTGCTGCTGTCAGTCAAGTCTCTGTTTCCTGGGTCCCGATCTGAGCTGGATAAGTCTCTGTCGGCCACCTGGGTCCCAATCTGAGCTGGACATGGGAAGCGCGAAGCAGCCAGGGGGCAGGAGACCTCCCTCAGAAGGGGCGAGAGTTCAAGCCCCTGCAATGTTGGGGGGGTGAGGATCTGTGCCCCACCTCTGTTGACCCCCAAGTTCTCTGCTGATGGCCCCGCTGCGACTGTGCTTGTCTTAGGTTGTTCCTTCCTTGAGGAATCTTACCTGTCTTTCACTAACCAGCCATCCTCTGGGGCCAAGCAGGGTGATGTGAGGTTCAGTTTTGTCTCCTTGGTAGCCTATGCCCCTATGGCCTCCATGCCCAGCACCTGCCTTGGGATCCCCTCGCCTGCTGGCGGGGCCCTGGCATTGATCACATATCTTGGGGAACCCAGGTTTCTTCTCCAGGGAGGGCCCAGCTCACACCATTGTGCGAGAGACAGATCCATGGTACCAGCCACCACGAGGCTTCAACCTCAGCAGGACCAGAGAGCTCAGGCAACAGCTGTGGGCAATTGGATTGTGAGAAGAGGGTCCCTCTTGGCAAAAAGAGTAAGAAGGGCCAATATAGAATGCTCAAGTGCCTTCCCAGGGGGCCTTCCACACAGTGAAAGGTATTAAATCCTTTCATGTGCTTTTAAATTGCTGCCAAAACATTCAAAGAATTAGTTTGTAAGTTTGTTTGGTATATGCTGTTGTAAAATATCAAATATTATAATGACATTGTAGAATGATATCATGTAAGGATTTTCTTTGCTCTAGGCCATGGCATTTCAATTTCAAACTGGAAGAAATATTTAGTTACTTCGTTTTGCCCTTTTTGGGGCCAAAAACCTTCATAACATTTAAAGTATATTTATTAATTTTTATTTAATAAGGCTTTCCATGCAATTTCAAGTATATTAGATCTTTTTAAAAAAGATTTCCTTTAAGAAGAGAGGATAAATTTCTTGTATTACTCTGGGCCCTTGGAGCTTTCCAAGAATCATCTCTGTTAAGACCTTGAAATTTTAACATGGTAAAAAAACCCATCAAATATATATATATCAATATATGATTTAAAGATTATAATACTTTTTATAATTATCCTAAGATATCAATTAGATTTTAAACTAATTTTTGCATAGAAAAATTTTGGTTGGGATCACAGAATTAATCTTCTTTTTTAATTAGACCAATAATAAGCAACTTATTTTGAATTCCTAATTATTAGAGAAAACACAACATTTTTATTTTCTCAAAAATATGTTCTTATACTTTAGGCATTTAAATTACCACAACTATATAATTTCTCCTAATTTAATTTGCACTTTGAACTTGTAAAGCTGGCAAGTCAAATATTTAGCATTTTGTCATTTCAAAATATCTAAACCTTTAACTTTATTATTTATATAATTAAGCAAACTTCCCAAAAAAATGTTTTGCTGCCAAAGAGTTTGGAGGAAGTTTGTAGCCATTCAAATGCAAATTACCACATTCCTTAGCATACAGGGAGAGTGGGCTTCCATATTGGATCTCCACGTGACTCCCTTTCCCCACATCCTACTTACTTCGGGGGAAGCATCAGGGACAGATCTGGCCTGATTTCTTTTCATGCTTAAAAGATAAAGACAGATCTCAATTTTTTTCTTTCCTTTTTGCTTTCCAAAGTAATAACTAACACCCAGTTTGGCCAAGACTTGCATTTCTCTGCGAATTCTTTTATAATTTTTAAATGAACCCTTAAGTAATCTCATTGCAGGAGAGCAGATAGCCTTGCCCTCTCCTGCCACCTTTGAATTTCTCTGCATCAGAAGTGGTTTCAGCAGTGGAGTTTTATTTCTTACTACAGATTTTAAATTCCAAATACAAACTAAGATTTTAATTTGAACAAGAAACCACATTCTTTATGCATGCAAACCAAAAGTCTATAATAAAGTTTACTTTATATTTACAACCTAATTCTTCCCCATTAGCCTGGCTGAAAAAGACTTTCCCACCCTACTTACAGTTTGAGACTGCAGCTGGCCATGGGCTTTTGTGTGTGGTGAACTTCCCTCACCTTTTTCCGGTGAATTTTCTACACCTTTCCTCAGTGTACTTTTTCCTTCATTCGCTCTTAGGCAAAAAATACCTTCTCCTCCAGAAGCCCCTCGGTAGGCGCCAGAATGTAGGAATTCTTTTCCATGTCCCGCATGGTTTAGGGTTCCGGTTCAGGGTTCGAGTTCTGGAGAAGGGCCGCACACAAATGAAAGGAGACTTGAAGAAATTCAATTTGGCGAAATGGGGGGCCAGGCGGTAGTCCAACTCTAGTGGGAGAACTACTCACTGCTCTGGCCCTGCCATCCCTTTTATTGAGGTTTTGGGGAAAACATCTTAGGCAAGATAAACAGAAACTTACATGTAGCCCTTAGGCAGGAAATAACAGAAACTTACATGGGACAAACAAAGGTGGAGGCTGCTTCAGCTAACAGTGTAAACAACTAAAAGGTGAGTGGTTAGAGCAATTAAGGTTGTTGACCAGCCTTCCTGGCTTCCTGTCAACATCTCTGTTTTAGTGAAACTGATTTGTTTCTGGCAGCCGAGAGTCCAGCTTCTCCCCGTAGGTGTCTGGGTCCCCCGCGCGTCCCCAGAAACTGGATTTCAGAGTGATCGGGAGCTTATCTCCCTTCGGGTTGGAAAAAAAGCCGCGAGTCCTATCGCCCGCCACCAGCCCGATTCACGTGCCTCCATACCTCAGCCCTTCCGCGTTTGTTCTTTCTTTTTCCTTCTTAGTTGTAAATCTACCATTCAGCCAGCTTTCCTGTGGTTCTGGGTGGTAGACGCTTTGTCTTTTAGTTGTATTTTTGAAGTTGTTGTGCGCGGCGGCAATTTAGTTGTTTAACTTTGCCGCCATCTTCTGATCTCACTCATTTATGGATAATAAAGAAAATTATAAACTGTTGAACAAAAAGATAGATACAGAGACAGTAAAGCATCAAACAGACTGTCAAATTACAGTAGGAAGTTTAGGGAGAGATGGGGGAGATAAGAGATCAACCGAAGGACTTGTATGTGTGCATATAAGCATAACCAATGGATGCAAAACTCTGGGGGGTGAGTGTATGTATGGGAGTGGGGTGGGGGGGCAATGGTAAGATATGTGCACATATAATACCTTAATAAAAATGGAAAAATATATGAAGTTATTATTAATCTGAGAAATGTTAAGTATTTAACTTGCCAGCTAAAATTTGAGGCTTCTAAGAATTTAAATTCAAATTAAGTTAGGAGAAATTATATAGTTGTGATAACAAAATGCATAAAGTATAGAAATTTATTTTTGAGAAAATAATTCTTGTATTTTCTCTATAGAGATAGTAGTTTACAATATATTATATTCTTTATGTGTGGTAAAATTTCAACCTAGGTCTAATTTAAAAAGAAGATTATTTCTGTGGTCTGAACCAAATTTTTAATATAAAAACCAGTTTAAATTTAATTGATATCTTTTAGAATAATTATAAAAGTATATAATATAATCTTTTATATATATACATATATATATATATATTTGATGATCTTTCCTAGTTAAATTTCAAGAATTTAACCGAGAGATGATTTTAGGACACTCCAAGGACCTTGGAGTGCTTCAAGAATTTATTCTCTCTTCTTAAAAGAAATAATTTTGAAATAGGCCAATCTAATATACTTGAAATCACATGGAAAGCTTTATAAAATAAAAATTAATAACTATATTTATTTATATACCTATATTTGAAATATTATAAAGGTTTTAACCTCTAAGGGAGGGCAAGGAAAAGTTGCTAAATATTTCTTCAGCAGAAGAATTTTAAAAGCAAAAGCAAACAAAAGCCCTGGAAGCCTGCATTTTAGATAGGCTGGGGGATGGGATGGCATTTACAGTATTTCAATAAAGATGCCTACTTTAATTATGTAATAAATTAGCTTTTTATAATATAATCAAGGTCTCACATAATTAAGTTATATGAGAAGCCAATGTTTTTGTAAGCAATTGGCTTTTTTTTCTTTTTTTTAAGATATATTTTATTGATTTTTTTACTGAGAGGAAAGGAAAAGAATAGAGAGCTAGAAACATCGATGAGAGAGAAACATTGACCAGCTGCCTCCTGCACACCCTCCACTGGGGATGTGCCCACAACCAATGCACATGCCCTTAACCAGAATAGAACCTGGGACCTTTCAGTCCGCAGACCGACGCTCTATCCACTGAGCCAAACCGGTCCTGGCAGCAATTGGCTTTAATAAAAGCCAAGGTAAAAACTCCCATAATCCCTCTGTGTATGCAAATGAGCACTAGTCAAAAAGAATGCTGTTTGAAAGTAAAATTTAAGCTTAATAAAAAGGAGAAAATTTATAGTTTTTAAATCTCTTCCACTAATATTTACAGGGTAAACTAAAGGTTATTATTCAAGTATTAAATCTGATCATTAATAAAGTCACCATATCTAAAAAGAGAGTCACTTAAAATGTAGGCATGAACACCATAAAGTGATGAACAAAAATAGATCCAGAGACAGAGAAACATTGATCAGACCATTAAACCTCAGAGGGAAGGGTGGAGGTAAGAGCAAGATATCAACCAAAGGACTTGTATGCATGCATATAAGCCTAACCAATGGTTGCAGACAACATGGGGGTGAGGGCATGAGGGCGGGATAGAGGGAGTAAGGGGGGAATAAGGACACATATGTAACACCATAATCAATAAAGAAATTAAAAAAATACTTTCAAAAATAAATAAATAGCATCACTTAGATAATATGCTCAGCACATTATTTAATAATTTAGTTATCATCATTATCTTTTAACGTGATGATGCCAAATACATTTGTCCCTTATAATTGCTGATTTTTAAAATGTTGGTTCTCATAATCATTTCGGTGGTCACTATTATTAAAAGGTATACCTCAGGAAAAAAAAATGTAGGCATGGGAATATTTCTCAGCATCTCAAATAAGTGCATTGCTCGGTTTTAAAGAAAGAAAAAGACTTTTAAAAGAAACTCTCTAAACGTGGCCTAGAAATTACTCTGGGAGGAAATGAGGGGAGATTCCCTTCAAATATCTGGAAGACTTTAATTTAAAGTCAATCTATTAAGCCTCACAAAGAAAATTAAATAATTTTCACTTTGCCTCCCTAAACAAAGCTTATATAAATATACTCAAAGACTGATAGCAGAAATTCAATTAGTGTCATTTACTGTCCACAGCCAAGGACAAGTAAAGACAGAAAATAAGCCTTATTTCAGACTAATTTAACTTGGCAAATTGAAATAAGTAAATATTCAGGGGAACTTAGTTGTACTAGGCAGGAAACTATCCCTAGAGCATTAACTAATTTTTTACTGATGGTTCATCTCATAGTAAAACTGCTTATAATACAATGAATTCAGACCAGTCATACTTCTTCTATACTATGAATTGAATTAAAAGCTATCAAGACTGCATTTCAGGATTTCCAAAAAGCCTCTTAATATTATTTAAAACAAAAAAGGGGGTATAGTGGATTAAACTACACTCCTGTAAGTAAACTACATCAAGCCTTAATTACTTTACATTTTTTCACTTTGAAATTTTTTCACTTGTAATGTTGATGGCAAGACACACATGTTGTCAGAATAAGCCAAAGGAAAATAGTTTGGCAGAATAAAATGATGCTGAGTCTAGTTTATAGAAAGAATTTCTTTATTAGCCTTTGGTTGAGAATATGCTTATATATTTCCAGAAAACTCCTCCAAGCCATGTGGATTCCTGCAACAATGGATCTGAGAGAGGAAATGACAGACTACTCCAGCCACAGATGGCAGTGGACCCAAGCAACACGCTGAACAGACAGGAGGAAAAGTCCAGAGATGGGGGATGGTGAAGATGCCTTGCCATGCTAGCAGTCAGCAGCTGTACTTCGCTGCAGGTTGCCCTGGACAAAGCCAAAGAAGGTCAGACCTTCATTGCCATTGCTCACCATTTGTCCACCATCCAGAACTGTAATAGCATTGCTGTCATGTCACAGGGGACAGTGATTGGGAAGGGAACCCATAAAAAACTGTTGGACAGTGATTTCAAAGGGGACTCAAAGAACTGTTGGCCAGAAAGGAGCTTGCTGCAGACTGATTCCTTTGATACCTGGCAGCAATTTAAAAGGACATGATAGAACTCAATCCTTGTCATTGAATTTTAAAATCTTAAAAGGACCAAAGCTCTGCAAATGGCATACATTCTTGTTAAATTTATTAAAACCAAAAGGGGGATATGCTGGTATAAATTCCAGCAGGTCATAATTGTGCAAGAAGTTCATCAGAAGTCTGATGGACCTTGGGGCTTCATCAGGGCTGAAGATCTGAAACACCTGTAGGCATTTCCCCTAACCTGACAATCTTTTCCTGTTTACTTGATGTTGTCAGAATAACTGAAGGAATTTCCCCTAACCCTGTGGTCGGCAAACTGCGGCTCGCAAGCCACATGTGGCTCTTTGGCCCCTTGAGTGTGGCTCTTACACAAAATACCACATCCTGGGCAAGTCTATTTTGAAGAAGTGGCGTTAGAAGAAGTTTAAGTTTAAAAATTTGGCTCTCAAAAGAAATTTCAATTGTTGTACTATTGATATTTGGCTCTGTTGACTAATGAGTTTGCTGACCACTGCCTTAACCTGATAATCTTTTCCTGTTTATAAAACTTTACCTGTTTGCATTCCTAAAGGGCCAATGTGTTTTCCAGCAAATAAAAAGCCATGGATCCAGAGATTCGGAGAGCCCACTTCACTAGAAAGTGGAGCCTCCCCTGGATCCCCCATGCCTCCCAAATTTATATTTCTTGTCTAATCTCTCTATTCATTTATAGGCAGCCCTTCTCCAGATTCCTGAACGCTTGCAGCTGCAGAAAGACTCTAGCAAATATCAGATGCTGCCTGGAACTGGATGAGGGCAACATATTTGCATCTACAAGCAATTCAGTTTGCGGTTGCTTCTGCTGGACCTGGGTGAGCGCAGCAAGAATCAAGATGTGCACCAAGGTTGACTTTTACCAGCACCAAAGCCAGGGTTAGTTCTGCAAAATTTCCAAGCCACCCACAGATCTGTTTTCACCTTCCTTTGCCTGCTAGCTACCTGTTAGGCTCAGTCACTGAAAGAGCTTCTGGTGGTACTTAAATCGGATGAGGTCAATTCTTAGTGAGTCACCATTTAGGGGTGTGTAGTGTACTACAGATGGATATGGGTTCAAACTTATGCCAGTGCTGGTCTGAGGGCACTCTACACATTCCCCCAGGTATTCTAATTCTAGCTGTCTCCTGCTGGGTTCTCCCACACTTCTTTGTGTTGGGGTAGGATCTCATGCAGTTGTCAGGAAAAAGTCAACAGTGTTTATCAGGCCCAAACAAACTAAGATTTGGCCATGTGAATGGAAGGCTCTGTTCTAGTCTGGCATGCAAGGGGAAAATGTCCCCTATTCTGGAGCCACACAATTCAATCTGTACCATATTCTACCTGGAAGAGATGGAGCTGGGCAGGGTGGGGCCACCGGAATTGGGAAGATGGGGCTAGTGTATTTCTCCTGAATGGGAGGTAACAGCCAGGCTTGGAGGAAGGTATGAAGTGTGACCAGAACTATACAACTCAGTTTACTTCAGATTTTCCCCTATCTCAGCAAGATGGAGTCACTAGGAGTCAGGCAGGTGGGTCCATCAGAAGTTTGGAGGGTGTTTCTAGTGGATACCGCATGATAATGAAGCACCAGTAAGGTTCACAAGAAAGTGGGGGAAATGGCCCCTGCCCCAAAGCCACACAACTCAGTCACTGACACTTCCAGGGTCAGCCCATACATGTATACCCTGGCCAGGGCAGCTGAAACCTCAGCAGGGGGTAAGCTCTGCAAGATGGGTCCAGAGGGAGTCCAGATAGTATGACTATTGCTTTTTCCCAGGGTGATACTACATCAAGGGGGAGTGCTCCACCCAAGTAAGACGGCATCTGTAGTATGGGAGAATGACTCAGCACAAGGATCACAAGACTCTAGTCTACACTGCTCTCCCTCCACTGGTACCCAGGGTGAATAGCTACAAATGGAATTTTGTGAGCTAGCTCTTTAAGAGAACACCTGTGTCTTTAATGAATTTCTGTCTCTCCCTAATAAGCAGAAACCTTGATTCTTTTCACAGCCGATGTTATGTGGGTACCTATTCCAAGCTCTGGTGCTCTGGGCTGGGGTGTCTAGCTTGAGGTTGAGACTCCATTCTTTTCAGGAGGAACCGTCTGCAGCTGAGATATTTCTCTGGAGGCTCAGCTGATGCCAGTGGGTACAAGGCCATCCCTTTTTTAATCTCCACCTTTCCTAGCCGTCTCAATGTGGCTTTTCCTGTAAATTTTTGGTGATAAGACTTTTCTTAAGTTAATATTCAGTTAGTTATTCAGACTAGTTGTTATATAATTTAGTTGTAATTCTAGTTTGGCTCTAGGATGAGGTGAGTAGCTTCCACCTACTTGGCAATCACCTTACAGCCTGTTTCTTAAGATGTGATTTCAGAACCATAGAAATACAAAGACAAATATACACATATGTTATTATCAGGTCACCTAGAATGGTCAGGCTCAGGGGAGACACATGGGGTATTCTGGAAGACAGGAAGACAGACAGATAAGACACTCACAACTCACAGAGAGGGTGAGGCAGATGATGAAAGGTGTAGAGAGTGAATAGAGGAAGCCAGAATGCTTAAATTGTACATTCACTGGACTTTCATTATAATGACAACGTTTTCACTATCCTATGTTTAATGGTTAAGATCTGAATTTCTGAGACCATCATAAGTACCAATTACTTCTAAATTCATTCCATCAAAAAAGGCTCAATTCCTATTAAATATGCCACATGTGATAATTGAGAATTAGGTGTTTATTTTTACACAAGGAGAGAGCAGAACAATTTCTACCTCACCCATGCAAGAATTTCATCATCCAGGGAAGGCAGATGCAGGTCTAGCCTGACACATTGTACTGACCTCCGAACAAGCTTTCAGGCTGCCCTTTGGACATAGTCACAAGCTTTGCCCCTATAAATGTCACAAATCCACCTTGGCATGTGGTAAAGTGAATGGGAAATAGTTGTGAAGACAAGCCAAGGAGAAGAATAGATATTTAGCTACCTATTCTTCTTAGCTCAGCATATAAAAAGTCAATGAGAATTCTCGAGATGATAATTTCCTATAAACAAGCAACTCCCAATTGTTATCCTATCTAATCCTCATTCATTCATTTAACAGTTTATATTGAAAGCACACTATATATTAGGCAGTATTGTAGATGATAGACATACAGAAGTGAATGAAGCAGCAAAAAATCTCTGCCCCTCAAGAAACCAACATTTCAATGGAGAATTGGGAAAACAATAAGGAAAGGAATTACAAAATATGCAAGAAAGTGAGAAATGGTTTGAAAAATTGTAAAGCTGGAGAAAGAGAATTATGAGTCCCCAGTGAGCTAGTTCCACTCAAGATGACAAAGAAAGTAAACTGTGCTTGCATCCTCCCAAAACTACATCAAAATTACAACTTGATCATAGAACCACCACCATTGAGAACTATCTGATTAACTGAATGGAATTCCTATAATGGAGAATATAATAAAGTCATGTTGAAACTGGTAGGAGGGGCATAGATACAGAAAGGGCAGGTCCCACATTCACAGTTTGGCTTTTAAAATCTGGGGGAAAAAACATCTTGGGTATAGAGGTCCCCCCCAGGAGAAGCAAGGGGTCTCAGCACACATTGCACTACCTAACTCAGGGCACCAGTGCTGGGAAGAGAACTCTCCCTAACATCTGGCTGTGAAAACAGCATGGGTTTCTTCTGAGAAATACTAAGGGCTAGTACACATCTTAAGGGCCAATGAATAGACTCCCTCACTCTAAGTTCCAGTACAGGGGCAGCAGCTCAAAAACTTCTAGGGACATATGAGGAGAGACTAAGTTGAATAATTTCAGGGATAGGAATGGAGGGCAGTGGTTGGAATAACTCACTCCAGAGATGGAAACACTAGCAGGAACCGTTTTCCTTTTGTTGAACTCCCCTCCAACCCCACCATCCTGGAGGCTGGCACAAATCTGTGCTCTCTGTTAACCTGGCTAAAACTGTTTGCCCCACCCCGGTGTTTTCTTGAGACCCAGCCCAAATAAACCCAACCACACGGACCTAGCCTATTCTAGTAGCTTCTCCACACAAGCAGCCTGCCTTGGCTCATGCTGCAGGTTTTACCAAAATCTCTCAAAGGTCCAGAAACCCAAAACAAGTAATGTCCAGTCTCAGCATGTCTTATAGTTCTCGCTAAGCAGCCAAAAGTTCATCACAAATGGCCACCAGACTCAGCTTACATTAGAAATCCCATCAGTTGTCCCCAAGCTTGGTATAAGTGGTGGCCAGTATTGGCCTGGAATGTAGCTTAGATAAAGCATCCACAAATCAGGCACTTGTAACAGCTGGCCTCAGCTCACATCATGGTGCTCTCCAATGGGCATCAAGCCAGGCCTAAGTGGCAGCCAGCCTTCTTTTACAGCATAGCTGTTCCCAAGAGCCTCCAAGACAGATGCAAGCAGCAACCAGGCACATATCACTTTGTATCTCCTACTAAGAAGCTCCAAGCCTGACACAAGTCGTGACTGAACTTAGACTACAATAAAGCACCTCCTTAGAGGGTTCAGAAGCAGCAAAAGCCAGCTTCAAAACCCAGTAGATCATCACCCGACTAGCTACACAAATTAAACACCTATAAGGGAAATGTGGCTAGCACCAGAGACATGCTAAAACAATTTCCACTGTGAAGTTATACCCAACACAAAAGCTCATCTGCTGTAGTGATGAAAAGCCTTCACAGCCAGTTCACTTGAGGGTCAACCCCACCACCTGACATGCCAAAGCCATTGAGACTCACCTACAACATAAAGGGACACAATGCACACAGGGGATACCCCTGCTTCACCCACCTGAGGTGACCAAATGGACAGCCAATGGGCCCCAGAGGACACTTTCTACATAAGGCAACTCTGTCACGATCAAGAGATGTAACAGATCTATTTAATAAATAGAAACAAACTTAAGAGTCAGCAAAAATAAGGAGACAAAAAAACATGTCCCAAGTAAAAAAAAAAAAAGGACAAAATTTCAGAAAGAAACCGTCATTGAAATGGAGACAAGCAATCTACCACATACAGACTTCATGAGATTGGTTATAAGGATGTTAAATGGAATTAAGGGAAGAGTAGATGAACTTAGTGAGAACTTTAACAAAGAAATATGACACATAGAAGAATACTGTTGAAAGGGAGAAAATGTGGCTGAATAGGCAGAAGTGCTGTGCACCTCCTCCTGGTGCCAGGCCAGAAAAGCAACTAAATTGCAGAACATCCAACCTGAAATAACAAATTAGAGATAGCTGAGGAGACAATTTTCAATAAGGAAGGCTAGAGGATGCCTAGAGAATGCCGCTTGCCAGCCATAACCGACATGGAACCACCACTGGGCCCCTGCAGTGACTGGTGCTGTACCTCCCACCAGGCTCCCAGATGTCTGAAGGGAGCATGCACCAGAGTGACCTTCTGCACCAGGCCTCCTCACAGGCTACCAGGACCTGGATCTGGCTTGGGGACTCTGCAGTGAGTGCAAGCCAGGGGGAACACTGTGAGCCACCCCCACCCCAGACTCCAGAACCATGCTGCTAACCTGACCTGGAGCTACCTAATGCCTGCTCCACCAAAAGCCCTGGGACCTGCTGCCAGGGGGACTTGGAGCAACCCAGTGTGCACCCCTCTCTGGGCCACAGGAGAGCACAGACTGTGCAACCCAAAGCAACCTGTGCCTGCTCCAACCTGACCACCAGGACAAAACCTTCTGGGGTGACCTGGAACAACCCATCATGTGCCTCACTCCAGGCTACAGGAGAGCATTAATTGTGCAACCCAGAGCAACACATGCCCACTTCATTCAGGGCCCGGGAGGGGTGACCCAGTGAAAACCATCACACTCCTCACTCAGGGCCACAGGAGAACTCTGACTGTGCAACCCAGAGCAACCTGCCCTCACTCCACACCAAGGAGGGGAGAACTGGAGTAACCCAATGTATGCCTCAATTTGGGCCACAACAAAGGACTGTGTGATCCAGAGCAATCCATGCCTGCTCCAACCTGAGCCCAGGGACTTGCTGCTGGGGGGACCTGGAGTAAACCAGATTTTTTTCCCCACTCCAAGCCACAGGAGAGCTCTGACTGTGCAACCCAGAGCAACCTGCACCCACTTCACCCTGGCCCCTGGAACAGCCCTGCAGGGGCTACCCAGAGCAACTCAGCACACACCCTATTCTGCGCCACAGGATAGCGCTGCTGGAGTGACTGAGAGCAAGCCTGTGTGCCCAGCCAGGGGACACAGGACCACACTGAAAACATGCTGCCAGATAGACATAGGGTGTCACCCTGCCACAGGTGCCAGGGCTGCACAGCAAATTGCATGCCAGAGGGCTCTAAGTTCTCACAGGGAGTTGCACACCAGGGAACTGTGCACATGCTCCTTCCACTCTGAGAATTTTAAGTGGACAACTAAGGGATCAGACCCATGGGAGAAGGAGATACAAATCAGAGCAGAGACAACAAAGGCAAGAAACTCAAGGCTGACCCAGCCTCTGGGCTAATGATTTCCATACCATTGGCCTGATAGGGTCTTCAATCTCTCAAACCCCAAGCGAGATACCCAGGGCCAGAAAGAGAGAGCAACAATGGAGACACAGAGAAACAATGCCCCAAGGAAAGAAAAAGAACTAAATGATGGAAGCAAGCAATATGTAAGAAAAAGACTAAAGAGTAAGGGTCATAAAGTTCCTAAACCAGCTGGATTAGAAAGTCAACAACATATGTAAAATTCAAGAGGAAATGAAAAATGATATAGCTGCACTAAGTAACAAAATGGAAGGTTTCAACAGTAGACTAGAAGAAGCAGAGGACTGAATCAGCAAGTTAGAAGACAAGGAAGTAAAACACACTCAATCAAAACAGCAATTGGAGAAAAAAATTAAAAAGCAGGAGGAGAGTTTAAGGGAGCTTTGGGACAACATGAAATGAAACAACATCCTAATAATAGGGGTTCCAGAAGGTCAAGAAGAGGAGCAAGGAATAGAAAACCTACTTGAAGAAATAATGACAGAAAACTTTGCTGACTTGGGGAAGAAAAATTCACACAAGCACAGAGTCCCAAACAAAATGAACCGAAAAAGACTCACACCAAGACACATCATAATTACAATGGCAAACATTAATGATAAAGAATGAACCTTAAGGGATGGAAAAGAGAAACTTACCTACAAGGGATCTCCCATCAGACTATCAACTGATTTCTCAACAGAAATGGCCAGTAGGGAATGTAATTAAGTATACAAAGTGATGAAAAGCAAGGGACTAAATTCAACAATACTCTAACCAGCAAAGCTATCAATCAAAATTGAAGGGGGAATCAGTAGCTTTGTAGAAAAAAAAAAAACCTAAGGAAGTTTATTAACACCCAGCCAGCAATACAAGAAATCCTAAAGGGCCCTAAATGATATGGCTCAGTGGATAGAGCCAATGCCTGTGGATTGAAGGGTCCCAGGTTTGATTCAGGTCAAGGGCATGTACCTCGGCTGTGGGCACATCCCCAGTAGGGGGAGTGCAGGAGGCAGCTGATCGATGTTTTTCTCTCATAGATGTTTCTAGCTCTCTATCCCTCTCCCTTCCTCTCTGTAAAAAAATCAATTAAAAATATTTTTTTAAAAAGAAATGCTAAAGGTACTGTTATAAAAAGAAGAAATAGACAGGAAAGAAGTAACATGGACATAAAGAATAAAAAAATGACATGAGACAAGTATCAATCAATAATAATCCCAAACATAAATTAATTAAATGCTCCAGTCAAAAGACATATGGTGGCTGAATGGATAAAAAACATGATCCATATATATGCTATCTACAAGAGACACAACTCAGAACAAAGGATTTGCACAGACTGAAAATGAAGGGGCAGAAAAATAATTTTCAGGCAAATACAAATGAAAAAAAAAGCTTGGGTAACAATATTTATATTTGAAAAAATAGACCTCAAAGTGAAGGCCATAACAAGAAATAAGGAAGGCCACTTCATAAAACTAAGGGGATCTATACAAGAAAATATAATTCTGGAAAAAATATATGCACCCAATACAGGTGCACCCAAATACATAAACAATTAGAAAATACCAAGGGAGAGATTGACAGCAATACAATCAAATTAGAGGACTCCAATACCCCATTTGCACCACTGGATAAATATTATAGACAAAAAAAAAATCAACAAAGAAACAATTCTAAATGATTCACTAGATCAGATGGAACTAATTGACATCTTCAGTACATTTCACCCAAAAGCAATAAAATACATATTCTTCTCAAGTGCACATGGGACATTTTCAAAGACAGATCATATATTAAGACTCAGGCTAAGTCTCTTCAAAGTCAAGAAGATAGAAATCATAGAAAGCATGTTCTCAGATCACAATGGCATATAATTAGAAATCAATGACAATTAAAACAAAAACATCAAACACTTGGAGGCTAAATAAGATTCTATTAAACAATTATTGGGTTTTCAAAGAGATCACAACAATCCAAAATCTATGGGATACAGCGAATGCAGTCCTGAGAGAGAAGTTCATAGCTATACAGGCCTACTTCAAAAAACAAGAACAACTGGTAATAAATTATCTAACCTGACAATTTTAAGAATTAGAAAGAGAGCAAAAATAAAAGTCTAGAGCAGTGGTCGGCAAACTCATTAGTCAACAGAGCCAAATATCAACAGTACAACGATTGAAATTTCTTTTGAGAGCCAAATTTTATAAATGTAAACTTCTTCTAACGCCACTTCTTCAAAATAAACTCGCCCAGGCCGTGGTATTTTGTGTAAGAGCCACACTCAAGGGGCCAAAGAGCCGCATGTGGCTCGTGAGCCGCAGTTTGCCGACCATGGGCCTAGAGTAAGCAGGATGAAGGAAATAATAAAGATCAGAGGGAAATAAATGACATATAGACCAAAAGAAAATACAAAAGATCAATAAAACCAAAAGCTGGTTCTTTGAAAAGATGATCAAGATTGATGAACCTCTAACGAGGCTCACCAAGAAACAAAGAGAGAGGACCCAAATAAACAAAATCAGAAATGAAAGAGGTGAAGCAACAAACAATCCCACAGACATACAAAGGATTGTAAAAAAAAAAAATACTATGAACAAATATACTCCAACAAACTGGACAACCTACAAGAAATGAACATATTCCTAGAAAAATACAATCTTCCAAAACTCAAACAGGAATAATAATAAAAAAAAAACCTGAATAGGCTGATAACTACTGATGAAATTGAAGCAGTAATCACAAAACTTCCAACAAACAAAATCCCTGGTCTGGAAGGTTCACAGGGGAGTTTTACCAACATTCAAAGAAGAACTACAACCTATCTTCCTCATATTATTTAAAAAAAAATCAAGAGGAAGGCACACTTCCAAGCTCTTCATATGAAACCAGCATTACCTTAATCCAAAACCAGATGAAGACACTACAAAGAAAGCTAACTACAGGCCAATATCTCTGATGAACATAGATGTTAAAATCCTCTACAAAATTCTAGCAAATCGGATGCAGCATTACAATAGAAAGATCACACACTATGACCCAGTGGTATTTATTTCGGGGATGCAAGGCTGGTAAAATATTAGCATTATCAATCAACGTTATACATCACATGAACAAAATGAGAGATAAACCACATAATCCTTTAAATTGATGCAGAAAAAGCATGTGACAAAATAAAACCCCCTTTCTTAATAAAAACTCTGACCAAGTGGGAATAGAAAGATCATACCTCAATATAATAAAAGCCTTATATGACAAACATACAGACAACATCATACTCAATGGGCAAAAACTAAAACCATTTCCCCTAAGAACAGGAAAAAGACAGGGATGCCCACTTTCACCACTCCTGTTAGACACAGTACTGGAAGTGCTAGCTATAGTGATCAGACAAGAAGAAGAAACAAAAGCATCCAAATTGGAAAACAAGAAGTAAAACTGTCATTATTCACAGATAACATGATATTGTACATAGAAAACCCTAAAGACTCTATTAAAAAAAACTACCTGACTTAATACATGAATTCAGAAATGTAGCAGAATACAAAATTAACACCAATTAATCTATAGCCCTTTTATACACCAATAATGAACTCACAGAAAGAGAAACTTAAAAAATAATCCCATTTACCATTGCAATAAAAAATTATGACACCTAGGAATAAACTTAATTAAGGAGGTAAAAGATCTGTATCTCAGAAAACTATAGGATGTTTAAAAAAAGAGATAGAAGAAGACATAAACAACTGAAAGAATATACTGTGTTCATGGATTGGTAGAATCAACATCATTGAAATGTACACACTACCCAAAGCAATGTTTAGATTCAATGCAATCCCCATTAAAATACCAATGACATGTTTCACAGCTCTAGAACACACTCTTTAAAAATTCATATGGAATATGAAAAGACCCTGAATAGCCACAACAATCCTGATAAAGAAGAACAAAGTTGGAGGGATCACAATACCAGATATCAAGCTATAGTTCAAAGCCACTGTTCTCAAAACTGCCTGGTACTGGCACAAGTACAGACATATATAGTTGACCAATGGAACATAACAGAGAACCCAGAAATCAACCCAAGCCATTATGATCAATTAATATTTGACAAAGGAGGCAAGAGCATACAATGGAGTCAATACAGTCTCTTCAACAGTGGTGTGGAAAATTTTGACAGATACATGCAAAAAAATAAATCTAGACCATCAATTCACACCATACACAAAAATAAACTCAAATTGGATAAAGGGCTTAAACGTAAGACAGGAAACCATAAAAATCTTAGAAGAAGCCATAGGCAACAAAATATAAGACATATGTCATAGCAATATCTTTACCAATACAGCTCCTAGGACAATGGAAACTAAGGAGAAAATAAACAAATGGGACTAATAAAAATAAGCTTCTGCACAGCAAAAGAGTTCATCACCAAAAAAACAAGAAAGCCCACTGCATGGAAGAATATATTTGTCAATGTTATCTTCGATAAGGGTTTAATCTCCAAAATTTATATGGAACTCATACAACTTAACAAAAGGAAGATAAATAATCCAATCAAAATATGAGCAAAGGTCTATTATAGATACTTTTCAAAAGTGACATACCGAAGGCCAAGGGACATATAAAAACATGTTCAAAGTCACTAATCATCTGAGAGATGTAAATCAAAATGACAATAGGGTACCATCTCACACCTGTCAGAATGACTATCATCAAGAAATCAACCAAAAACAAGTGCTGGCGAGGATGTGGAGAAAAAGAACTCTCTTGCACTGATGGTGGGAATGCAGACTTGAGCAGCCACTGTGGAAAACAACATGGAGTTTCCTCTAAAAATTAAAAATGGAACTCCCATTTGAACCAGTAATCCCACCTCTGGAAGGCATCCTAAGAAATCAGAAACACCAATCAGAAAGGATATATGCAACCATTCATTCATAAAAGCACAATTGGTAATAGCTAAGATTTGGAAACAGCCTATGTGCCCTTCAGCAGATGAGTGGGTAAAAAAGCCTTGGTACATCTACATAATTGAATACTATTCTGCTGTAAAAAGGAAAGAACTCTTAACATTTGCAACAGCATGAATGGGCCTGAAAAGCATTATGCTAAGCAAAATAAGCCAGTCAGAGAAATATAAATATCACATGATGTCACTCATATCTGGAATATGATGAATAACAAAATTGATGAACAAAAATAGCTCCAGAGGCACAGAAGCATGGAACAGACTTTCAAACCTCAGAGGGAAGACAGAAGAGGGTGGTGGTAGGGGTTAAGAAATCAACCAAAGGACTTGTATGCATGCATATGGGCATAACCAATGGACACAGATAGTAGGGGGGTGAGGGCATGTGTTTGGAAGTGGAATTGTCTGGGAGAGAGGTCAATGGGGGGAAAAGGATACATACGTAATTCTTCAAACAATAAAGAATTTAAATTTTAAAAAAGAAACATAAAAATGACATAGAAACCATAAAAAAGTACCAGTCAGAAATGAAGAATATGATAACTGAAATGAATAATACAATAGAGGGTATTATCAGATTAGATGAACCAAGGATTGAATCAGCAATGTGGTAAATAGGTAGTAGAAAATAACCAATCAGAACAGCAATATCTATATACATAAAAGGCTAATATGCTAAGTGTCCAACTGCCCGACCAGTCACTATGACGTGCACTGACCACCAGGGGCAGATGCTCAGTGCAGGAGCTTCTCTGACACACACTATCCATTTACAAAGAAACGGCACTATGGATCTGGCACCCAAAAAACAACACTCAGCTTCCCCAAAGTGGGACACAGGCCCCACCACCACCCAGAACAATACCCCAACAAATCTTAGCCAATGCTGCCGAGACACCATG
Source organism: Cnephaeus nilssonii (assembly GCF_951640355.1). Taxonomy (NCBI): domain Eukaryota; kingdom Metazoa; phylum Chordata; class Mammalia; order Chiroptera; family Vespertilionidae; genus Cnephaeus; species Cnephaeus nilssonii. The sequence continues at coordinate 44,361,737 of NC_137071.1, forward strand.
GTGCAAAATGTGGCCCACGACCCAGCCCAATCCAGAAATGGTCGCTGTGGGCTCAGGGTAATGACATCATGTAGCAATGCCCGGCTTCCTCTCCCTAGAGACTAGCCTCCTTAGAGTTTCTTCTGCCCAGGAATACGACTTGCTTTATAGCCAGGTGGACACATTTTAAAGTTTAGCCAAATGTCTGTGAAGTATTTTCCCTCATTTGATTCTCACAGACATCCTGCAGTAGGTAGATAGGATACTTGGTATCCTATTTTTTTTTCATTAGCCAGAAAACAGAGATTTAGAAAGCTTAGAAACTTGACCCAATTGAAATGAAGTAAGAAATGGTGAAACTTGAAAATGACTTCAGGTTTTCTCACTGCACAGAATATAGTCAAACACTGCTGCAGTTAAATATTTTACTCTTTGTTCTCCCTGCGTGTTTTACAATAATAATCTGCTTCATGTTGATATTTACTACTGTGTTGCTGACAATTTCCTGAAAGAGAAGTTGGGGTGTTTCACTGGGCTGGGAAAAGTTTAGCTAAATCATAAAGCAGGTCTAATTAAGCAAGTTTATATATATATATATATATATATATATATATATATATATATATATATATATATGGCTAAGATGACTTATGCATGCACGACACATATAAAGCTGATCTGTCATTGTCAATCGTGAATTTGGTTGACACTTCTATTATAGAGAAAGGGCAAATAGCGATATTAAAATATTTCTTCTAATTAATTTCCTTTCAATGTGCAGGAATCCATGCACCAGGCCACTAGTACACTAGTATATATGGTGGTGATAAGATGATAGTTTACTAAACCACTGAAATGACATCAAGCATACCAATATTCACATTATAGGGGTATTAGAAGGAGAATAGAGATACCAAGGAATTGAAAATCTATTTAAAAAAATAATGATTGGGCCGAAACCGGTTTGGCTCAGTAGATAGAGCGTCGGCCTGTGAACTCAAGGGTCCCAGGTTCGATTCCGGTCAAGGGCATGTACCTTGGTTGCGGGCACATCCCCAGTAGGGGGTGTGCAAGAGGCAGCTGATCGATGATTCTCTCTCATCGATGTTTCTAACTCTCTATCCCTCTCTCTTCCTCTCTGTAAAAAATCAATAAAATTTATTTTAAAAAAATAAAAATAAAAAAATAATAATAATGATTGGAAACTTTCTTATCCTGGTGAAGGAAATTGGCACACAAGTCCAGGCAACACAGAGAGTGTCACAGAAGATTATTCTAAAGGGTCCTATAATTAAAATGACAAAGGTTAAAGAGAAAAATCTTAAAAGCAACAATAGACTGTCAGCTGATTTATCAACAGAATCTATCCATGCCAGAAGGGAATAGTATGAAATATTCATTGATACAAGGCAAATATCTACAACCAAGATTGTTCTACACAGAATGTGTATAATTTACAATTATAGGAGAGATAAAGTTTTACAGACAGGAAAATGTTAAAGGAGTTAATCACCACTAAATAAGTATTATAAGGAATGTTAAAAAGACTTTTTAAAGAAGACAATAAAAGATAGAATATATGAATAAGAAAATATAAGAAAGAAAAAAATTCTCACTAATAAAGGCAAACATAATAAAAGCAGTGGATGCACAAACTATAAAGCTAGTCCAAAAGTTAAAAAGCAGATGTAGAAAGATCATGGTTAACTGTAACAATAATTTAAGAGTTATACACAAACACATACACAAAAGAAGTAAAATATATCACAAAAATATAAATGTGGATGAAGCAAATAAAAATGGTAGGAATTTTAGAATGTGTCCAAATGTAAGTGACCATCAACTTAAAATAGACTGGTATAAACATAGCTTAATATATAGGAGCTCATGGTAGCCACAAACCAAAAAGCTACAAGAAATAAAGAGAAAGAAATCCAAACATGATGGAAAGGAAAATAAGACATTGTGTGTGTGTGTGGGGGGGGTGGGGGGTGGCTAGCTATCTGAATCTGTGCCAGTAACCTGCATTCTGATGCACACTCTTGCTAGCTGATAATTAACTCCATTCTTAGCTGTGATGCCTGTCCTGCCTTGCAGAACTGTTTCCCAGAATACTCCCATTTTATAGAGGCCATAAACCATGAACCATATACAACCCCCGAGTGGGTTGGCAGCACTGGTGCCAGACAGGCCAAACCTCTGAGTGTAATCTCACTTCCCCCATCTCAATCATGGGGAGGTGCAAAGCCCATGAAAAGTCCAGAAGCTTGATCCATATTTGAGGGACAAAGAAACTAAGAGTATAAAGGGAAAGCTACGTCCATATTCATCACTCAGGCTTTGGAAGTTGATTCCCTGAGTCACTGCACTGGGGCATTAAAAGGCTCCTCTTCAGACTCTTAGTGCATGACTGATTATTCTCCTGTGCCACCTGTCAGTTTATCTATAACAGCTGGTGCACTGGCCATGAAAATATCCATCATGCTGCCCACTTTGGGCATTGTTGGTAAAGGCCTACAGCTGAGTCCATTTGCCAAGGCCCCCCTGAAGACTGAAAGGCATGCCTCCAATAATTTACTGGATGACTGGGACTCCCGCTCATGCCCCAGTGAACTCCGAGGAGGACAGAAAAGCCCTTTCTGGAACCAGAAGTCTGACTGGTGAGTTTTCCCCTGGGGAACCAGTCCAAGTTCAGGCCTGTCCTTTGGGACAGACGAAGTGGCTGATCACCACTTAGGCAAAATATTTGCCTCAGTTCAGGGATGTTCCATTGGTGGAAGTCAAAGCTCGGACTGACTGGTGTGTGAATGTGAATGTAAGAGTCTGCATGTAACGAAAATTACCTTGTTTTTGTCCTGTGTCTCTGTTAACTGGGAGGGAATACACAGTTTAACTGCAAACATGGGAAGTAGTTCCTCCAAGCCCACTGTTTTAGAATGCATGTGAAATAATTTTAAGAGAGAAACATCAATGATCAGGTAGGGAGAAGATGGCTACAAGCAGGAAGGTAGGGAGGGAGAGAGTGTGAGAGAGTGAGGGAACCATAGAGGAGAGTGTAGACGTGTGTGGTGTGTGTATGTATGAGCTAAGGATAGATTCTGCAGGTCCTCCAAGGGGCTGCCAAACCAGGCAGTCTTAGACAGCGGAGCCCCGCGCACAAAGCGGACACTTCTGGGTGGCCAGTGCGGACACAGAGACCATGCCATCTTGAGAAACAGAGCTGCGGGGGACTAGGATCCTGGCCTAAGCACCACCCAGTCGCGTCTCAGATGCAAACCAGGACCCTGCAGCCACTGGGGACAGAGAACTGTGACCACAGCTTCAGACCAACAGACAACAAGAATCCAGACTTCCAGCCCGCAGATTTCTGTCTTGGATAGCGCCATAGTAACTGATAGACCCGCCCCCTGCTCAGGTTGCAGCGCCCCTATGGGAATTCAAACTTGGGAGTGCTTGTAGGGACTTCAGGGCTGCTACAGGAATTTAAGCCTATGCATGCACAGAGACTGGAATCTGCCCCCCGCAACGCAATCTAGCGACCAAACCCGAAGCCCATGGAGGGCGGCAATGCCACCTGACATCGATTCTGGGCAAGCGCACATGGAAGTCTGTTTTCTGCAGTGCAGGCACGCCACAGTGCTACTGTGCAACCCAGTCCCCCATGGTGACATGGACCCAGATTCTCCCTGCAAGAGGCAGCACTGAGCACCACTGACTTGACGCTGTTTTCTTACCGTGTGTGCCTAGGATCCCTGACTCACAGCACATTCACACTAAGAGCCAGTGACTTTAATTCTTGGTGCATGCGCACATGGGGACCCTGATTCTCAAGGAGAAGCTTCACGAGGCAACAGAGACTGTGATACTCGATTCTTGGTGCAGACACAAGGAAACTCTGACTCCTGGCATGTGCTAGGGGACTCGTTTTTGGCACACACCAACAGCGCAGTGCAGGCGGTGTCCATGATTCTAGGTGCGCACATGAGACCACACTGAACGCTGGTAACACTGACCCTGGGCGAGCCTGGTTCCCACCAACCCACAGCAGCCACACATCCTAGTGTCAGAGCACTTCAGTGACACTCGGGTGTTGCGAAGCTCCCACTGCACACAGCCCAGGTCCATGTAACTTGAAGTTTGAACATTCTGGTGATAGTCAGATGGGGAGATGACACAATCCCCAGAGGAAAGAAAATAAGGAGTTGCCAAGAAAGGAAATTAGTGAAATTGAAGCATACAACATGACTGAAAAAGAATTCAGAGTAATGGTCGTGGAATTCATACATCAGATGGATGAGAAAAATCAACAACCTATGCAAGAATCAGGAAGAAATTAAAAGTGATATAGCTACAATCAAAAACACCATGGAAAGTTTCAAAGTATACTAGAAGAAGCAGAGGACAGAATTAGTGAGTTAGAAGATCAGGTACAGAAACAAGCCTAATCTGAACAGCGACTGGACAAAAAAATTGAAAAGCGGGAGGAAAGCCTAAGGGAGTTTTGGGACAACATGAAAGGAAGTAACATACATATAATAGGGCTTCCAGAAGGACAAGAAGAGCAGCAAGGATTAGAAAATCTATTTGAAGAAATAATGATAGAAAACTTCCTGGATATGGGGAAGAAAAAAGTTACACAAGTACAGAGAGTCCCAAGCAGGATCAATCCCAAAAGACCCGCACCAAGACACATCATAATTTCAATGGAAAATATTAACAACAAAGAGAGAATCTTAAAGGCGGCAAGAGAGAGACAGAGAGTTACCTACAAAGGATCCCTCACATATTATCAAATGATTTCTCAACAGAAACATATCAAGCTAGAAGGGAATGGAAGGAGGTATACAAAGTGTTGCAAAGCAAAGGACTGAATGCAAGAATACTCTATCCAGGAAGACTATCAATCAAAATTGAAAGGGAAAATCAGGAGCTTCACAGAAAAAAAAAAAGGCTAAGGGAGTTTATCACCACCAAACCAGCAATGCAAGAAATGCTAAAGGGAATACTGTAAAAAGAAGAAATAAAAAGGTAAGAAGGAACACAGACACAAAAATAGATATGACTACAAACAAGTACCTTTCAGTAATAATTTTAAAGGTAAATGGATTAAATGCTCCAATCAAAAGACATCGAGTGGTTGAATGGATAAAAAACACGACCCATATATATGTTGTCTACAAGCGACCCACCTCAGAACAAGGGACTCACACAGACTGAAAGTGAAGGGATGGAAAAATATCTTTCAAGCAAATGAAAATGAAAAAAAAGCTGGGGTAGCAATACTTATATCTGACAAAATAGACCTAAAAGTGAAGGCCATAACAAGAGATAAGGAAGGCAACTTCATAATACTAAAGGGATCGATATAACCCTGATAAACATATATGCACCCAACGCAGGAGCACCCAAATACATAATAAAACTCCTGGAAGATGTCAAGGGAGAGATCAACAACAATACAATCATAGTAGGGGACTTTAATGCACCACTGACATCACTGGATAAATCCTCTAGACAAAAAATCATCAAAGACACAGCAATCCTAAATGACTCACTAGATCAGATGGACTTAACTGATATCTTCAGAACATTGCATCCCAAAGCCACGTAATATACATCCTTCTCAACTGCACATGGGACCTTTTCAAAAATAGACCACATATTGGGTCACAAGCAAAGTCTTCCCAAATTCAAGAAGATTGAAATCATACCAAGCGTCTTCTCAGAAGACAATGACATAAAATTAGAAATAAACTACAATAAAAACAATCCAAAAAACTCAAACACTTTGAAGCAGAATAGCATGCTATAAATAATGATTAGGTAACCAATGAGATCAAAGGAGAAATTAAGAACATCCTGGAAACTAACGACAATAAAAACACAACAATCCAAAATCTATGGGACAAATGAAAGCAGTCCTGAGAGGGAAGTTCATAGCTCTACAGGCCTACATCAAAGAGCAAGAAAAAATGGTAGTAAATCATCTAACTCTACAACTCAAAGAATTAGAAAGAGAGCAACAAGAAAAGCCCAGAGTGAGCAAAAGGAGGAAGATAATAAAGATCAGAGCAGAAATGAATGACATAGAGACCAAAAAACAATACACAAGATCAACAAAACCAAGAGATGGTACTTTGAAAGGATAAAGAAGATTGATGAACCTCTAGCCAGGCTCACCAAGAAGCAAAGAGAGAGGACCCAAATAAACAAAATCAGAAATGAAAGAGGTGAAATAACAACAGACCCCACAGAAATACAAAGGTTAGTTTAAAAATACTAATAACAACTCTACTCCAACAACTAGACAACCTGGAGGAAATGGACATATTCCTAGAAAAATACAACCTTCCAAAACTCAATCAGGAAGAATCTAAACATCTCAACAGGCCAATAACTATGGATGAAATTGAAGCAGTCATCAAAAAGCTCACAGCAAACAAAAGCCCAGGGCCAGATGGCTTCACAGGGGAGTTATACCAAACATTCAAGGAAGAACTAAAACCTATCCTCCTCAGACTATTCCAAAAAATGCAAGAGGAAGGAACACTTCCAAGCTCATTCTATGAAGCCAGCATCACCCTAATACCAAAACCAGATAAAGACAACACAATGAAAAAGAATTATAGGCCAATATCCCTCATGAGCACAGATGCCAAAATCCTCAACAAAATTCTAGCAAACCGGACTCAGTAATACATCAGAAAGATCATACACCGTGACCAAGTAGGATTTATCCTGGGGATGCAAGGATGGTACAATACCCGCAAATCAATAAACGTGATACATCACAGAAACAAATTGAGAGTTAAAAATCACAAAATCATTTCAATTGACACAGAAAAAGCATTTGACAAAATCCAACACATATTCTTGATAAAAACTCTCAGCACAGTGGGAATAGAAGGATCATACCTCAACATCATAAAAGCCATATATGACAAACCCACAGCCAACATCATACTCAATAGACAAAAACTAAAACCATTTCCCCTAAGAACAGGAACAAGACAGGGATGCCCACTCTCACCACTCCTGTTCAACAGAGTACTGAAAGTACTAGTCATTGCGATCAGACAAGAAGAAGAAATAAAAGGCATCCAAATTGGAAAAGAACAAGTAAAACTCTCCTTATTCGCAGATGACATGATATTGTACATAGAAAACCCTAAAGACTCCATCAAAAAATTATTAGACTTAATAAATGAATTTGGCAATGTAGCAGGATACAAAATTAATGCCAAAAAATCTGTGGCATTTCTATACACCAATAGTGAACTTACAGAAATAGAGACTAAAAAAGTAATCCATTTACCATCACACCAAAAAAAACTAAGATACCTAGGAATAAACTTAACTAAGGAGGTAAAAGACCTATTTACGGATAATTACAGGACACTAAAAAAAGAGATACAGGAAGACATAAACAGATGGAAGAACATACCGTGTTCATGGATTGGTAGAATCAACATCATCAAAATGTTCATAGTACCCAAAGCAATCTACAGATTCAATGCAATCCCCATTAAAATACCAACTGCATATTTTACAGACATACAACAAACTATCCAAAAATTCATCTGGAATAAAAAAAGACCCTGAATAGCTGCAGCAATCCTGAGAAAGAAGAACAAATTAGGTGGGATCTCAATACCAGATATCAAGCTATATTACAAAGCCACCGTTCTTAAAACAGCTTGGTACTGGCACAAGAACAGACATATAGATCAATGGAACAGAATAGAGAATCCAGATATTGACCCAAACCACTATGCTCAATTAATATTTCACAAAGGAGGCATGAACATACAATGGAATAAAGACAGTCTTTTCAATAAATGGTATTGGGAAAACTGGACAGATGCATGCAAAAAAAATGAAACTAGACCACCAACTTACACCATACACAAAAATAAACTCAAAATGGATAAAGGACTTAAACATAAGATGGGAAACCATAAAAATACTAGAGGAATCCACAGGCAGTGCAATCTCAGACATAGGTCGAAGGAACTTCTTCACCGATACTGCTCCTAGGGCAATGGAAACTAAAGAGAAAATAAACAAATGGGATTACATCAAAATAAAAAGCTTTTGCACAGCAAAACAAACCATCAACAAAACAACAAGAAAGCCCACTGCATGGGAGAACATATTTGCCAATGTCATAACTGATAAGGGTTTAATCTCCAACATTTACAGGGAACTCATACAACTTTACAAAAGGAAGACAAACAGTCCAATCAAAAAATGGGCAAAGGTGACGGCTTCACAGGAGAGTTTTACCAAACATTCAAGGAAGAACTAAAACCTATCCTCCTCAGACTATTCCAAAAATTCAAGAGGAAGGAACACTTCCAAGCTCCTTCTATGAAGCCAGCATCACCCTAATACCAAAACCAGATAAAGACAACACAATGAAAGAGAATTACAGACCAATATCCCTCATGAACATAGATGCCAAAATCCTCAACAAAATTCTAGCAAATCGGCTCCAGCAATACATCAAAAAGATCATACACCGTGACCAAGTAGGATTTATTCCAGGAATGCAAGGATGGTACAATACCCGCAAATCAATAAATGTGATACATCACATAAACAAATTGAGAGATAAAAATCACATAGTATTATCATTTGATGCAGAAAAAGCATTTGACAAAATCCAACACCCTTTCTTGATAAAAACTCTCAACAAGGTCGGAATAGAAGGCTCAGACCTCAATATAATAAAAGCTATATATGATAAACCCACAGCAAACTTCATACTCAATGGACAAAAACTAAAAACATTTCCCCTAAGAACAGGAACAAGACAGGGATGCCCACTCTCCCCACTCCTGTTTGACATAGTACTGGAAGTATTAGCCATTGCAATTAGACAAGAAGAAGAAATAAAAGGCATCCAAATTGGAAAAGAACAAGTAAAGCTGTCTTTATTTGCAGATGACATGATATTGTACATAAAAAATCCGAAAGACTTCGTCAAAAAACTAATAGACTTAATAAATGAATTCGGCAATGTAGCAGGATACAAAATTAATGCCAAGAAATCTATGGCATTTCTATACACCAATAGTGAACTTACAGACAGAGAGACTAAAAAGGCAATCCCATTTACCATCATTCCAAAAAAATTAAGATACCTAGGAATAAACTTAACTAAGGAGGTAAAAGACCTATACACGGAAAACTACAGGACACTGAAAAAAGAGATAAAGGAAGATGTAAACAGATGGAAGAACATACCATGTTCATGGATTGGTAGAATCAATATCATTAAAATGTCCATACTACCCAAAGCAATCTATAGATTCAATGCACTCCCCATTAAAATACCAATGGCATATTTCACAGACCTTGAAAGAACTCTCCAAAAATTCATCTGGAATAAAAAAAGACCCCGAATAGCCACAGCAATCCTGAGAAAGAAGAATAAAGTAGGAGGGATCTCAATACCAGATTTCAAGCTGTATTACAAAGCCACTGTTCTCAAAACAGCCTGGTACTGGCACAAGAACAGACATATAGATCAATGGAACAGAATAGAGAATCCAGATATTGACCCAAACCACTATGCTCAATTAATATTTGACAAAGGAGGCATGAACATACAATGGAATAAAGACAGTCTCTTCAACAAATGGTGTTGGGAAAATTGGACTGATACATGCAAAAAAATGAAGCTAGATCACCAACTTACTCCATACACAAAAATAAACTCAAAATGGATAAAGGACTTAAACATAAGATGGGAAACCATAAAAATACTAGAGGAATCCACAGGCAGTGCAATCTCAGACATAGGTCGAAGGAACTTCTTCACCGATACTGCTCCTAGGGCAATGGAAACTAAAGAGAAAATAAACAAATGGGATTACATCAAAATAAAAAGCTTTTTTACAGCAAAGGAAACTATCAACAAAACAACAAGAAAGCCCACTGCATGGGAGAACATATTTGCAAATGGCATCACTGAGAAAGGTTTAATCTCCAACATCTACAGGCAGCTTATACAACTTAATAAAAGGAAGATAAATGATCCAATAAAAAAATGGGCAACGGACCTAAATAGAATCTTTTCCAAAGAAGACAGAAGGAAGGCCAAGAGACACATGAAAACATGCTCAACGTCACTAATTATCCGAGAGATGCAAATCAAAACAACAATGTGGTACCATCTCACACCTGTCAGAATGGCTATCATCAACAAATCAACAAATGACAAGGGTTGGCGGGGATGCGGAGAAAAAGGAAGCCTGGTGCACTGCTGGTGGGAATGCAGACTGGTGCAGCCACTGTGGAGAACATTATGGAGTTTCCTCAAAAAACTGAAAATGGAACTCCCATTTGACCCAGTAATTCCACTCCTAGGAATATATCCTAAGAAAGTGGGAACACCAATAAGAAAGGATATATGCACCCCTATGTTCATAGCAGCACAGTTTACAATAGCTAAGATCTGGAAACAGCCTAGGTGCCCATCAGCAGATGACTGGATCAGAAAACTATGGTACATCTACACAATGGAATATTATGCTGCCATAAAAAGAAGGAATTCTTACCATTTGCAGCAACCTGGATGGAATTGGAGAACATTATGTTAAGTTAAATAAGCCAGTCAATGAAAGAAAAATACCACATGATCTCACTCATTTATGGATAATAAAGAACATTATAAACTTGAACAAAAAGATAGATACAGAGGCAGTAAAGCATCAAACAGTCTGTCAAATTACAGCAGGAAGGTTAGGGAGAGGTGGGGAAGATAAGAGATCAATCAAAGGAATTGTATGCATGCATATAAGCATAACCAATGGACGCAAAACTCTGGGGGGTGAGGGCATATATGGAAGTGGGGTGGGGGGGGCAATGGTAAGATATGTACACATATAATACCTTAATAAAAAATATTGAAAAAAAATAGGCAAACGACCTAAATAGACACTTTTCGATGGAGGATAGAAGGAAGGCCAAGAGATATATGAAAACATGCTCAAAGTCACTAATTATCTGGGAGATGAAAATCAAAACAACAATACAGTATCATCTCACACCTGTCAAAATGTCTATCATCAACAAATCAACAAACGACAAGTGTTGGTGAGGATGCGGAGAAAAAGGAAGCCTGGTGCACTGCTGGTGGGAATACAGTCTGGTGCAGCCACTGTGGAGAACAGTATGGAGTTTCCTCAAAAAACTAAAAATGGAACTCCCATTTGACCCAGTGATCCCACTTCTAGGAATATATCCCAAGAAACTAGAAACACCAATCAGAAAGGATACATGCACCCCTATCTTCATAGCAGCACAATTTACCATAGCTAAGATTTGGAAACAGCCTAAATGCCTATCAGCAGATGAGTGGATTAAAAAACTGTGGTACATCTACAGAATGGAATACTACGCTGCAGTAAAAAGGCGTTCTTACCATTTGCAACAGCATGGATGGAACTGGAGAGCATTATGCTAAGTGAAATAAGCCAGTCAGAGAAATATAAATACCACATGATCTTATTCATTTTTGGAATATAATGAACTACATAAACTGATGAACAGGTACAAATCCAGAGACAGAGAACCATCAATCAGACTGCCAAACCTCAGAGGAATGATCGGGAGGGTGGGGGAAAGGAGGAGAGATCATCCAAAGGACTTGTATGCATGAATATAAGCCTAACCAATGGACACGAACACCAAGGGGGGTGAGGGCATGAGGGGGTGTTGGGGGTTAATGGAGGGATGAGGACACATATGTAATACCTTAATCAATAAAGAAATTAATAAAAAAGAATTTTAAGAAAGGTTTTACTGGGGACTATGGGGTGAAGTTAGTTCCCTGGAAGTTAAGAAAGATGTGTGAAATAGACTGGCCATCTTTTCGGGTAGGATGGCCAGAGGAGGGCACACTGGATGTCCCCACAATCAGGAATGTTTACAGAGATATAACAGGAGACCTAGGTCCTACATTGATCAGTGGCTGGAAATAGCTCAGCTCAATCCACCTTGTATCTGGCTCTGCATGTGTAAGAAAGGAAAGAGTAAGGTTTTAGTGGCAGGAGAAAAGAGACAGGCAGGAGAAGATAAGCAGGCCCTTCAGAAAGAGAATAATCCTTCTATTCTTTAGAAACCCCCCTGAAGAAGCCCTGCCAGTTTTACCACCTCTATATGTGCCTCAAGTGGCACCCAGTGCTCCTTTGCCCAATCAAGGAAGCTTAGATACACCACCTCCTTCTGTCTCTCCCTAACCAGACTCTCTAGAGCCAGTTGGACAGCGCTTGCATTCAGCTGATCAAGGACCCAGGCAACCCCCAGATTTCCAAATTGCTCTCTGGGAGACTCAGGGTCCCCAAGTGCTTGGAGAAGATGGGATCCTACAAGAGGGGGGATTGGTCTTTTACTACCAGCCTTTTACCACGACCAATGTCCTGAATTGGAAACATCACACTCCCGCCTATTCTGAAAAACCTCAGGCCATGGTAGACCTCATAGAGTCCATTTTCCAGACCCATAAACCCACCTGGGTTGACTGCAATCAATTCCTTCTCATGCTCTTTAACACTCAGGAGTGCATGAGAATAGTAATGGAAGCTCAGAAATGGCTCCAGACCCTGGCCCCAGCAAGGATATTAGACACAAACAGATGGGCCAGGTAGGCCCTCCCAGATGAGGAACCCAGATGGGACCCGAACTCAGAAGATGGAAGGGCCAGGCTATAGACATACTGACTGGCCTTCCTCCAGGGACTCAGGGCTGGGGCCAAGAAGCCCACCAATATAGCCAAGACCAGAAACCTTATGAAAGTCTAGCAGCCTTCTATGAGAAACTCTGTGAGGCATATCGAATCTACATTCCTTTTGACCCTGAAGCCCCCCAAAAATCAATGCAGCCTTTATAGGTCAGGCTAAGCCTGATATAAGGAGAAAGCTATAGAAGTTTGAAGGATTTGTGGTGGAGGCGGGGGGAATGCAACTGTGCTGCTAGAAATAGAAAACAAGGTTTTCATCAACTGAGACAGGGTGGCTAAGAAGGAAGCAGAGGAAAGACTGAAAAAGAAAGCAACCTTGATAGCAGCGGCTATTAAGAAATCAAGCTCCCAGACAGACAAGAAAGGGAAACAACAGGGACCCTGGCCAGGGGGAAGGAGGACAAATCTTAAGTGGGATCAGTGTGCCTATTGTAAGGAATCTGGACACTGGAAAAATTAATGACTTCCCAGAAAGGGAAGTCAGGGTCATCCAACGCCCCCAAACCTCTAAGGCAGATCTCATTGGGCTGGCGGCAGTGACTCCGACTAGGACAGACTGGGCTCTTCCCAACTGGGCCCCCACAAGCCCATAGTCAGAATGAAAATTGGGGGCCAGACTGTGAACTTTATGGTTTATTTGGGGGCTGAGTACTTGGTAGTCACTCAGAAGGTAGCTTCTCTCTCAGGAAAAGAGGTCACCATTATCAGAGCTACTGAGGTCCACACCTGTAGACCGTTCTGCCGCCCTCACCGATGCCAACTTGGCAGCCACCAAGTGATCCATGAATTCCTATACTTGCTAGATTATCCAGTGCCTCTAATGGGTAGAGACCTTTTAGCCAAGATTGGGGCAGAGATCACCTTTGCCCCAGATGGCTCAGCACAGTTGTGCCTAGGTGAGGAGACCTCTCCAATGATCCTGTCCTTAGCAGTGCCCAGGGAGGAAGAATGGAGACTTTATACGTCCCAATCAAAAGACTCACTATTGGAACCTGAATCAGAGGAAGAATTCCCACTGGTCTGGGCAGAAGGAAATACCCCTGGCCTGGCCAAGGACCACGCCCGGTAAAGCCTGGGGCACAGCCTGTCAAAATCTGCCAATATCCGATTCCAAGGGATGCATGCCTAGGAATCCAGGTCCACTTAGACTGGCTGCTTCAGTGGGGACTTCTTAAACGGTGTCAATCTCCATGGAACACCCCTATCATGTCCGTCAAAAAGCCTGGGACTAGTGATAACCACCTGGTGCAGGACCTGCGGGCTGTTAATGAGGCTGTTATAACCCTGCATTCAGTGCTGCCAAACCCCTACACTCTTTTGGGACTCATTCCATCAGAGGCGGAATGGTTTACATGTCTAGATATGAAAGATGCCTTTTTCTGCCTTCAGTTGGCACCCTCCAGTCAGCCCCTGTTTGCCTTTGAATGGGAAAATCCAACTATGGGGCCAAAGAGCAGTTCATCTGGACCAGACTGCCACAAGGGTTCAAGAACTTCCTTACTCCTTTTAGTGGAGTGCTAGCATCTGATGTGTCCAAATTCCCATGACAGGACTTGGGGTGCGTTCTACCCCAATATGTAGATGACCTCCTATTGGCTAGCTCCATGCGAGTTCAGTGCTGGGAAGGAACAAGAGCCCTTCTGAGACTCTTTTTTTTTTTAACCTTTCAAATCCACTTTTTTATTTTCTTTTTTCCTCCTCAAACACAGAACTTCTCCCCACACATTTCTTGCAGCTGTAAAGTCACTTCATGTTGTTCAGGTACCATTTTACCCATAAAACTTGAGACTCTTAACTGAAACAGGTTACCGGGTGTCCAAGAAAAAGGCACAAATCTGTCAGAGAGAAGTCAAGTTCCCAAGTTTCCGAATCACCTGAGGGAAAAGAAGACTAGGGACTGAAAGGAAGCAGGTAGTAATGTGTTATTCCAGTCCCCAGCACATGGTGGCAGATTCAGGAATTCCTGGGAGCAGCAGGGTTTTATCAAAGTTAGATATAGCTAAGCCTCTCTATGAAGCTTTAAAAGGAGAGGAGAAGGCACCTATTGACTGGGGTCTTGATCAGGAAAAGGCCTTCACCACCATAAAGGCAAAGCTCACTGAGGCCCTAGCACTAGGGCTACCAGATGTGACATGGGGCTTTAATCTCTTTTTTTTTTCTTTCCAATTTTTTTTATTAAGGTATTATATGTGTACATATCTTGCCATTGCCCCCCCCACCCCACTCCCATATATGCCCTCACCCCCCAGAGTTTTGCGTCCATTGGTTATGCTTATATGCATGCATACAAGTCCTTTGATTGATCTCTTATCTCCCCCATCTCTCCCTAACCTTCCCCCTGTAATTTGACAGTCTATTTGATGCTTTACTGTCTCTGTATCTATCTTTTTGTTCAATTTTATAATGTTCTTTATTATCCATAAATGAGTGAGATCATGTGGTATTTTTCTTTCATTGACTGGCTTATTTCACTTAACATAATGTTCTCCAATTCCATCCAGGTTGCTGCAAATGATGAGAATTCCTTCTTTTTTATGGCAGCATAGTATTCCATTGTGTAGATGTACCACAGTTTTCTGATCCAGTCATCTGCTGACGGGCACCTAGGCTGTTTCCAAATCATAGCTATGGTGAATTGTGCTGCTATGAACATGGGGGTGCATATATCCTTTCTGATTGGTGTTTCTAGTTTCTTCAGATATATTCCCAGGAGTGGGATTACTGGGTCAAATGGGAGTTCCATTTTCAGTTTTTTGAGGAAACTCCATACTGTTCTCCACAGTGGCTGCACCAATCTGCATTCCCACCAGCAGTGCACGAGGGTTCCTTTTTCTCCGCATCCTCGCCAACACTTGTCGTTTGTTGATTTGTTGATGATAGCCATTCTGACAGGTGTAAGATGGTACCGCATTGTTGTTTTGATTTGCATCTCTCGGATAATTAGTGACGTTGAGCATGTTTTCATGGGTCTCTTGGCCTTCCTTCTGTCTTCTTTTGAAAAGATTCTATTTAGGTCTGTTGCCCATTTTTTTATTGGATCATTTATCTTCCCTTTATTAAGTTGCATAAGCTGCCTGTAGATGTTGGAGATTAAACCTTTATCAGTGATGCCATTTGCAAATATGTTCTCCCATGTAGTGGGCCTTCTTGTTGTTTTGTTGATGGTTTCTTTTGCTGTGAAAAAGCTTTTTATTTTTATGTAGTCCCATTTGTTAATTTTCTCTTTAGCTTCCACTGCCCTAGGAGCAGTGTCAGTGAAGAATTTCTTTTGGCATATGTCTGAGATTTTGCTGCCTGTGGATTCCTCTAGTATTTTTATGGTTTCCCATCTTATGTTTAAGTCCTGTATCCATTTTGAGTTTATTTTTGTGTATGGCGTAAGTTGGTGATCAAGCTTCATTTTTTTTGCATGTATCTGTCCAATTTTCCCAACACCATTTATTGAAGAGACTGTCTTTATTCCATTGTATGTTCATGCCTCCTTTGTCAAATATTAACTGAGCATAGTGGTTTGGGTCAATATCTGGATTCTCTATTCTGTTCCATTGATCTATATGTCTGTTCTTGTGCCAGTACCAGGCTGTTTTGAGAACAGTGGTTTGTAATACAGCTTGAAATCTGGTATTGAGATCCCTCCTACTTTATTCTTCTTTCTCAGGATTGCTGTGGCTATTCGGGGTCTTTTTTTATTCCAGATGAATTTTTGGAGAGTTCTTTCAAGGTCTGTGAAATATGCCGTTGGTATTTTAATGGGGAGTGCATTGAATCTATAGATTGCTTTGGGTAGTATGGACATTTTAATGATGTTGATTCTACCAATCCATGAACATGGTATGTTCTTCCATCTGTTTACGTCTTCCTCTATCTCTTTTTTCAGTGTCCTGTAGTTTTCCGTGTATAGGTCTTTTACCTCCTTAGTTAAGTTTATTCCTAGGTATCTTAATTTTTTTGGCGTGATGGTAAATGGGATTGCCTTTTTAGTCTCTCTGTCTGTAAGTTCACTATTGGTGTATAGAAAGGCCATAGATTTCTTGGCGTTAATTTTGTATCCTGCTACATTGCCGAATTCCTTTATTAAGTCTATTAGTTTTTTGACGGAGTCTTTTGGATTTTTTATGTACAATATCATGTCGTCTGCAAATAAAGACAGCTTTACTTGTTCTTTTCCTATTTGGATGCCTTTTATTTCTTCTTCTTGTCTAATTGCAATGGCTAATACTTCCAGTACTATGTCAAACAGGAGTGGTGAGAGTGGGCATCCCTGTCTTGTTCCTGTTCTTAGGGGAAATGTTTTTAGTTTTTGTCCATTGAGTATGATGTTTGCTGTGGGTTTATCATATATAGCTTGTATT
Source organism: Cnephaeus nilssonii (assembly GCF_951640355.1). Lineage (NCBI taxonomy): Eukaryota > Metazoa > Chordata > Mammalia > Chiroptera > Vespertilionidae > Cnephaeus > Cnephaeus nilssonii. The sequence goes on from NC_137071.1 coordinate 44,378,816, forward strand.
ATGTTGAGGTATGAGCCTTTTATTCCCATCTTGTTGAGAGTTTTTATCAAGAAAGGGTGTTGGATTTTGTCAAATGCTTTTTCTGCATCAATTGATATGACTATGTGATTTTTATCTTTCAATTTGTTAATGTGATGTATCACGTTTATTGATTTGCGGATATTGTACCATCCTTGCATTCCTGGGATAAATCCTACTTGGTCATGGTGTATGATCTTTCTGATGTACTGCTGGAGCCGACTTGCTAGAATTTTGTTGAGGATTTTGGCATCTATGTTCATGAGGGATATTGGTCTGTAATTCTCTTTCATTGTGTTGTCTTTATCTGGTTTTGGTATTAGGGTGATGCTGGCTTCATAGAAGGAGCTTGGAAGTGTTCCTTCCACTTGAATTTTTTGGAATAGTCTGAGGAGGAAAGGTTTTAGTTCTTCCTTGAATGTTTGGTAAAACTCTCCTGTGAAGCCATCAGGCCCCGGGCTTTTGTTTGCCTGAAGCTTTTTGATGACTGCTTCAATTTCGTCCATAGTTATTGGCCTATTGAGCTGTTTAGATTCTTCTTGATTGATATTTGGAAGGTTATATTTTTCTAGGAATATGTCCATTTCCTCCAGGTTGTCCAGTTTGTTGGAATAGAGTTGTTCGTAGTATTTTGTAACAATCCTTTGTATCTCAGCAGGGTCTGTTGTTATTTCACCTCTTTCATTTCTGATTTTGTTTATTTGGGTCCTCTCTCTTTGCTAATTGGTGAGCCTGGCTAGAGGTCCATCAATCTTGTTTATCCTTTCAAAGAACCAGCTCTTGGTTTTGTTGATCTTATGTATTGTTTCTTTGGTCTCTATGTCATTTATCTCCGCTCTGATCTTTGTTATTTCCTTCCTTCTGGTTACACTGGGCTTTTCTTGCTGCTCTTTTTCTAGCTCTTTGAGTAGGGTTAAGTAATTTATTACCATTGCTTCTTGTTTTTTGCAATAGGCTTGTAGAGCTATGAACTTCCCTCTCAAGACTGCTTTTGCTGTGTCCCATAGATTTTGGATTGTTGTGTTTTCATTGTCATTTGTTGCCATGATGTTTTTTATTTCTTCCTTGATCTCTCTGGTGACCCAGTCCTTGTTTAATAGCATGCTGTTTAGTCTTCATGTGTTTGATTTCTTTGGATTGTATTTATTGTAGTTGATTTCCAGTTTTATGCCACTGTGATCTGAGAAGATGCTTGATATAATTTCTATCTTCTTGAATTTGAAGAGATTTTCCCTGTGACCCAGCATATGGTCTATCTTTGAAAATGACCCATGTGCACTTGAGAAGAATGTATATTCTGTGGCTTTGGGGTGAAATGTTCTGAAGATGTCAATTAATTCCATCTGGTCTAGTGAGTCATTTAGGATTGCTGTTTCTTTGCTGATTTTTTGTTTAGAGGATTTGTCCAGTGGTGATAGTGGGGTATTAAAGTCTCCTACTATGATTGTATTGCTATTAATCTCTCCCTTGATATCCTCCAGGAGTTTTTTTATGTATTTGGGTGCTCCTATATTGGGAGCGTATATGTTTACCAGAATTATTTCTTCTTGTTGGATTTCTCCCTTTAGTATTATGAAGTGGCCTTCCTTATCTCTTGTTATGGCATTTACTTTGAGGTCTATTTTGTCAGATATAAGTATTGCTACCCCTGCTTTTTTTTCATTTCCATTTGCCTGAAAGATATTTTTCCATCCCTTCACTTTCAATCTGTGTGAGTCTCTTGTTCTGAGGTGGGTCTCTTGTAGACAGCATATACATGGGTCGTGTTTTTTTATCCATTCAGCTACTCGATGTCTTTTGATTGGAGCATTTAGTCCGTTTACATTTAAAGTTATTACTGAAAGGTATTTGTTTGCAGTCATATCTATTTTTGTGACTGTATTCCTTCTTACCTGTTTATTTCTTCTTTTTACAGTATTCCCTTTAGCAATTCTTGCATTGCTGGTTTGGTGGTGATAAACTCCCTGAGCCTTTTTTTGTCTGCAAAGCTCCTGATTTCCCCTTCAATTTTGATTGATAGTCTTGCTGGATATAGTATTCTTTGATTCAGTCCTTTGCTTTGCAACACTTTGTATACCTCCTTCCATTCACTTCTAGCTTGTTGTGTTTCTGATGAGTAATCATTTGACAATCTGATGGGTGTTCCTTTGTAGGTAACTCTCTGTCTCTCTCTTGCCGCCTTTAGGATTCTCTCTTTATCATTTATATTTGCCATTGAAATTATGACATGTCTTGGTGTGGGTCTTTTGGGGTTGATCCTGCTTGGGACTCTCTTTACTTGTGTAACTTTTATCTTTCCCATATCCGGGAAGTTTTCTGTCATTATTTCTTCAAATAGATTTTCTAAACCCTGCTGCTCTTCTTGTCCTTCTGGCAGCCCTATTATACGCATGTTACTTCGTTTCATGTTGTCCCGAAGCTCCCTTAGGCTTTCCTCCTGCTTTTTAATTTTTTTCTCCAATTGCTGTTCAGCTTGAGCTTGTTTCTGTACCTGATCTTCTAACTTACTAATTCGGTCCTCTGCTTCTTGTAGTCTACTGTTGAAACTTTCCATGGTGTTTTTGATTGTAGCTATATCACTCTTCATTTCTTCCTGATTCTTGCATAAGTTGGTGATTTTCTCATCCATCCGTTGTATAAATTCCACGACCATTACTCTGAACTCCTTTTCGGTCATGTTGCAAGCTTCAGTTTCACTAATTTCCTTTCTTGGCGACTCCACATTTTCTTTCCTCTGTGAGATATTTCGTTTCCCCATTCTGGCTATTACCAGAAAGCTCAACTTTCCGTTTGCATGGACCTGGGCCGTGTGCTGTGGGGACTTCGCTCCACCCGAGTTTCACTGGAGTGCTCTGACACTAAGACGTGTGGCTGCCTTTGGTTGGTGGGAACCAGACTTGCCCAGGGTCAGTGTCCCCAGTGTTCTGTGTGGTCTCGTGTGCACACTTGGAATCAGGGGCCCTGTCTGCACCACACTGTTGGTATGCGCCGAAAATGAGATCCTTAGGATGTGCCAGGAGTCAGAGTTTCCCTGTGTCTGCACCAAGACTCGAGTGTCAAAGTCTCTGTTGCCTTGTGAGGTTTCTCGTTGAGAATCAGGGTACCTGTGTGTGCATGCACCAACAATTGGGGTCGCTGGCTCTTAGTGTGAATGCGCTGTGAGTCAGGGATCCCAGGCAGCTGTGTCCGGCGTGCCAAATTCCCTGAAGTGGAGCTGCGTCCTGTGTGTGCTCTCTCTACTGAGCCAAACCGGCTAGAGCGCACATTCTTAAAATCCTGAAGGTGAGCTGACTCCGTGGTGCACTCTCCCAAAGTCGCGGAAGGGGGGCGGAGTCCGTCCTGCGTGCCAACTTCCCCGAAGGGAAGCCCTTCTGTGCACGCTCTAAGATTCCCAGAAGGGGGAGCTGTGACCCGCAAGCCAAATTCCCCGAAGGGGAGCCCTCTGTGCGCACTGACAGATTTCCCCGACCGGGAGCTGCTTCTGTCCCGTGCCGCGCCAAATTCCCTAGTGGGGAGCGCGTCCCTGCGCAAAGCTCGGCAGCTTGGGCGAGGGGCGGCTCTATCAGTTACTATGGCGCTCTCAGGCGCGCCTGTGAGCGCTCAGCAGCTTGGGGGAGGGGCGGGTCTATCAGTTACTATGGCGCTCGCGCGCCTGCTGGGAGTGGGGTAGGCTCTTTGACTCACGGAATTCTGCTGAGAAGTCTGGATTCTTGTTTGTTGGTCTGAAGCTGTGATAGCAGTTCTCTGTGCCCAGTGGCTGCAGGGTCCTGGTTTGTGTCAGAAGCCAGGATCCGCGTCTCAGGCAGCTCTGTTTCCCAAGATGGCGTGGTCTCCGCGTCCGCACCAGCCGCTGAGAAGTGTCCGCTTTGTGCGCGGGGCTGCGCCGTCTAGGACTGCCCAGTTAGGGAGCCCCTTGGAAGACGTGCAGAACCTAACTGACCCTAGCTCACACACACACACACACCACACACGTCTACACTCTCCTCTATGGGTTCCTCACTCGCACTCTCTCCCTACCTTCCAGCCGGTCGCCATCTTTTTCCGGGCTTTAATCTCTTCATTGAAGAGAACAATGGTGTAACCCTAGGAGTTCTAACCCAGGAGTTTGGACCCTGCTAAAGACTATCTCTCCAAGCAGATTGACCTGGTTGCCTCCGGGTAGCCCCCATGTCTCAGGGCCCTTGCAGCCAAGGCATTATTAGTCAAAGAGGCGGATAAGTTACCCTGGGACAAAACTTAAATGTAAAAGTACCCCATGCTATTGTCACCCTAATGAAAGCTAGGGGGCAGCACTGGCTGACTCATGCTCAAATGACTCAATATCAAGGGCTTCTATGTGAAAATCTGTGAGTACGATTAGAAGCAGTGAGAACTCTTAATCTTTCCACCTTCTTACCCATTGCTAAGGGAACCCCTAAGCATGATTGCCTAGAAGTTCTAGAGGAGGTTTACTCCAGCTGGCCAGATCTAACAGACTGGCCTCTGCAGGATCTGGATCTGATATTTTATACGGATGGGAGAAGCTTTCTAGATGAAGGGAAAAAATGAGCTGGATATGCAGTAGTATCAGACTTTGAGACAGTAAAGGCACAGGCTGTGCCCAAAGGATGGTCAGCGAAGAGGGCAGAACTTTGGGCCCTGGTCAGAGCCTTAGAACTCAGCAAGGAAAGGCACGCTAACATTTACAGTGACTCATGCTATGCCTTTGCCGACCTGCATATCCATGGGGCTATATACAAGGAAAGAAGACTCCTGACTGCTGGAGGAAAGGAATCAAAAAACCAGAATGAAATCCTAAAATTACTAGAAGTGGTCTGGGAGCCCAAGGAAATAGCCATTATCCACTGTAAAGGTCACCAAAAAGGGAAGGATTCAGTGTCAAAATGAAACCGTCATGCAGACGCAGCAGCCAAGTGGATGCTAAAGAACAAGTAGCACCATCGCAGATCATGTTGGCCCCTGAATTACCTGAACCTCTGAAATACACTCCTCAAGAAGAGGAATGGGCCCAGCAATAAGGAGATACGATGATGAAGGAAGGTTGGTGGACACTCCTAGATCATGGGGTCTATGTCCCAGAACAGTTGCCCATAAGGTAGTCCTCCAGCAGCATGAACTTACTCATTTAGAGAAGACTGCCCTAGAGGTTTTGTTAAGTAGATACTACCTAGTTGCCTGTCTTCCCTTCTTGTGTACCTCAGTCTCTCAGCACTGCCTCTGTGCACAGAACAATGCCAAACTGGTTCCTGTAGGACTGATGGGAGTTCAGTGCTGTGGGCAAGCTCCCTTTGAGGACTTAGAGGTAGATTTTACAGAAATAGGACCTAGTAGAGGGAATAAATATCTCCTAGTCTTTATCTGCACTTTTTTAGGCTAGGTCAAGGCATATCCTACTCACACAGAGAAGGCAAGAGAAGTCACTAAGGCATTGCTGAAGGACATAATTCCACAGTATGGAATGCCTCTAACCATAGGATCAGATAATGGCCCAGCCTTTGTAGCCTAAGTGGTACAGCAAGTAGCAAAGGCCTTTGGAATTAAATAGAACTTACATACAGCTTACAGAACCCAGAGTTCAGGGAAAGTGGAGCTCAAGAACCGGACTCTCTTAGCAGGCTATGGCTAAGCTATGTCAAGAGTCAACCTTACCCTGGACAGATATCTTGCCTCTTGTACTCCTGCAGGTATTCTGTGCCCTAAGGGCCATGGTGGGTTTCTCTCCCTTTGAAATTCTATATGGCAGACTCCCCCCCCCTTAATTTGGGGGAAATAGGAAACTTGAAAAGTCAGAAGCAATTACAAGGACTTGTGAAAACTATCTTTGAAGTCCACAGATGGGTTACTGGCCAATTGTCCATCACTTTAGGAATGGCTGTGCACCCTCATAAGCCTGGAGACCAGGTTTGGGTAAAGGATTGGAAAAAGGAGCCCCTTAAGCCAATTTGGAAGGGACCCTATCCAGTCATACTAAGCATCCCCACAGCTCTCAAGGTTGCAGGATTGAACACCTGGATCCACCACTCCTGGGTGAAAGTGGCCCACCAGCCGAGTGATGCTCAGCCTGAGTGGAAGGTGACCTGTGACCAGAAACACCCCCTGCCAATTACCCTCAAGAAGACAGCAGACTTGGCTGACTGACCTGTTCCAAGGAATTTAGATAACACCCTGCTGAATTCTTCCTTACACTAATATTTCTTTCTTATCTCCCCCTAAAAGTAATATTCACTGGAATTTCTAAATAATCATTGTTTCTATATTTCTAATAATTCTTATTTTGTCTTTTTATGAATGTCGCCAGAACCCTAAACTAGTACCACGAGGAGAACTCTTCTGCCCCTGCTGGGACACAGAAACACTGTAAATTACTGCATCCTCCATAGCAAAGGAATTTATTGCTTTCCCTCCCTGACAAAGATGATACTTTTTTTTTTACTGTTACTTTTGGCCTCCCCTCTCTATATACCTGATATTACAGGTACAGGAAACCTCTCCACCCGTCCTGTAGCCTGGAAGTTACAAGTAAGAAAGCTGAGTGGGGACCAGAAAGTTTTAAATTCCTCCTCTCTGGTAAATGAAGTAAATCAAGTATCAGTTATCTTTGAAGTATGCCAGGCAACTGATCCCTATGACTTCATAATAGGCTGTGAAAACCTAGGCTGGCAGCGTGAATACAGCCACAATAATAAGTATATCTGTTGGAAACCAATACCAAATAAGGTAATGATAAGATATACAGGCTGCCCTGAGTTAAATGAGTTATACTGTTTTGAGTGGAGCTGTGTCGCCTGGGCTACCTGGATGTCCATAGGGAGGACAGAGCTAAGGACCGACTAGCCAGAAGTGAGCAAGCTACTGCTTATGGACTTCTCCTTAGCCATCTCACCACATGGTTACTTCCTTTATTACCACTTGCCTCAGCCTTACTCTTTGTAATCACCTTTGGGCCATGCTTACTCAACTGTTTAACCCAATATATCTCCTCCATATTAGAGACCTTCAGGCTCCAGATGGTGCTACAAGCCAGGATGCAGAATTAACATTACAACCCTCTTGGGGAGGATGAAGAAGACTCAAGTTGCTGAACCCCCATAGTGATATCCCTCCTCAGCAGGAACTAGCTAGAGAGCAGTTGGCAACCCTATCCCCAATTCCTGAGTCTTCTATAATCCCCAAAGCTAAGGCTAGCTTGAGGATCAAAAGGGAGGAATAAAAAGGAAAACAAGACATTGGGGTGGGGGGCCTAGCTATCTGAATCTGTGCCAGTAACCTAGATTCTGATTCACACTCTTGCTAGCTAATAATTAACTCCATTCTTAGCTGTGATGCCTGTCCTGCCTTGCAGAACTGTTTCCCAGAATACTACCATTTTACAGAGGCCATAAACCATGAACCATATACAACCCCCAAAGGGGTTGGTAGCACTGGTGCCAGACAGGCCAAGCCTCTGAATGTAATCTCACTTTCCCCGTCCCAACTCACGGGGGTCTGCAAAGCCTGCAAAAAGTCCAGAAGCCTGATTCATATTTAGGGGACAAAGAAACTAAGGGTATAAAGGGAAAATTTTCATCCATATTCATCGCCCAGGCTTTGGAAATTCAGACGGGCCAGCTACAAAAGGACAGTGAGCCTCAGACATCATAAGTTGTCCAGACCAAATTCACTTGGCTGACTTTTTCATTTTTTATATTGTTGCTATTTTTTTTTTTCATTTTTGGGGGTTTGTTTTGCTTTGTTTTTATTGTTGTTTTTTTCTATTTTCAATATTTTCTTGATATTCTCTGCTTTATTGCTTTGATATTATTCTTATCACTATTAAATTTATTGCTTTTCTCTATAGTTTCTTTTATAAATATTGCCCTCCTTCCTGATTCTATCTTTATTTCCTCTTTCCCCCCTGTTTTATTTGTCATCATTTCTTTTGCTTTACCTTTCTCTCTCTTCTTGATACCATTATATATTTTTCTTTCTTTCTCTGACTTCTTGACTTTTTTTAACCATTTTCCTATTCCTACACTCTATTCTAGTTTTTTGCGCTTCCTTCTTTCCTTTTAGAATATATTGCCTGACCCTTTTATCCCCGAGTAGCTTCATTGTATTTTTTATTATTTTTACTATTAGCAACAATATCCTTTTCTTTCTTTCTTTTTTTTGCCTTGGCATTTGTGTTCTCTCTTCTCTTTCCTAATTCTCTTTTTGCTTGGGTTGTTTTATTTGTGAGTTTTCAGGATATTTTGTATGTTCCAGTTTATTTCCTGTCAGCTTGGTTCTATTTTGTTTTCATCTTGTCAGCACCTATAAAACAGCTCACATGATGTAGTAGTGGCTGAGCCTTACAGTTAAATAGACTGAAAGGAGAGTCTTTCCATGAACAGGATAACAATCTACACCAATCACAACAGAAGAGTCCAAATAACCCACTAAAGAGACACAGCTAGAGCATAAGAAGTACATTGAAAACACATATCTAGGTTACAAGACATTCACTACAAAAGCCCAACCCACAAGACTGTGAGTCATAGAAAATATATCTAATATATAGATATAAACCTAGAGAAAACTAAAATGAGGGGACAAAGTAACAACTCCAAAATTAGAGAAAAGGAGAAATCACCAGAAAAAGACCTAGAAGAAATTGGGGAAAGCAAGTTATCAGGCAAAGATTTCAGAGTAATGATTATAAAGATGCTCAAGGGAGATCCAAGATGGCTGCTGATGGGTTGGCAGGCTACAAGATAGTGTGTGAGTGAGAGAATGAAAGGAGAGTGCATGGACATTCAGGGAGTGTCTGTATTTGTGAGTGAGGGACAGCTATATTCCAAGGGACTGTTGGGGACTGGCAGACCAGGCTCCCCTGGCCGGGCAGCCACTACTGCTGCTGAAATCTCTCTTGGAGCGGCCAGCTCTGCCACAGAGCCTGCACCATATTGAAGGGGAGACCAGCTGTGCTCAGAAGCCCAGACTTATCTTCAACCGGGGAGACCTCGTATACCTCCCAGGACCCTAAAACTACAACACCCAGGGACCAGCTGCCTCAGCTGCAACCCACAAACACTGGGACTCCAGACTCCATGACTGCGGGCACCTAAAAAGTCTGTCCAGGGGAGACAAAGTGGTGCCGAATACACGGATAAGCCCTGTGCCTTCTCACAGAGCAGATAGAAAGAACAGCTGAATCAAACAACACCCACCCAGAATTGGTGAATTAAACCCAGCTGGTGAGGCAATCCATGGATGGAAAGGTCAGATATCACCTAGAGAAAGGTGAGATCTGGTATCCAGGATGGAGGGAGAAATGCTTGCAGTGGGAGCTAGAGTCTCAGAGGAAGACTGTGCCCCACAAAATCCGCGGCCATTGGGGTCAGTGTAGCCCTCGAATGTGGAAGGGGGTCCACAGGGCTGCTGGCAGAAGGGGACTCTAGAAATTAACCCACAGTTGGGCTGGGCCCAGAAAGGCAGCCTGAAGTTCTACCAGTATACCAGCTGCACAGTGCCAGGTGAAAAAGATGCGAGCCTGTGTGCTTCCTCTGGCTTTTTTTTCCTTTTTAAATCCTTGCTTTTGATTGCTAAGTCCTGTATGTAGGATCTTCCAATTAAAAACACTCACTGAGGCTGCAGCAGAAAGTTGTTTTCGTGGAACCTGGGGATGAGAGTGGGGAGAGACAAACAGAAAACCAGCTCTGGGGCAGTTCATCCTTCCAACCCAGTATTAAGTGTGGCAGGGAAAGCAATCTGAACACTGGATAGAGGGGACATTTAGCCCAGGATATTAATACAGAAACACTGCCATCCAGGGGTTGTATCAGAAATGGAGTCTTGTGTAAATACGACAAAGAGATCCCGCCTGCTTGAAAACAGCGTTGTGGCTTATGACACAGAGGAGCAGTGGATCCCAGGGAACTTCAATATAATGCTGACAACCTGACAGGAAACAGACCTGCCAAGCAGAACAGTAGAGGAGGAAAAAAGATGGCGACCGGCAGGAAGGTAGGGAGAGAGTGAGAGTGAAGAACCCATAGAGGAGAGTGTAGACATGTGAGGTGTGTGTGTGTGTGTGTGTGTGTGTGAACTAGGGTCAGTTAGACTCTGCAGGTCTTTGAAGGGGCTGCCTAACCAGGCAGTCCTAGATGGCGGAGCCCCACGCACAAAGCAGACACTTCTCGGCGGCTGGTGCGGATGCGGAGACCACGCCTCTTGAGAAACAGATCTGCCTGAGACTCGGATCCTGACTTCTGACACAAACCAGGACCCTGCAGCCACTGGGACAGAGAACTGCTATCACAGCTTCAGACCAACAAACAACAAGAATCCAGACTTCCCCGCAGATTTCCGTGAGTCAAAGAGCCTATCCCCCTCCCCGCAGGCGCGCGGATAGCGCCATAGTAACTGATAGACCCGCCCCTCCCCCAAGTTGCTGAGCGCCCACAGGCGCGCGGAAAGTGCCATAGTAACTGATAGACCCGCCCCTCGCCCAAGCTACTGAGCTTTGCGCAGGGACGCGCTCCCCCATAGGGAATTTGGCGCGCACGGGACAGAAGCAACTCCCAGTCAGGGAAATCTGTCAGTGCGCACAGAGGGCTCCCCTTCAGGGAAATTGGGGAAATTTGGCTTGCGGGTCACAGCTCCCCCTTAGGGGAATCTTAGAGCATTCACAGAGGGGCTTCCCTTTGGGGAATTTGGCGCGCAGGACAGACTCCGCCCCCCTTCCGGGACTCTGGGAGAGTGCACGGAGCCAGCTCAACTTCAGGATTTTAAGAATGTGCGCTCTAGCCGGTTTGGCTCAGTAGAGAGAGCACACACAGGATGCAGCTCCACTTCAGGGAATTTGGCACGCCGGACACAGCTGCCTGGGATCCCTGACTCACAGCGCATTTACACTAAGAGCCAGCGACCCCAATTGTTGGTGCATGCACACACAGGCACCCTGATTCTCAACGAGAAACCACACAAGGCAACAGAGACTTTGACACTTGAGTCTTGGTGCAGACACAGGGAAATTCTGACTCCTGGCACATGCTAAGGATCTCATTTTCGGCACATACCAACAGTGTGGTGCAGACAGGGCCCCTGATTCTAAGTGTGCACATGAGACCACACGGAACACTGGGGACACTGACCGTGGGCAAGTCTGGTTCCCGCCAACCAAAGGCAGCCACACGTCCTAGTGTCAGAGCACTTCAGTGAAACTCGGGTGGAGCGAAGTCCCCACAGCACACGGCCCAGGACCACGCAAACGGAAGCTTGAGCTTTCTGGTAATAGCCAGAATGGGGAAACGAAATAACTCACAGAGGAAAGAAAATGTGGAGTCGCCAAGAAAGGAAATTAGTGAAACTGAAGCTTGCAACATGACCAAAAAGGAGTTCAGAGTAATGGTCGTGGAATTTATACATCGGATGGATGAGAAAATCAACAACTTATGCAAGAATCAGGAAGAAATGAAAAGTGATATAGCTACAATCAAAAACACCATGGAAAGTTTCAACAGTAGACTACAAGAAGCAGAGGACCGAATTAGTGAGTTAGAAGATCAGGTACAGAAACAAGCTCAATCTGAACAGCAATTGGAGAAAAAAATTAAAAAGCAGGAGGAAAGCCTAAGGGAGCTTCGGGACAACATGAAACGAAGTAACATGCGTATAATAGGGCTGCCAGAAGGACAAGAACAGCAGCAGGGATTAGAAAATCTATTTAAAGAAATAATGACAGAAAACTTCCCGGATATGGGAAAGATAAAAGTTACGCAAGTACAGAGAGTCCCAAGCAGGATCAATCCCAAAAGACCCACACCAAGACATGTCATAATTTCAATGGCAAATATAAATGATAAAGAAAGAATCCTAAAGGCGGCAAGAGAGAGACAGAGAGTTACCTACAAAGGAACACGCATCAGATTGTCAAATGATTACTCATCAGAAACACAACAAGCTAGAAGTGAATGGAAGGAGGTATACAAAGTGTTGCAAGGCAAAGGACTGAATCCAAGAATACTATATCCAGCAAGACTATCAATCAAAATTGAAGGGGAAATCAGGAGCTTTGCAGACAAAAAAAAGGCTCAGGGAGTTTATCACCACCAAACCAGCAATGCAAGAATTGCTAAAGGGAATACTGTAAAAAGAAGAAATAAACAGGTAAGAAGGAATACAGACACAAAAATAGATATGACTACAAAGAAATACCTTTCAGTAATAACTTTAAATGTAAACGGACTAAATGCTCCAATCAAAAGACATCGAGTAGCTGAATGGATAAAAAAAACACGACCCATATATATGCTGCCTACAAGAGACCCACCTCAGAACAAGAGACTCACACAGATTGAAAGTGAAGGGATGGAAAAATATCTTTCAGGCAAATAGAAATGAAAAAAATGCTGGGGTAGCAATACTTATATCTGACAAAATAGACCACAAAGTAAATGCCATAACAAGAGATAAGGAAGGCCACTTTTTAATACTAAAGGGAGAAATCCAACAAGAAGAATTAATTCTGGTAAACATATACGCTCCCAATATAGGAGCACCCAAATACATAAAAAAACTCCTGGAGGATATCAAGGGAGAGATTAATAGCAATACAATCATAGTAGGAGACTTTAATACCCCACTATCACCACTGGACAAATCCTCTAAACAAAAAATCAGCAAAGAAACAGCAATCCTAAATGACTCACTAGACCAGATGGAATTAATTGACATCTTCAGAACATTTCACCCCAAAACCACAGAATATACAATCTTCTCAAGTGCACATGGGTCATTTTCAAAGATAGACCATATGCTGGGTCACAGGCAAAGTCTCTTCAAATTCAAGAAGATAGAAATTATATCAAGCATCTTCTCAGATCACAGTGGCATAAAACTGGAAATCAACTACAATAAATACAATCCAAAGAAATCAAACACATGGAGACTAAACAGCATGATATTAAACAAGGACTGGGTCACCAGAGAGATCAAGGAAGAAATAAAAAACATCATGGCAACAAATGACAATGAAAACACAACAATCCAAAATCTATGGGACACAGCGAAAGCAGTCTTGAGAGGGAAGTTCATAGCTGTACAAGCCTATTGCAAAAAACAAGAAACAATGGTAATAAATTACTTAACCCTACAACTCAAAGAGCTAGAAAAAGAGCAGCAAGAAAAGCCCAGTGTAACAAGAAGGAAGGAAATAACAAAGATCAGAGCGGAGATAAATGACATAGAGACCAAAGAAACAATACATAAGATCAACAAAACCAAGAGCTGGTTCTTTGAAAGGATAAACAAGACTGATGGACCTCTAGCTAGGCTCACCAAGAAGCAAAGAGAGAGGACCCAAATAAACAAAATCAGAAATGAAAGAGGTGAAATAACAACAGATCCCGCTAAGATACAAAGGATTGTTACAAAATACTACGAACAACTCTATTCCAACAAACTGGACAACCTGGAGGAAATGGACATATTCCTAGAAAAATATAACTTTCCAAAAATCAATCAAGAAGAATCTAAACAGCTCAATAGGCCAATAACTATGGACGAAATTGAAGCAGTCATCAAAAAGCTTCCGGCAAACAAAAGCCCAGGGCCTGATGGCTGCACAGGAGAGTTTTACCGAACATTGAAGGAAGAACTAAAACCTATCCTCCTCAGACTATTCCAAAAAATTCAAGAGGAAGGAACACTTCCAAGCTCCTTCTATGAAGCCAGCATCACTCTAATACCAAAACCAGATAAAGACAACACAATGAAAGAGAATTACAGACCAATATCCCTCATGAACATAGATGCCAAAATCCTCAACAAAATTCTAGCAAATCGGCTCTAGCAGTACATCAGAAAGATCATACACCATGACCAAGTAGGATTTATCCCAGGAATGCAAGGATGGTACAAAATCTGCAAATCAATAAACGTGATACATCACATAAACAAATTGAAAGATAAAAATCACATACTCATATCAATTGATGCAGAAAAAGCATTTGACAAAATCCAACACCCTTTCTTGATAAAAACTCTCAACAAGGTGGGAATAGAAGGCTCATACCTCAACATAATAAAGGCTATATATGATAACCCCACAGCAAACATCATACTCAATGGACAAAAACTAAAAACATTTCCCCTAAGAACAGGAACAAGACAGGGATGCCCACTCTCACCACTCCTGTTTGACATAGTACTGGAAGTATTAGCCATTGCAATTAGACACGAAGAAGAAATAAAAGGCATCCAAATTGGAAAAGAACAAGTAAAGCTGTCTTTATTGGCAGACGACATGATATTGTACATAAAAAATCCGAAAGACTCTGTGAAAAAACTAATAGACTTAATAAATGAATTCAGAAATGTAGCAGGATACAAAATTAACGCCAAGAAATCTATGGCATTTCTATACACCAATAGTGAACTTACAGACAGAGAGACTAAAAAGGCAATCCCATTTACCATCGCACCAAAAAAATTAAGATACCTAGGAATAAACTTAACTAAGGAGGTAAAAGACCTATACACGGAAAACTACAGGACACTGAAAAAAGAGATAGAGGAAGACGTAAACAGATGGAAGAACATACCATGTTCATGGATTGGTAAAATCAACATCATTAAAATGTCCATACTACCCAAAGCAATCTATAGATTCAATGCACTCCCCATTAAAATACCAACGGCATATTTCACAGACCTTGAAAGAACTCTCCAAAAATTCATCTGGAATAAAAAAAGACCCCGAATAGCCACAGCAATCCTGAGAAAGAAGAATAAAGTAGGAGGGATCTCAATACCAGATTTCAAGCTGTATTACAAAGCCACTGTTTTCAAAACAGCCTGGTACTGGCACAAGAACAGACATATAGATCAATGGAACAGAATAGAGAATCCAGATATTGACCCAAACCACTATGCTCAATTAATATTTGACAAAGGAGGCATGAACATACAATGGAATAAAGACAGTCTCTTCAATAAATGGTATTGGGAAAATTGGACAGATACATGCAAAAAAATGAAGCTTGATCACCAACTTACGCCATACACAAAAATAAACTCAAAATGGATACAGGACTTAAACATAAGACGGGAAACCATAAAAATACTAGAGCAATCCACAGGCAGCAAAATCTCAGACATATGCCAAAAGAAATTCTTCACTGACACTGCCCCTAGGGCAATGGAAGCTAAAGAGAAAATAAACAAATGGGACTACATCAAAATAAAAAGCTTTTTCACAGCAAAAGAAACCATCAACAAAACAACAAGAAGGCCCACTGCATGGGAGAACATATTTGCAAATGGCATCACTGATAAAGGTTTAATCTCCAACATCTACAGGCAGCTTATACAACTTAATAAAAGGAAGATAAATGATCCAATAAAAAAATGGGCAACAGACCTAAATAGAATCTTTTCCAAAGAAGACAGAAGGAAGGCCAAGAGACACATGAAAACATGCTCAACATCACTAATTATCCGAGAGATGCAAATCAAAACAACAATGGGGTACCATCTCACACCTGTCAGAATGGCTATCATCAACAAATCAACAAACGACAAGGGTTGGCGAGGATGCGGAGAAAAAGGAACCCTCGTGCACTGCTGGTGGGAATGCAGACTGGTGCAGCCACTGTGGAGAACAGTATGGAGTTTCCTCAAAAAACTGAAAATGGAACTCCCATTTGACCCAGTAATCCCACTCTTTGGAATATATCCGAAGAAACTAGAAACACCAATCAGAAAGGATATATGCACTCCTATGTTCATAGCAGCACAATTCACCATAGCTAAGATTTGGAAACAGCCTAGGTGCCCGTCAGCAGATGACTGGATCAGAAAACTGTGGTACATCTACACAATGGAATACTATGCTGCCATAAAAAAAGAAGGAATTCTCATCATTTGCAGCAACCTGGATGGAATTGGAGAACATTATGTTAAGTGAAATAAGTCAGTCAATGAAAGAAAAACACCACATGATCTCACTCATTTATGGATAATAAAGAACATAAACTTGAACAAAAAGATAGATACAGAGACAGTAAAGCATCAAACAGACTGTGAAATTACAGGGGGAAGGTTAGGGAGAGGTGGGGGAGATAAGAGATCAATCGAAGGACTTGTTGTATGCATGCATATAAGCATAACCAATGGATGCAAAACTCTAGGGGGTGAGGGCATATATGGGAGTGGGGTGGGGGGGGCAATGGTAAGATATTTACACATATAATACCTTAATAAAAAAATTGAAAAAAAAGAACAGTAGAGGAAGTGAATGACCTTCACTACTTCACATTTTTATTTTTTATCGTTTACTTATGAAACTAATCTTTTTCTCACTTGCTTTTCCCTTTTTAATATTTATTTTTATTATTATTAATACTGTTATTTTACCTTTTTAAAAAGTTTTATTTTATTTTTTGTTATTTTATTTTACTTTGGGATTAGTATTCTACATTCTACTTTTATTTTTCCTTTAGCATTATTTAACTCTATCTCAATTTTTCCTTTTATGCCAACACTCTCTTCCTCACTTTTCCCCCTTTTCTTGTCCTGTTTCTCTTACCCTGTTACTGCTTTAGTTTTTCTCTATCCTTTCATTTTAGTCCCTGTTAAAAATTGATCTTACTCATATATCTAATTTCTGCTCCCCTGCTCCAAGTCCATACACACTTCTCTCTTCTCTTTTTTCACTATCCATTTTTTCTTCCTTTTTTTGCCTCTTTCCTTCTTTCTGTCTTGTTGTTTGTTTGCTTGTTGATTATTTTGTTTTGTTTGTTTGTTTTTCTTTTGTTTTGTTTATTTTTTAATTTATTTATTCTGTTTTTTCTATCCTCACTTGTTCTCTTCTTCTACTAAAAGCTTAACTATATCCAATCACCAACTGAGGCCTATAAACTCTATATTCTCTTTTTCCTATAGTAAATGCATACCTAGATAGATAGATTAAAGAAGGGGAAAATTATATATATATATTTTTCTTATATATATTTTTAATATATGGATATGGATATATTTATTTTTTTATTTTGTTTTTGACTTTTCTTCTTTTACACTCATTCTCTTTCTACCTCCTCTATACTGAATTGTGGATATTTCCCCATTCATTCAATTCCTTGACCTTACCTTCTGGAAATAAGCTCTGCCTCCTCAGATTAATCTGGGTGTTAGTTGTTTGCATCTTTGTTGTTTGCATTTTTGGATTAGTTGTTTTATTTGAGTTTTCTCCCCATATACATATACACTGAGTGGCCAAATTATTATGATCTCTGAACGCATAATAATTTGGTCACTCAGTGTATATATATACAGGGAAAGCAATATATATTAGAGGCCCAGTGCATGAATTCGTACATGGGTTGGGATCCGGCCAGCCTGGCCAGGGGCAGGGGACATGGGTGCTTGGCCAGCCTGCCTGCTGATACAACTCCTGGTTGAGGGGACAATTTGCATATTAGCCTTTTATTATAAAGGATATACACTGAGTGGCCAGATTATTATGTGTTCATAGATCATAATAATCTGGCCACTCAGTGTATTTCCCCCCTTCTTTTTTCTCCTTTTATTTTTCTTTCTTTTTTTAAATTTCTTTATTGATTAAGGTGTCACATATTTGTCCTCATCCCCCCATTCCCATCCCACACCCCTCCCCACGGATGCCCCAACCCCCTGTTGAACTTAACCATTGGTTAGGCTCATATGCATGCACACAAGTCCTTTGGTTGATCTCTCCCCCCTCCCCCCACCCTCCCCTATCCTCCCTCTGAGGCCCGATAGTCCGATCGATGCCTCCTTGTTTCTGGTTCTGTTCTTGTTCATCAGTCTATGTTGTTCATCATTTCCCCTAGATGAGCGAGATCATGTGTCACTAGAGATATACCTATATGAACTGAATGTGAGATGAGCAATAATAGTTATGCTGACAGGCAAATGAATCAGTCTGTAGTGAGTTTCTTTCTGGACCAACAGTTCTTTTGAGACCCAATATCAATGTCCACCAGTTCCTTATGTGTACATGTCGGCACTGACCCCTCAGCTCTGGATGGTGGACAAATGGTGGTAATGCAGGTTCGATTCCCCCTGGTTGGGTCTCGGCCGGACCCAGAGGCATGGCTTCATCCGGACCCAGGGGCACGTGGCCTCACCCGGACCCAGGGGGTGTGTGGCCTCACCTGGACCCAGGTGCACATGGCTTCCCCTGGACCCGGGACCCAGCCTCACCCAGATCCAGGGGCACACGGCCTCATCCGGACCCAGGATCCAGCCTCACCTGGACCCAGGGGTGCATGGCCTCACCTGAACCCAGGGGCACGTAGCCTCACCCGGACCCAGGGGCGCGTGGCCTCACCCGGACCTAGGTGTGTGCGACCTCACCCAGGCCCGAGACCCAGCCTCACCCGGATCCAGGGGCACACGGCCTCGCCCAGACCCAGGATTCAGCTTCACCTGGACCCAGGGGCACTTTGCCTCACCCGGACCCAGGGGAGCGCGGCCTCTCCCGGGCCCGGGACCCAGCCTCACCCGGATCCAGGCGCACATGGCCTCGCGCGGACCCGGGATCTAGCTTCCCCTGGACCCAGGGGCGCATGGCCTCACCTGGACCCAGGGGCGCATGGCCTCACCCGGATCCAGGGGTGCACGGCCTCACCCGGACCCGGGATCCAGCTTCACCCGGACGCAGGGGTGCGTGGCCTTACCCGGACCCAGGGGCACATGGCCTCACCCGGACCCGGGATCTAGCTTCCCCCGGACCCAGGGGCGCGTGGCCTCATCCGGACCTAGGGGCGTGTGGCCTCTCCCAGACCCAGGGGCTCGTGGCCTCACCCAGATCCAGGGGCCCACGGCCTCACCCAGACCCGGGACCCAGCCTCACCCAGATCCAGATGCACACGGCCTCGCCCAGACCCAGGATTCAGCTTCACCCAGACCCAGGGGTGCGTGGCCTCTCCCAGGCCCGGGAGCCAGCCTCACCTGGATCCAGGGGCACAGCGCCTCACCCGGACCCGGGATCTAGCTTCCCCCGGACCCAGGGGCGCGTGGCCTCACCCGGACCCACGGGCGCGTGACCTCTCCCAGACCCAGGGTCGGGTGGCCTCACCCGGACCCAGGACCCAGCCTCACCCGAATCCAGGGGCACACGGCCTGGCCCAGACCCAGGATTCAGCTTCACCCGGACCCAGGGGCGAATGGCCTCACCCGCATCCAGGGGCACACGGCCTCGCCCAGACCCGGGATCTAGCTTCCCCCGGACCCAGGGGCGTTTGGCCTCACCCGGACCCAGGGACCCACGGCCTCACCCGGACCCGGGACCCAGCCTCACCCGGATCCAGGGGCACACGGCCTCGCCTGGACCCATCGGCATGTGGCCTCACCAGGACACAGGGGCGCATGGCCTCTCCCAGAACCTGGGGAGCGTGGCCTCTCCCAGACCCAGGGTCGTGTGGTCTCACCCGGGTCCAGGGGTGCACAGCCCCACCCGGACCCAGGTACCAGCCTCACCCGGTCCTAGGGGCACATAGCCTCACCTGGACTCTGGGGGGCTGCCCCACCCAGACCAGGGACCCAGCCTCACCCAGACCCAGGGTCATGCGGCCTTACCCGGATCCAGGGGAATTTGGCCTCGCTCGGACCCGGGACCCAGCCTCACCCTGACCCAGTTCACAGCCTCACCCGGACCCAGGGGCGCGCGGCTTCACCTGGATCCAGGACCCAGCGGGGTTTCATCTTCTTGATCCCAATTCCTGTTGGTCAATTCCATCTCAGCAATTCCTTCAGCCATTTTCTCATAGCTCCAGGGCAGCCGCCGCAGAACTCGTTGGGCGGCGGGCTCGGCGAATCTCCGGTGTGCCCGGTGTGCGGCGGTGGGCTGGTCCGGGGTGGCTGCGTCAGCCCTTGGGTCTGCAGCGGTGGCCGGTCGCCGAGTGTGCGCACCTGGCCGCTTCTGAGGCGTTGAGATTCTTGAAGGACTCGGAGGTCAGCAAGCGCGGAGTCTCCCACCCCATGTCTCCCAGGGGCTCGTCTGTCCGTTCTCGGCAGCGAGTGGAGCCGTCCCCTCAGCCGGAGACCGCCGGGGGTACTGCGCCGAGCATGTTCCAGGCCGCCATTGTGTCAACTGAGCCGTAGTTCTTAAAGTGTGATCTTTGGGTCACCGGCATCAGCATCATCCCACGTACCCCTCTCTTTTATTCTAGTTGTAGAGCATCTGCTCAGCCAGCCCTCCGGTGGTTCTGGATGGTGTCTGCTCTGCTCTCCCATCGTAGACTCGAAATTGTTGTGGTAGGCAACAATCAGGCTTCTGCCCTATGCCTCCATCTTGGTCCTCCTTTGTATAGTTAAGTCTTGATTGTTGTTGGTGTCGCTGGGAGGAGTTGTCCTCCAGGCCAATTGGCCGTGCGGACCCTCTGTGTCTAGAAAGGAAGAGTTGCTGTGCAGGATACACATTTATGGGCCGGGTCTTGATGCAGCAATGCTTTGGCGCTCACTGAGTCTGCCTCTTGAATGTGTCCCTTATGCGAGTGGTTGAAATATGGTGTCATCTCACACTGACCACTAGATGGCCTTGTTTCTGGGTTTCCAATGGAGTGTAGGTCAGCTACTGCCTGAGGCCACTCAGCAGGAATTACAGCAAAACTGCAGTTTCCTCCTCCTGTCTGAGCGGCTCTGGAGCAGTCCTACTAGAACTGCAGTTTATCTGATCAAGCTGCCATAGGGCAGGCCACCCACATGCAAAAGCCGTTGCTTGGAGCCCAGGTGGGCCTGCAATACGTGCGGGGCGGGTCTGCAAAACGTGCGGGGCGGGTACCAGGGCGGGGTAGGTCTCAGGGCGGGGTGGGGCCTCAGGGTGCCAGCAGGCCATGGTGTGGCGAACCACAATGGCTGCAAGTCTGCTTTTTTGCTTTCCACGTCTCTAAGCCCCCTCGTTCCGCACTCCAGGGCAGCAAGCACTGATTGCAGGGCGCACCTCCGCAAGGAAGTTACTCCCACTCTCTGACACGAAGGCCGAGAGTCCAGCTTCTCCCCGCAGGCGTCTGGGTCTCCCGTGCGTCCCCAGAAGCTGGATTTCAGGATGATGGGGAGCTAATCTCCCCTAGGGTTGGAACAAAAGCCGCACGACCCTTCCCCCACCACCAGCTTGACCCACGCGCCTCCGCTCCTTATTCCCTCCAAGTTCGCTCTTTCCTCTTCCCTCTTAGCTGTAAATCCACCATTCAGCCAGCTCTCCTGTGGTTCTGGGTGGCAGATGCTCCGTCCTCCAGTTGTATCCTTGAAATTGCTGTGCGCGGGGAAGTTCCTTTGTTTAACTTTGCTGCCTTCTTGGTTCTCCTCTCTCAAAATGGCTAAAGGACTTGAATGTAAGACGGGAAGTCCTAAGTCAGTGCTGGCGGTCTCCGGGGCCCCGAGGATCTCACTGAGAAGCTCGGCCAGTTTGGTGACGCGGATGGGCCCGTCCTGCAGAAAGATGGTCTCTTCCTTCACCGAGAGCCACTGCTCCGAGTCCGTGGCCTCCGCCACAGCAGCTGCCGCGGCCGCCCACGAGCTCATGGCCCTGGCTGAGGTGCTGACTGAGAGCAGCAGCCGCCCAGCCTGGGGAGACGCGAGCAGGAGTCGCCGCGCTCACCAGTCCATCCTTTAGTTGTATTTCCGAAACTGCCATGCAAGGCAACAGATCAGCCATTCACCTCCGCTGCCATCTTGGCTCCTCTCTGTCTTTTTTCTCCTTTTTCTATTCTCTCTTACATTTTTCCTTTTATCAATATCAATTTTTGCACTCTTTTCTATCCCCTAATTCTCTTTTCTGTGGTGGTCATCTTTATTTGGGGTTATTAGTATCATGAATACATTTGTATTTGGTGCCCTCTTGCATTGTGTCTTGTTGTGTCGTATTTTGTGCCTTTAAGTCAATGCAGGAGAGAGAGAGCTACATAACCAGACACCCTGAGAGGAGTGATCACGGGGAGAAAAAGAAACAGCTTGCATATGAAAAAAGAAGAGGAATCACCAGAAAAGTAAGTAAACAAAATGGAGGCAAGCAATATGTCAGAGAAAGAATTCAGAGCAATGGTCATAAGGTCGCTGAAAAGCATGGAAGACAAATTTAACAATATGTGTATAAACTAAGAGGAAATGAAGAAGAAATGTAAAATGACATTTCTGCAAAACAGAACTCAATAGAAAGCATTAGCAGTAGACTAGAAGAAGCAGAGGATTGCATTAGTGAGCTAGAAGACAAGGCAGGAAAAAATACTGAAGCAGGGCAGAATCTAAAAAAACCTTAAAAACAGGAGGAGATCCTAAGGGAACTTTGGAACAACATGAAATGAAATGACTTCTGCATAATAGGGGTGCCAGAAAGAGAGGAAACTGAGCAAGAAATAGAAAACCTGTTTGAAGAAATAATGACAGAAAACTTCCCTGATATTGGGAAGAAAAAACTCACACAAGTCCTAGAAGCTAACAGAGTCCCAAACAAGATGAACCCAAAAAGACAAACACCAGGAAACATTATAATTAAATTGGCAAACACCAATGACAAAGTAAGAATCTTAAAGGTGGCCAGAGAGAGAGAGACAGAATGTTACAGACAAAAGATCTCCCATGGGACTATCAACTAATTTCTCAACAGAAATACATCAGGACAGAAGGGAATGGAATGAAATATACAAAGTCATGCAAAGCAAGGGTCTGAATCCAAGAATACTGTA
This sequence comes from Cnephaeus nilssonii, assembly GCF_951640355.1. Taxonomy (NCBI): domain Eukaryota; kingdom Metazoa; phylum Chordata; class Mammalia; order Chiroptera; family Vespertilionidae; genus Cnephaeus; species Cnephaeus nilssonii. Next base: position 44,401,519 of record NC_137071.1, read on the forward strand.
CCCAGAAAGGCTATCAATAAAATTGAGGGTGAAATCTGGAGCTTCACTGACAAAAAAGGACTAAGGGAGTTTATTACCACCAAACCATCAATGCAAGACATGCTAAAGGGTCTACTGTAAAAAGAAGAAATAGGAAGAGAAGAAGGAACACAGGCATGAGGAATAAAAATGGTGGAAAAAAAGTACCTATAAATAATAACTTTAAACGTAAAAGGATTAAATGTCCCAATAAAAGACATAGGGTAGCTGAGTGGATAAGAAAACATGACCCATATATCTGATGTCTACAGGAAACACACCTCAGACCAAAGGACTCACAAAGACTGAGGGTGAAGCGATGTAAAAAGGTTTTTAAGGCTAATGGAAATGAAAAAGAAAGATGGGGTAGTAACACTTATATCTGACAAATTAGACCTCAAAGTGAAGGCCATAACAAGAGACAAGGAAGGTCAATTCATAATACTAAAGGGAGCAACTCAACAAGAACATGGAACCTTGGTAAACATATATGCATCCAATACAGGAATACACAAAAACATTAAAAAAAACTGCTGGAGGATATAAAGGGAGAGACTGACAACAATACAGTCATAGTAGTGGACGGTAATACCCCACTATCTCTACTAAACAAATCCTCTAAACAAACAATCAGCAAAGAAAGAGCAATCCTAAATGACTCACTAGACCAGATGGAATTAATTGACATCTTCAGAACATTTCACCCCAAAGCCACAGAATACACATTCTTCTCAAGTGCACATGGGTCCTTTTCAAAGATAGACCATATATTGGGTCACAGGCAAAGTCTCTTCAAATTCAAGAAGATAGAAATCATATCAAGCATCTTCTCAGATCACAGTGGCATAAAACTGGAAATCAACTACAATAAAAACAATCCAAAAAAAAATCTAATACATGGAGACAAAATAGCATGTGATTAAACAATGACTGGGTTACCAGAGAGATCAAAGAAGAAATAAAAAGCATCATGGCAACAAACGACAATGAAAACACAACAATTCAAAATCTATGGGACAAAGCGAAAGCAGTTTTGAGAAGGAAATTCATAGCTCTACAGGCCTACTGCAAAAAAACAAGAAACAATGGTAATAAATTACCTAACCGTACAAATCAAAGAGTTAGAAAGAGAGCAACAAGAAAAGCCCAGTGTAAGCAGAAGGAAGGAAATAATAAAGATAGAGAGGAGATAAACAACATTGAGACCAAATAAATAAATAATTAAATAAGATCAACAAAACCAAGAGCTGGTTCTTTGAAAGGATAAACAAGATTGATGAACCTCTAGCCAGGTTCACCAAGAAGCAAAGAGAGAGGACCCAAATAAACAAAATCAGAAATGAAAGAGGAGAACTATCAACAGAACCAACCAAAATACAAAGTATTGTTAAATACTATGAACAACTCCATTCCAACAAACTGGACAACTTGGAGGAAATGGACATATTCCTAGAAAAAAACAACCTTCCCAAACTCAATTAGGAAGAATCTAAACATCTCAACAGGCCAATAACTATGGATGAAATTGAAGCGGTCATCAAAAAGCTTCCAGCAAAGCAAAGCCTGGGGCCCGACAGCTTCACAGTGGAATTTTACCAAACATTCAAGGAAGAATAAAATCTATCCTCCTCAAACTATTCCAAAAAATTCAAGGGGAAGGAACCCTTCCAAGCTCATTCTATGAAGCCAGCATCACCCTAATACCTAAAAGAGATAAAGACAACATAATGAAAGAGAATTACAGGCCAATATCCCTCATGAACATAGATGCCAAAATCCTCAACAAAATTCTAGCAAATCGGATCCAGCAGTACATCAGAAAGATCATACACCATAACCAAGTAGGATTTATCCCAGAGATGCAAGGATGGTACAATATCCACATATCAATAAACGTAATACATCACATAAATAAATTGAGAGATAAAAATCATATAGTCATATAAATTGATGAAGAAAAAGAATTTGACAAAATCCAACACCCTTTATTGTAAAAACTCTCAGCAAGGTGGGAATAGAAGCATCATACCTCAACTTAATAAAAGCCATATATGATAAATCCACAGCCAACATCATACTCAATGGACAAAAACTAAAACCATTTTCCCTAAGAACAGGAACAAGACAGGTATGGCAGAACTCACCACCCCTGTTCAACATAGTACTGGAAGTATTAGCCATTGCAATTAGACAAGAAGAAGAAATAAAATGCATCCAAATTGGAAAAGAAGTAAAGCTGTTCTTATTTGCAGATGACATGATATTGTACATAAAAAAACCAAAAGATTCCATCAAAAAACTATTAGACTTAATAAATGAATTTGGCAATGTAGCAGGCTACAAAATTAATGCCTAGAAATCTGGCATTTCTATACACCAATAGTGAACTTACAGAAAGAGAGACTAAACAAGCAATCCCACTTATGATAGCACCAAAAATATTAAGATACCTAGGAATAATCTTAACTAAGGAAGTAAAATACCTATATGCGGAAAACTACAGGACACTGAAAAAAGAGATAGAGGAAGACATCAACTGATGGAAGAACATACCATGTTCATGGATTGGTAGAATCAACATCATTAAAATGTCCATATTACCCAAAGCAATCTATAGATTTAATGCATTCCCCATTAAAATACCAACGGCATATTTCACAGACCTAGAAAGAACTATCCAAAAATTCATCTGGAATAAAAAAAGTCCCTGAATAGCCACAGTAATCCTGAGAAAGAAGAAGAAAGTAGGTGGGAATCTCAATACCAGATTTCAAGCTGAATTACAAGGCCACTGTTCTCAAATAAGTCTGGTACTGGCACAAGAACAGACATATAGACCAATGGAATAGAACAGAGAACCCAGATATCGATACAAACCACTATGCCCGATTAATATTCTACAAAGGAGGCATGAACATACAATGGAGTCAAAACAGTCTCTTCAATAAATGGTGTTGGGAAAATTGGACAGATATATGCACAAAAAATGAAACTAGACCACCAACTTATACCATACACAAAAATAAACTCAAAATGGATAAAGGACTTAAACATAAGATGGGAAACCATAAAAATACTAGAGGAATCCACTGGCAGCAAAATCTCAGATATATGCCAAAGAAATTTCTTCCCTGACACTGCTTCTTGGGCAATGGAAACTAAAGAGAAAATAAACAATTGGGACTACATCAAAATAAAATGCTTTTGCATAGCAATGGAAACCATCTACAAAACAATAAGAAACCCGACTGCATGGGAGAACATATTTGCCAATGTTATCACTGATAAGGGATTAATCTCCAACATTTACAGGGAACTCATACAAATTAATAAAAGGAAAATAATGAGAAGGCACGATGGTGACCAGCAGGAAGGTAGGGAGGGAGAGTGTTTGAAAGAGTGTGGGAGTGTCAGAGGTGTGTGTGGACATGTGTGGGTGTGTGTGTGAGTGAAATAGGGACAGTTAGATCCTGCAGGTCTTATAAGTGGCTGCCATTTTGGGCAGTCTTAGATGGCAAAACCCCGCTGCCACTGCAAACACTCCGGGGAGGACACCAGTTGCAGGGAGATCATGCCATCTTGAAGAACAGAACTGCTTGAGACTAGGATCCTAGCCTCGCCACCACCCAATCTGGTCTCAGTAGCAAACCTGCACCCTACAGAGCTCTGGGAGAAGACCTGTGACCACAGCTGCAGACTCAGGGACACCAAGACTCCAGGAACCCCAGCTGCAGATTTCTGTGAGTCACAAAGCCAATCCCCCTCCCCCGCCACCCCTGCAGAAGCAGCATAGGATCTGCCAGACACTGGCAACACAATAGGGCTTTCTCAACACACACAGCAGCCACAGCTTGACCTGACGTTAAGCCTTGGTGTCAGACATGGGAAGTTTGTTTCCTGCACCCAGTCTCCACGTCCAGGCAGGGAGACTGTGCTGAATTTGAGGCTAAGTGTGCATCTTTGGGGAGATTGTTTTCTGCGACCATATCTTGCGCCCATGCAGGGAGACAGTGCTGAATTTGAGCCTGGGGATGCAATCCTGGGGAGTTTGTTTCCCATGACCAGACCCTGCACCCTAGCAGAGAGGCTGCGTTGAATTTGAACCTGGACGTGCGAACTCAGGGAGTTTGTATCCCTCACCCAGGCTCCGCGCCCAGGCAGGGAGGCTGTGCTGAATTTGAGCCTAGGTACGCAACTTTTGGTAAATTGTTTTTCATGACCAAATCCCTCGCCCAAACGGGAAGACAGCGCTGAATTTAAGCCTGGGGGCACAAAACCAGGGAGTTTGTTTCCCATGACCAGACCCTGCACCCAAGCAAGGAAACTGTGCTGAATTTGAACCTGAATGTGTGAACCCTGGGAATTTGTTCCCCACAACCAGACCCCATGCCCAAACAGGATGACAGTGCTGAATTTGAGCCTGGGTGTATAGACACGGGGAGTTTGTTTTCCACAGTGCACACCAGTGTGACCGGACACCACACCCACACTAAGCGGCAGTGCCACATGACTTTGACTCAGGGCAAGCGCACACAGAAGGCTGTTTACTGCAGGGCAGAAGTGTAACTCCTGCCAACACAGTGCAACTGTACAACCCGGTCTCCCAAGTAGATTGGGGACCCTGAATCTCCACGCAAGAGGCAGCAATGAGCACCAGTGACTAGACTCTATTCCTCATTGCATGTGCCTGGGATCCCTGATTCCCAGTACATTCACACTAAGAGCCAGCATCTCCAATTCTTGGCACATGTGCACACAGGGACCCTGATTCTCAGTGCAAGGTAGCACCAAGCAACAGAGACTCTGATACTTGAATCTTGGTGCAGACACAGGGAGCCTCTGACTCCTGACACGCACCAGGGGACTTTGATTTTTGGAACATGTCAGAGGATTCACTGTTTCAACAAGGTGCAGGCAGGGTCCCTGATTCTAGGTGTGCACACGAGGCCACACTAAGCTCCTCTGACTCTGACCCGGGGTGAGTGTGGCTCCCACCAACCCACAGCAGCCACATGTATTGGTGTCAGAGCTCTTCAGTGACACTTGGGGGGTGCAACACTCCAACTACACACAGCCCAGGCCCCCACAACTTGACATTTGAACCTTCTGGTGATAGTCAGAATGGGGAGACAACGAAACAATCCCCAGAGGAAAGAGAAGGAGGAATCGCCAAGAAAGGAAATAAGTGAAACAGAAGCATGTAACATGACAGAAAAAGAATTCAGAGTAATGGTCATACAGTTCATACATCAGAGGGACGAAAAAAATCAACAATCTATGCAAAAATCAGGGAGAAATGAAAAATGATATAGCTACAATCATAAACACCATGGAAGGCTTCAACAGTAGACTAGAAGAAGCAGAGGACCAAATTAGTGAGTTAGAAGATAAAGTACTGAAACAAGCCCAATCTGAACGGCAACTCTAGAAAAAAATTAAAAAGCAGGAGGAGAACCTAAGGGAACTTGAGTACAATGCAAAAAGAAATAACATACGTATAATAGGGCTGCCAGAAGACAAGAAGAGCAGCAAGGATTAGAAAATTTATTTGAAGAAATAATGACAGAAAACTTCCCTGATATGGGGAAGAAAAAAGTTACACAAGTAAAGCGAGTTCCAAGCAAGATGAATCCCAAAAGACCCACACCAAGACAAGTCATAATTACAATGGCAAATTTTATAGACAGAGCATCTTAAAGGTGGATAGAGAGAGACAGAGAGTTACCTACAAAGGATCCCCCATCAGATTATCAAATGATTTCTCAACAGAAACACATCAAGCTAGATGAGAATGGAAGGAGATATACCAAGTGATGCAAAGCAAGGGACTGAATGCAAGAATACTCTATCCAGCAAGACTATCAATCAAAGTTGAAGGGGAAAACAGGAGCTTCACAGACGAAAACAGGCTAAGGGAGTTTGTCACTACCAAGCCAGCATGCAAGAAATGCTAAAGGGAATGCTGTAAAAAGAAGAAACAAAAAGGAAAGAAGGAACACAGCCTCAAAAAAAAAAAAAAAGAAAGAAAAATGGCTACAAACTAGTACCTTTCAATAAAAACTTTAAATGTAAATGGACTAAATGCTCCAATCAAAAGACATCAAGTGGCTGAATGGATAAAAAAAAATATGGCCCAAATATATGCTGTCTACAAGAGACCCACCTCAGAACAAGGGACTAACACAGACTGAAAGTGAAGGGATGGAAAAATATCTTTCAGGCAAAGGGAAATGAAAAAAAAGCTGAGGTAGCAGTACTTACATCTGACAAAATAGACCTCAAAGTAAAAGCCATAAGAAGAGATAAGGAAGGCCACTTCATAATTCCAGGGACATAACCCTGGTAAACATATATACACCCAATGCAGGACCACCCAAATACATACAAAATCTCTTAGAAGATATCAAGAAAGAGATCGACAAAAATACAATCATAGTAGTGGACTTTAATACAGCACTGACATCACTGGATAAATCCTCTAGACAAAAAATCAGCAAAGAAACAGCAATCCTAAATGACTCACTAGATCAGATGGACTTAATTGACATCTTCAGAACATTTCACCCCAAAGCTGCAGAACATACATTCTTCTCAAGTGTACATGCGACATTTTAAAAATTAACCACATATTGGGTCACAAGCAAAGTCTCCCAAAATTCAAGATTGAAATCATATCAAGCATTTTCTCAGACAACAATGGCATAATATTAGAAATAAATAACAATAAAAACAATCCAAAACACTCATACACTTGGAAGCTGAATAGCATGTTATTAAATATTGATTGGGTTACCAATGAGATGAAAGAAGAAATGATAAACATCCTGGAAACTAATGACAATAAAAACACAACAATCCAAAACCTATGGGACACAATGAAAGGAATCCTCAGAGGGAAGTTCATAGCTCTACAGGGCTACGTCAAAAAAAAAAAAAAAAAAAAAAACCAAGAAAATATGGTAGTAAATCATCTAATGTTACAACTCAAAGAATTAGAAAGAGAGCAACAAGAGAAGCCCACAGTGAGCAGAAGGAAGGAGATAATAAAGATTAGAGCAGAAATAAATGACATAGAGACCAAAAAAATAAAATAAAAAATACAAAAGATCAATGAAACCAAGAGTTAGTTTTTTGAAAGGATAAACAAGATTGATGAACCTCTAGCCATGTTCACCAAGAAGCAATAAGATGGAACCCAAATAAAAAAGATCAGAAATGATAGAGGCAAAATAACAACGGACTCCACAAAAATACAAAGGATTGTTAAAATATACTATGAACAACTCTATTCCAATGAACTAGACAACCTGGAGGAAATGGACATATTCCTAGAAAAATACAACCTTCCAAAACTCAATCAGGAAGATTTTTAAAATCTCAATAGGCCAATAACTATGGAAGAAATTGAATCAGTCATCAAAAAGCTTCCAGCAAACAAAAGCACAGGACCATACGGCTACACAGGTGAGTTATACCAAACCTTCAAGGAAGAACTGAAACCTATCCTCCTCAGACTATTCCAAAAAATTCAAGAGGAAGGAACCCTTCCAAGCTCATTCTATGAAGCCAGCATCACCCTAATACCAAAACCAGATAAAGACAACACAATGAAAGAGAATTACAGACCAATATCCCTCATGAACATAGATGCCACAATTCTCAACAAAATTCTAGCAAATCAGATCCAGCATTACATCAGAAAGATCATACACCATGACCAAGTAGGATTTATCCCAGGGATGCATGGATGGTACAATATCCACAAATCAATAAACGTGATACATCACATAAAAAATTGAGGGATAAAAATCACATAGTCATATCAATTGACGCAGAAAAAGCATTTGACAAAATCCAACACATATTCTTGATAAAAACTCTCAGCAAGGTGGGAATAGAAGGATCATACCTCAACATCATAAAAGCCATATATGAGAAACCCACTGCCAGCACCACACTCAATGGGCAAAAACTAAAACAATTTCCCCTAAGAACAGGAACAAGACAGGGATGCCCACTCTCACCACTCCTGTTCGACATACTGGAAGTACTAGCCTTTGTTATCAGACAAGAAGGAATAAAAGGCATCCAAATTGGAAAAGAAGAAGTAAAACTGCCCTTATTCGCAGATGACAACATACTCTACATAGAAAACCCTAAAGACTTCATCAAAAAATTATTAGACTTAACAAATGAATTTGGTAAGGTAGCAGGATACAAAATTAATGCCAATAAATCTATTGTATTTCTATACACCAATAGTGAACTTACAGAAAGAGATACTAAAAAAGCAATCTCATTTATCATCGTACCAAAATATTAAGATACCTAGGAATAAACTTAACTAAACAGGTAAAAGACTTCTATGCAAAAAATTACAGGACACTGAAAAAAGAGATAGAGAAAGATTTAAACAGATGGAAAAACATACCGTGTTCATAGATTGGTAGAATCGACATCATCAAAATGTCCATACTACCCAAAGAAATCTATAGATTCAATGCAATTCCCATTAAAATATCAATGGCATATTTCACTGATGTAGAATGAACTCTACAAAAATTCATCTAGAATAGAGAAAGACCCTGAATAGCTGCAGCAATCTTAAGAAAGAAGAACAAAGTAGGTGGGATCTCGATACCAGATATCAAGCTGTATTACAAAGCCACTGTTCTCAAAACAGCCTGGTACTGGCACAAGAACAGACATATAGATCAATGGAATAGAATAGAGAATCCAGAAATTGACCCAAACCACTATGCCCAATTAACATTCCACAAAGGAGGCATGAACATACAATGGAATAAAGATAGTCTCTTCAATAAATGGTATTGGGGAAATTGAACAGATACATGCAAAAAATGAAACTAGACCACCAACTTACACCATACACAAAAATAAACTCAAAATGGATCAAGGACTTAAACATAAGACAGGAAACCATAAAAATACTAGAGAAATCCATAGGCAGCAAAATCTCAGACATCTGCCAAAGAAACTTCTTCACTGATACTGCTTCTAGTGCAAAGGAAACTAAAGAAAAAGTAAACAAATGGGACGACTTCAGAATTAAACGCTTTTGCACAGCAAAAGAAACCATCAACAAAACAACAAGAAAGACCACTACATGGGAGAACATATTTGCCAATGTTATCACCAATAAGGGTTTAATCTCCAACATTTACATGGACCTCAATACAACTTAACAAAAGGAATATAAACACTCCAATCAGGAAATAGGCAACGGACCTAAATAGAAACTTCTCGAAAGAAGACAGAACTAAGGCCAAGAAACATGAAAACATGCTCAAAGTCACTAATCATTCTCGAGATGCAAATCAAAACTACAATGTGGTACCGTCTCACACCTGTCAGAATGGCTATCATCAACAAATCAATAAACAACAAATGTTGGCGAGGATGCGGAGAAAAAGGAACCCTCATGCACTGCTGGTGGGAATGCAGATTGGCAGCCACTTTGGAGAACAGTATGGAATTTCCTCAAAAAAATAAAAATGAAAATCCTATTTGACCCTGTGATCCCACTTCTAGGAATATATCTGAAGAAGCTAGAAACAGCAATCAGAAAGGATATATGCACCCCTATGTTCACAGCAGCACAATTTACCATAGCTAAGATTTGGAAACAGCCTAAGTGCCCATCAGCAGATGAGTGGATTAAAAAATTGTGGTACATCTACACAATGGAATACTATGCTGCACTAAAAAAGAAGGAATTCCTACCATTTGCAACAACATGGACGGAACTGGAGAGCATTATGCTTAGTAAAATAAGCCAGTCAGAGAAAGATAAATATCACATGATCTCACTCATTTATGGAATATAATGAATAACATAAACTGATGAACAAGAACAGATCCAGAGACAGAGAAGCATCGATCAACTGTTAATCCTCAGAGCGAAAGTAGGGGAGGGTGGGGGTAATGGGGAAAGATCAACCAAAGGACTTGTATGTATGCATATAATCCTAACTTGTGGACACAGACATCAGTGGGGTGAGGGCATGAGTAGGGGTTTTTTTTGGGGGGGGCGAAATGGGAGGATGAAGACACATATGTAATACCTTAATCAATAAAGAAATTAAAAAAAGAATATGTGCACTCCTATATTCATAGCAGTGTTACTTACAATAGCTAATATCTGGAAATAGCCCAATGTTCATCAATAGATGAATGGATCAGAATGCTATGGTATATTTACACAATGGAATACTATATAGCTGTAAGAAAAGAAGAATTTCTTACCCTTTGATACAGCATTGAGGGGCCTGGAGAGTATTATGCAAAGGGAAATAAGCCCATCAGAGAGAGACAAGTATCACATGATCTCACTTACATGTGGAATCATGAAGAAAGTAAACTGATGAACAAAACATATCCAGATGTATTGAAGCATACAACAGTCTAATGTATTTCAGAAGGGAACTGGGAGGGGAAGAGATTAAATAAAGAACTGATAGGCATATATACATAGCCCACGGACAAGCAATACCATGGGGAAGGCCTGGGGAGGGGGCAGTAGTGGGGTGGAAGGGCTCAACATGGGAAAAAAGGGGGACATTTGTAATACTTTAAACAACAAAATTTTAAAAAGAAAAAAAAAATGAATGAGATATAGAATAACAAAGAACAAAGAGATTAAAAAGAATAGAGCTGGATCAAATAAAAGAGAAATAAAACAAAATATAAGAAATTTAAAAATCATGAGTACATGTGTTGGGCAGTTTTATATAAATAAATTTGAACAATTACACATTTGTAATTATCTGGAAAATATGCATTAAAATTAGCTCAAGAAAAATAGAAACAAAAAACTAATAATTATCTTAGATTCACTGATATTATCAAATTCTCCCCTTATAAGTATTTTCTTTTATCTTTATTATTGAAAGTATTACATATGTCCCCCTTTCCCCACATTGACCTTTCCCACCAATCTCTGGCACCATACCCCAGGCCTTCACAACCCTATTGTCTGTGACCATGGGTTATGCATTTACGCATATGAGTTCATTGGTTAATCTCTTCCCACAACCCCCAAACCTGCACTGCCTTCCTGCTGAGGTTTGACAGTGTTCGATGCTTCTATATCTCTGGGTCTATTTTTGTTCATTAGTTGATGTTGTTCATTAGATTACACATATGAGTGAGATCATGTGATACTTATCTTTCTCAGACTGGTTTATTTCACTCAGCATAATATTCTCCAAGTCCATCTATGCTGTTGCAATGGTAAGAGTTCTCTGTTTTACAGCAGCTTAGTATTCCATGGTATAGATGTACTCTTGTTGTTGTTTTATCCACTTGTTAAAAATGCTCTCAACAATGTCTCAGGAATGAGACAAACACTTGAAACTGGATTGACAAGGCAAATTTACTCCTGCACAGAAGTGTATTATTGCCAGCTGGAAATCATGGGCAAAGTACACTGAATGGGAAGTCTGTTCTGGGTTTTATTGCCTGATGCGGGTCTGCCCTGCCCCTCACTCTGAACTCTGACTTAATTTGTCAAGGCTCAGAGCTCGGGTTCCCATTATTGTGCAATTGGCTAATTAAGAGGTAGGGGGAGGGGGAGGATAAGACGGAGCCTAAGATGGCAGCTCCCTGAGAATCCGAAGGTCGTATCAAAATGACGGAACCTAAGATTGTGGCGAACTCCTTTCTTTGACAAAAAAGATCATTGATTCACTCTAACACACTCATCTGCTTATGGGCACTTAGGCTGTTTCCAAATCTTAGCTATTGTAAAGTGCTCTGCTATGAACATAGGTGTGCATATATCCTTTCTGGTTGGTATTTCTGAATTCTTAGGTTATATTTCTAGAAGTGTGATCACTGGATCAAATGGCAGTTTCATATTTAATTTTTTTAGGAAACTCCATACTGTTTTCCATAGAGGCTGCAACAGTCTGCATTCTCACCAGCAGTGGATGAGGCTTCCCTTTTCTTCACATCCTCACCAACATTTGTCATTTTTTAATTTCTTGGTGATAGCCATTATTTCAGATGTGAGGTGATAATTCATTGTCGTTTTGATTGGCATCTCTCAGATGATTAGTGATTTTGAGCATTTTTATATGCCTTTTTGGTCTTTTGTATGCCCACTTTGGAGAAGTGACTATTTAGGTCCTTTGCCCATTTTTTAATTGGATTGTTTATCTTCTGTTTGTTATGTTGTATGAGTTCTTAAATATATTTTGGATATTAATGCCTTATCATATGTATCATTGGCAAATATATATGCTCACAGTGAGCTCTCTTTTCATTCTGTTGATGGTTACTTTTGCTGTGTAGAAGCTTTTGATTTTGATGTAGTGCCATTTATTAATTTTCTCCTTAGTTTCTATTGTCCTAGGAGATGTATCAGTAAACATATTGCTATGACATCTGTATGAGATTTTGCTGCCTATGGTTTTTTCTAAGAGTTATATGGTTTCACATTTTACATTTAATTCCTTTATATATTTTGAGTTTATTCTTGTGTATGGTGTAATTTGGTGGTCTAGTTTCATTTACTTGCATGTATCTGTCCAATTTCTCCAGCACCATTTATTGAAGAGACTGTCTAAAATCAATTGCATGCTTTTGCCTCCTTTGTCAAATATTAATTGATCATAAGGACTTGGGCTGATTTATGTTTTGTTCCATTGATTTATATGACTGTTCTTGTGCCAGTATCAGGTTGTTTTGATTACAGTGGCTTTGTAGTATAACTTGATATCTGGTATTGTGATCTCTCCAACTTTGTTCTTCTTTCTCAAAATTGCTGTGGCTATTTGGGATACATTTTTAGAGTGATATTCTAGGTCTGTGATATATGGCATTGGTATTTTAATAGGAATTGAAGCAGCAAAAAAAAAGAAAACTTCTAGTGAACAAAAGTCCTTGTCCAGAAGGCTTCACAAGGGAGTTTTACCAAACATTCAAGGAAGAACACCTATACACCTCAAACTATTCCTAATAATTAAAGAGGAAGGAACACCTCCAAGCTCTTTCTATGAATCCAGCATTACCCTAATCCCAAAACCAGATAAAGACATTAAAAAGAAAGAATTACAGTCCAATATCCCTGATGAACGTAGATGCAAAAATCCTCAACAAAATTTTAGCAAATAGGACCCAGCAACACATTAATAAGATCATACACCATGACCGAGTGAAATTTATTCCAGGGATGTAAGGCTGCTACAATATCCTTGAATCAATAAATGTGATACAGCACATTAACACATTGCAAGACAAAAATTACATGTTCACATCAATTGATGCAGAAAAATCATTTGATAAAACCCAACACACTTTTTTTCATAAAAACTCTCAGGAAAGTGGGAATAGAGAAATCATACCTCAATATAATAAAAGCCTGATGTGACAAACTTATAGCCAACATCATACTCAATGGGCAAAAACTAAAACTATTTCCCCTAAGAACAGGAAGAAGACAGGGATGCCCACGCTCACCACGCCTGTTCGACATAGTACTGGAAGTGTTAGCCATAGTGATCAGACAAGAAGGAAAAAAAAGACATCAAATTTGAAAAGGAGGAAGTAAAACTGTCATTATTCATAGATGACATGCTATTGTACATAGAGAACCCTGAAGACTACATAAAAAACTACTAGATTTAATAAATGAATTTGGCAATGTAGTCAGATGTAAAATCAATACCCAGAAATCTATGGCATTTTTATACACCAATAATGATCTCTCAGAAAGAGGGGGGGAAAAGCCAATTTACCATTGCAACAAAAAAAACATTAATATACTTAGGAATAAACTTGACCAAGGAGATAAGAGACCTGTACTTGGAAAACTATAGGACATTTAAAAAATAAATAGAGGAAGATATACACAAGTGGAAGAATATGCCATGTTCATGAATTGGTAGAATCAACATCATTAAACTGTCCATACTACCCAAAGAAATCTATATATTCAATGCAATCCCTATTAAATTACCCTTAAAGGTTTTTAGATTGTGTCAAATATGAGTCTCAAATCAAAGGTTACAATGAGAAATGCTGGTGATTTCCGGTATTCACTTGAGACTCAAGCATTTCATGCATGGACAATTTTAGGTAATTATTTTCCCCCAGGAGAGAAGTAGATCTGTTTTATTTAAAGATGGTTGATTATTCTCTAATTTACTCTGTGGAATCCATACAACTAATACTGGAAGAAGCATTCTGTTTAAATATTTGTCTGCAGTATTGATTTTCTCCTTACTGAGAGATTCTCAGCTGCAGAATTTATGGGTCCATAGTTAGCATTCTTTACTTCCAATTCACTCACTAGTGGAGAAAGGACCAGCCCAGGCACCAGGTCCCAGAAGTGCAGGAGTTAGTGTCCCTAAGATTACATGGAGCTAGAACTGAACTAATCCCACCAGCTGCACATTGTTGCTCACTCAGTCACTGCCAGAACAGACTTCTTCAGTCAACTTTTACATCTAAGATCCAATCATTCATTGCCTTAACCTGTAAATTTACTAAATTTTATGTCTTTCAGGGTGACGATATAAACTGGGAAGTCTTGTGAAACTGGGGATATCTTTTGACCCTCATTATGACCCATGTCCTCCATAAATCTAACTTGATCCTCTACATCCCTCATCCTCACCTATCCCCACAGTTTTACTGTGGCCTTCATATCTGCAATCAGCCGGTCCTCATACATTCTGTTTCTTTGATAAATGTTTATTTCATTTCCTAAATTCATCTGAATCCTGGCTCACCCTATGGATACTCTTCTCCCTTAAAATATCTCAATTAAGATTATTTTCTGTTATTAAACTTCTTGTAGCTCAGCAAGAGATTATGAGACTAAAAGTTTTCCTCTTTGCTTCCAATACCACCCCCAAACTATTTCTCTACCTTTCTTGGAGGCTGGGTGGAGGTGGAGACAGCTGGGGGCCTAAGTTACACAACTTGATATTTTAACCACTCTCCCCCTTACTGGTATTTTTTAATATGAACAATGCACATGTGCAGGTTTTTTTATAACCTTTTCTATGCTTTGTATATATTGAACGTTTTCCATAAAAACATTAAAAGAAAAAAAACTGAGGTAGCAATACTTATATCAGAAAAGAATGCACTTTAAAATAAAGTTTGTAATAAGAGACAATGGACATTCCCTAATGATAAATAGATGAAAACAACAAGAGTATAAATTGCTTGTAAAATCTACTCATACAATGTAGAAACACCTACATGTACAAAACAAATATTGATGGATATAATGGGAGAGATTGACAGTAATAGAGTAATCAAAATGGATTTTAATGTACCATTGACATCAATGGATAGATCATGCAGACAGAAAATCAACAAGAAACAGTAGCTTAAATTATACACTAGACCAGGTGCACTTACCTGATATTTTAGGGTATTTCACCCCCAAACAGAAGAATTTACATTATTTTTTAAGTACACATGAAACATTTTCAAAGATACACCAAATGTTACACCACAAAACAAGTCTCAATAAACTTAAGAAGATAGAAATCATATCATGCACCTTTTAAATAAAATCTTAATGGCACAAAACTAGAAAACAATTGCAAGAAGAAAACTGAAAAAACAAACAAACATGTGGACTTTAAATAATATGCTACTATACAATGACTGAGCCCTAACCGGTTTGGCTCAGTGGATAGAGTGTCAGCCTGTGGACTCAAGGGTCCCAGGTTCGATTCCGGTCAAGGGCATGTACCTTGGTTGAGGGCACATCCCCAGTAGGGGGTGTGCAAGAGGAAGCTGATCGATGTTTTTCTCTCTCATCGATGTTTCTAACTCTATTCCTCTCCCTTCCTCTCTGTAAAAAATCAATAAAATATATTAAAAACAAAAAAACAAACAAACAAAAACAATGACTGAGTTAACAAGATTAAGAGGAATAAAAAACAAAAGATACTTTGAAACAAATGAAAATGAAAACACTATGAGCCAAAATATAGAACAGAAAGGAAAAGCCACATAAAATAGTTAAGTACCTTAGGGGATTGTTGTAAGGCCACCCAAGAAGGTATCCTGTTTTCAGTCTCCTTTCTTTCTCCAAGGGTTTTGTTTCTTGATCTAGGTATGGGTTACTTGGTAGTTTTAAATTTATAAAAATTCAGAGAGCTGTGCACTTAAGATAGGTAAACTTTGTAAATGCATATTATGCTTCAAAAAAAGACTAAAATTATTTTTTTAATCAATGAGACACAACCAAGCAGCTCAAGAGGGAAATTCATAGCAATACAAGCCTAACTCTAGAAACAAGGAAAAACTAATTTCACACCTACAAGAATGAGAAAAAGAACAACATATGAAGTCCAAAGTGTGTAGAAGGGATGGTATATTAAAAATCAGAGAGGAAATAAAGTAGAATCTTTAAAAAAAATAGAAAACATTAATGAAACTAATATCTGGTTCTTTGTAAAGATAAACTTAATTGATAAACTTTTATTCAGATTCACAAATAAAACATAACAAGGATCCAAATAAATGAATTCAGAAAAAGAAAGAGAGGAAGTGACAACCATTACCACAGAATTGTGAAGGATTATAAGAAAACTAAAGGCCCAGTGCACAAAATTTGTGCATGGGCGGGGGGGTCCCTCAGCCTAAGATGTACCCTCTCCAATCCAGGACACCACAGGGTATGTCCTACAGTCGGACATTCCTCTTGCAATCTGGGACTGTTGGCTCCTAACCGCTCACCTGCCTGCCGGCCTGATCTCCCTAACTGCTTTCCCCTGCCAGCCTGATCCCCCTAACTGTTCTCCCCTGCCAGCCTGATCAACCTAAATGCCTTCCCCTGCCAGCCTGGTCACCCTTAACTTCCCTCCTTTGCCAGGCTGGTCACCCCTAACTGCCCTCTCTTGCAGTCTGATCGCCCCTTACTGACCTTCCCTGCCACCCTGCTTACCCCCAATTGCCCTCCCCTGCATGCCTGGTCACTCTTAACTGCCCTTCCTTGCTGGCCTGGTCCCCTCCCAACTGCTCTCCCCTGCAGGCCTGGTTGCCCCTATCTACCCACCCCTGCCAGCCCGGTCACCCCTAACTGCCCTTTCCTGCAGGCCTGGTCATCCCCAACTGCCCTCCTCTGCTGGCCCGGTCACCCTTAACTTCCCTCCCTTGCCAGCCTGGTCACCTCTAACTGCCCTCCCCTGCTGGTCTTGCCACCTCTAACTGCCCTCCCCTGCCGGTCTTGTCACCTGTAACTGCCCTCCCCTGCCAGGCTGGCCGCCCCTAACTGTCCTCCCCTGCAGGCCTAGTTTCCCCCAACTGCCCTCCCCTGCCAGTCTGGTTGCCCCTAATTGCTCTCCCCTGCAGACTTGGTCACCCCCAACTACCCTCCTCTGCTGGCCAGGTCACCCTTAACTTTCCTCCCTTGCCAACTCCTACAGGCCTGGTTGCCCCTATCTACCCACCCCTGCCAGCCCGGTCACCCCTAACTGCCCTTCCCTGCAGGCCTGGTCATTCCCAACTACCCTCCTCTGCTGGCCAGGTCACCCTTAACTTTCCTCCCTTGCCAGCCTGGTCGCCCCTAACTGCCCTCCCCTGCTGGCCCAATTGCCCCTAACTGCCCTCCCCTGCAGGTCTTGTCACCTGTAACTGCCCTCCCCTGCCGGCCTGGTTGGCCCTAACTGTCCTCCCCTGCAGGACTAGTTCCCACCAACTACGCTCCCCTGCCAGTCTGGTTGCCCCTAATTGCTCTCTCCTGCAGACATGGTCACCCCTAACTACCCTCCCCTGCAGGCCTGGTCACCCCCAACTACCCTCCTCTGCTGGCCTGGTCACCCGTAACTGCCCTCCCCTGCCGGCCTGGTCATCCCTAACTATCCTCCCCTGCAAGCCTGGTCGCCCACAACTGCCCTCCCCTGCTGGCCTGGTCCCCCGCAACTCCTCTCCCCTGCAGGCCTGGTCTCTCCCAACTGCCCTCCCCTGGAGGCCTGGTCCTCCCCAACTGCCCTCTCCTGCAGGCCTGGTCGCCCTCAATTGCCCTCCCCTGCCAGCCTGGTTTCCCCCAACTGTCCTCCCCTGCAGGCCTGGTCCCCTCCAACTTCCTTCCCCTGCAGGCCTTGTCCCTCCCAACTGCCCTCCCCTGCAGGCCTGGGTCCCCCCCGCAACTGTCCTACCCTGAAGGCCTAGTCACCCCCAACTGCCCTCCCTTGCAAGTCTGGTCTCTCCCAAATGCCCTCCCCTTATGGCCTGATCGCCCACAACAGCCTTCCCCTACTGGCCATCTTGTGGCGGCCATAATGTGTCCACATGGGGGTGGCCATCTTTGACCACAAGGGGGCGGCCATCTTGTGTGTTGGAGTGATGGTCAATTTGCATATTACCTCTTTATTATAAAGGATTGATTTCAGAGAGGGAGGGAGATAGAAACATCAATGATGAGAGAGAATCATTGATTGGCTGCCTCCTGCATGCCCCACACTGGGGATCAAGCCCACAACCCAGGCATGTGCCCTGACCTGGAATTGAACTCCAGGCCCTTCAGTCCTCAGGTGGAGGCTCAATCCACTGAGAAACACCAGCCAGGTCTACACTTTCCCTTTCTGCTGGGATGTGTTTTGTCTGCCGGAGCTGAAACTCTGAAGCTGTCTCACTGGGGCAGAGTGGGGTGCACTGGGAAGCTCAGGGCAGAGTGGGGTGCACTGGGTTGGAGTAGGTGGAGCCCCCTGAAAGCTGGAGAGGGGCCTCATTTAACAGCTGCACTGTTTCATGGCTGTGCTTTATTGCAGTTCAGCAGCCACACTGTTGGGCTGTGCCACAGTCAGCGGGAGTTTACACAACTGAGCTGTCTGCACGGATAGCTTCCTCCTCACCACACCCCCAAGCTGGGGGTTCCTCTTAGGATTGAAGTGACACCGACCACCCTTGTAGCCCAATCGAGTTGGTAGCCCAATCGGCCACCTTGGAAAGAGAAGTGGGGAATCCTGATTTTACATTAATGAGCCAATTTCTTAAGTTGGCAACTAATGCAAACTTCAGATGTTTGGGCTAAACCAGAGCGGCAGTCAGGCCTGGTGACCAGGCCACTGGGCAGCACTGGGCTCCTCTGCAATGGCTTGGTGGCCAGGGGCACCTGTGCTGGATGACACCATCACCTAGCATGGGATAAGGATGCACTGCCATTGGACAAAGCCATCACCAAGTGAGCGGGGTAGCTCTCGCCATGAGCATCCCTCCCCATGGAGACATCCATTGCCTTGGAGCTGCCGCTCCAAACCGTGTTGTGGGCTGCGAGGAGAGCCATGTGTGGGGAGCCGGTGCTGCACTGCCGTGGAGGAGGGACCAGAGGGGGGAATGCCATCGTGAGGAACCTCCATTGGGGTGTATCCACCCAGAGCCCGCGCCACCCAGACCCCAGTCTGGTAGGCCAAGAGGTGGGTCTGTTTGCCCGGAGCCTCAGGCTGGGTGCTGGGGCAAGACCAATGCCTTCGTGGGTGGTTTATGGGAGCCCGGCCATGGGTCCTGCTCAGGCTTGGTGTGGAGTTGCGTACTGTCACCATGCATTGGGTGAGGGAGAATTGAGCAGAGCTCAGCCCAGCTGTAAGGGGACCCTAGGCGTTTTGGCAGGTGAAGGGGGTGGAGGAGCACTTGGGTAATTCCGACATCACCCCACTTGGTTTTAAACACAAACCCACCTCAGGGCATGAACAGGCCTTGGAGGTCTTGTTTCCTTCTGTCTGCTCACATTCAAGTGCCTAGCACTATGTAAGTGGACACGGTGTGCCTGGTGTTTGGTCATCCCTCTGGTCACTTGGTCATCAGTTTTTATTTTTTTACTACATTATTTCTGTATGCAGTGATCACACTTCATCTGGAGCAGGGCGGGCTCAAGTGACTTGGAGGAAGCATGGGGAGAGCAGTCACCACTGGTCACCCCTGGTGCTGCTGGCAGTATCCTTTCTTCCTTGTGGAGTGTCTAGGGAGGGGAAGCAGCCGCAGTGCCCAAGGTCGAGTTCGAAGAGTTCGCTAGCACTTTCAGGATCGTGCCAGCAGTGCTGGTCCATTGGTGCCTGGCCTGTCCTCTTGAGATTGAACCTGCAGGACTACTAAGGGAGCCAGTCCCCATTTCTGCTCTGCCTCCACCACCGATTGATTGGAGTCTGAGGGCTAGAAGGAGGGACCAAGAGGTCTGCCTTCCAGCTGTTCGCCAGTCACCACTCGCAAGTCACCACTCGCCAGTTGCCACTGCCACCAATGGATCAGATTCCACTCCCTCAGCTCCAGAGCCTGGTGTTCAGTCATTCTTTGGATCGTTTCAGATGTGACCGACCCAAATATATTAGGATATGATGAATGATTATATGCCAATAAACTGGATGACCTGAAAGAAAAGGATAAATTTCTAGAAACATGCAATCTTCTTCAACTGAATCAGGAAGAAATAGCAAACTGAACAGACAAATATATACCAAAAGTTTGACACAGTCATCAAGAAAACTCCCCCAAAACAAGTCCTAGACTAGATGTCTTCACAGGTGAATTTTGCCAAACACTCAAAGAAAAATTAATAGCTATACTTCCCAACCCATTTCAAAAAATTGGAGATGGGTGAAAGCTCCCAAGTTCATTGAACAAGGCCAGCATTACCTTGATAACAAAACCAGACAAAGACACATGAAAAAGGACAATTATAAGCCAATATTCCTTATGACACAGATGCAAAAATCCTCAACAAATATTATCAAATTGAATCAACAATATAAAAATATTACACATCATGATCAAATGGGATTTATTACCTGAGATGCAAGAATGGTTCAATATCTGCAAATCAATTAAAATGATAGACCACATAAACACAATGAAGGATACAAATTATATGATCATATCAATAGATGCAGAAAAAGCATTTTACAAATCCAACATTCATTTATAACAAAAGTTCTCAGCTAGGTGAAGGGAACATTCTTCAACATTAAAAGGCCATATATGACAAACACAGAGATAATAATATTCTCAATGGTTAAAAAAACCCAAAAACCTAAAAGCTTTTTTTTTAATATCAGGAAAAGACAAGGATTCCACTTTTACCACTTTAATCAACATACTGTAGTTTTAACTACAGCAATCAGACAAGAAAGAGCAATAAGGTGCTAATTGCATGGGCCGAGAGTTGATGAGCTTTTCACATGAAGGGTTCCCTCCTATAAAGTAGAAGAGGGAGAACGCTGCCCCGCTGTGTGTGTGCGACGGGCAGGCTGTGGGCCGCAGGAGGGCCTGCCGTGAGGGAATCTGGGGACCTGGAGCTGTGTCAGGGGCATCACTCAGCCCTGCGAGTGGTCCTGGGTAGGTGGGGGACAGACAGGCCAGCTCTCTCCTCCCCAGGGCCTAGGCCTCAGGGCGGCAGGAGGAGTTGCCCAGCAGATCTAGGTGCAGCAACAGAAATCTCCTTTGCAGACTATAGGTGAAGAACAAACCCAGAACCCCTACACTGAACTGCTTGTAATGAAAGCTCATCATGATATTGTACAGTTCCTGGCATGGTTAGATTACTACAGATTTGCATCTGCTGGTGATAATGGACTTGTAGTTGTCTTGAATGCCCAGACAGGAGAAAAACTTTTGGAACTCAAAGGACACACTCAAAAGATAACAGCTATTATTACATTTTCTTCCTTGGAAGCATGTGAAGAAAAAAATCAGCTCATCTTGACAGCCTCTGCTGACAGAACAGTTATCATATGGAATTGTGATACTGGCAGGCAAGTTCAAAAAGTGTCATGCTTCCAGTCTACTATAAAGATAGCTGATCTCTAAATTGCAGCTACACAAGCAGCCTGCCCCCATCCGAGCAGCAGCAGCCACACAAGCAGACGGCCAACATCCGAGAAGCAGCAGCCCTGTGCAGTCCGCACTGGTCTGAGGAGCAGTGCCCACATGCAGCCTGCACCTGTCCAATGAGAAGGAGCCAGGTGAGCGGCCCGTCCCTGTCAAAGGAGCAGCAACAGCACATGCATCTCACTCCCACCCGAGGAGCAGCAGCCACGCTAGCAGCCTGTCCCTCATCTGAGGAGAAGCAGCCACACGAGCATACCGCCTCCCATCTGAGGAGAAGCAGCTGCGTGAAAACCCACACCCATACAAGGAGCAGCAGCCCTGAAAACAAACTGTCCCTGTCCAAGGAGCGGCAGCATCATGATCAACACGCCCCATCAGAGGAACAGCAGCAGGACGCAGCCAGCACCCATCTAAAAGAGCAGCAGCCACCCGAGCAGCCCACCCCGTCAGAGGAGCAGCAGCACATGAACAGCCGGCCCCCATCCAAGGAACAATGGCCACGCACAACCTGTCCCCATCCAAGGAGCAGCAGCCTCATAATCAGCCCGCCCCTGTCCAAGGAACAGCAGCTGTATGAGCAGCCTCCCCCACCAGCCAGAGGATACACCACTGCTGAAAACAGCATCCACCATAGGAGCCACTGTCAACTGAGACGCAGCTCCTACCATGATTGCCCAAGGAGCAACCACAGCCCGAGAAGCCACTGCCACCCAAGGAGCAACCTCTGCATGACTCGACATCTAGATCAGTAGGTGAGACCAAAAATGGGTAGATAAAGATACCCCCAAAGGAAAGAAAAGGAGGGATAGCCAGAAAAGAAGCTAAGTGAAACAGAGGCATGCAATATGTCAGAAAAAGAATACAGAATAAGGGTCATAGAGATCATAAACCAGAAGGAAGAAAAAATCAACACCTTTTGTAAGAATAAAGAAGAAATAGAAGAAAAAATCAACAACTTATGTAAGAATCAAGAAGAAATGAAGAGTGATAGAGCTACAATAAAAAACACCATGGAAAGTTTCAACAGTAGACTAGGAGAACCTGAGGACTTAATTAGCGAATTAGAAGTCAGGGAAGCAAAACACAGCCAAACTGAATTGCAATTGGAGAAAAAAATTAAAAGACAGAGAGCCTAAGGGACCTATGGGACAACATGAAACGAAGCAACATACGAATAATAGGGATGCCACAACAACAGGAAGATGAATAAAGTTTAGAAGACCTATTTGAAGAAAAAATGTCAGAAAACTTCCCTGATGTGGTGAAGAAAAAAGTCACACAAGCACAGAAAGTACCAAACAGGATGAATCCGAAAAAACCCACACCAAGACACATCATAATTACGATGGCAAATATTCAGAACAAAGAGATAATCTTAAAGGCTGTAAGAGAGAGACAGAAAGTGACATACAAGGGAGCTCCCATCAGATTATCAAATGATTTCTCAACAGAAAGACATCAGGGCAGAAAAGAATGGAAGAAAATTTACAAAGTGATGCAAACCAAGGGACTGAATCCATGAACACCCTATCCAGCAAGGCTATCATTCAAAATTGAAGGGGAAATAGTAGCTTCACAGACAAAAAAGGGCTAAGGGAGTTTATCACTACCAAGCCAGCAATGCAACAAATGCAAAAGGGACTGGTGTAAAAAGAATAAATAAAAAGGTAAGAAGAAACACAGACACAAAAAATAAAAATGGCTATAAACAAGTACCTTTTAATAATAAATTGAAGCATAAACGGACTAAATGCTCCAATCAAAAGACATCGAGTGGCTGAATGGATAAAAAAACACGAACCATATATATATACTGTCTACAAAAGACCCACCTCAGAACAAGGGACTCACACAGACTGAAAGTGAAGGGATAGAAAAACATCTTTCAAGCAAAAGGAAATGAAAAAAAAAAAAAAAAAGCTGGGGTAGCAGTTTTTATATATGACAAAATATACCTCAAAGTAAAGGCCATAAGAAGAGATAAGGAAGGCCATTTCATAATAAAAAAGTGATCAATACAACAAGAGGATATAACCCTGGTAAACATATATGAACCCAATGCAGGAGCACCCAAATACATAAAAAAACACTACTGGAAGATATCAAGGGAGAGATCTACAACAATACAATCAGAGTAGGGGACTTTAATACAGCACTGACATCACTGGATAAATCCTCTAGACAAAAAATCAGCAAAGAAACAGCAATTCTAAATGACTCACTAGATCAGATGGACTTAATTGACATTGTCAGAGCATTTCACCCAAAAGCCACGGAATATACGTTCTTCTCAACTGCACATGGGACATTTTCAAAAATAGACCACATATTGGGTCACAAGCAAAGTCTCCCCAAATTCAAGAAGATTGAAATCATATCAAGCATTTTCGCAGACCACAATGGCATAATATTAGAAATAAACTACAATAAAAACATTCCAAAAAATGCAAACACTTTGAAGCTGAATAGCATGCTATTAACCATGATTGGGTTATCAATGAGATAAAAGAAGAAATTAAAAATATCCTGGAAAATAATGACAATAAAAATACAACAATGCAAATGCTATGGGAAATAAGGAAAGCCATCCTGAGTGGGAAGTTTACAGCTCTACAGGCCTACCTCAAAAAACAAGAAAAAATGGTAACAAATCATCTAACTCTACAACTCAAAGAAGTAGAAAGAGAGCAACAACAAGAGCCCACAGTGAGCAGAAGGAAGGAAATAATAAGTTCAGAGAAGAAATGAATGACATAGAGACAAAAAAAAAAACAACACAATACAAAAGATCAATGAAACCAAGAGCGGGTTCTTTGAAAGGATAAACAAGATTGATGAACCTCTAGCCAGGCTCACCAAGAAGCAAAGTGAGAGGATCCAAATAAACAAAATCAGAAATGAAAGAGGTGAAATAACAAGAGACCCCACAGAAATACAAAGGATTCTTAAAAAATACTATGAACAACTCTATTCTAACAAAGTAGAAAACCTGAAGAAAATGGATGCATTCCTAGAAAAATACAACCTTCCAAAACTCAATCAGGAAGATTCTAAAAATCTCAATAGGCTGATAACTATAGAAGAAATTGAAGCAGTCATCAAAAAGTTTCTAGCAAACAAAAGCCCATGGCCAGACGGCTTCACAGGGGAGTGTTACAAAAATTTGAAGAAAGAACTAAAACCTATCCTCCTCAGACTATTCCAGAAAATTCAAGAGGAAGGAACACTTCCAAGCTCCTTCTAAGAAGCCAACATCACCCTAATACCAAAACCAGGTAAAGATAACACAATGAAAGAGAATTGCAGGCCAATATCCCTCATGAACATAGATGCAAAAATCCTCAACAAAATTCTAGAAAATCAGATCCAGCAGTACATCAGAAAGATCATACACCATGACCAAGTAGGATTTATCCCAGGGATGCAAGGATGGTACAATATCCGCAAATCAATAAACGTGATACATCACATAAACAAATTGGGAGATAAAAATCACATAGTCATATCAATTGATGCAGAAAAAAGCATTTGACAAAATCCTACAGAATTTCTTGATAAAAACTCTCAGCAAGGTGGGAATAGAAGGATCATACCTCAACATAATAAGAGCCATATATGACAAACCCACAGGCAACATCATACTCAAAGGGCAAAAACTAAAACCATTTCCCCTAAGAACAGGAATAAGACAGGGATGCCCACTCTCACCACTCCTGACTGACATAGTGCTGGAAGTGTTAGCTATTGTGATCAGACAAGAAGAATAAATAAAAGGCATCCAAATTGGAAAAGAAGAAGTAAAACTTTCCTTATTTGCAGATGACATGATACTGTACATAGAAAACCCTAAAGACTCCATCAAAAATTATTAGACTTAATAAATGAATTCAGCAATGTAGCAGGATACAAAGTTAACACCAATAAATCTATGGCATTTCTATATACCAATAATGAACTTACAGAAAGAGAGACTTAAAAAAATCCAATTTACCATCTCACCAAAAAAATTAAGATACCTAGGAATAAACTAAACTAAGGAGGTAAAAGACCTATACGCAAAAAACTATAGGACACTGAAAAAAGAGATAGAGGAAGAGATAAACACATGGAGTAACATAATGTGTTCATAGATTGGTAGAATCAACAAAATGCACATACTACCCAAAGCATTCTATAAATTCAATGCACTTCCCATTAAAATACCAACGGCATATTTCACAGACATACAACAAACTTTCCAAAAATTCAACTGGAATAAAAAAAGACCCCGAATAGCCACTGCAATCCTGAGAAAGAAAAACAAGGTAGTTGGGATCTCAATACCAGATATCAAGCTGTATTACAAAGCCACTGGTCTCAAAACTGCCTGGTACTGGCACAAGAACAGACATATAGATTAATGGAATAGAATAAAGAACCCAAAAATTGACCCAAGCCACTACGCTCAATTAATATTTGACAAAGGAGGCATGAACATACAATGGAGTCAAGAGAGTCTCTTCAATAAATGGTGTTGGGAAAATTGGACAGATACATGCAAAAAAAATGAAACTAGACCACCAACTTACATCATACACAAAATAAACTCAAAATTGATCAAGGACTTATACATATGACGGGAAACCATAAAAATACTAGAAGAATCCACAGGCAGCGAAATCTCAGACATATGCCGAAGCAATTTCTTCACTGATACTGCTCCTAGGACAATGGAAATTAAAGAGAAAATAAACAAATGGGACTACATCAATGTAAAAAAGCTTTTGCACAGCAAGGAATCCATCAATAAAACAACAAGAAAGCCCACTGCATGGGAGAACATATTTGCCAGTGATATCAACGATAAAGATTTAATCTCCAACATTTACAGGGAACTCATACAACTGGACAAATGGAAGATAAACAACCCAATCAAATAATGGGCAACTGACCTAAATAGATACTTTTCAAAAGAAGACAGAAGGAAGGCCAAGAGACATATGAAAACCTGCTCAAAGTCACTAATCATCCGAGAGATGCAAATCAAAACAACAATGTGGTACCACCTCACACCTGTCAGAATGCCTATCATCAACAAATCAACAAAAGACAACTGCTGGCGAGGATGCGGAGAAAAAGGAAGCCTGGTGCACTGCTGGTGGGAATGCAGACTGGTGCAGCCACTGTGGAGAACAGTATGGAGTTTCCTCAAAAAACTAAAAATGGAACTCCCATTTGACCCAGTGATCCCACTTCTAGGAATATATCCCAAGAAACTAGAAACACCAATCAGAAAGGATATATGCACCCCTATGTTCATAGCAGCACTATTCACCATAGCTAAGATTTGGAAACAGCCAACGTGCCCATCAGCAGATGAGTGGATCAAAAAACTGTGGTACATCTACAGAATGGAATACTACGCAGCAGTAAAATAGAAGGAGTTCTTACCATTTGCTACAACATGGATGGATCATTATGCTAAGTGAAATATGCCAGTCAGAGAAAGATAAATATCACATGATATCACTCTTTATGGAATGTAATGAACAGCATAAACTGATGAACAAAAACAGATCCAGAGACAGAGAAACATCGATCAGAACGTTAAACCTCAGAGAAGGTAGGGGTGGGTGGGGGTAAGTGGGAGAGATCAACCAAAGTACTTACATGCATGCATATAAGCCTAATCAATGGACACAGACAACAGGGGGTAAGGGCATGAATGGGGGAGTGGGGGGTAATTGGGGAATAAGGACACATAAGTAATACCTTAATCAATAATGAAATTTAAAAAAGAAAAGAAATAAAAATAAATTCAGATTGGATAGGAATAAGTAAAACTGTCATTTGTAAATGACATGATACCCAATACAAAATATTCAACAAAAATACATTAGAATTAATTTAAAAATTAGGAAAGTAGCAGGGTTCAAAATTAATATAGAGAAATCAGTTGCATCTTCATACACCAATACCAACTATCAGAAAACAATCCCATTTATAATTGTATCAAAATAATAAAATATCTAGGAATAAATTTATCCAAGGAGGTAAAAGACCTATACTCATTAGAGTATCAGAAATTGTAGAACGAACCTGAAGAAGACAGAAATAAATTGAAGGATATACCATGTCCATGGTAAGGAAATATTAAGATCATTAAAATGTCCCTACTACCCAAAGCAATCTATAGATTCAATGCAATCTCTATCAAAATGCCAATGGTATTCTTCACCAAACTAGAATAAATAATCCCAAAATTTATATGGAATCACAAAATACCATAGATAGCAAAGTGATATTGAGGAAGAAGAACAATGTTTGAGGTATCATGCTACCTGTTACTACAGGGCCATAGTCATCAAAACAGCATGGTACTATCATACAAACAGATACTCCCATCAATGGATGAGAATAGAGAGCCCAGAAATAAACTGATGCCTATATGGTCAACTTATATTTGACAAAGGAGGCAAGAATATACAGTACAATGATATAACAATTGTCTCTTTGATAAATGGTGTTTGGAAACTGGACAGATACATGCAAATATGAAACTACACTACTTTCTTGCACCATATGAAAAAATAAAGTCAAAATAGACTTAAATTTAATACCCCTAGACAATAAAACTCATAGAAGAAAACATAGGCAGTAAACTCTTTGACATCACTCTTTGCAATATGTTTTTTGGATATGTCACCAGGGCAAGGGAAATGAAAGAAAAATAAAGAAATGGGACTACATAAAACAAAGTAAATTTTCACAGTGATGAAAACCATCAACAAAATAAAAAGACAACATAGTAAATGGGAGAAGGTAATCACCAATGATATAGCTGATAAAAGTTTAATGTACAAAATATATAAGGAACTCATACAAGTTCACAAAAAGAAAACAAACAATCCAATTAAAAATTGGGCAGAGATCCTGAAGATACATTTTTAAAAGAGGACCTACAGATAACCAATAGACACGTGAAAAGATACTCACTACCGCTAATGATTAGAGAAATGTATATTAAAATCACAGTGTGATATCCCCTCACATCTGCCAGAATGGCTATCATTAATAAATCAACAAACAATAAGTGCTGGTGAGGATGTAGAGAAAGGGGAATCCTCATGCACTTTGGTGGGATTGTAAATTGGTACAGCCACTATGAAAAGCTGTATGGAGGTTCCTCAAAAATTTAAAGATAAAGCTACCATATGACCCAGCAATTTCACTTCTGGGTATTTATCTGAAGAAATTAAAAATACTGTTTTAAAAACATATACCCACCCCTATGTTCATTGAAGAATTATTTACCATAGCCAAGAAATGAAAGCAACCTAAGTGTCTATCCATATACGAATGATAAGGTAGATGCAATACAGATATGCAATGGAATATCACTCAGCCATAAAAAGAATAAATACTGGCATTGTGACAGCATGGATGGACCTAAAAGGTATTATGTAAGGAACATAAGTCAGACAAAGAAAGACAAATACAATATGATTTCTTTTTTAAAAAATATATTTTATTGATTTTTTACAGAGAGGAAGAGAGAGGGATAGAGAGCTAGAAACATCAATGAGAGAGAAACATCGATCAGCTGCCTCCTGCACACCCCCCACTGGGGATGTGCCCGCAACCAAGGTACATGCCCTTGACAGGAATCGAACTTGGGACCCTTGAGTCCGCAGGCCGACGCTCTATCCACTGAGCCAAACCAGTTTTGGCTAATATGATTTCTTTTAAATATGGAGTCTTGGAAACATATAAACCAACAAAACAGAAACAAATTCAGAGATACAAAGAACACATTGATGGTTGCCAGATGTGAGGTGGGTTGGGGGTCAGGGTGAAAAAAAAGGGAAGGAATTAAGGAGCACAAATTGGTAGTTATAAAAATAGTCATGGGGATGTAAAATACAGCATAGGAAATAAAGTCAATAATATTATAATAACTATGTATGGTATCAGATGCCCACTAGACTTACTGGGGTGAGTACTTCATAAGGTCTATAAATCTTTAATCCCCATATTATACACCTTTACTAATATAATATTGTATGTCTACTTTAATTCAAAATATTTAAAAAGAATATACAGTGAAGTACTGTCCCAATTTTACAGATAAATTACCTGAGCTTTGATGAGCAAAGTGGCTTGCCTAAGGTCACCAAGCTGGTAAGTGTTTTATCTGTTATAGAAATCCAATCTGTGGTACTCTTTCCATTTGTCAGGGAACTTAACAAAGGAGGTGATAGCAAGAGTGTTGACCTGGTGGCAAAAGTGGGAATGTCCTCTATTAGGGTATAAGATTAGGAAGAAGAGTGGTGGGGCCAAAGAAACCACCAGGTTCATCCATGCTGTATGCTGAATGAAATAAGCCAGTCTGAGAAAGACAAATACTATATGATTTCACTCATATGTGGAATCTAATGAACAAAATGAACTAAGAATCAAAATAGAGATAGACTCAAAAATAAAGAGGAGGCTAGTAGCTATCAGGGGAGGGAATCTGGGGAGTAGAGGGATAGAGCAAAAAGAAATAAAAAGAGAAAAAACTAATGAACACAGACAACAGTGTGGTGATTGCTGGGAAGTGGGGGAAGTGGAGGATGGTATAGGGGATAAATGGTGATGGATGGAGACTTGATTTGGGATAGTGAATACATAATGCAGTGTACAGGTGATGTGTTGAAGAATTGTGCATAATTTTGTTAACCAGTGTCACCCCAATAAATTAAATAAACATAAAAAAGAAAAATGATATTGAAACAACAACAAGAAAAGAAACCACCAGGTTAACAGTTTTGCCTGCTGGCCAGGCTTTTAAAATGAGACTTTCAACACCACCCCATAAAGGGCAAAAGATAGATGTTTGTCGTACTAGAGAGGTCTAGAATTCATATATATTTGGAGTGCAGTTCTAGCTCCTTAATTATTGTTATGGAAAGTTTATTATTTTTACTCTCTGGGTCACAGAACATCATTGGTGTTATCAAGGAGTTAAACTTTCTAAGATCCTCTGACTTTCCATGGGCCTTTGAGTTTAGTTACAGAACTGAGCCAGTTACTCCAAAAATTCTGTAAGATTATATAGTTATTGTGGTTTTCCCATGTCCCAGAAATAGTAGTACTAATGTACAAAGTTCCTGGATACTCACTTTGGGAGATGACAAAAAAGGGAGAAACTGAAAAGATTTTGTTCAAATCCACAGTTAAATTGAAACTGGGTATATGCGAGTAGAACCCAAGGAAGCTGAGTCAGTGATAATGTCAAGAGAAGTAAGCATATACAATCCAGGAGCCAGAGGTACAAAGGAAGGAGGAAGGGGAGGCCTCCGGGAGACATAGATAAGGCACTCAGGTAACTTACCCAGCAGACTTATGGATTCACTGATCATATTTTCCTCTCCAGCCTGTTCTATGACCTAAAAATGCAGTCTGCTCTGCACTTGCTGTCCAACTCTAGCTTACTACTATTTTTTCCCTATGAGCCCATGGAAAAACAATTTGAAGAGAAAAGTTTAATAGATTATTGCATAGTACAAAGAGTATCTGCTTTTGTGTCAGAGGCTTGAGTTCTAGTCTCAGTTCTGCTCCTTAGTAACTATGCAGCTTTGAAAGTCCCTGCCCCTTCTCTCTCTTCTCATGGACTCATCTTGAATTTAAAGGGATTGAAATGCTTCTTAATCATTGTTGGATCACAGACTTCTGAGAATCTGATGAAATTTTGAATGCATATGTCACAATTTTGCATATAATTTCAGGAAAATTATAGATCCTTAGGTTAAGAATTCCTGAGTGATGGCTAGGGGCTCTTTCTGCTCTGAGTCTGTGGTTCTGTAATCTGGGCATGAAGCCAAGGTCTGCCTACCCCTTCCAGAGGAAGAGGAGGAGGAATTAACCTTCCAAATATATCCCTTGGCCAGTGCTTCTAGCAGTTTTTGGCTTTAACCCATGACACTCAGGGGTATGGGAAGTTCTTACTTCCACCATAAGGATTGAATATCAGTGAAAAAGACAAAGGCAATGTGCTAGAGTCCCTTTCAAAACTGAGTGCCTCTAAAGTCCCTTCCTAGGGCCTTTGGTCCTAGATGAAAATTAAAGGCAATCGTAAGAGGGCATCTGGTCCACACAATAAATTACTCTAGGAAGACTGACTTGCATTGCTGGCTGGCAAGGCTTGTTCCAGACTGAACTGTCCTCTGATGGCTGTTAATACGTGCAGGACCTTAGCTGGAGGCCCCAAACCTTAATAGTGGTATAGGTAAAGGGGCCCTGTGAAGTTTCCCAATTATGACTTTGCCAATATATTAGGCTTAAGGAAGGAAAGAATGGTCACAATGGATAGCCAAGCCTCCATTTACAATGAAGACCAGGGCTCCTTACCCACTACCAAGACCAATCTCATGTCTTCTTTACCCAACTGCATGTTGGGCTTCACAAACCTAAATGTGTCAAATATTATTTTTGTTCCAAACTCAACATATCCAAACTTAACTCATCACTTTCTTTTTCTAGCCAATTTATATCATTCAGTAGGCTTTAAAGTGCAAGTTACAGAAATTTAAGTAAAATGGATTGAATTATGATAAAATGTATAAATATTTATTATCTTTAACAAATAATCTGGAGATGCTTAGTTATAATGTTGTTCAATTCAGTGGCTCAATAACCTCAAGGATCAAGGTTCTTTTATCTGTGTTCTATATTATATTCAGCATACATGCTACACCTCTTGATAGCTTCAGCAGCGCACAATGTCAAGTTTTCATACAATAATGCCCAAAGACTGAAAGACAGGATAATCTTCCCTTTTGACCCTTTGTAAAGATAAAACATCTTTCAAAGAAGGTCCACAGCAGACTTTTCGTATATCATTGGTAAGAAGTTTACTATATACTTTATGCTTTAGAAGTTAGAATTAGATTCAGCAGCAACACAGTAGGAATACAAAAAACACACACACACACAAATATGATAAATAAGACAAATATGATTTTAAAATTTCTGTATAGAAGAACAGAGGCAGGCATTCCAGAACTGATATGGTAGCTTAATAAAATCATCAGAGATCTAGGATCCTTCCAGCCTTGTGTTTTGTTATCCTTAGATAATTCTCCATATCTATGTGGTCCCAGATGGCTGTTGGAGATCAGTCATCACATCCATGAAAAAATCTGGTAGTAATGTCCCAGCTAAAATTGGTACTCTATTGCAAATGAAAAAGCAGAGAATGGATATTGGTGGTCTACAAGACCTCTAAAAACATGCCACTTCCTAATAAACCACTAGCAAAGGAAGTAAAATTGCCATGATTAGTTTAGACCAATGGTTCTCAACCAGTATAATATTGCTCCCAGGCAACAATTGACAATATCTGGAGACCCTTTTATGTACAACTTGGGAAAACTGTTGTAACTGGCTCCTAGTGAATACAGGCTCAGAATGCTGCTAAATATTTTACAATGCATAGGACAGGCCCACAACAATAAAATATCTAGCCTAAAATGTAAATGATGTGAGGGGTTTAGAAATCCTGTCTTATACTCATCTGTAGGAAGCAGTTCTAGGGTCAAGCTTTGGGCTAACCTGTGGCAGGGCCACAAACAAGTCCCAGCCTGGAGGGCAAAGCTCTCCTAGCATAATTAAGCCTGACCTTGTAGCCCTCCCTAATTCCTTCCTAAGTAGCTAATGGGCTGTGGGAGGTGCAAGTGTTGCCAAAACAAGAACATTTGTATGCATGTTAATCTACCCTTGTTCTAATCAGACTAAAAAATAAAGCATCGACTTGCAGGCTGAGTCTTTTGTGTCCTCATCCAAGCACAGGAAATCCACTGAGCCCCAGCTGTATTCTCTTGTCTGTCTTTTTCTTCAATCCTTCACCGTCCCTCCTCAGGTTCACCCTTGGCCATGGTGGCGCGGCACATGTGGCACCCAACATGGGGCCTGAGTACGGGGGAACTGCAATTGCAAGGTGAAAGGACATTCCAGTGAAGCATGTGCAGAAAGCAAAAAGTAAGGAAAGGAGCGCAGTTTAGTAATAGCTTGGTGTAAAACATGGGAAATTAAGACTGTTCAAATCTGAGGACTATAAAGAAAAATCAGACCCTCCAGAAGGAAATCCAACAGCACCAGCCTCGCATTGACAACATCTCTGCATCAACAACATCTTCACATCGATGGCATCTTTGAGAGGAGCCAGAGCATCATCACTGATGGCAGCAGCCTGCATGCCAAGACCATCCCACAGAGGCTTACTGACCTGCAGCAGCTGTGGGGCCTCCTAATCAAGGAGACAGAGAAAAGAAGCAGCACCAGGGACTGGAGAAGGAACAGAGGACCCAGAGAAGCTCCTTGTCCCTTCATTCAAAAGACTGAGAGTTTCCCTGATAATAGCGATGCAGAAGAAGAAAATTAAGGCTATGCAAGGGAACGAGGTGCTGACTAGCCTTGGTGAGCTGCCAATTTTCTGTAAAGTCTTGCACAACCAAATCTGAGGACTCTGAGTATATAACTTTCATTTTGTAGCCAAAAATGTTAAACATGTCTGTAGTTTGATTTCTCTCTTATTGCTGTGTTTCTTTAGCATTGTTTTGTTATCGTTTCAAGTTTACTTTTATTGTAGTAACTTAAAAACAAAAAAGGGGGAGATGTAGGGAGAAGCTCTAGGGTCAAGCCTTGGGCTGACCTGTGGCAGGGCTACAAACAAGTCCCAGCCTGGTGGGCAGAGTTCTTCTAGCATGACTAAGCCTGACCTTGTAGCCCTCCCTAATTCCTTCCTAAGTAGCTAATGTGCTGTGGGAGGTGCAGCAAGTGTTGCCAAAACAAGAACATTTGTATACATGTTAATCTACCCTTGTTTTAATCAGACTATAAAATAAAGCATTGGCTTGCAGGCTGGGTCTTTTGTGTCCTCATCCAGGCACGGGAGATCCACTGACCACCAGCTGTATTCTCTTGTCTGTCTTTTCTTCAATCCTTCACTGCTCCTCATCAGGTTCACCCTTGGCCATGCTGGCATGGCACACTCATCAAGATCCATAACATACCTACTTTTGACCCTTGGGCTGAAAAAGGGCCCAGGTTCCTCTATGTCAGTGAATGGTACTATGATTTATCCAGCTGCTTAGACTAAAATTCTTGGGGTTGTTCTTACCCTGATTTAAACTCTATGGTGGCTTTTCCTTGTTCTCAGGATAAAGAAGAAAACCCTTAATGTAACCTGAGAAAACCTACATGCTTCTCTGGACCCTACCAGCTTTATATCACACCACTCTCCCCTTTCACTTTCTGTGGTCCAGCCACACTAGCCTTTTCTTTTAGTTTCTCAAATGTGCTGCATTATTTCCCAACTCTCCTCCTTCACTGCATCCTTCATATCCAATGGGAGCTGATAGATAGCATTAATGGTCTCAATTATTTACCCTTCCCTCTATCCATATCCATTGGCATGTAACATTATAGTGTCCTTCCACTCTGACTCTAAGCCTGGCTATATGATTTGCTTCAACCAATGGAAAGTTATCATAAGTAACAGCATGCCAATTTTGAAGCTAGGCATTATGAAACATCTCATACCTGTAGCCAACCCAAAACAAACCCAGACTAGATAAATAAAACCCCAGATGACCTGTAGACATTTGAATGAGAAATACATTCTTATTGTTATATAGTATTGAGGTTATGTTATTGTAAGGCAGCATTAGTATGATTGCAGCTAACTGATAAACACCTCAATCCAATATTACCCAGATTCTGCTCATTCTATTGCCTGAATATCTTTCCTATTTGTTCCATTGACTCAGTACTGACATAAAAATATTCTATTAGGTCTCTCCATTTCTACTCCTCTCTTCTTCCAGCCAGACTTCCATACTGCTTCCATAATCATCATGCAAAACAAAATATTAAAAAAACAATGATTATATTACTCTCCTGCTTCAAATTTATTGATGACTTTCCACTGCATCCAGGATAGGACCCAAACTTCTTAGTCTTGCATTGCAGGCATCCTTTGTATGACACTTCTGCCTTTAAACCTTCATCTCCCTTGTTTTCCTTGGCATACTCCAATCACAATGCTCAAATGATGCTCTGTAATTTCAAGTCTCTAGACTGTTAATCTTCCCTTTGTTCCTTTCCCTTCCCTCTTGAATAAATTTTTTCCAGCATTATAACTATAGCTCAAATATCAGCTCTTCTGTGCAGCCTTCCCTGATTCCCTTCACTTTTGTCCAGATGGAAAATATCATCCCCTTCCTTTGTGCTTCAATGAGGAGCTGTTTTTCTCCCAGTTTTTTTTAGCTTTAGGTTATAATTAGTTCTTTTTTTGCACTGTTAAAAATCATTTATTTTTGTATAACTTTGTTTCTCAAGGTAATATATATAATATTTAGGGTTTATTTCTATCAATCTTTTGATTTCACTTTTAATAATTATAACAATTGCAAATTACAATGAATAGCTGCCCTAAGCCCTGTGAGTTTCTTTGTGTTATTTTTTTCCAGTCCCCTTCCTCACTTACACTCCTTCCCCATACCTAACACAGAAACTGGAACAAAATAAGCACTCAGTAAAGTGTTGCAGAGAAATAATTCTCTAATTTTAAGTCTGTAATGATAGAACTATAAAATGTTATATTACAGGCAGTTATAACCTCCAAATTATCTCCCCTTCAGCCTTCATAACCATAATCATCCATCAATAAGAAAGTTATTGGGCATAATGAGCTTTCCCTTTGAAAGTAATATATAACCAGGGAAAGGAAAGGATTTCATTAATGTATAGATAAGGGTGGAGCAAGGATGCTGCATAGAGTTGATCAGTGACACTCAGATAGGCTCGGGGTCGGGTGGAATGGTATGAGAGCTAAGGATACTGACTCTGATACAAAGGGAACAGGGGAGACACTCTAGTTTTAGAGTGCACTAAAGAGACCAAGAGATGAGAGAGAAGTAAGGAGAGATAAGAAGATAGAAGATATTAAAACCAAGAGCTGGAGTCTGTAACAATTTTTCTATGTGCCATGAATCTATAAGCCTTTATTCTGCAGTTATCTTAGGACACAAAGACCATGATCCAGGATAGGATTTTCTTAGAGACAGTAAACATATACAATGTGGGTGGTCTGCCTACTAAGCCCCTGGTACCAAATATCCTCCACTTTTGCTTTCATCCCCAACTTTATGCTTCAAGAAATTTCCAAATACCTCCTGCTCTGTGTCTCAATTCCCTACCTCATCACTGACTCTCTGTGTGACCTTGGGTTGATCCTTTCTCCTCTATATGCTTCTGGGTCTCCATTTATATCATGAGGGAGGTTTGATATGATGTTTTACAAGGCTTTAGCTTGATGACACTGTATCTATGATTCCAAAACTATAAGGTGTGTTTGTGAGTGTATATGTATGCATATTAATTTGGACATGTCTCTGCCCCTTGGGTTCCAGTTAACTTATAAAATGGGGATATTTGATCCAGATGATTTTTAAGGCCCTTCTAGTTTTTAAAGGTCATCATTTTATAATTCTGCAGTCCAGATAACCCCAAGTCAAAACCTAAGGATCCTCCTCATATTTTGTTTTTTTTTTGTTTTTTATCATCCTCTTAACTATTTTCTCTGTAGCCCAAGGATGCACCCCCTCTTGCAACTCCCAGAAAAAAATAAAGATTTCCAGGCCCTGCCCAAGAGCTAGGGAGCCAAGTTCCTTTCTGTCCCTATGGCTGTCAGCTCCAAAGTACTATAAAAATGCCAGCTGCTTGGAGCCATGTCTCCAACAGCTAATAGGTATTTTTTTCCAGTTGTCTTGAGAAACTAAATTATTCTCCAAGTAAACTCCATTTATGTCTATAATAAATGTGATTTAAGTGAAAAAATTATCACCCTCTCAGGCTGAGAAAAGCACTCCAATCTCCCCAGGGAAGAAATGTTTCATTAATCCAAGGACCCTGGAAAAGGAAAGAACCTCATCCTAGGGGTGGAACTCCAATAAATAAAATGGCCAAGGGACTGAAGTGAACTCACAATTAGCCCCAGCACTCCTGAAGGACATGGACATTCAGGGCCCATTGAGCCCTCAAGAGGATTATCCTACACAGCAACCTGCCCTCATACTGAGCTGCCTTTCTTACAAACCAGACAAATGAGATCTCTCCTGTTTGTAAATGTCTTTGTATATCTCATTCCACTATTTATGCCATAATTTAAATACTTCTATGGACTTTTAAAGTTGATCAGATCTAACTACCTTGTTGAAGACATGAGGAGACTGAGGCCTAGAGGGGGGAAAAAGACTTACCCAAGGTCACACAGTGAATAAGTGGCAAAGCTAGAGTCTTCCTAGCCTGTGAAAGTTCAGCAACCATATTGTAGTCTAATTTTGCAAATTCACCCTATCTCATCCTTTGCCCTTTATAACCCAGTGCTCTAGTCTAAGTCATCCTTGTCAGAGTTTTTGGTTTTGGATACAAGGGGAACTATCAGAGAGAGGGACCTACCACTTTCTTCAGTCTGGTTCAAATCGTTTATCAGCCACACTTAATTCTGCTTGAAACCTTGTTAATTGGACAACAAAAGTTTCTTACAAGTCCCTGGCATTTTTAATGATTTCTCTCAGTTCCCAGCCTCTTCATCTACAATTATGGACAGTTGCCCCATTATTTACATAGACAAGATATACTGTAGTTCCTGAAAGCTCCACCTCTCCCCAAGAAACACATCTAAGAACATGCCCCTTGGAAAAATAATAAAATGGAATGTGTTCTCTATGGAGATCTTAGTGACTTAGTCTTCTTCCACCCCAATTTCTGCCTTCTCCATCATCTATCATTACCACCAGTTCCCTTTGCTGATAGCTAGCCCAGTGCATTATAGCTTTACACAAAAAAGGAGTCCTGGAGATGCATTTTAGGACAACATGAAAGAGACTTATCAACTGTCATTGGGAAGTCAAGGGTACAAGGATAATATGATTTCTATTGTTGCATTTCTTTTCATTCATTATTTCACTTATTCATTCATTCATTTCTAAATAACCACCAAGTGTCTATT
This sequence comes from Cnephaeus nilssonii, assembly GCF_951640355.1. Taxonomy (NCBI): domain Eukaryota; kingdom Metazoa; phylum Chordata; class Mammalia; order Chiroptera; family Vespertilionidae; genus Cnephaeus; species Cnephaeus nilssonii. The sequence goes on from NC_137071.1 coordinate 44,440,382, forward strand.
GCCTCAAGGAGTTCACAGATTAGCAGGAACATATGTGATGATGTTATAACATACAGTGATTACTGTCAGGTTAGGGTTATGTACAAAGTATTGAGTAAACATCTTAAAATCTCTAATTTTGCTCAAGGAACTCAAGCAACACAAAGGAGATATTCTTTTATTGATTTTGGAAGGAAAATGGGAGTTTGCCAACAAAAATGAGAAACTGTGCTCCAAGCAGAGGGACTACCGTGTCAAAAGACCATGGTTGAATGATAATAGCAAATATTTATTGAGAACTTTATGTACTAACTCATTTAATCCTGACAATAGCCTTATGAAGCAGGTAATGTTATTACCCTTTTTACAGAAGGATGACTGAGGCACAGAGGTGAAGTGACTTGCCTAAGGCTATTTTTAATATATTTTTATTGACCTCGGAGAGGAAGGGAGGGGGAAAGAAATAGAAACATCAATGATGCAAGAGAATCATCCATCGGCTGCCTCCTGCACACCCCACACTGGGGATTGAGCCCGCATCTCAGGCACATGACCCACCTGGAAATCAAATGGTGACATCCCAGCCCATAGGTCTATCCTCAACCACTGAGCCACACAGGCCTAGTACCAAGGGTATTTTAACTATATAATAGAAAAGGCAGTTGGACTTCAGAGCTGGAGCTCTTAACTACTTACATTGTACTGCTTCTTTCAGATGCCAGTTGGGAGCATCTTGACTAGCATGTAAAGTTGGAGGGGAGGAGACACAGAAGGTAAAAATGGTAAGAAGCATGGTGGAGAGATCATAATCAAAGGACCATGTGAAAAAACAATAAGAAGTCATTAGAATGGAGTAGGCATTTGCATTAGGTATGATACTTAGGCACAGATGCAGGCCTATTTAGAATACCCCATTAGCTCATCTCTATGTAAGACATTATTGTCAACTCCCAGGTTGGCAACAAAATCCAGAAGTCTTTTTCAGTGTCCAGAAAAATGGGAGAAGGGCTTATAATCTCCAGTTTCTCATGCCACCACTGATACCCTTGTTATCTAAGCCTAGCCAATGGGCTAAGTATAAGCAAGATGTAAACTAGCTGAGTAGATTGAGCCCCAGGTAGCTGCTGTCTTTGGCCTTGATTTGGAAAGAGCTTATGAGGTCCAAGAGAGGTGGTCTTTGAGATTTGGAAGGGAGCTGTGAGGACAGAGATGTAGTTTTCTGAGAGGTGGTGCCAGGGATGCACCAACGAATTGCCTCAGTCAGAATATTTGTTTTCTGGCCACAAAGCCTTGCTTTGTAAATTTAATCATAGTACTAAAGTTTTCTTCTTTCACCATCCTTTCTGCCTTCTTTCTTTTTTAAGTAGTTGCTATTTGTGTGTGTGTGTGTGTGTGTGTGTGTGCGGGGGCGGGGGGGGGGGAGGGAGTTTCGTGCCAACAGCCACTTTCATTTGTACTGCAAAGAAGCAGAAAAGGCATGTTGCAGACTCTGCTTGTCTTTACTCCAAATCAATTCTCCTCTTCTTCCTAACAGAACTCTGATGTGCCAGGGGGAAGAAGAGAGTCTAGTTTATAAAAATCATTTTAAAAAATAAAAATAAAACAACTACACCTCTCAGCTTCCTTCACCTCTCAGAAAGATGGAGAGAGTTCAGTGTGGGGTAAACATCATGAATCAGGGGACACATAATTTTTGCCTTTTCTGTCATTTCTTCCCATAATGCAAACATGATGCATGGTGATACAGGAGCTATCTATCTTGTAGATAGACCCCTGTACCCTAAGGGCAATACTGCAGGTAAGAATGGTAGAGCAAAAAGACACAGGGGCCTGGATATACAGTGGGTCTTGTCCTCTAACTCTCAAGTTCTTGTTATACAAATAATAATAATAATAATAATAATAATAATAATAATCCAGATAATAATAATAATAATAATCCCCTTACTTGTTTAAATAACTGGGTTTGTTTGTATGTTTATTTACTTTTATTATTTGTGATCAAATGCAATCCCAATTTGTTATAGTTAACATAATTTCTTGAGCTGGAGTTTGAAGAGTGGGGCACTGAGAAAGAGGTGATTCTGAGGGGTAAGCTATGGGCAACCACTCCTTGTCTCCTGCAGGCCTTTCTCCCCAAGCTCCTTTTTGTCCAAACGTGGAAATTTCTTTGTTCTGATTATATCAGGAAGACTGTTTCCTTACAAGGGGTAATAGTGTAAACCAGAGCCTTTGAGGGAAAGCAAAACTCAGTACATAAAATATGGGCATCTAATACAAGCTGTACCTTCTCTTCTACATCTCTGTCTTTTGGAACTCTTCTCTGGCAAAATCTATGATGTTCCCTGTTCTGTTTTTAAAAAGTATACAAATGTAATGATGTAAAGATTATAAACAAGATGGAGTGATATAATTCTGCTTATTTTACACAGTTGAAAATGAAATGTTTAACTACAATCTTCCCCTACAAACTTGAAACAATATTCACATTGAATAAATAACCTGACCAATAATTTATAGGTGATGAACACTAATAAAGTTTGATTAAATTAAAACATAGATTTAAAACTGTTGGAGTTATTCATATATTAAATTTATATTTGCTCCATTTAAAATTAATACCTGTAGAAGATCACAAAAACTTTATATTTTCAGACATTGCAGAGAAGGTATATCCCATTGTTTTTAACTGTTAAAATAAATTTTAAAATAGAAAATACTGCTATGCCACATCCTATCTAATAAAGAGGGAATATACTAATTGACCCTCACGCCATCACAAAGATGGCGGCACCCACACCCAATAAGGAGAGAATATGCTAATTGACTGCTCCGCCCTCAAAAATGGTGGCACCCAAAGCCAATAAGGAGGGAATATGTTAATTGACTGCCTCACCCTCAAAGATGGCGGCACCCACAGCCACAAGATGGTGGTGCCCATTTCCCTCAGCCCTGCTGGGGAGGCAGGTGTGCCGGGGGGGCAGGTGCTCCGTGCGCCTGCATCTGGAGTACCCCAGTCCCCTCAGCCCCCCAGCCATCTAGGGCCAGCCCAAAGCACAGGAAAGCCTCAGATGGCGGCTGCCCAGAAGCCCAGGGCCAGCCTGAGATGCAGGCAAGCCTCAGATGGCAGCTGCCCAGATGCCCAGGGCCGCCTGAGGCTTCGGTAACCAGGGCCAGCTGAGGCTTGCACTGCCGGCAGTGGCAGCAGCAGAGGTGTGATGGGGTGTCACCTTCCCTTGATCTCCGGGTTGCCTCCTGCCCCTGAGGGCTCCCGGACTATGAGAGGGGGCAGGCCAGGCTGAGGGACCCCCCACTCCAGTGCATGAATTTTCATGCACCGGGCCTCTAGTATTGAAATAAAAACAAACACTTTATTTTAAAATTTTTATTTTTAACATTACTTTAGAAGAACAGTTATTGATGTACATTTTAAAGAATATCAAAGAAAGTAGACTCACAGACCCAGAAAAGGGTGAGGCATCTTTGAGGGTGAGGCAGTCAATTAACATATTCCCTCCTTATTGGTTGCCAAAGGGAAGAGGGTTGAGGGGCTGAGTGGAAAAGGTTAAGAGATTAAGAATACATAGGGGGAAAGTTCCTCAACATAGAAATTGGCAATGATTTTTTTCAGAGGGGGGATATGACACCTAAAGTAAGAGCAAAAAACAATAAAAATAAACAAGTGGAAATATATCACACTAAAAAACTTGTGCAAAGCGAAAAAAATTATCAACAAAATGAAAAGGTAATCTGCAGAATGGTAAAATGATTTGTAAATTATGTGACAAATGAATGATATCAAAAATACATAGAGAACTCACACAACTCAATAACAAATCAAACCAAATAATCCAATTAAATAATGGACAAGGGAACTGGGAAAAAAAAAAAAATATATATATATATATATATATATATATATATATATATATATATATATATTAAATCTTTATCTTTTAAAGTATAAATATGTCTCCTTTTCCCCCATTGACTTCTCCCTGGCCACTCCCAGCCCCCAGCACATGCCCTCACTCCAATAGTGTCTGTGTCCATTGGTTAGGCTTATATGCATGCATACAATTCCTTTGGTTAATTTCTTATCACCCCCACCAACTCCCCTGCCTATCCTCTGAGGTTTGAAAATATGTTTGATGCTTCTCTGTCTCTGGATCTATTTTTGGTCATCAGTTTATGTTTTTTATTATATTCCACAACTGTGTGAAATCACATGATATTTATCTTTCTCCAACTAGCTTATTTCGCTTAGCATAATGCTCTCCAGGTCCATCCATGCTGTTGCAAATGGTAAGAGCTCTTTCTTTTTTACAGCAGCATAGTATTACATTGTGTACATGTACCAGTTTTTTAAACCACTCATCTGCTGAAGGGCACTTTGGCTAATTCCAAATCTTAGTTATTGTAAATTGTGTTGCTATGAATATAAGGATGCATATGTCCTTTCTGATTAGTGTTTCTGATTTCTGTTTCTATATTCCTAGAAGTGGGATGACTGGGTCAAATGGGAGTTCCATTTTTAATTTTTTTATTTTTGAGGAAACTCCATACTGTTTTCCACAGTGGCTGCACCAGTCTGCATTCCCACCAGCAGTGCACAAGGGTTCCTTTTCTCCACATCCTCTCCAGCATTTGTCCTTTGTTGATTTGTTAATAATAGCCATTTTGAAGGGTGTGAGGTGGTACCTCATTGTCATTTTGATTTACATTTCTCAGATGATTAGTGACTTTGAGCATGTTTTTGTATGTATCTTGGACTTTGGTATGTCCTCTTTTGAAAAATGTCTATTTAGGTTCGTTGCCCATTTTTTTATTGGATTTTTTGTCTTCTTTTTGTTAAGTTGTATGAGTTCCCTGTAAATGTTGGAGATTAAACCCTTATCTGTGATAACATTGGCAAATATGTTCTCCCATGCAGTGGGCTTTCTTGTTGTTTTGTTGATGGTTTCTTTTGCTGTGCAGAAGCTTTTTGTTTTGATGTAGTCCCATTTGTTTATTTTCTCCTTAGGTTCCATTGTCCTAGAAGCTGTATTGGTAGAGAAATTGCTACGACAAATGTCTGCTATTTTTTTTTTGTCTGCCTGTGGATTCTTCTAAGATTTTTAAGGTTTCCCATATTATGTTTAAATCCTTTATCCATTTTGAGTTCATTTTTATGTATGGTGTAATTTGGTGGTCTAGTTTCATTTTTTTGCATATATCTGTCTGATTTTCCCAACACCATTTATTGAAGAGACTGTTTTGACTCCACTTTATTCTCTTGCCTTCTTTGTCAGGTATTAATTGAGCATAATGGCTTGGGTCGATTTCTGGGTTCTCTGTTCTGTTCCATTGGTCTATATATCTGTTCTTGTGCCATTACCATGCAGTTTTGAGAACAGTGGCTTTGTAATATAGCTGGATATCTAGTATTGTGATCCTGCCAACTTTGTTCTTCTTTCTCAGGATTGCTGCAGCTAACCCAGGTCTTTTATTTTATTTTTTTATTCCACAGGAATTTTTGGAGAGTTTTTTTCTCATTCTATAAATATGCTGTTGGTATTTTAATGGGGATTGCATTGTATCTATATATTGGTTTGGGTAGTATGAACATTTTAATGATGTTAATTCTACCAATCCCTGAACATGGTATATTCTTCCATTTGTTTGTGTCTTCCTCTATATCTTTTTTCATTGTTCTGTAGTTTTCTGAGTACAGTTCTGTTACATCCTTAGTTAAGTTTATTCTTAGATGTCTTGTTTTTTTTTGCAATGGTATATATGATTGTTTGTTGTTTTTTTTAAAGTTTCTCTTTATGTGAGTTCATTATTGGTTTATAAAAAAAAAGCCATACGTTTCTGGGTGTTAATTTTGTATTCTGCTCAATGCCTACTTCATTTATTAAGTCTAGTAGTTTTTCTATGTAGTCTTTAAGGTTTTCTATGTACAACATGATGTCATCTGCAAATAATGACAGTTTTACTTCTTCCGATTGGAATGTCTTTTATTTCTTCTTCTTGTCTGAAGAAGTAGTACTATATCAAATAGGAGTGGTGAAAGTGGGCATCCCTGTCTTCTTTCTGTTCTTAGGGGAAATGTTTTTAGTTTTTGACTATTGAATATGATGTTGGCTGTAGGTTTGTCATATAAGGCTTTTATTATGTTGAGGTATGATCCCTCCATTCCCACTTTGCTGAGAGTTTTTACCAAAAAAGGGTGTTGGGCCCTAACTGGTTTGTCTCAGTGGATAGAGCATCAGCCTGTGGACTGAAGGGTCCCAAGTTCTATTCTGGTCAAAGGCACAAACCCAGGTTGCTGGCTTGATCCCCAGTAGGAAGCATGCAGGTGGCAGCCGATCAATGATTCCCATCATTGATGTTTCTCTCTCTCTCTCTCTCTCTCTCTCTCTCTCTCTCTCTCTCTCTCTCTCTTATCTTATCTTTCTCTCTCTCTCTCTCTCCTTTCCTCTCTGAAATTATATATATATATATATATATATATATATATATATATATATACATATGAAGAAAAGAAAGGGTGTTGCATTTTGTCAATTGCTTTTCCTGCATCAATTGATATGATTAGTATGTTATTTTTGTCTGTCAATTTTTTACATGATGTATCATGCTTATTGATTTGCAGTTATTGTACCATAGTTGCATCCCTGGAATACTAATAAATCCAACCTTGGTCATGGTGTATGATATTTCTAATGTAATTCTGAATCAATTTGCTAGAATTTTGTTGAGGATTTTAGCATCTATGTTTATCAGGCAATTTGGACTCTAATTCTCTTTATTTGTAGTGTCTTTATCTGTTTTTGGAATTAGGGAAATGCTGGTTTCATAGAAAGCGCTTGGAAGTGTGCATTTCTCTTGAATTTTTTAAATAGTCTGAGGAGGATATGTTTTAGATCTTGTTTGAATGTTTGGTAAAACTCAACGGTGAAGCTGTCTGACCCAGTGCTTTTGTTTGTTGGAAATGTTTTTATTACTGGCTCAATATTCTCCATGGTTATCAGCCTATTCAGTTTTTTTATTCTTCCTGATTGAGTTTTATAAGGTCGTATTTTTCTAGGAATATATCCATTTCTTCTAGGTTGACCAGTGTGTTGGAATAAAGTTGTTCATAGTATTTTTTTACAATCCTTTGTATTTCTGTGCATCTGTTGTTACTTCATCTCTTTCATTTATGATTCTGTTTATTGAGTCCTCTCTCTTTGCTTCTTGGTGAGCCTGGGTTGAGGTTCATCAATCTTGTTTATTCTTTCAAAGAACCCGCTCTTGATTTTATTAACCTTTTGTATTTTTTTTTCTCTATGTAATTTATTCCCACTCTGATCTTTACTATTTCCTTTCTTTTGCTTACTCTGGGCTTTTCTTGTTGCTCTCTTTCTAATTCTTTATGTTGTAGAGTTAGATAATTTATTACCAGTTGTTCTTGTTTTTTAAGGTAAGCCTGTAGAACTATGAATTTCCCTCTCAGGATTGCTTTCACTGTGTCCCATAGATTTTGGATTGTTGTGTTTCATTGTCATTTGTTTCCAGGATATTTTTTTTTATTTCTTCTTTGATCTCTTTTGTAACCCTATCATTGTTTAATAACATGCTATTTAGCCTCCACATGCTTGAATTTTTTATTGTTTTTATTGCAGTTGATTTCTAATATTATGACACTGTTATCTGGAAGATACTTGATATGATTTCACCTTCTTGAATTTGAAGAGATTTTGCCTGTGTTCCAATATGTGGTCTATCTTTGAAAATGTCCCATGTGCACTTGAGAAGACTGTATATTCCATAGTTTTGGAATGAAATATTCTGAAGATGTCAATTAAGTCCACCTGATCTAGTGATTCATTTAGGATTGCTGTTTCTTTGTTGATTCTTTTCTAGAAGATTTATCCAGTGATATCAGTGGGGTAATAAAGCCCCCTTCTATGATTGTATTGCTGTTGATATCTCCCTTGATTTCTTCTGGAAGTGTTTTTAAGTATTTGGTTGCTCCTGCATTGGGTGCATATATATTAACCAGAGTTATTTGCTCCTGATGTATCGATCCCTTTAATATTATAAAGTGTCCTTGCTTATCTCTTGTATGGCCTTCACTTTGAGGTCTGTTTTGTCAGATATAAGTACTAGAAACCCAATACACGAAAATTCATGCAAGAGTAGACCTTCCTTCCCCTGGCTGCCGGCATCAGCTTTTACTTCAGCCCCTCTGGCATGGACTCAGGACCCAGGAGGCTTCCCTCGGGCCCTGCTGGCAGGCACCCAGGACCCAGGCAGCTTTACTCTAGCCCCAGCTTGTCCAGAAGAATGTCCAGTCTAATTAGCATATTACACTTTTATTATTATAGATTGCTACCCCAGCTTTTTTTTTCATTTTAATTTTCCTGAAAAACATTTTTATATCCCTTCACTTTCAGTCTTTTTCTTATGTGGGTCTCTTGTAAACAGTATATATATATGGGTCACATATATTGGTCAGCCACTCGATGTCTTTTTATTGGAGAATTTAGTCCATTTATGTTCAATGTTATTATTGATAGTTACTTGTTTGTAGCCATTTCTGTTCTGATTTCCCCTTCAATTTTGAATGATAGCGTTGCTGGATAGAGTATTCTTGGATTCAGTCCCTTGCTTTGCATTACTTTGTATACTTCATTCCATTCCCTTCTGGCTTGATGTGTTTTTGTTGAGAAATAATTTGATAATCTAATGTGAGATCCTCTGTAGTTAACTCTCTGTCTCTCTCTTACAGCCTTGAAGATTATCTCTTTATTGTTAACGTTTGCCATTGTAATTACATCATGTCTTGGTGTAGGTCTTTTTGGGTTCATCTTATTTGGAACTCTCTTTGCTTGTGTTACTTTTTTCTTTCCCATATCAAGGAATTTTTCTGTCATTATTTCTTCAAATAGGTTTTCTAAACCTTGCTCTTCTTTTTGTCCTTCTGACACTCCTATTATACAGATGTTACTTCATTTCATTTTGTCCCAAAGCTCCGTTATGCTCTCTTCATGCTAATATTTTTCTCCAATTGCTGTTAGGATTGGGTATGTATTTCTGCCTTGTCTTATAACTCTCTAATTATGTCCTCTGCTTCTTCTAGTCTACTGTTGAAACCTTCCATTGTGTTTTTTATTGTAGCTATATCATTCTTGATTTCCCATTGATTCCTACATAGATTGTTGATTTTCTCATCCTGTCAGTTTAGGATCTGTATGACCTTACTCTGAACTCTTTTTTTCTTTTCTTTTCTTTCTTTTTTTTTTTTTGGAATATTGCATTCCTCTGTTTCATTTAGTTCCTTTTCTGGGAATTCCTCCTTTTTTTCATTTGGGTGTTTTTTGTTGTCTCCCCATTTTTTCTTGGCACTTGTGGCTGAATTGGCAGCCTTTGTAGGAGGTGTCACACACTCCGAAACTCACTGGAGGCCCCAGGCACTGGGTAGCATGAGGCCTGTGGCTGAAACGGTATGGTGGCAGGAGGGGAGTGCACTCCAGGGCTCACAGGAGCCTGTGACCGAGGTGGCTGGAGTCCTGGTGTCTGCGGGTCTGCAGATGGATCTTTGGCCGGATTGACTGTATGGCCCAGTATGGTATCTGAGGCCAGTCTGGGTGGTGGTGAGGCTGGGCTCCTAGTCACAGCAGTTCTATCCTTCAAGATGGTATGCTTTCTGTGCCAGAGCCAGCCACCCTGGGAGTGCTTGCAATGGTAGCAGGGGCTCCTCCTTTAGTACAGCTTCGTCTACCAGCCCCTGAGACTCCTGCAGGATTTCACTGTCCCTCACTTACACACACATACACACACACACACACACACACACACACACACACACACCATACATGTCCACACACTCCCCTTTCATTCCCTCACTCACTCATACTCCATACTCTCTCCCTCACTGCCAACGATGTGGCTGCCATCTTGACTTCACCTGAAAATACATTTTTCCAAAGAAAATATACAAGTATCCAACAGGTACATGAAAAGATGTTCAACATCACTAATCACTAGGGAAATGCAAATCAAAACCACAGTGATATATCACTTCATGCATGTTAGTAAGGCTTCTTAAAAAAAAGAAAGAGATACCAAATATTGGTGATGATGTAAAGAAAATAGTACTCTTGTGCACTGTTGGTGGGAACATAAATTGGGACAGCCACTCTGAAAAGCAATATGGAGGTGCACCCCATGTTTATTGAAGAATATTTACAATAGCCAAATAAACTGTCCATCAATAGATAAATGTATTAAAAAGTTGTGGTATATATACAAAATAAAATATTATTCATCCATAAAAAGAAGAAAATCTTGCTTTTGTTGACAACATGGACGAATCTTGTGAGCATTATGCTAAATGAAATAAGTCAAACAGATAAAGAAAAATACTCTCTGATCTCACTTATTGTGGAATCTCTAAAAATTTTAGAAAAGGAGATTTTATTTGTGGTTATCAGAAGTTGGTGTTGGGTTGTGGGATTAAATGAAGTGGGGCAAAATGCATGACCTTACAATTATAAGATAAATAACTACTAAAGATGTAATCCAACATGACAACTATAGTTAACATAGCTTTGAACTAATAAGCAAAACAGTGACACACTCATAGAGAGCTTTAGGCGTGAACTGGAGATGTGGAGGGATTGAGCAAATTAGAAAGAAAAGAAAAAACTCATGGACATGGACAACAGTGAGTTAATTTCTGAAGCGGGGAGGGGGAAGATGGTGGAGAAAGGTATAAGCAGGATAAATGGTGATGAACGGAGACTTAACTTGGGGTGGTGAACACAATAAAGTGTACAGATGATGCGTGGTAGAACTGTGCACCTGAAACCTGTATACTTTTATTAAACAGTGTCACCCAAATAAATTTAATGAAAAGAAAAAAAATACTGCTGCAAGGTGTATTTTATAGTTGCTAAGAGAGTAAATATTAAAAATCCTCATTACTAGGAAAAACATTTTATTATTTTCTTCTTTTAGTATCTATTTATAATAACTGATGTTAACTAAACTTAGTGGTCATCACTTCATAATAAATGAGAATCAAGTAATTATGCTGTATACTTTAAAAATTATAATGTGGGCAGACAGACCGGTGGGAGGCAGGGTGGGTGAAAGAGGACAGAAAGCCAGTCATGTCAGGAAAGACAGGACAAACTCGGAGATACATGGAAAGACATGCAGAGGAGATGATGGGGGTCTGATGGCGAGTCTTGCAAGTAACATATATGCCCTGCTGACAGAATCAATTTGTTGTTTGACTTTTGTACTTTTGGCAAAAGTCACATTTTCAAGAAAACAATTATGGGAGGACCAAGATGGCGGCATAGGGCGGACACCTGATTGTTGCCTACCACAACAATTTTGAAACTACAACTGGAAAACAGAGCAGACACCATCCAGAACCACCGGAGGGCTGGCTGAGCGGATGATCTACAACTAGAATAAAAGAGAGGGGGACGTGGGATGATGCTGATGCCGGTGACCCAAAGATCACAATTTAAGAACTACTGCTCTGGCGACACAATGGCGGCCTGGAACGTGCTCGGCGAGGTTCCCCCGGCGGTCTCCGGCTGAGGGGACGGCTCCACTCGCTGCAGAACACGGACAGACGAGCCCCTGTGGGACATGGGGTGGGAGACTCTGCGCTTGCTGACCTCCGAGTCCTTCGAGAATCTCTGCGCCCCAGAAGTGGCCAGGTGCGCACGCCCAGTGACTGGCCACCGCTGCAGACCCAAGTGCCGTCGCAGCGACCTCGGACCAGCCCGCCGCTGCGCGCCGGGCGCACCGGAGCCTTGCCTAGCCCGCTGCCCAGTGAGTTCTGCGGCAGCTGCCCCGGAACTTTGAGAAAATGGCCGGAGGAATTGCTGAGAAGGAATTGACCGATGGGAGTTGGGATCGGGAAGATGAGGCCCCGCTGGGTCCCGGATCCGGGTGTGCTCACCCGGTAACTGGTCGCCGCTGCAGACCTGAGTGCCGCCGCAGCAACCTCGGGCCAGCCCACCACCGCCCACTGGGCGCACTGGAGCTTCGCCGAGCCCGCCGCCCAGCGAGTTCCACGGCAGCCACCCCAGAGCTTTGAGAAAATGGCAGAAGCAATTGCTGAGAGAGAATTGACCGACAGGAATTGGGATCAAGAAGACAAAGCCCCGCTGGGTCCCGGGTCCAGGTGAGGCTGTGCGCCCCTGGGTCCGGGTGAGGCTGGGACCCGGGTCAGGGTGAGGCCGCGCGCCCACGGGTTCAGGCGAGGCCACGCACCCCTGGATCCGGGTGAGGCCGCACGCCTCTGGGTCCAGGTGAGGCTGGGTCCCGGGTCCGGGTGAGGCCGCGCGCCCCTGGGTCCAGGTGAGGCCACGCGCCACTGGGTCCGGGTGAGGCTGGATCCCGGGTCTGGGTAAGGCCATGCGCACCTGGGTCTGGGTGAGGCCACGCGCCCCTGAGTCCAGGTGAGGCCGCGCCCCTGGGTCTGGGCGAGACCAAACCAGAGGGAGTCAGACCTGCATTACCACCATTTGTCCACCATCCAGAACTGAAAAGTCAGTGCTGACATGTACACATAAGGAACTGGTGGACATTGAAATTGAGTCTCAAAAGAACTGTTGGTCCAGAAAGAAACTCACTACAGACTGATTCATTTGCCTGTCAGCATAACTATTATTGCTCGTCTCACATTCGGTTCTTATATTTCTAGTAACACATGATCTCACTCCTCTAGGGGAAATGATGAACAACATAGACTGATGAACAAGAACAGACCCAGAAACAAGGAGGCATTGATCGGACTGTCGGGCCTAAGAGGGAGGGTAGAGGAGGGTGGGGGTAGGGGGAAGAGATCAACCAAAGGAATTGTGTGCATGCATACGAGCCTAACCAATGGTTAAGGACAACAGGGGGGTCGGGGCATCCATGGGTAGGGGTGTGGGATGGGAATGGGGAGATGAGGACAAATATGTGACACCTTAATCAATAAAGAAATTTAAAAAAAATTATAATGTGTTTTATGTCAATTATTTTTCAAGAAAACCAAGAAGAAATGAAATACTACTGATTTTTCCATGCTAATTTTTTTCCTGCCACTTTACTAAACTCTCTGATTAGCTCTAACAGTTTTTTAGTAATATCCTTATGATTTTCTATAAATAAAATTATGTCACCTACAAATAAAACTATTTTTACTTATTCTCTTCTAATTCTGATGCCTTTTATTTTTCTTGTCTGATTGGTCTGGATAGGACTTCCAGTACTATGTTGAATAAGAGTGGTGAGAGTGTGAATCCTGTCTTGTTTATGACATTAAGGAAAAACTTTCAAACTTTCACGATTGAGTATGATGTCAGCTTGTGGGCTTGTTATCTGGCCTTTATTATGTTGAGGTACATTCCTTCTATACTTAATGTGTTAAGAATTTTTATCATAATTGGATGTTGAATTTTGTCAAATGTTTTTCTGCATCTATTAAGATGATCATAACATATTTATCTTTGCCCTAACCGGTTTGGCTCAGTGGATAGAGCGTCGGCCTGCGGACTGAAGGGTCCCAGGTTCGATTCTGGTCAAGGGCATGTACCTTGGTTGCGGGCGCATCCCCGGTAGGGAGTGTGCAAGAGGCAGCTGAATCAATGTTTCTCTCTCATTGATGTTTCTAACTCTCTGTCCCTCTCCTTTCCTCTCTGTAAAAAATCAATAAAATATATATTTTTTAAAAAGATATTTATCTTTCACGCTTTTAACCTGACATTTCACATTTATTGGTATGGCATCCCAGGGATAGGTCCCAATGGTGATGATGTATGATCCTTTTTATGTGCTACTGAATTTGATTTGGTAGAATATTATTTAAACACATCATTTATATTCATCATGGGTATTGGCCTGTACTTTTCCTGGTTTTTTTTTCAATTATAGTTTACATTCAAAATTATTTTTAAAATATTGAACACTTCAAAACTTGCATGTCATCCTTGTACAAGGGCCATACTAATCTCTGTATTGTTACAATATTAGGATATGTGATGCTGAAGCAAGAATTCTTTTAGAGTTCTTATCTGGCTTTGGTATCACTATGCTGACTTCATAAATGAGTTTGGGAGAGTTTCTTCCTTTTCAATTTCTGGAAAGAGTTTGAGAAGGATTGGCATTAATTCTCCTTTATTTTTTTAATTACTTTATTGATTAAGGTATCACATATTTGTCCTCAACTGCTCCCCATTCCCATCCCAAACCCCTCCACATGCATGTCCCCACCCCCTGTTGTCCGTGATCACTGGTTAGGCTCATATACAAGCACACAAATCTTTGGTTAATCTATCTCCCTTATCCCCACCCTCCCCTACCTTCCCTCTGAGATCTGCTAGTCTAATCGATGCTGTTCTTGTTCTTCAGTCTATGCTGTTCATCTTTTCCCCTAGATGAGTGAGCTCATGTGATACTAGGAATACACTTATAGGAACTGAAAATGAGACAAGCAATAATGGTTATGCTGAGAGGCAAATGAATCAGTCTATAATGAGTTTCTTTCTGGGCCAAGAGTTCTTTTGAGTACCAATTTTTATGTCCAACATTTCTTTATGTGTACATAACAACAATGATATTTCAGTTCTGGATGGTGGACAAATGGTGGTAATGCAGGTCGGACCCTCTCTGGTTTGGTCCTGGGCAATCTGCAGTGACACACATCTAATGACTGCTAGTATGGCAAGGCATTGTCAGCGCCTTCCATCTCTGGACTGTTTCTCTTCTGTCTTCATGGCTGGAGCACTCCTGTCAATTCCTCTCTGTTGCAGGAATCCACACGGTCTCGGAGTTGTTTTCTGAAAATATACAAACATATTCTCGACCAAAAGTTAATAAAGGAATCTTTTCTTTAATTTGAATTGCGATCCTATTTCATTTTTTGCCCAAATGATTTACCTTTGGCTTGTTTTGACAGCATGTATGTTTTACCTGGGTGTCTTGCTGTTAGCATTAAAAATGAAAGTTAATTTTATAAAGTAAAAATTTTCTAGATATAATTTATTTACAGGATATTTTTCCTTACATGATATTCTTCTACTATCCCCCCTTTTTTTGTTTAAATATTAGGAGGCTTTTGGAAATTTTATGCTGTAATCTTGATAACTTTTAAATTTTACTTTTATGCACTAAAATGTGACTGCTTTAGGTTCATTATATGTTACGCAATTTTACCATGAGATAAACTACCAATAAAAATTTTAGTTAACACTTTAGGAACAGCTTTTTTGTCCAGTACAATTGATTTTTCTAGAATATTCACTTCTTTCGATTGGCCAATTTAAATTAGTCTGAAAACTTGACTACTATTTTACTGTCAAATTTAATACTCTAACAACTATCCTATTTTACCATGTAAATTTTAGTGGAGAGGATTATTTGCCTTATTGAGTAGGCCCTGGATTTAGATATCAAAGTAGGCTGGATTTAGATATCAAAGACCCCAGTTTGATATTTAGATATCAAAGACCCCAGTTCCCCGCATCCTGGGTGCAAAACATCTCGATCAAGTCTTGTTGCAGTGAGAGAGCATCTGCTGTCGGCCAAGTCTCTGATACCTGGGTCCCGATTTGAGCTGGGCATGGGAAGCTAAGCAGCCTTGGAGGCAGCAGACCTCCCTCAGCAGGGGTGAGGGTTCAGGCCCCTGCACACTTGGAGGGGTGAAGGTCTGTGCCCCACCTTTGTTGACCCCCAAGTTCTCTCCTTATGGTCCCTTTGCGACTGTGCCTGTCTTAGGTTGTTCCTTCCCTGAGGAATCTTACCCATCTCTGGCTAACCAGCCATCTTCTGGGGCCAAGCAGGGTGATGTGAGGTTTAGCTCTGTCTCCTTGGTCGCCTACACCCCCATGGCCTCCACGCAAAGCACCAGCCTTGGGATCCCCTCGCCTGCTGGCAGGGTCCCAGCACTGATCACATATCTTGTGGAACCCAGGTTTCTTCTCCAAGGAGTCCCAGCTCACCCCACTGGGCGAGAGACAGATCCATGGTACCAGCCATCAAGAGGCTTCAACCTTGGCATGAACAGAAGCTCAGGCAACAGCTGTGAACAATTGTATTGTGAGAAGAGGGTCCCTCTTGGCCAAAAGGGCAAGAGGGGGCAATTTAGAATGCTCAGGTACCTTCCCAGGGGGCCCTCTACACAGTGTAAGGGATTAAACCCTTTCGTGTCCTTTTAAAATTGCTGCCAGACATTCAAAGACTTAGTTTGTAAGTTTGTTTGGGATAATTGTACATTATGCTGTTGTAATTCTAAAATATCTAGAGATGTGTTACCTTTGTCTCCAAGCACCAAAAAGATGATTTTTTATTGATCCCCAAGGGTGCGAGGTACTATTATAGGTAATGGAGGTAATATAAATCTGGGAAAAATTATAATGACATTGTAGAATATTATCATGTAAGGATATTCTTTGCTCTAGGCCATGGCAATTCCATTTCAAACTGGCTGCCAGTTTCTTTTTGTATAAACAAGGTCTTAGCTACATTTTCTACACCTCTCCCAGGATCAAGTAGTGGTAGTCCCTTTCTTTGGTATCCACACAAGCCAAAAACCTCTCTTTAATTTTACATACAAAGGAGCAATGGTTTGATTTGGAGTCATACAAAAGGGAAGCTAGGTGGAGACCCCTGTGTAATTATATTTCCTTGCCCCACCCATGGTCCCCCTGGATGACCAAGGTGTTTGGTATTATTGGTGACTACATTAGGTGGGGGATCAGCCCACATAAGGGCTCTTACCCATGAAGAGTCAGGAACACAAGTCCAAAATACTTCCCCCTTTGCCCCAGGTAATCTTACTGTACAGCTGATGACTGCTAGCATGGCAAGAAAGATGTTCTCAGGCATCCTTGGGGTTCTGGTTACCTCACAATTTCTTTTTTATTTTTATTTTTTTTCATGTGTCCTTACTCCCCAATTACCCCCCATCCCAAATTCGTGCCCCACCCCCTGTTGTCTGTCCATTGATTAGTTTTATTACATGTATACAAGTCCCTTGGTTGATCTCTCCCGCTTTCTTCCTCCAACCCCTGTGGGGAACGGGATGTAAGCTGACACGGTCCTTGCACCTGTAGGGGCTAGCAAGGCTGGCACCCTACCCACACAGATTTCCCAGGTCTGTTTGGATGGCAACTAATCAGTATAAGGAGAGCAACCCCTGCCTACAGAGCTTTCCCAGGATTTGTTTATATGACTGCTATCAGTAGGATAAGAGCTACTTTCATGGCTTTCCAAGAAATATGTATCCAACTAGTGAGATTTATTATAACAAGAGACCTGTCCTTCAACTTATCCTTCCAGTAGTGATTTTAGAGAAACAAAGAATGTTTTCCTTGTGATTGATTCCCTTCTTAGTGTCTTATGTATAAAAAGCACTGTATTACTAATAAAAGTCGCCAGAGCTCCCTGAGAGTTCATGGACCTCCTGAATCCCACTGTCCTGTCTTTCTTTCTTTTCTCAAATTCCACCTCCTTACCTCAGCCCGTTTCAACCTGTCAGGTTGGCCCTGACAAATTGGCGCCTGAACAGAGACCTGAGGACTTGGGAAGCAGACTGTGAGGATCTCCTCCAGATAGAGTGCACTCGTTAAGGTAAGGGAGGAGCATTTTTTTGATCATCGGGAGTAAAGCATGGGACAGTTAGAATCTAGAGAAAATGCCCTTTATGGGCAAATGTTAAAGTCATGCTCAACAGTAAAGGAACTAAAGTTAATGACAAGCAAGTAAAAAATTTTTTTAAATTCATTCAGGATGCATTTTTCTTATGGAATTTGATATGGGATTATTTAGATCCCAGGCATGAACATAATCAACCATCTCTTAAGCCAGGAAAGAAAGAGAAGCAGTGTAATGGCACAAAAAAGGGGTCTAAAAAAGACAGTATATTAAAAAGGAATAATGTAAATTTTGAAGACAAATTAAATCCTCAAGATGAGGAGGATCTTGAGGAAGCTGCTGCCCTTTATCTTAATAATAATACAGGTGTTGTTCAGGCAAAAGAGGAGGAAGAATATTTTTCTGCTGGAACTGAAGAGGGTAGTGATATATAGGATGTGTTAGAACACTTTTCAGAAGCATTAAAGCTTCTTGGCAAGAAAAAGAGAATCCGCGGGGGCCATTCCCGCTGCTCTCCGCTGCCCTGTGCAGCACCAGTTCCACTTTCCCCTCTCCAGATGGCTTTGCAGGAAGCACGAAAGAATGGTGAGGATTTGGGCATTCACCCCTTCCCTGTTATGGAACGGGTGAACCCTAACACGGGACAGCGTGAGAGTACTTATGACCCGCTTCCTTTTAAAACCCTGAAGGAGTTAAAAATAGCCTTGCTCAGTATGGGCCCACTTCTCCTTATACTTTAACCATCTTGGAAACTATAGCCACAGAGGCTCTCCCACCTAATGATTGGAGAGCTGTTGCTAAGGCTTGTTTATCAGGAGGGGATTATCTCTTGTGGAAATCAGAATATGATGAAAAGGCTAAGGAGCAAGCTGCTCGTAATCGAGCTGCACAAGATAATATTTCTTATGAAATGCTAACAGGAGTAGGAGACTATGCTGATACCCATAATCAAATTCAATACCCCTTGGAAGCTTATGGGCAAATTAATGGACCTGGGATCAGAGCCTGGAAAAAGCTTCCCACCTCTGGTCAGAAAACAGAGGAGCTCTCAAAGATTATTCAAGGGCCAGATGAAAAGTATCAGGATTTTGTCTCTCAGCTACTACAGGCTGTTGGCCGAGTAGTGGTGGATAGAGAAGCTGGCATGTTAATAGTTAAACAGCTGGCATATGAAAATGCCAACACTGCCTGTCAAGCTGCATTGTGGCCCTATCAAAGAAAGGGGACTCTCTCAGATTATATCCGCATTTGTGCAGATATTGGTCCCTCGTATATACAAGGAGTCGCTATTGTGGCCGCATTAAAGGGAACCACCATTGAAGGAATTCTTCAGCAACAGTTCAGCACAGGGAAAAGTCAAACACACAAGTGTTTCACTTGTGGAGGAACAGGACACATGGCAAAACAGTGTCCCTCTAATAAAAGGGTTAATAAAGGAAATGGCAGAGGTCCCAAACAACCTGGACTGTGCCCTAAAAGTAAAAGAGGAAAACATTGGGCAAATGAGTGTAGATCTAAGGCAGATATCTAGGGACATCCCTTGCCTCAGCAGCAGTCGGGAAACTCCCCAAAGGGGCCAGCCCAGCCCCGGCAAATAATGGGGGCATTATCTGTTTACCCTCCTGTCCCTGTGCCATCTCAAGGCCAACTGGCTGCGCAGCATCCAGCCTGCCCCAGGAGCAAAACGGATACAGGAGTTATTCCGAGCAACCCCCAGAAGTGCCGGGTTGGACCTTGGACCCATAAAGCAATATGTATTAACTCCAGAATTGGGACCACAAGCCATCCTTACAGGGGTATATAGACCTAAGCCTAAAAGGATGTTTAGCCTTTTACTAGGAAGAAGCAGTTTAACTATAAAAGGATTACACCAGGAGTGGCAGGAGAGGGCAGGGCTATCTGCTCTCCCACAATAAGATTACTTGCAATAAGATTACTTAAAGTTACATTTAAGAATTATAAAAGAACTTACAGGGAAATGCAAATCTTGGCTAAACTGGGTGTGAGTTATTACTTTAGAAAGCCAAAAAGAAAGAAAAAAATTGAGATCTATCTTTCTTTTAAGCATAAAAAAGAAATTCGGCCAGATCAGTTACTAATGCTTCCCCTGAAGTAAGCAGGATGTGGGGGAAGGGAGAGACACATGACGATCCAATATGGACGCCCACTCTCCCAGTATACAAAATTAAAGTTTCCTTTCTCACCATAAAAAGTTTTTAAAAATTTTAGAAATACGTCTGGGATATCTGTACACGAGTAAAGAGAAAGCTGGTATAAGGCAAAATGTGCACACGATCCGATTTCGGATATTAGATAGGTAGGTCTTAAACTAGACTTAACTCTTTACAAGGGCTACAGAAATGAAAAACCCAGAACTGGCTCTTTTTCCTAGAGAAAAATGGCCAAAAAAAGTCTTCTTAAAAGAAATTCAAGCTAATTCCAGCAGCAGGATTCACATTTCCATAATAAAAAGTAAGTTTTAAGATGCTAATGAACCTCAGTAAAAGTTAACTTTTAAAGCCTTCAAGAAAACAAGTAAATTTATCTGTCATAGAATTTATCCAAAATGATGCTTTAAAATAATTATAATTAACTGTAGAATCTCAAAGAAATTGTTACAATATAGATAAATAATATATTAATTATAAAAATCTAAATAGCCCAGACAACTGGCTATGCCCTTTGTTAATAGAGGAAGGGGTAGATGCCCTTCCCCCAGCAGAGTTACTAACAAATAAAAAGTAAAATTTAAATTTACCTCATAATAAAAATCTAGAGGACAGAATTAAAGCCATTAATTGATTATGTCTTATATTTCTTTTAGAAATATAAAAGTGTCATCAATCTAAAAACTACTAAAAATATTTGACTTGCCAGCTTTAAAAGTTCACAGTACAGATTAAATTAGGAAAAATTATATAAATATAGTAATTATATTACCTAATATATGAATATGTATATATATATATATTTTTTTAATATATTTTATTGATTTTTTACAGAGAGGAAAGGAGAGCGATAGAGAGGTAGAAACATCGATGAGAGAGAAACATCGACCAGCTGCCTCTTGCACACCCCCTACCAGGGATGTGCCCACAACCAAGGTACATGCCCTTGACCGGAATCGAACCTGGGACCTTTCAGTCCGCAGGCCGACACTCTATTCACTGAGCCAAACCGGTTTCGGCTAAAAATATATTTTTGAGAAAATAAAATGTTATATTTTCTGTAATAATTACGAATTCAAATATATTAGTTATTGGTCTAATTTTAAAAGAAGATTAATTCTATAACGCAGTTTAAATATAATTAATATTCTTTAAGATAATTTAGGTATATAATTTTTAAAGCATATATATAAATATATGCATATATATATATATATATATATATATATATATATTTAATCTTTCCAAGTTGTTTCAAGAATGAGAGTGACTTTTAAACATTTCATTGGGCCCCGAAATGTTCAAAAGTCTGTTCTCTCTTAAAAGAAATATTTTTTAAATTAAACCAATTGATACTTGAAGTCACATGGAAAGCTTTATCAAATAAAAATTAATATATTTTACTTATACATATATATTAAATGTTATAAAGGTTTTCACCTATAAGAAGGGCAAAAACAATATATTTCTTAAATATAGCCATACTTTTAGATCAGACCAATAAAATATCAGACTTTATAAATTAGCCTTTTAAAATATAATCAAGATCTCATATAAATTAAGTTTCATAAGAAACTAGTGTTTAAATAATTAAATACAAATAAAATCTAGAATCAGAATAAAAGCCACCATTTACTACCTAACTTCATATAGCCGCCTACATTAAGCTAAAGGCGGGGCAACATTTACAGTTTATAAAATCAGACGTAATTTACTTTATTTTAAATAAAGATATCTACTTTCATTACTTAAATATATTAGCTTATTAAATTATAATCAAGGTTTTTAGCTTACAGAAAAGCCAATGTCTTTATAAGCAATTTAATTAAATATTCTAAGAAAGTTACTAAGGCCTTGTCTATACAAAAAGAAATTAATGGCCAGTTTAAAATTAAATTGCCATACTTAGAACAAAAAATATCCTTACACAATATAATTCTACAATGTCATTATAATTTTTGATATTTTACAACAGCATATTATACATTTATCCCAAACAAACTTACAAACTAATTCTTTGAATATTTAACAGCAATTTAAAAAAAACATAAAAGGATTTAATCCCTTCCACTGTGTAGAAAGCCCCCTGAGAGGGCACTTGAGCATTCTATATTGGCCCTTCTTGCTCTTTTTATGAAGAGGGACCTTCTTCTCACAATCCAATTGCCCGAAGCTGTTACCTGAACTCTCTATTCATGCTAAGGTTGAAGACTCATAGTAGCTAGTACCATAGATATGTCTCTTTCCCAATGGAGTGAGCTCGGCCCTCTCTAGAAAAGAAACCTGGGTTCCCCAAAATATGTGATAAATGCCGGGGCCCCGCCAGCAGGTGAGGGAATCCCAAAGCAGGTGCTTGGCGTGGAGGCCACAGGGGCATAGGCTACCAAGGAGACAAAACTGAATCTCACATCACCCTGCTTGGCCCCAGAAGATTGCTAGTTAGTCAAAAACTGGTAAGATTCCTCAAGGGAGGAACAACCTAAGACAGGCACAGTTGCAGAGGGGCCATCAGGAGAGAACTTGGAGGTCAACAGAGGTGGGGCACAGAACCTTACCCCCCCACACACCATTACAGGGGCCTGAACTCCAGCCCCTTCTGAGGGAGGTCTCCTGCCCCATGGCTGCTTTGTGCTTCTCATGCCCAGCCCAGATTTGGACCCAGGTAACATACAGAGACTTGGCCTAGCTCAGATCGGGACCCAGATAACAAAAACATGGCTAACAGCAGCTGCCCTATATCTAAATCCAGCCACAGAATAGGCAGTGGCCCACAAGAACAAAGGTAAAATAGTCCAGAAATAAATATAGTAAAGACGCCTTATCATACTAGCAGTCAGCAGCTATACATTTCTACAAGTTACCCAGGACCAAGGACAAGGAAGGTTGGTATACATACTTCCAGATCTTATGTACACACCTTTCTACATAAAAGTCAAAATATTTACTGTTTTGTACTCTACCGGGAACCCTGGCTTACAGGCTTACTTTATTTTTAACACAAGGAATAGTATTAACTACCACATTAAAAGAAATATCATACCTCAGGCATTAACCATTTTTACAGATAGATCCAGTTCTAGAAAGGCTAGATCTACTACAGCAGAAACACAGAGCAGAAAACAAAGGTCCTTCAAACCCCTTATATTTCAGTAGAAATACAAGCTCTTATTTATACCTTAACAGATTTTACTACAGAGCCCATCTACCTATAGTAATAGTACTTATATAGTAAGTATAGCAAAAATTATTAGAACAGCTACTATAGGGCACACTAATTTAGAAGAATTTTTCATTTAATTTTCAGTCTTTAAAATATTATTTAAAAACGACAATTTCCATATTTTATTAGAAGCGATATTCTCAGTATATTATCCACCTTCCTATACCAACTTTAGGGGTAAATCCCAAAAGACTTAAACCTAATGATATCTAGTAAAAGAATATCACTCAATTATAGAAAGAGCCAACCATACTCTTAAAATCATTTACTAAAAAACAAAAAAGGGGGAGACATGTTATGAGTCACCTCAAGAGAAGCTCAGTCATGCTTTTTAAACTTTAAAAATTTTTAAATTGTGATACAGATGATCATCCAGCAGGTGAAAGGCATCAGGCCTCCTGTACAATAGCCTCCATCGAGTCATCTAGGTGGAAGGAAGCATAAACCAGAAAAGAGTTATATCAGATTCAGTAATAATGTGGGGAAGAGGTTGTGTTTTATATCTTTCCAGAAGGAGCAATACAGCCAATTTAGGTGCCAGAGAGTTACATGCGTCACCGCAATGGACTCAGACAAGCTCCTGTGTCCCTTCACTTGAAAGGACTAAGTACTACCCTAATAACAGCAAAGCAGAGGAAGAAGAAAAACTGAAAGCTACGCAAGGGACTGAGGTGCCAACATAGAGTCATCTGAAGAAGTTAACAACTGAAGTGCAGCAGATTGTAGAAAAGCAAGAAGTTGAAGCTACTTCTCCAACCATGTTCCTGCTCATGCTAGCATCTATTAGCTTCCAGCATATGCAAAGTCTTATGCAGCCAAGTCCAAGGACACCAGCAGCAAAAGAGACTTTTTCATTTAGTAGCTAAAAATGTTAATATGTCCATAGTTTTGATTTCTCTTATTGTTTTATTATTATTTAATAGCCATAGTTTTGCTCTTAACATTCAAGTTTTGAAAATGATAACATGTATGTAATTTAATTTTACATTGGCATTGTTTACAGTTGTTTTAATATTAGAGCTTTATTATTATTATTTAAATTTTACTTTTATTATTAGTAGCCTAAAAAACAGACATCAGTAGATTACATGGAAAGATTCAAGCTATGAATGATGCAGGTTCTGCTCTGTTGCCTCCTAGCGAAGTGGCACAGAATATTTTTGATGAAATTCTAAGCCTTATGTCTTTTCATGGATTGCAGTCATTTATCTGGTCTCTGTTAATTATTGTTATCCTTGCTCTCTTTATTCTCTGTTTAATTCCAGTCTGCTTCCGAACCATCGGATCCAGCATCTGGTCTGTGCAAATAGGACTACATGAACTTCGCCTAAAAGACAGAGAAGGAGGAACTGTTGGGAACGGGATGTAAGGTGACACGGTCCTTGCACCTGTAGGGGCTAGCAAGGCTGGCACCCTACCCACACAGATTTTCCAGGTCTGTTTGGATGGCAACTAATCAGTATAACGAGAGCAGCCCCTGCCTACAGAGCTTTCCCAGGGTTTGTTTATATGACTGCTATCAGTAGGATAAGAGCTACTTTCATGGCTCATCAAGAAATATGTATCCAACTAGTGAGATTTATTATAACAAGAGACCTGTCCTTCAACTTATCCTTCCAGTAGTGATTTTAGAGAAACAAAGAATGTTTTCGTTGGATTGATTCCCTTCTTAGTGTCTTATGTATAAAAAGCACTGTATTACTAATAAAAGTCGCCAGAGCTCCCCGAGAGTTCGTGGACCTCCCGAATCCCACTGTCCTGTCTTTCTTTCTTTTCTCAAATTCCACCTCCCTACTTCAGCCCGTTTCAACCTGTCAGGTTGGCCCTGACAAACCCCCTCCTTCCCTGAGGTCTGAAGTTCTGATCAAGTTTCTCAGTCTCTGGATCTGGTCTTGTTCATCAGTCTATGCCATTCATTATATTCCACAAATGAGTGAGATCATGTGATATTTATCTTTCTCTGCCTGGCTTATTTCACTTAGCATAATGCTCTCCATCTCCATCCATGTTATTGCAAATGGTAGGAGCTCCTTCTTTTTTACCGCAGCATAGTATTCCATTGTGTAGATATATCACAGTTTTTTAATCCACTCATCTGCTGATGGGAATTTGACCTGTTTCCAAATATTAGCTATGCTGCATTGTGCTGCTATGAACATAGGGGTACATATATCCTTTCTGGTTCGTGTTTCTAGTTTCTTGGGATATATTCCTAGGAGTGGGATCACTGGGTCAAATGAGAGTTCTATTTTTAGTTTTTTGAGGAAACTCCATACTGTTCTCCACAGTGGCTGTACCAGTCTGCATTCCCACCAGCAATGCAAAAGAGTTCCTTTTTCTCCGCATCCTCGCCAACACAGGTTGTTTGCTGATTTGTTGATGATATCCATTCTGACAGGTGTGAGATGGTACCGCATGGTTGTTTTGATTTGCATTTCTGTGATGATTAGTGACTTTGAGCAGGTTTTCACGTGTCTCTTGGCCTTCCTTCTGTTTTCTTTTGAAAAGTGTCTATTTAGCCGAAACCAGTTTGGCTCAGTGGATAGAGCGTCGACCTGTGGACTCAAGGGTCCCAGGTTCAATTCCGGTCAAGGGCATGTACCTTGGTTGCAGGCACATCTCCAGTAGGGGCTGTGCAAGAGGCAGCTGACCGATGTTTCTCTCTCATCGATATTTCTAACTCTCTATCCCTCTCTCTTCCTCTCTGTAAAAAATTAATAAAATACATTTTAAAAAAAGAAAAGTGTCTATTTAGATCAGTTGCCTATTTTTTGACTGGGTTGTTTATATTCTTTTTCTAAAGTTGTATGAGTTCTCTGTAAATGTTGGAGATTAAACCCTTATCATTGATATCATTGGCAAATATGTTCTCCCATGCAGTGGGCTTTCTTGTTGTTTTATTGATGGTTTCCTTTGCTGTGCAAATGCTTTTTATTTTGATGTAGTCCCATTTGTTTATTTTCTCTTTAGTTTCCATTGAACTAGGAGCAGTATCAGTGAAGAAGTTCTTTCGGCATATGTCTGAGATTTTGCTGCCTGTGTATTCCTCTAGTATTTTTATGGTTTCCAGTCTTATGTTTAAGTCCTTTATCCATTTTGAGTTTATTTTTATGTATGGTAAAAGTTGGTGATCTAGTTTCATTTTTTTGCATGTATCTGTCAAATTTTCCCAACACCATTTGTTGAAAAGACTGTCTTGACTCCATTGTAAGTTCATGCCTCCTTTGTCAAATATTAATTGGGCATAGTGGTTTGAGTCAATTTCTGGGTTCTCTATTCTATTCCAGTGATCTATGTATCTGTTCTTGTGCAAGTACCAGACTGTTTTAAGAACAGTGGCTTTGTAATACAGCTTGAAATCTGGTATTGAGATCTCACCTACTTTGTTCTTCTTTATCAGGAATGCTGGAGCTATTCGGGGTCTTTTTTTATTCCAGATGAATATTTAGAGAGTTCATTCTAGGTCTGTGAAATATGCCGTTGGTATTTTAATGGGAAGTGCATTGAATTTATAAATTACTTTTGGTAGTATGGACATTTTGATTATGTTGATTCTACCAATCCATGAACATGGTATGTTCTTCCATCTGTTTATATCTTTCTCTATCTCTTTTTTCAGTGTTGTATAGTTTTCCACATATAGGTCTTTTACCTCCTTAGTTAAGTGTATTCCTTGATATCTTAATTTTTTTGGTGTGATGATAAATGGGATTGCTTTTTTAGTCTCTCTTTCTGTAAGTTCATTATTGGTATATAGAAATGGCATAGATTTCTTGGCATTAATTTTGTATCCTTCTACAGTGCCGAATTAATTTATTAAGTCTAATAATTTTTTGATGGAGTCTTCAGGGTTTTCTATATATAGTATCATGTCATCTGCAAATAAGGAGACCTTTACTTCTTCTTTTCCAATTTGGATGCCTTTTATTTCTTCTTCTTGTCTGATCACAATGGCTACTACTTCCAGCACTATCTTGAACAGGAGTGGTGAAAGTGGGCATCCCTGTCTTGTTCCTTTTCTTAGGGGAATGGTTTTAGTTTTTGCCCATTGAGTATGATGTAGCTGTGGGTTTGTCATATATGGCTTTTATGATGTTGAGGTATGATCCTTCTATTCCCAGCTTGCTGAGAGTTTTTATCAAGAAAGGTTGTTGGATTTTGTCAAATGCTTTTTCTGAATAAATTGATATGACTATATGATTTTAATCTCTCAATTTTTTTATGTGATGTATCACGTTTATTGATTTGAGAATATTGTACCATCCTTGCATTCCTGGGATAAATCCTACTTGGTCATGGTGTATGATCTTTCTGATGTACTGCTAGATTTGATTTGCTAGAATTTTGTTGAGGATTTTGGCATCTATGTTCATGAGGGATATTGTCCTGTAATTCTCTTTCATTGTGTTGTCTTTATCTGGTTTTGGTATTAGGGTGATGCTGGCTTCATAGAAGGAGCTTGGAAGTGTTCCTTTCTCTTGAATTTTTCAGAATAGTCTGAGGAGGATAGGTTTTAGTTCTTCCTTGAATGTTTGGTAAAATTCCCCTGTGAAGCCGTCTGTCCCCGGGCTTTTGTTTGCTGGAAGCTTTTTGATAATTGCTTCAATTTCTTTCATAGTTATCAGCCTATTGAGTTTTTTAGAATCTTACTGAGTAAGTTTTGGAAGGTTGTATTTTTCTCGGAATGTGTCCATTTCCTCCGTGTTGTCTAGTTTGTCAGAATAGAGTTGTTCATAGTATTTCTTAATAATCCCTTGTATTTCAGTGGGGTCTGTTGTTATTTGACCTCTTTCATTTCTGATTTTGTTTATTTGGGTCCTCTCTCTTTGCTTCTTGGTGAGCGTGGCTAGAGGTTCATCAATCTTGTTTATCCTTTTGAAGAACCAGCTCTTGGTTTTGTTGATCTTGTGTATTTTTTTTGGGGGGTCTCTATGTCATTCATTTCTGCTCTGATCTTTATTATCTCCTTTCTTCTGCTCACTGTGGGCTTTTCTTGTTGCTCTCTTTCTAATTCCTTGAGTTGTTGAGTTAGGTGATTTGTTACCATTTTTTCTTGTTTTTAGAGGTAGGTCTGTAGAGGTATAAACTTCCCTCTCAGGAATGCTATCATTGTGTCCCATAGGATATCAAATAGGGCCATCAGATCTACTGTGTCATTTAGAATTGCTGTTTCTTTGCTGATTTTTTGTCTAGAGGATTTATCCAGTGATGTCAGTGGTGTATTAAAGTCCCCTAATATGATTGTATTGTTGTAGATCTCTCCCTTGATATCTTCCATGTGATTTTTTATGTATTCAGGTGCTCCTGCATTGTGTGCATATATGTTTACCAGAGTTATATCTTCTTGTTGAATTGTTCCTTTTAGTATTATGTAGTGGCCTTCCTTATCTCTTATTATGGTCTTTACTTTGAGGTCTATTTTATCAGCAATAAGTATCGCAACCCCAGCTTTTTTCTCATTTCCATTTGCCTGAAAATTATTTTTCCATCCGTTCACTCTCAGTCTGTGGGAATCCATTGCTCTGAGGTGAGTCTCTTGTAGACAGCAAATATGTAGGTCATGTTTTCTTATCCATTCAGTTACCCTATGTTTTTTGATTGGTGCATTTAATCAATTTACATTTAATATCATTATTGACAAGTACGTTTGCTGTCATATTTTTCCTTAGTGTTTGTGTTTCTTCTTGCCTTTCTCTTTCTTCTTTTTACAGCAGTCCCTTTATCATTTCTTGTATTGCTGGCTTGGTAGTGATAAACTCTCTTAGCCCTTTTTTGTCTATGAAGCTCCTGATTCCACCTTCAGTTTTGAATGATAGCCTTGCTGAGTATAGTATTCTTAAATTCAGACCCTTGCTTTGCATCACTTTGTATATTTCATTCCATTCCCTTCTGGCCTGGTGTGTTTCTGTTGAGAAATCGGTTAATATTCTAATAGGAGATCCCTTATAGGTAACTTTCTGTCTCTCTCTGGCAGCCTTTAAGATTCTTACTTTGTCGTTGGTGTTTGCCAATTTAATTATGATGTGTCTTGGTCTCGGTCTTTTGGGGTTCAACTTTTTTGGGACTCTATGTACTTCTTGAACTTGCATAGTTTTTTTTCTTGCCAATATCAGCAAAGTTTTCTGTCATTATTTCTTCAAACAGGTAGTCTCTTCCTAGCTTCTCTTCCCCTCCTTCTGGTATCCCAATTAAGCGAATATTGTTTCGTTTTGTGCTGTCCCAAAGTTCCCTTAGGCTCTCCTCTTGCTTTTTAAGTCTTCTTTCCAGTTGCTGCTGTGTTTCTGAGTTTTTTCCTACTTTGTCTTCTAATTCGCTGATGCAGTCTTCAGCTTCTTCTATTCTACTTTTTAAGCCTTCCACTGTGTTCTTTATTGCAGCTATGTCATTCTTCATCTCCTCTTGATTCTTTTTTATGCTGGCCACATTCTCATTCAGCTCCTTATAGTTCTCATTGAGTTGTGTGTATTTGTCATTGAGTTGTGTGTATTTGTCATCCATCCGTTTAAACATCCTTATAACCATTACTCTGAATTCTTTCTCTGATAGGCTGCTGGCCTCAATATCATTTAATTCCCATTCTGGTTATTCCTCTTTTTCCTCCCTTTGGGAATTTCCTTTTTTTCTCCCCATGTTTTCCTGTAATGTTTATTTGTAGATCCGCTTGCTTTGCTACCCAGGTTTTTTTGGAGATGGTGCTACTGGTGTAATCTTTCAGTTCTCCTGGGCTTGGTAATCTAGTGTAGCTCCCTACTTAAGCTATTTGGGTTCTCTTGATGTAGGCCTGCAAGCTTGAGAGGCTCAACTGTGGTTTCGAGAAGTCAGCAGCTATGGAGGGGAGTGTCCCAGTTTTTGCTGTCTTTCACCCTTAGTTGAAATTTCGTGTGTCCAGTGGGGACTCACAGTGGCACCCAGGAACCGTCTGTTGGGAGAGCTCCCAGTGGCTCCCACTAGCGGCCTGTGTGTAGATGGGGTCAGGGTGCCTGCCTGTTGGAAATTCGCTTCTGTGGAGGTGTGTTTGCAGGTGCAGAGCTCTGATGCGCTCTGAGGGGTCCTGGCACTGAGGTTGAGCATTTAGGGTGAATGTGGGCCGTTATTCAGGATGAGGGGTTTCGGAATTTCTGCTGTGGGGCAGCGCGACCTTGTCTGTACAGAATCCCACCCAGCAGGTGCTCGAAGCAGCTCCCCAGAGGATTCTGTGGATATATGGGCTCAGGGTGCCTTCCCTTGTCTGTGGCCATGAGTTTGCCTACTCTGGAAGTGTACCCGAACTGGTGGTGCATTTGCCTGTGCAGAGCTCTGATGAACTTTTAGGGGCCCTGGCACTGAAGTTAAATACCTAGGGTGTATGTGGAAAGTTATTCAGGAAAAAAGAGTTCAGAATTTCTGCTGTGGGGCAGTGCGTCCTTATCTGTACAGAATCACACCCAGCAGGGGCTCAAAGCAGCTCCCCAGAGGACCCTGTGGATATACGGGCTCAGGTTGCCTTCCCTTGTCTGTGGACGTGAGTTTGCTGGCTCTGGAAGTGTGCGTGATCTGGTGGTTCTTTTGCCTGCGCTGATCTCTGACGCATTCTGAGGGGCCCTGGCACTGAAGTTGCACAACGGGCGTGTCCGTGGGAAGTTATTTAGGAAAAGGCAGTTCAGAAATTCTACTGCAGGGCAGTGCGCCCTTGTCTGTGCAGAATCACACCCTCGGGGGCTCTCAGTGGTTCCCAAGCACTGCCTGGGTAGTGGAGTGCCTGGGTGCCTACTGGCTGGGAATACGGCGAATCCTGATTTCCGGCGCTGTGGAGGGGGAGGTTGTACTTACTGCTTTCAGGGGCACACTTTTGGAGGTGAAGGTCTCAGGGTCCATGCATCTGCAGCTGGGGTGGCAGGTCTTCTACCAGCGTGGCTGTAGTGTCCTGGTTTGCTTCCAAGACCAGACTGGGTGGTGGCGAGGCTAGGATTCTAGTCTCAAACAGTTCTGTTCTTCAAGATGGCGGGGTCTCTGTGCCGCTGGTGTCCTCCCCGGAATGTTTGCAGCGGCCGAGGGGTTTTGCCATCTAAGACTGCCTGGATTGAAAGCCCCCTGGAAGAACTGCAGGGTCTAACTGTCCCTATTTCACTCACACACACACACCCACACACGTCCACACACACACCTCTATCACTCCTTCACTCGATCACACACTCTCCCTCCCTACCTTCCTGCCGGTCGCCATCTTCCTCTCTCACAACCACAATCTAATTCTCCTTTAAATGTCTGGTAGAATTCAACAGTGAAGCCACCTGTTCCTGATCTTTCATGTCTTAGGAGATTTTCAGTTACTAATTCAATCTTGTGGATTATTATTGGTCTGTTTACATTTCTATTTCTCTTGATTCAGTCTTGGTAGGTTGTATGTTCCTAGGAATTTATACATTTCTTCTAAGTTATCCAGTTTGTTGGAGCATAGTTATTCATAGTGCTTCTTATGATCCTTTGCATTCTGTGGAATCATTTGTAATTATTCCACTTTCATTTATAATTTTGTTGCTTTGGGTTCTCTACCTATTTTTCTTGGTTATTCTAGCTAAAGCGTTGTCAATTTGTTTATGTTTAAAAACCTAAATCTTTGTTTAATCAATTGTTTTTACTGATTTCCAATACTCTATTTCACATATTTCTGCTATGATCTTTATTATTTCCTTCACTCTGCTAAATTTCAGCTATTTTTTATCAAGTTGTTTGATGTATAGTTAGGTTATTTATTTGAGATTTTACTATTTTTTTTTGTTCTATGCATTTATAAATATAAAATTCCATATCAGAACTGCTTTTGCTGCGTCCCACAGGTATGTGTTGTGTTTTAATTTTTCCTACTCTCAAGGAACTTTTTAAGTTTTTCTTTAAATTTCTTCTTTGATCCATTTGTTAAGGAGAGCATTGTTCAATTTCCTTGTATATATAAATTTTCCAATGTTTGCTTTGTTATTCATTTTTAGTTTAATACCATTGTGGTCAGAGATAATACTTGGGATGATTTTGCTACTGTCTGATAGAATATCCTATCTAATAAAAGAGTAATATGCAAATTGACCATCACTCCAACACACAAGATGGCTGCCTCATGTGGACACAAGATGGTTGCCACAAGATGGCCTGCAGGGGAGGGCAGTTGTGGGTGATCAGGCCAGCAGGGGAGGGCAGTTATTGGTGATTGGGCCAGCAGAGGAGGGCAGTTGGGGGCGACTAGGCCTGCAAGGGAGGGCAGTTGAGGGTGACTGGGCTGGCAGAGAAGGACAGTTTGGGGAGACCAGACCTGCAGGGGAGGATAGTTGGGGGGGACCCAGGCCTGCAGGGGAGGTAAGTTAGGGGCAATTGGGCTGACAGGGGAGCAGTTAGGTGTCAATCAAGCTGGCCTAGGAGTGGTTAGGTGGTGAACAGGCTGGCAGGCAGAAGCGGTTAGGGGCAACCAGGCAAGCAGGCAGGCGAATGGTTGGGAGCCAGTAGTCCTGGATTGTGAGAGGGATGTCTGACTGCCTGTTTAGGCCCGATTTTGTGCAGGATGGGCTGAGGAACACACATGCCCCCCATGTACAAATTTTGTGCACTGGGCCTCTAGTATATATATAATCTGTTAGAACTATTTGGTCTGTGGTGTTCAAATCTACTTTTTCTGTATTGATTCTCTGTCTGGATGATCTATCCTTAGTGGAAAGTGGGATATTAAAGTTCCCAACTCTTACTGCATTACAATTTATTTATGTTACTAGTGGCCTGGTGCACAGATTTGTGCACATTGAAAGGAAATTAATTAGAAAAAATATTTTAATATCTCTATTCACCCTTTCTCTATAATAGAAGTGTCAACCAAATTCACCATCAAAAATAACAGATCAAAACACACAAGTGAAATTGGCGCAAGCAAGAGCTTTATATGTATAATGCATGTGCGAGTCAACTTAACCATATATATATATATATATATATATATATATATATATATATATACTAGAAGCCCGGTGCACGAAATTCGTGCACGGTGGGGGATTGTCCCTCAGCCCAGCCTGTACCCTCTCCAATCTGGGTCTCCTGGAGGGATGTCCGACTGCCCGTTTAGGCCCGATGGGATTGGGCCTAAACAGGCAGTCGGACATCCCTCTCACAATCCAGGACTGCTGGCTCCCAACTGCTTGCCTGCCTGCCTTCCTGATTGCCCCTAACTGCTTCTGCCTGCCAACCTGATCACCCACTTTACCACTCTGCTGCCAGCCTGGTTGATGCTTAACTGCTCCCCTGCCAGCCTGTTTGCCCCCAACTTCCCTCCTCTGCCAGCCTGGTCACCCCTAACTGCCCTCTCCTGCAGGGTTGATTACCTCCAACTGCCCTCCCTTGCAAGCCTGGTCCCTTTCAACTGCCCTCCCTTGCAGGCCTGGTCCCTCACAACTGCCCTCCCTTGCAGGCCGGGTGCCTCCCAACTGCCCTCTCCTGCTGGCCATCTTGTGGTCGCCATCTTTTGTCCACATGGGGGCAGGATCTTTGACCACATGGGGGCAGCTATATTGTGTGTTGCAGTGATGATCAATCTGTATATTACTCTTTTATTAGATAGGATAGAGGCCTGGTGCATGGGTGGGGGCCAGCTGGTTTGCCCTGAAGGGTGTCACAGATAAGGGTGGGGGTTCCCTTGGGGTGTGGGATGGCCTGAGTGAGGGGCCTGTGGTGGTTTGCAGGCCGGCCACGCCCCCTGGCAACCCAAGGGGAGGCCCTGGTATCTGGAATTCATTTTCCTGCTACAATTGAAACTTTGTAGCCTGGAGCAGAGCCAAGCCTGGGGCTCCGGCAGCCATTTCTGTGGCAGTTAATTCACCTTCTACAATTGAAACTTTGTAGCCTTAAGCGGGTGAGCCCGGCCAGGGTGTACGGAAAGCTTTGCTTCCCCTGTTGCCGCCGGCAACCCTGGGCTGCTCTCTCAAGCTCCATTCTGCCGCCATTTGTTTGAATTTGTTTACCTTCTATAATTGAAACTTTGTAGCTTGAGTGGAGGCTTAGGCCTGCAAGGGCTATTGGAAAGCTTGGCTTCCTCTGTTACCTAGGAAACCTTGCTCTCTGTGGCTGTAGCCATCTTGGATTGGGGTTAATTTGCATACTCGCCCTGATTGGCTGGTGGGCGTGGCTTATGTAGCAGAGTGATGGTTAATTTGCATATTACCATTTTATTAGAGAGGATATATATATATATAAAATCTTGTTTAATTAGACCTGCTCTCTGATTTAGCTAAACTTTTTTCCAGCCCAGTGAAGCACCCCAACTTCTCTTTCAGGTAATTTTCAGCAACACAACAGTAAATATCAACATGAAGCAGATTATTATTATAGATCACACAGGGAGAACAAAGGGTAAATATTTAACTGCAGCAGAGTTTGACTATATTCTGTTCAATGAGAAAACCTGCAGTCATTTTCAAGGTCCAGCATTTTTTACTTCTTTTCAGTTGGGTCAAGTTTCTAAGCTATCTAAATCTCCATTTTCCAGCTAATGAAAAGAAAATAGGAATCCACCGAATCGCCTATCTACCTACTCTAGAACTTCTGTGGGGATCAAATAGATGAGGCACAAGAAAAGGCTTCACAGATATTTGGTTAAAGTGTAAAATGTTTGTACCTGGCTATAAAGCAAGCTATGTTGCCGGGCTGAAGAAACTGCAAGGAGGCTAGTCTTCTCTAGGTAGAGGAAGCCTGGCATTGCTACGTGACATCATTACCCAGCACACACAGCCACCGTTTCCAGGCTGGGCTGGGCTGTGGGCCACATTTTGCACCATGGGGTCTCAGCAGCATTCGCAGTGATTTGGTGAGGTGTCTCTCTGAGGTGGTGGTGGGGCCTGTGCCCACTTGGGGGAAGCTGAGTGTTGCTTTGTGGACCCCAGGTCTGCAGTGTTGTTTCTTTGTAAATGGCCAGTGTGAGTCACAGCAGCTCCTGTGTTGAGCGTCTGCCCCCTGGTCATCAGTGTGCATCATAACAACTGGTTGGAAGAACACTTAGCATATTAGCCATATATATATATATATATATATATATATATATATATATATATATTTGTACTGATATCAGGTGCATAAATATTTACAAGTGTATTTTCTTGATGAATTTACCCCTTTATTATTATATAAACTAGAGGCCTGATGCACAGAGATTCGTGCAAGAATAGGCCTTCCTTCTCCTGGCTGCTGGCACCAGCTTCCCTCTGGCACCCAGGACCCAGGCAGCTTTGCTTGACCTCTGCCAAGCACCTGGGACCCGGGCTGCTTTGCTCCAGCCACCACCAGGCATCTGAGACTGGGGCTGCTTCACTCTGGCTGCCACTGCCACCCACCGGGGGGAAGCTCTGAGCCACACCATGGCCACTTAGAGCACGCTACTACACCTGGTGTGTGTCCATTGGGGTGGGGGTGTGCTCTGAGCTGAGCTGCTCCACAGCCACTCGGAGCACAACCCCACCCCAGGTATGTGTTTGCTGTGGCTGGGGACAGCACACAATCTGCTCCCGCCTATCTGCACGTGCAGCTATTCCTGACCTGGTCGTGATGTAGCCTCCTCCTGAGCTGGTCGTAACGCCTTCCTAGCTAATTTTCATATTGCCTATCCTATCTATAAAACAGTAATATGCAAATCATCACTCTGCTACACTCACAAGCCACGCCCACCGGCCAATCAGAAAGCGGATATGCAAATATACCTAACCAAGATGGCTGCAGCCTCGGAGAGCAGTTGTTGGAACTGGGATATTGGAGCCGAAGATCAGAGGGGAAGATCAGAGCCAGCAGGGGTCCCCCACAGGTGATCAGAGCCAGCTGGGGTCCCCTGCAGGCGATCGGAGCCAGCTGGGGGTCCCTGTCCAGGGCCCGAGCCTCAGCCAGAGGCTTGCGGCATTGGCTGGGGGTGGAGCTGGGCCACTGGAACCAGCTGGGGTCCCCTGCGGTGATTGGAGCCAGCTGGGGGTCCCTGACCAGGGCCCAAGCCTCAAACAGAAGCTTGAGGCCTTGGCCTTGGATGGAGCGGGGGATAGAGCCATCTGGGGGTCCCTGCCCAGGGGCCGAGCCTCAAACAGAGGCTTGCGGCATTGGATGGGGGCGGAGCGGGGAGATCAGAGCCAGCTGGGGGTCCTGCCCAGAGCCCAAGCCTTGGCCAGAGGCTTGCAGCCTTGGCCGTTGGGGCAGAGCCTGGTGATGGGAGCCTGGCGATCAGAGCCAGCTGGGGTCCCCTGAGGGCGATCGGAGCCAGCTGGGGGTCCCTGCCCAGAGCCCAAGCCTCTGCCAGAGGCTTTAGGCCTTGGCTGGGGGTGGAGCCCACGAGCGGAGCCAGCTGGGGGTCCCTGCAGGTGATTGGAGCCAGCTGGGGGTCCCTGCCCAGAGCCCAAGCCTCAGCCAGAGGCTTTAGGCCTTGGCTTGGGGTGGAGCCCTCCAGCGGAGCCAGCTGGGGTCCCTTGCAGGTGATCCGAGCCAGCTGGAGGTCCCTGCCCAGAGCCCAAGCCTCTGCCAGAGGCTTGCGGCCTTGGCCGCTGGGGCGGAGCCTGGCAATCAGAGCAAGCTGGGGTCCCCTGTGGGCGATCAGAGCCAGCTGGGGGTCCCTGCCCAGAGCCCAAGCCTAGAGGCTTGCAGCCTTGGCCGTGGGTGGAGCCAGGTGATAGAGCCAGCTGTGGGTGTCTGTGGGCAATTGGAACCAGCTGGGGGTCCCTGCCCAGGGCCCGAGCCTCAAACAGAGGCTTGCGGCCTTGGCTAGGGGTAGAGCAGGGCGATCAGAGCCAGCTGGGGGTCCCTGCCCAGGGCTGGAGGCTTTAGGCCTTGGCAGGGGTGGAGCCGGAGATCACAGGAAATAGGTGTGAACTACAGAGGAAATACCTTTTCTGACCACTCATTGGCTAAGCTCCCTGTATGCCACTGGTAATATTCTTAGTAACTTGGGTATAAGAATCCAAAAAAGTGATCTAGGGCTTTTCCACCACACTCCTGGAGAAAAAAATGAAGGTCCGCTGCTGGAGGGCTAAGAAATGTCATAACCTGCCCTACATGGTTTGGCTCAGTGGATAATGTCTAGGTTTGCCAACCGCAGAGTCCAGGTTAGATTCTGATCAAGGGCATGTACCTAAGTTGCAGGCTCCTCCCTGGCTGGGGCCCAGGTCAGGGCTCAGGAAGGAGGCAAGCAATCTAAGTATTCCTCTCACTTTGATGTTTCTCTCTGTCTTTCCCTTTCTCTTTCACATTCTCTAAAAGTCAATGGAAACATATACTCAGGTGAGGATAAAAAAAAAAGAAAGAAATGTCATCCTATCTAATAAAAGAGTACTATGCAGATTGATCATCACTGCAACACACAATATCGCTGCCCCCATGTGGTCAAAGATCCTGCCCCCATGTGGACACAAGATGGCCACCACAAGATGGCCAGCAGGAGAGGGCAGTTGGGAGGCACCCTGCCTGCAAGGGAGGGCAGTTGAGAAGGACCAGGCCTGCAAGGGAGGGCAGTTGGAGGTGATCAACCCTGCAGGAGAGGGCAGTGAGGGGTAACCAGGCCGGCAGAGGAGGGAAGTTGGGGGCAAACAGGCTGGCAGCAGAGTGGTTAGGGGGTGATCAGGCTGGCAGGCAGAAGCGGTTAGGGGCAATCAGGAAGGCAGGCAGGCAAGCAGTTGGGAGCCAGCAGTCCTGGATTGTGAGAGGGATGTCCGACTGCCCTCAAGGCAGTCGGACATCCCTTGAGGCGTCCCAGATTGGAGAGGGTACAGGCTGGGCTGAGGGACAACCCCCCTCCGTGCACGAATTTCGTGCCCCGGGCCTCTAGTTTATATATAAATATGTTCTTTCTTGATTGTACCATTTTATATTGAAATCTATTTTCTTTGATAACAGTACTAGTATATTTACGTTTGATTTGTTAAAATTTCTTTATTGATTAAGGTATTACATATGTGTCCTTTTCCCCCATTAACTCCCAAACCCCCCAATTCATGCCCTTACGCCCCTGTTGTCTGTGTCCATTGGTTAGGCTAATATGCATGCACATAAGTCCATTGGTTGATCTCTCCCTCTTACCCCCACCCTCTCCTACCTTCCATGAGGTTTGACGTTGTGATCAATTTTTCTCTGTCTCTGGATATGTTTTTGTTAATCAGTTTATGTTTTTCATTATATTCCAATAATGAGTGAGATCATGTGATATTTATCTTTCTCTGATTGGCTATTTCACTTAGCATAACGCTCTCCAACTCCATCCATGTTGTTGCAAATGGTAAGAACTCCTTTTTTTTCACCGCAGCGTAGTATTGCATTGTGTAGATGTACCACAGTTTTTTAAACCACTCATCTGCTGATGGGCACTTAGGCTGTTTCCAAATCTTAGCTATGGTGCATTGTGCTGCTATGAACATAGGGGTGCATATATCCTTTCTGATTGGTGTTTCTAGTTTCTTGGGATATATTCCTAGAAGTGGGATCACTGGCTCAAATAGGAGTTCCATTTTTAGTTTTTTGAGGAAACTCTGTACTGTTCTCCACAGTGGCTACACCAGTCTGCATTCTTACCAGCAGTGCACCAGGCTTCCTTTTTCTCTGTATCCTCACCGGAACTTGTCATTTGTTGATTTGTTGGTGATAGCCATTCTGACAGGTGTGAGATGGTACCGCATTGTTGTTTTGATTTGCATCTCTCAGATGATTAGTGACTTTGAGCAGGTTTTCATATGCCTCTTGGCCTTCCTTCTGTCTTCTTTTGAAAAGTATCTATTTATGTCAGTTGCCCATTTTTTGATTGGGCTATTTATCTTCCTTTTGTTAAGTTGTATGAGTTCCCTGTAAATGTTGGAGATTAAACCCTTATTGTTGATATCATTGGCAAATATGGTCTCCGACACAGTGGGCTTTCTTGTTGTTTTGTTGATGGTTTCGTTTGCTGTGCAAAAGCTTTTTATTTTGATGTAGTCCCATTTGTTTATTTTCTCTTTATTTTCCATTGCCCTAGGAACAGTATCAGTGAAGAAATTGTTTCGGCATATATCTGAGATTTCACTGCCTGTGGATTTCTCTAGAATTTTTATGGTTTCCCGTCTTATGTTTAAGTCCTTTATATATTTGACTTTATTTTTTATATGGTGTAAGTTTGTGGTCTACTTTATTTTTTTTGCATGTATCTGTCCAATTTTCCCACCATTTATTGAAGAGACTGTCTTGACTCCATTGGATGTTCATGCATCCTTTGTCAAATGTTAATTGAGCATAGTGGTTTGGGTCTATTTCTGGGTTCTCTATTCTATTCCATTGATCTAAATGCCTGTTCTTGTGCCAGTACCAGGCTGTTTTGAGAACAGTAGCTTTGTAATACAGCTTGATATCTGGTATTGAGATCCCACCTACTTTCTTCTTTCTCAGGATTGATGTGGCTATTTGCAGTTGTGTGTTTTTTCCAGATGAATTTTTGAAAAATTTGTTCTAGATCTGTGAAATATGCTGTTGGTAGCTTACTGGGAAGTGCATTGCATTTATTGATTGCTTTGGGTATTATGCATATTTTGATGATGTTGATTCTACCAATCCATGAACATGGTATGTTATTCCATCTGTTTATATCTTCCTCTGTCTCTTTTTTCAGTGTCCTGTAGTTTTCCACATATAGGTCTTTTACCTGCTTAGTTAAGTTTATTCCTAGGTATCTTAATTTTTTTTGGTGCAATGGTAAATGGGATTGCTTTTTTAGTCTCTCTTTCTGTAAGCTCACTATTGGTGTATAGAAATTCCATACATTTCTTGGCGTTAATTTTGTATCCTGCTACATTCCAGAATTCATTTATTAAGTCTAATAATTTTTTGATGGAGTCTTTAGGGTTTTCTATGTACAGTATCAGGTCATCTGCAAATAAGGACAGTTTTTCTTCTTCTTTTCCAATTTGGATGCCTTTCATTTCTTCTTCTTATATGATCGCAATGGCTAGTACATCCAGCACTATGTCAAACCGGAGTGGTGAGAGTGGGCATCCCTATCTTGTTTCTCTTCTTAGGGGAAATGGTTTTAGTTTTTACCCGTTGAGTATGATGTTGGCTGTGGGTTTGTCATATATGGCTTTTATTATGTTAATGTATGAACCATGTATTCCCACCTTGTTGAGAGTTTTTATCAAGATAGGTTGTTGGATCTAGTCAAATGCTTTTTCTGTGTCAATTGATATGACTATGTGATTTTTATCTCTCAATTTGTTTATGTGATGTATCACGTTTATTGATTTCTGAATGTTGTACCATCCTTGCATCCACAGGATAAATGCTACTTGGTCATGGAGTATGATCTTTCTGATGTTCTGCTGGATCCGATTTGCTAGAATTTTGTTGATGATCGTGGCATCTATGTTCATGGGGGATATAGGCCTGTCATTCTCGTTCATTGTGTTATCTTCAACTAGTTTTGGTATTAGGGTGATTCTGGCTTCATCGAAGGAGCTTGGAAGTGTTCCTTCATCTTGAATTTTTTGGAATATTCTGAGGAGGATAGGTTTTAGTTCTTCCTTGAATGTTTGCTAAAACTGCCCTGTGAAGCCATCTGGCACCGGACTTTTGTTTGCCAAAAGCTTTTTGATGACGGATTCAATTTCATTCATAGTTATCAGCCTATTGAGATTTTTAGAATCTTCCTGAGTGAGTTTTGGAAGGTTGTATTATTCTTGGAATATGTCCTTTTCTTTCAGTTTGTCTAGTTTGTTAGAATAGAGTTGTTCATAGTATTTTTTAACAATCCTTTGTATTCCTGTGGGGTCTGTTGTTATTTCGCCTCTTTCATTTCTGATTTTGTTTATTTGGGGCCGCTCACTTTGCTTCTTGGTGAGCCTGGGTAGAGGTTCATCAATATTGTTTATCCTTTCAAAGAACCAGCTCTTGGTTTCATTGATCTTTTGTAGCGTTTTTTTTGTCTCTATGTCATTTATTTCTGTTCTGATCTTTATTTCCTTCCTTCTGCTCTTTGTGGGCTTTTCTTGTTGCTGTCTTTCTAATCCTTTGAGTTGTACAGTTAGATGATTTATTACCATTTTTTCTTGTTTATTTTTGAGGTAGGCCTTTAGAACTATAAACTTCCCTCTCAGGACTGCTTTCATTGTGTCCCATAGCATTTGAATTGTTGTGTTTTTATTGTCATTAGTCTCTAGGATGTTCTTAATTTCTTCTTTGATCTCATTGATAACCTAATCATTGTTTAATGGCATGCTATTCAGCTTCCATGTGTTTGAATTTTTTGGAATGTTTTTATTGTAGTTTATTTCTAATATTATGCCATTGTGGTCTAAGAAAATGCTTGATATGATTTCAATCTTCTTGAATTTGGGGAGACTTTGCTTGTGACCCAATATGTGGTCTATTTTTGAAAATGTCCTATGTGCACTTGAGAAGAACGTATATTCCGTGGCTTTTGGGTGAAATGCTCTGACGATGTCAATTAAGTCCATCTGATCTAGTGAGTCATTTAGAATTGCTGATTTTTTGTCTAGAGGATTTATCCAGTGATGTCAGTGGTGTATTAAAGTCCCCTACTATGATTGTATTGTTGTAAATCTCTCCCTTGATATCTTCCAGTAGTGTTTTTTTGTGTGTGTGTATTTGGGTGGCCCTGCATTGGGTGCATATATGTTTACCAGGGTTATATCCTCTTATTGTATCAATCCCTTTATTAATATGAAGAGGCCTTTTTTTACCTCTTCTTATGGCCTTTCCTTTTGAGGTCCATTTTGTCAGATATAAGTACTGCTACCCCAGCTTTTTTTTTCATTTCCATATGCCTGAAAGAAGTTTTTCCATCCCTTCACTTTCAGTCCGTGGGAGTCCCTTTTTCTGAGGTGGGTCTCTTGTAGACAGCATATATATGGGTCGTGTTTTGTTTTGTTTTTCCATTCATCCACTCAATGTCTTTTGATTGGAGCATGTAGTCCTTTTACGTTTAAAGTTATTATTGAAAGGTACTTGTTTGTAGCCATTTTTATTTTTTGTTCCTGTGTTCCTTATTCTCTTTTTATTTCTTCATTTTACCTTAGTCCCTTTAGCATTTCTTGCATTGCTGGCTTGTTAGTGATAAACTCCGTTAGCCCTCCTCCCCCTTTTTTTGAAGCTCCTTATTTCCCATTCAATTTTGAATGATAGCCTTGCTGGATAGAGTATTCTTGGATTCAGTCTCTTGGTTTGCATCACTTTGTAAATATCCTTCCATTCTTTTCTGGCCTAATGTCTTTCTGTTGAGAAATCATTTGATAATCTAATGGGAGTTCCCTTGTATGTCACTTTCTGTCTCTCTCTTTCAGCCTTTATGATTCTCTCTTTGTTCTGAATATTTGCCATTGTAATTATGATGTGTCTTGGTGTGGGTCTTTTCGGGTTCATCCTGTTTGGGACTCTCTTTGCTTGTGTGACTTTTTTTTCACCACATCAGGGAAGTTTTCTGACATTATTTCTTCAAATAGTTTTTCTAAACCTTATTCCTCTTCCTGTTGTTCTGGCACCCCTATTATTCGTATTTTGCTTCGTTTCATGTTGTCCCAAAGCTCCCTTAGGCTCTCCTCCTGTCTTTTATATTTTTTTTTCCAATTGCAATTCAGTTTGGCTGTGTTTTGCTTCCCTTTCTTCTAATTCACTAATTCAGTCCTCAGGTTCTCCTAGTCTACTGTTGAAACTTTCCTGGTGTTTTTTACTGCAGTTCTATCACTCTTCATTTCTTCTTGATTCTTACATAAGGCGTTGATTTTTTCTTCCATCTGGTTTATGAACACTATGACCCATATTCTTAATTATTTTTCTGACATATTGCATGCCTCTGTTTCACATAGGTGCTTTTCTGGCGATTCCTCCTTTTCTTTCCTTTGGGGATATCTTTGTTTCCCCATTTTTGGTCTCACTGACTGATCTAGATGTCGAGTCGTGCAGGGGTTGCTCCTTGGGTGGCAGTGGCTTTCAGGCTGTGGTTGCTCCTCAGGC
The DNA here is from genome assembly GCF_951640355.1 of Cnephaeus nilssonii. Classification (NCBI taxonomy): domain Eukaryota; kingdom Metazoa; phylum Chordata; class Mammalia; order Chiroptera; family Vespertilionidae; genus Cnephaeus; species Cnephaeus nilssonii. Next base: position 44,483,345 of record NC_137071.1, read on the forward strand.
AGTCTTGGTAGCAGCTGCTTCTCAGTTGGCAGGGGCTCCTCTGGTGGGTGCTGTTTGCAGCAGTGGTGTATCCTCTGGCTGGTGGGGGAGGCTGCTCGTACAACTGCTGTTCCTTGAATGGGGTAGGCTGATTATGAGGCTGCTGCTCCTTGGATGGGGCAGGTTGCACTCTGCCGCTGCTCTTTGAATGGGGGCAGGCTGCTCACGTAGCTGCTGCTCCTTGGACAGGTGTGGACTGCTTGCATGGCTGCTGCTCTTTATATGGGGGCTTGCTGCATGCTGCTGCTGTTCCTCAGATGGTGCGGGCTGCTCATGATGCTGCTAATCCTTAGACAGGGACAGGTTGTTTTCAGGGCTGCTGCTTCTTGTACGAGTGTGGGTTGTTCACGCAGCTGCTTCTCCTTGGATGGGGGGCAGTCTGCTTGAGTGGCTGCTGCTCCTCGGATGGGGGATGGGCTGCTTACACAGCTGCTGCTCCTTTGGTGGGAGCGAGCTGCACGTGCTGTTGCTGCTCCTCAGACAGGGGCGGACCGCTCACCCGACTCTTTCTCGTCAGACAGGTGTAGGCTGCATGTACATGCTGTTCCTTGGACCAGTGCAGACTGGACAGGACTGCTGCTACTCTGATGTGGGCAGTCTGCTCATGTGGCTGCTGCTCCTCAGAAGGGTGTGGACTGTTCACACATCTGCTGCTCCTCAGATGGGGGCAAGGAGCTTGTGCATCTTTTGCTCCTCAGTAGGGGGCAGACTGCTCACTTAGCTGTTGCTCCTTGGATGGGGCCAGGTGGCTCACACAGCTGCTGCTCCTCGGATGGGGGCAGGTGGCTCATGCAGCTGCTGCTCCTCGGAAGGTGACGAGCTGCTCACACAGCTGCTGCTCTTTGTACAGGTGCGGGCTGCTCATACAGCTGCTGTTCTTTGAAAGGGGGTTGGCTGTGAGTGCAGATGCTACTCCTTGGATTGGGGTAGGTTGCTTGCACAGCTGCTGCTCTTCGGACAGGTGCAGGGTGTGGGCTGCACACAGCTGCTAGTCCTCGGATGGTTGTCCACTGCATGGGGCTGCCGCTCCTCAGTCATGGGTGGGCTCCTCATGTGGCTGCTGATCCTCGGATGTAGCAAGCTTCTCACATGGTTGCTGTTCCTCAGACAGGGGAGCAGACCACTCACACAGTTGCTGCTGCTCTTAGGCCTGGGGAGGGTTGCTTGTGGGGCTGCTGCTCCTTGGATAGGAGTGAGCTGCTCACGCGTCTACTGTTCATGTGGTTGCAGTGCCCTGTGCTAAAGCATTGGGCTTGTCAGAGGGGATTGCGCTTCAGAACTCACAGGAGCCTGCGCCTGGGGTGGCTGGAGCCTTGTTGACCGTGGGATCACAGTCTAGGTAGCAGGTCCCTGGAAGGCTTTAGAGTCCCAGGTAGAGGGCACTCTAGGTGGAGTTGAAGCTGGGCACTCAGTTACAGCAGCTCTACCCTTCAAAAAGGCTAGGCCTCTGAGGACAAGCTGGCCTCCCGGTACTGTTTGTAGTGGTAGCAGAAGCTGCCTAGTTAGGCAAGCCCGATTAGCCTGCCCCTGAAGATCCTGTGGGATCTAACTGTGCCTCACTCATTCACACACACACACACACACACACACACACACACACACACACCACCTGACCACACACTCCTCTTTTGATCCCTCCCTCACTCACTCATGCTCTCTTCCTCACTGCTGCATTCTTCCTGCATCTGTAGTTCCGGCATCTGTAGTTGGGTCTGGCATGTTATTGACCCGTTCGTGGATGGAGTTTCACCTCCAGATGTCTGGTTATGTGGCTTGCTCTCAAGCCCCTTGGCCAGACATGATAAAATTCACCTCAACAATACACAACACAAAGGGAACTAAGCACAAATGTACTCACAACACCAATAACCTCAATATAAGTGACCACCTGAGAAAAGAGAGTTAGGGGAGAGAAAAGATAGCACAAATGATATCTAAGAAAAAGAAAAAGATAAGAGATAAAAGACAAAGGAAGAAAAAGGAGAATATATATATATATATGCGTAAAGCACCACAGAAGCAATAGATGAACCAAAAAATTACAAACACCAAACACACAGCAAAGAGGGTTGGGGCAGAATCTGTAGAGGCTGAGCTTATATACTGAAAATAAGATTAAGAATTGGATGAATATGGGGAGGACCTCAATTTAGTATTGAGGAAGCAGAAAGGGAATAAGTGGATAAGAAGAAAGAGAATGAGAAGAAAATAATAATAATAATAAATTTACAAAAAAATTGATTTCAAAAATGGTATAAAAAATTAAAAATAGCAAATAAAAATAAAAGTGATGGAAAAATAATGCGAAAAGAAATAGAAAATAAAGCTACAAACAAAAACAGGAAAACTAAGAAAAAAGAAGAAAAGAAGAATAAAAAGAAAAAAAGGGATATCAAAATAATAAAAAAATAAAAGTGAAAAAAGTGGTGTCGTTCCTTTGGCTGGCTTATGATCCCAGTTGTCTGTACTGTACTGTTTCTCAGTTTCCCATTGCTGGGGCTGAAGGTTTCTCTTTAGGCCAGACCATGTGGACTCTCAGGGACTATTCAGATTCCTTTGTATCATTCAGGGTGGAATCAGGGTGTGGCTGTATTGATTGCCTGGAGACTGGAGGGAAGGGCTATCTCTCAGGAGAAAATGGCGGCCCACGACGCGGGCTCAGGTATGACTTAGCACCAGACTCGCTACCTCTTCTCCTGGACCGCCTCCCCTCCCCAGATTCCACAAGTCCACACCTTCTCCTGCACCTCAGCCACAGGTAAGTGTCTGTATACGAAAGGTCTTATGGACTAGGTTCAGTGAAGAAAGGCACAGGCCCCAGTGCAGGGAAGGACTGCATCTCTGCAAGCTCCTCTCTTGCTGGCACTGAGCGGTCCGGCCAGCCCTTCAGGACTACCTCTGAGCTCAGATCCAAAATCCAGAATCCAAGGTCCAAAATCCCTATCTCCCGCAGCCCCATGGACCCTTTTTTTTTTTACAGTCAGACACTTTGCCTGTCCCCAGGGACACGGCTTGGCTCCATGTGGTTTCCCCCTCACCCTCTGGGCACAGAGGTCCAGCAGACTCTCCTGCCTAGATCCTTGATTTTACCTTTCTCCAGGGGACCTCTGCCCTTCCTGGCTGCAAACTGTCTCACCACCTGAGTCTCCTTCACCAATTCGGGCTGAATTCTATTCATTTCAGCCGTTCACTGTATTTGCTCTGGGACAAGTCTCAGGACAGGTCCGTCTATTCCACTGCCAGTTTGTCTCCCTCTACCCTTGCTTTCTTTAGTTACCATTTACTTGAAATATCTTTTCCATCCTTTCATTCTGTCTCTATCTGTCTTTAAAGCTAAAGTGAGATTTTAGTAGAGAGCATATCTTGGATCTTGTTTTTTATTCATGCAGAAATTGTCTTTTGATTGAAGAATTAAATCCATTTTTCTTCAAAGAAATTACTGATAGGTAATGGCTTGGTTATTGCCATTATGTTCATTGTTTTCTAGCTGTTTTGTAAATTAATGTGTCTTGCTTCTTTTCCCACTGTCTTCTTTTGTGATTTCATGACATTTCTATCAGTATGCATTGATTTCTTTTTTTAAACAAAAAATGATAATTTATTGGTTCACATAACTGGGAACTCCAAAGGTAATTCTATCTCTATCTCTCAGTCATGGATAGGTTAGATACAGAGGTTCAAATGTTTCCTCATTTTCTCCCACCCTCCCTCCATTTCTTCATTCCTTCCTATCATCCATCATTTTACTACTTCCCTCTATATTACTTTATTAAATTTATTGGAATGACAATGGTTAATAAGATTATATGTTTCAAGTGTACATTTTTGTGATACATGATCTGTATATTGCATTGTGTGCACAACAACCAAACTCAAATCATGTTCCATCACCATATATTTGCCCCCCTCAACCCTTTTCTAAACCCACCCCCATTCCCTCTGGTAACTACCATACTGTTGTGCATTGACTTTATTTTTTTCTTCATTTTCTTCTTATTTATTTCAACTCCTTTTAAATCTGTACAAGTTGCTTTAGATATGAAGATATGAATGGTCTGTTAACTTATTTTTAAAAATCTAGTTAACTGAGTTGAACCAGAAATACTCTTTTGTTGAAAATCATTTGAAGACAATATTTCCAAACCAATACTCCCACTTTCCCCTTCTGGACTCCTCTCCTACCTCCCAGGTTCTGGAGTGAGTGCCTTCATGCAGCTTCAAGCTTGAATGGGACACACCTTTCCTACTACTTACCAAGCACTTTCTGCTAAAATATAACCTCTTCCTGTTTCTTTTTTAATTAATTATTTATTGTTGAAAGTACTACATACACTGAGTGGCCAAATTATATGATCTCTGAACGCATAATAATCTGGCCACTCAGTGTATATCCTATATAATAAAAGGCTAATATGCAAATTGTCCCCTCGACCAGGAGTTCGACCAGCAGGCAGGCTGGCCAACCGCCTATGTCCCCTCCCCCTGGCCAGGCTGGCTGGAACCCACCCATGCATTCATGCACTGGGCCTCTAATATACATATACATACATACATATATATATATATATATATATATATATATATATATATATATATATACTAGAGGCCCAGTGCATGATTGAATCATGCACGTGTAGGGTCCCCTACACGCTTTCGCTTTCGATCGCGGGGGAGCTGAGTGCCTGTCCGCTGGTGCACCAGGCCTTTCAGAAGGCTCTGGCGCCACGGAGGCTTCCGAAAGGCCTGGTGCCGGAGCGGACAGGCACCCAGCTACCCCGCTTTTGATGGTCCTCGGCAGGACGTGAGCTCGCTGCCCCAGAGGCCCCTTCTGTTCCACAGCACAGCCATGGCGCAGACGCTGAGCTCAGCATCCCGCCGGCCCAATTGGCTACCCCGGCCACCCCGAGACCCCCCCCCACCCTGCGCTCCTGCTGGACCAATTGTGGGCGTAGCGGAGTGATGGTAATTTACATATTACCCTTTTATTAGGTAGGATACACACACACACACACACACACACACACACACACACACACTGAGTGGCCAGATTATTATACGTTCAGAGATCATAATAATCTGGCCACTCAGTGTATGTACTCCTTTTCTCCCCATTGACCCCCTCCAGCTTGCCACAAATCCCCACCCCAGGCCCTTACCACCCCACTCTTTGTGGCCCATGGACCATACATATATGCATACAAAGTTCTTGGGTGATTACTTCCCACCCACCCACCCAACCTGCATTCCCTCTGAGATTATGCACTCTGTTCCATGATTCCATGTCTCTAGATATACTTTGTTCATCAGTTTGTTACTTAGATTCCACATATGAGTGGGATATTGTGATACTTGTCTTTTTCTGACTGACTTATTTCACTTAGCATGATACTCTCCAGGTGCCTCCATGATAGAAAATAGGATTAAGATTAAGTAGTATGAAAGTATAAGAATTTCTTATTTTTCACTGCTCCATAGTACTCCATGGTATAATTGTACGACAGCTGTTTTATCCACTCATCTACTGATGGGCACTTGGGCTGTTTCTAGATCTTAGCTATTGTAAATTGTGGTGCTATGAACATAGGGGTGCATATATTCTTTTTGATTGGTGTTTTGGGTTTCTTAGGATATATTCCCAGAAGTGGGATCACTGGGTCAAATGGCAGTTTCATATTTAATTTTTTGAGGAAACTTCATACAGTTTTCCATAATAGCTGCACCAGGCTGCATTCTAACCCAGCAGTATACTAGGGTCCCCTTTTCTCCACATCTTCATCAGCACTTCCCATTGGTTGATTTGTTGATGGTAGCAATTCTGACAGGTGTGAAGTGATACCTCATTGTCATCTTAATTTGTATCTCTCTGATGATCAATGATTTTGAGCATTTTTTTTCATATGTCCTTGGCCATCTGTATATCCTCTTTGGAGAAGCATCTATTTAGGTCCTTTGCACATTTTTTTTATTGGGTTTGTCTTCCTTTTGTTAAGTTGTATGAGTTCTTTAATATTTTGGATATTAACCCTTTACCAGATATATCATAGCCAGATATATTCTCCCATACAGTGGGCTCCCTTTTCGTTTAGATGATGGTTTCTTTTGCTGTGCAGAAGCTTTTTATTTTGATGTAGTCCCATTGATTTTCTCCTTAGTTTACTTTGCCCTAGGAGATGTATTCATAAACATATTGCTATGAGAGATATCTGAGATTTTGTTGCTTATGGTTTCTTCTAGGACTTCTATGGTTTCACAACTTACATTTAAGTCTTTTATCCATTTTGAGTTTATTCTTGTGTATGGTGTGAGTTGGTAGTCAAGTTTCATTTTTTGGCATGTATCTGTCCAATTTTCCCAACATTATTTACTGAAGAGACTTCATTGTATGTTCTTGCCTCCTTTGTAAAATATTAATTGAGTGCAATGGCTTGGGTCAAGTTCTGTGGTCTTTGTTCTGTTCCATTGATCTATATGCCTGTTCTTGTGCCTGTACCAGGCTGTTTTGATTATGGTGGCTTTGTAGTATGACTTGAAATCTGGTATTATGATTCCTCCAACTTCTTTCTCAAGTTTGCTGTAGCTATTCGGTATCTTTTTTGGTTCCATGTAAATTTTTGGAGTATGTGATCTAGATCTGTGAAATATTTGGTTGGTATTTTAATATGAATTTTTGCATTTAATCTGTAGATTGCCTAAGGTAGTATGGACATTTTAATGTTGATCCTACCAATCCATGAACATGGTATATCCTTCCACTTGTTTATATCTTCTATCTCTTTTTTCAAGGTCCTGTAGTTTTCCAAGTACAAGTCTTCTGCCTCCTTGGTTAAGTTTATTCCTCAGTATTTTAATTTTTTGTTGCAATGGTAAATGGGATTGCTTGTTTTGTTTCTCTGTCTGAGAATTCATTATTGGTGTATAAAAAAAAAACATTATTTTTGGGTGTATCCTGTTATATTACCAAATTCATGTATTAAACCTAATAGCATTTTGTTAGAATATTCAGGGTTCTCTATGTACAATATCATTTTATCTGCAAATAATGAGACTGTAACTTCCTCCTTTACAATTTGGATGCCTTTTATTTCTTCTTCTTGTCTGATCCTTGTGGCTAGCACTTCCAGTACTATGTTGAATACGAGTGGTGAAAGCACACATCCCTGTCTTGTTTCTGTTCATAGGGGAAATGGTTTTAGTTTTTGCCCATTGAGTATTATGTGCGTTGTAGGTTTGTCATATATGGCCTTTATCTTTTTGAGATATTGTCCTCCTTTCGCACTTTGCTGAGAGTTTTTATAAAAATAGGTGTTGGGTTTTGTTGAATGCTTTTTCTTCATCTATTGATATGATTGTGTGATTTTTGTCTTTCAATTTGTTTATGTGATGTATAACGTTTATTGACTTGTAAAAATTGTACCAGCCTTGCATCCCTAGAATAAATCCAACTTAATCATGGTGTATAATATTTTTAATGCATTGCTGTATCTGATTTGCTAATATTTTTTGAGGATTTTAGCATCTATGTTCATCAGGGGTATTGGCCTGTAATTCTCTTTCTTTGTAGTGTTTTTATCTGGTTTTGGAATTAGGGTAACACTGGCCTCATGAAAAGAGCTTTAAAAAGGATATGAAAAAAGCAGTTGGTGAAAGAAAAATGAATGTGTTTCAAGTGGCCATCTTAAAATGAGCTACAGAAGCCACTGTCCATGGGCAATGAGCCTAGCCAGAGAGAAGCTGTCAATTCAAGCTGGCTTCCAAGCCCACCCACTACTCTTTTTATTCCATGCTCTATGTGCCCCTGGGAGGTAACCTGAGGAAGGAGCACAATCAGCTATCAGTATTATTCTGGAGGAATGGAAGTGTTTTTTAGTATCAATCAAATATTCCTAGCCAACATGTCCCTTATCTTCCCCTCGGCCAGTTTTATTTTTATAAGGGAGAATGTTTCCTTTGTATCAATTCAAGAAAAGGAAAATGGAGGGTCCAATAACCTGATCAGAAAATACAGGAAATATCTAGAAGGCAAAAGGCACAATAATAGCGATCATGATTGCCATAGATTAACCATTTTCTATTTCATAGATACTGTTCTATAAATTGTATGTTCATTTATCATTAATCCTACTAAGAACACTATGCCATAGGTAAAATTATTGCTTCTACTTTATAGAAACTGATACATAGAGAGGTTTAAGAACATGCCCAAGATTACACAACTAAGAAACTAGAAAGCTGCAGTTTTAACTCAAAAGCATAACTCCAAAGTATCCTAAAAAATGTACCCAGTTTCTTATTATATATTTGGAAAATCCACACATTACAAAATATATTCAAATTCTATTAGATATGGCCTTAAAATACATTTTCAACTAAAGGATCCTGGCCTGTCATGGCTATAAGTTCCCTCAGAGAGTATTTAGTTTAATGCACTCTTTATATGGATGGGGATACTGAGGCCTAGAAAGCATACAGTAAGTTAGTCATGGTACTATCTAGGACTATGACTCAGGTCTTCAGACTCTGTCCAATTCTCTTTCTAGTATGCCTGTCCCAGAAGAAATAAATAGATAAATGGATTAACGTTACGCATAAATAAACAAGTGGTTCTAAACAAAGCTGTGGGAATGAAAATAATACTTATAGGAGGTTTATTGATCTCAGACTGAAAGTTCCTGAATGGTAAAAACAAGGTTTTCTGGTTTCTTCCTATATACCTATCTTTAAAAATATATATTTTTTAAAAGGAAAGGAGTAGAGAGATAGAAACATAGATGATAGAGAAATATTATCAACTGACTGCCTTCCACACACCCCCTACTTGGGATCCAGCCACTAAATGGGGCATGTGCCATGACCAGTAATCTAACTGGTGACCTCTTGCTTCCTGGGTTGATGCTCAACCGCTGAACAACTCCAGCTGGGCTATATGTATCCTATATTAATATAACCCACATATCATCAGGAACTTAGAAAATGCATGATGAAGACAATGAATGTTTTTTTTTCTTCTTTCTAAAGAGTCTCTCTCTCTCTCTCTCTCTTTCTCTCTCTCTCTCTCTCTCTCTCTCTCTCTCTCTCTCTCTCTCACACACACACACACACACACACACACACACACACACACACACACAAAATCCTTTTCTTCCCAGGAAACAGGATATTATGTAAGGAAAGGATGCTGGCACATAATGGAATAGAAGAAAAAGCACAAGAACTTGAGTCAGAAAAATCTAGGTTTGGATCCAAGATGTGCCTCTTACAAGCTGTGTGACAGACAAATCTCTTAGTTTCGCTGAGCCTCTATTCCTTCATCAGTCCAATATAATAATAAAACCTTCCCTACAGTGTTATTGTGGAGATTAAATGAAATGATTTTTATTAGTTAGGATTATGTTGAATATCGGTAACAGAAATTCAACTGAGGTAATACTTAAATAGACTTCCTGTGAAGATGGTGGCAGAGGTAAATGCTGTACTCAAATCTTCCTACAACCATATCAAAATTACAACTAAACTACAAAACAACCATCATTCAGAACCACCTGAAATCTACCTGAATGAAAGTCTTACAACTAGGGATTGAAAGAAGAAGCCACATCGATACTGGTAGGAGGAGCATAAACTCAGAATGGGCTGGTCCCACAACCATGTGTGGCAGTTTAAAATCAGAAGGGATAACTCAGCTGTGGAATATCCTTTGAGGATTGATGGGGTCCAAACCCCACACCAGGCTTCCCAGGCCAGGATTCCAAAGCCAGGAAGAGAAGTCCTTATTACTTCTAGATGTAAAAATGTGGAAGTGATTGTGGCAGAGTGAGATGGAGGGATGATGAAGTCCCAGGCAGTTCCTTTAGAGACCATGAAGGGACTTATTTAGACTTACTCCCTCTGAGCTCCAGCACTGGGACAGCAGCTTGAAAGAAATCAAGGAAGGAATTCAGGTGTTGTGGCATCAGGGCCAGAGTGGGAGGGTGGGGCAGCTTTCTGCCAGACAAATGTGCTAGCAGAGGCCATTGATTATTTTCTGAGACAGCTCTCCCCCACACACAAATCCAGCAAATGGGTACCATATCTGAGTTTGCATCAACCTGGCTCATAGTGTTTGACATGCCCTGTGATTTCCTGAGACCTCACCTGATCCAACTTTTGGGCTTACCCAAGTTGTTTCCCATGCCTTCCCTATACAAATGACCTCTCTTCATATGTTGGAATTTCCTAAAATCTCTCAAACAAGCATCAGCTGGCCTCAGCATGCCCCATACCTCTTTCTAAGGATCCCCAGGCCTGGCACTAACTTCATCCAGCACTGGTTCACAGATTGGCCTCTCTTGGGCACCCCCAAGCCCAGAACAATGGAAGCCATCTTCAGATTGCTCTATAGCTTTTTCTGGGTGGCCCTAGGCAGGACACAGGCAATGGCTGACCTGCACCTCCTGGGAGGCTCCAGAGCCAGTGCACCTAGTAGACAGCTTCTGATACACTGGATTACAACTTGATCACCTCCACAAGTGACAAACTAAAGGGGAATATTTGGGAAGTACCAAAGCTCCACTGAAGAAGACCTGTTCTGTAGGGTCATCTCCTGCATAGCACCTAATCTGCTGGAGTTGTAGCTGATTCTCACAGCCAATTGTCCTGGGGGTCAATTCCTTCCTATATACTAACAACAAAAAATAAATCTCAGCTACTACTACAACAATAGGGTTACATAATACACTCATGGATGCACCTGGACTGCCCAGCCCAAGTGACTGGGAAGGCTGCACCACTGTGCCCTACAGTACACCTAGTACACGAGGCAACTCTACCAATTCTGGGAGATACAGAGAAACAGCTCTGCCTAATACAAAGAAACAATCATAAGGAAGTAACCAAAATGTGAAGAGAAAGAAATAGGTCCCAAATGAAATAACAGAGAAAATTTCAAAAAAAGAACTAAATGAAATGGAGACAAGTAAACTACCAGATACAGAGTTCAAGTAAATGGTTATAAAGATGCTCAAGGAACTTAGTGAGAACTTCAACAGCAGGAAAAAGGACATAGAAAAAAACAGTCAGATATGAAGGACACACTAGTGAAATAAAGAATAACTTACAGAGAATCCAGAGTAGAATAGATGAAGTAAAAATTCAAATCAGCAATTTATACTACTATATAAGGAAGCAAAAACCACGCAATTAGAACAGCAAAAATAAAAAAAAGAATAAAAATTTTTGAGGATAGTGTAAAGAGACAACTTCAAGCATAAAAACATTCACATCATGGGGTTGCCAGGAGAAAAGGGACAGTAAAAAATTGAAAAACTGTTTGGAAAAATAATGTCAGCCTTGGCCTATGTAGCTCAGTTTGTTGAGCTTCGGCCCATGCACTGAAGGGTCATCAGTTCAATTCCTGGACCAGGCACATGCCCAGGCATGGGCTCGATCCTTAGACAGGGTGCATGTGGGAGTCAGCTGATTAATGTTTCTCTCACATTGATGTTTTTCTCTCTCTCTTCCTTTCTCTCAAAAATCAATTTAAAAACATATTTAAAAATAGTAATAACAATAACAGAAAATTTCCCTAAACTGGTAAAGGAAATAGACATACAAGTCTAGGAAGCACAGAAGAACTCAAAGAGGCCCACACCAAGACACATCATAATTAAAATTTCAAAGGTTAAAGACAAAGAGAGAATCTTAAAAGCAGCAAGAGTAAAGCAGTTAGTTACCTACAAGGGAGTACCCATGTGACTGTCAGCTGATTTCTCAATAGAAACTGCAGGCCAGAAGGGAGTGGCAAGAAATATTCAAAGTGATCAAAAGCAAGGATCTACAACAAAAATTAATCTACCCAGCAAAGCTATAATTTAGAATCAAATGACAGATAAAGAGCTTACCAGACAAGAAAAAGCTAAAGGAGTTCATCATCACCAAACCAGTATTTCATGAAATGTTAAAGAATCTTGAGGAAGAAGAAGAAGAAGAAGAAGAAGAAGAAGAAGAAGAAGAAGAAGAAGAAGAAGAGGAGGAGGAGGAGGAGGAGGAGGAGGAGGAGGAGGAGGAGGAGGAGGAAGAAGAAGAGAAGGAGGAGGAGGAGGAGGAGGAGGAGGAGAAACAGGAGAAGAAACAGGATAAAAATATAAACAATAAAATGGCAATAAATACATATCCATCAATAATTGAATAAAAAAACAACAACAAACTAAACAAGCATAAAAGAAACAGACTCACAGATACAGATTGTTGCCAGATGGGATAGGGGTGGGAGGATGAATTGAAAAAGTGTAAAATTTAAGAAGTGAAAATTGGTTGTTACAGAATAGTCATGGTGATGTAAAGTACAGTATAGGGAATCTATCTAATAATAGAGGAATATGCAAATTGTCCGGGACACCATCACAGTAACAGTAATGACCGAATAGCAGGGTGGGGTGACAAGGTCAGTAGGAGGGTTAGTGAGGGATGACCAAAAGACTGAACAGCAGGCTGCGTGGGGTAACCAGGCCAGCAGGGTAGTTAGTGAGGGACGACCAAACTACTGCACAGCAGGCTGCATGGGGTGACCAGGCTGGCAGGGGTGACGGTGGAGGGCGACCAGGCTGGCAGGGGGCCAGGTGGGGGAGACCAGACTGGCAGGGGGGCAGTAAGGGGTTACCAGACCAGCGGGGGGGGGCAGTTGGGGGAGACCAGGCTGGCGGGGGGACAGTTAGGGGTGACCACGCCAGCAGAGGGGGACAGTTGAGGGTTACCAGGCCAGTGGGGGGGGGCAGTAAGGGGTGACCAGGCGAGTTGGGGGGGCAGTTAGGGGTGATCAGGCCAGCAGAGGGGGGCAGTTGAGGGTGACCAGGACACCAGTGGGGTGGCAGTAAGGGGTGACCAGGCCAGCAGGGGGGGCAGTTAAGGGTGACCATGCTGGTGGGGGGCAGTTGAGGGTGACCAGGCCAGCGGGAGGGAACAGTTAGGGGTGATCAAGCCAGCAGGCAGAGGCGGTTAGGGGTGATCAGTCTTGCAGGGGAGGCAGTTAAGGGCGATCAGGCAGGCAGGCAGGTGAGCGGATAGGAGCCAGCAGTCCCAGATTGTGTGAAGGATCCCAGATTGGAGAGGGTGCAGGCTGGGCTGAGGGGATCCCCCCCCCATGCACGAATTTCATGCACTGGGCCTCTACTATAATCAATAATATTCTAAAAACTGCCCTACCTGGTTTGGCTCTGTAGATAGAATGTCAGCCTGTGGACTGAAGGGTTCCAGGTTCAATCTGGTGAAGGGCAGGTGCCTGAGTTGCAGGATCTATCCCTAGTGGGGAGTGTGCAGGAGGCAACCACTCAATGATTCTCTCTCATTATTGATGTTTCTGTCACTCTCTCCCTCTCCCTTCCTCTCTAAAATCAATAAAAATAATTTTAAAAATATTCTAAAATCTATGCATGATGACAGATAGGTGCAAAATTTATTAGGATGATCACTTAGTAAGTTATATAATTTCTAATCATTGGTGTGTACCCTTGAAACTAATATTACATTATATGTCAACTTTAATTATAAAATTTAAAAATTATTTTAAAATAAAAGGAAAACAAAGCCACAATTCGATGTACAATAGCATCAAAAAGAATAAAATACCTAGGGGTGAATTTAATAAAGGAAGTACAAAATAATTATATAAATATAAATAACCCATGTATCTATTGTTAACTGATTTTCAACAAGAGTGTCAAGACCATTCAATAGGGAAAGAACAGTCTTTTCAACAAATGGTGGTGGGACAACTAGATAGGTACATGCAAAAGAATGAAGTTGGATCCTTAACTCATACCATATACACAAATTAACTCAAAATGGACCAAATAAAATTTATTAAATTATAAAACACTTAGAAAAAAATAGTCAAATCTTGATCTCAAATTTGATAACTGAATCATAGATGTGACACAAAAACAAGCAAAAAGGAAATGTAATAAGTTGTGCTTTATCAAAATTTAAAATGTTTTATCCTCAAATGATACTACCAACAAAGTGAAAAGATAATCCACAGAATGGGAGGAAATATTTGCAGGTTGTATTTGATAAGGGCTTTGTATGTACAATATATAAAGTACTCTATCAACTCAATAATAACAGACAGATTATCTAATTAAAATGAACAAAAGATCTAATGGAGCTTTTCTCAAAAAAAAAAAGATACATAAATGATCAATAAGCACATATAAAACTGTATGTCAGCTACTCTGTGCCTCTTTACTGGTGAATTTAGACAATTTACATTTAGGGTAATTATTGATGTATAAGGATTTCCTATAGCCATTATATCTTTTGTTTTCTGGTAACTGTGCTTCCATTGGTTCTTTGCCTTTATATTTTGTCTGCTGTTTTTGTTTGGTGGTATTCCATACATCTTTCCTCTTTCTTTTTCTAGTCCATCGCCTTAACCACTCAGCCATGACTACCTCTCTTCTTTCTTTTTTTAGACTATAGAGCATGTCCCATTTGGGGGATTTTTATGTGTGGTTGCCATTAGATTTATAAAAAGTGAAGTTGCATATATACCCTAGTTTTTTTTCCCCCTTTGAGTGAATTTAATCTTCATCTTCCTTTGCCACTTCATATCTTTCCCCCTTCCCATTGTATGTTTTTGTTGTCACAAATTATTCCTATTTATCCTGCAAGTTTTTTATTATCTTACTCAAAGTGTCGTGACCTTATGTTCTTTGTTTCAGATAGAATAACTCTATTAAGTAGTTCCTGCAATGAAGGTATTCTGGTGATAAAATCACTCAGCTTCTGTATGTCTGGGAATGTTCTTATTTCTCCTTCATATTTAAAGGATAATTTTGCTGGATATCTTATGTGTGACTGGTAATTTCTCTCTTTCATATGTTTGAATATTTGGTTCCACTCATTTCTGGATTGTAGAGTTTCTTCTGAGAAGTTGGATGAAATTCTGATGGGTTTTCCTTTATAGGTCATTTCCTTCTTTTCCCTGGGTGCTTTGAGGATTAATACAGGGCACATATGATAAACCCTCAGCTAATATCATTCTCAATGGTGAAAAATTGAAAGATTTTCCCCTAAGATCAGGAATAAGACAAAGATGTACATTCTCACCTCTCTTACTCAACATAATACGGTAAGTCTTAGCCAAAGCAATAAGGCAAGAGAAAGAAATAAAAGGCATCCAAATAGGGAAGGAATAAGTCAAACTGTCACTTTTTGTGCACGACATGATGCTGTACATAGAAATCCATAAAAATTCTACCAAAAAAAAAAAAACCTAAGAGAAACAATAAACAAATACAGTCAAGTTGCAGGATACAAAATCAATGTGAAAAAAATCCATTGCCTTCCTATATACCAACAACAAAGCTTCAGAAAAAGAAATGGAAAAAAGAATTCCTTTTGCAATAACAACCAAAAGAATAAAAGGCCTAGGAATAAACTTAACAAAGAATGTGAAAGACCTATATACTGAAAATTATAAAGCATTATTAAAAGATATTGAAAAACACACAACAAAATGGAAAAATATCCTGTGTTTATGGATTGGAAGAATCAACATAGTTAAAATGGCTATATTATCCAAAGCAATATACAGATAAAATGCAACCCTCATTGAAATCCCAATGATATTTTTTAAAGAAATAGAATGAGAAATAGTCAGATTTGTATGTAACTACAAAATCCCCAGAATAGCCAAAGCAATCATGAAAAAAAAAAGAACAAAGCTGGAGGTATCATGCTACCTGACTTCAAATTGTACTACAGAGCTACAATAACCAAAACAACATGGTATTGGCAGAGAAGCAGACACATAGATCAATGGAACAGAATAGTGAGCCCAGATATAAAACCACATGTATATAGACAGATAATATTTGACAAAGGAGCCAAAAATGCACATTGGAGTAAAGATAGTCTCTTCAATAAATGGTGCTGGGAAAACTGGAAAGCCACATGCAAACAAATGAAACTGGATTACAGTTTTTCCCCATGTACACAAATTAATTCAAAATGGATCAAAGACCTAAACATAAGACCTAACTATAAGTTACTTAGAAGAAAATATAGGTACCAAACTTATAGATCTGGGTCATAGAAAATATTTTATGGACTTGACCCCAAAGGCAAGGGAGGTAAAGGCAAAAATAAATGAATGGGACTATATCAAACTGAAGAGCTTCTGCACAGCAAGAAAAACTGACAACAAAACAAAGAGACAGCCAACCAGATGAGAGATAATACTTACAAACAGTGGTTCTGACAAAGGTTTAATTTCCAAAATATATATTAAAAAAACTCCTAAAACTCAACAACAAACAAACAAACAATCCAATCTAAAAGTGGGCAGAGGATCTAAAAATTCACCTCTCCCAAAAAGACATACAAACAGCCAAAAGATATACTAGTAAGCAAAGAGTTTAACCTCACTGGCAATTAGGGAAATGAAAATCAAAACTACAATGAGATACCACCTTACACATGTTAGAGTGGCCATTATCAACAAGACAAGCAATAACAAGTATTGGAGAGGTTGTGGAAAAAAGGGAACCCTCATTCACTGCTGGCAGGAATGTAGACTGGTACAACCACTATGGAAAGCAGTCTGGCGATTCCTCAAAAAATTAAGAATAGAGCTACCATGTGACCCAGAAACCCCACTCCTGAAAAACTCAAAGTAATTTATTTGCAACGATATATGCACCCCTATATTCATTGCAGAATTATTCACGGTGGCCAAGACATGGAAACAACCAAAGTGTTGCGATAGAGGACTGCATAAAGATGTGGTACATATACACAATGGAATACTACTCAGCCACAGAAAGGATGAAATAGTGCCATTTGCAACAACATGAATGAACCTGGAGAACATTATGCTAAGGTGAAATAAGTCAGTCAGAAAAGCTAAGAACCATATAATTTCACTCATATGTGAAATATAAAACTTAAACTTCCGAACACAAACATCAGTGTGGTGGTTGCCAGAAGGAAGGAAGGGGCTGAGGGAACAAGGGTATCCTAATATGAAGTGACAAGAGAAGATTTGACTTTGGGTGGTGGGCACATGATGCAATATACAGATTTTGTAACATAGAAATCTACACACGAAACCTATATGTTCATGTTGATCAATGTTACCCCAACCAATTTAATAAAGAATTTTTTAAAAAACCTGTATGTCATTAACAGTCATTAAGGAAATGCAAATCAAAATTACAATGTGATATTCAGACCACTAAGATGGCTATAATTAAAAAGTCAGATAATAACAAATTTTGGTGAGGATGTTAAGAAATCAGAACATTTATATACTGTTGGTTGGTGCAGTGACTTTGCAAAACAGATTGGCAGTTTTCCAAAGTGTTAGACATATAGTTTCCATTTCACTTGGCAGTTCCATTCCTGGAATTGAAAACAAGTGTTCAAACAAAAATTTGCTCACAAATATTAGTAGCATCACTATTTACAATAGCCAAAAGATATAAATAACCCAAATAGTCCATCAACAGATAAATAGATAAATAAAAGGTGGTATATGCATATAGTGGAATATAATTCAGCCATAAAAAAGAGTGTTGCATATTACAACATAGATGATCCTTGTAAACATTATGCTAAGTAAAAGATTCCAGACACAAAAGACGACATATTATATAATTCTGTTTGTTAAAATAACCAGAGTTGCCAGATCCTTAAAGACAGAAACCAGATTTGTGGTATCCCATGGCTAGGTGGAGGGAGAAATTAGAAGCAACTGTTTAATGGCAGGATTTCCTCTTGGAGTGATGAAAATGTTCAGGAACTAGATAGTGGTGATGGTTCCACAACATTGTGAATATACTAAATGACACTAATGGTAAGGTTTTTTTGTTTGTTTGTTTGTTGTATTTTACCACAATAATAATTTAAAAACAGGCATCTGCCATCCAGTTTAAGAGATAAAACTTTTCAAATATAAAAAAGACACACACAAACTGACATCAACAATTAAAAAAAAAATATGTGACTTAAATAAATAGGGACTTTTTTTACACCCCTACCCAAAATATGAAAATATACCACAAACAAGTGGGATAGTGGTTCTACAAAGTAATTAAGGATCAGATTTTTGTGCATTTTAGTTCAATCATCCTAAGCACATATCTTTCTTTCTTGTGCTCTCAAGTTGACCTCATATTCTGAGCATAAAAAGAAAGGCAAAAGGCAAAGGCTGTATGCCAATGAATTCTATCCATTTTCATTAAAAAAATCTTTCCTTGAATTTCCAACCAGGGAACTTTTGTTGCTTATACAGAGTTGGGCAAATGTAGGTTTATAGTTGTTTGTATGAAAAATAATAATATAATTAATAAATAATAATACAAAAATAAACTGTTTCATGTACTTACAACTGAAAACCTACTTTTCCCCCACCCTCTATTTCATAGGCCACACCTCACATTGGCTGCAGGGAGTCTTGGTAGGAAAGCATTTTTAATGGGTACATCGTGGATGCAAAATCATTATTCTGTAAGAAGGAGGGGGAGAATGTATAGAAGGATAGGCAATTTGCAGGTTGTATATGAATATTTTTTTATGCATAAGGATATTCTGGCACATATAAGGTGTTCAATAAATTTGAGTTATTGATCTCTAAATCTGAGAAAAGTTTTGGTGGTAGATGCCAAATGCATTGTGGCCCATTTTAAGGTATTCAGAGCCAGATTCCAAGGTTAGAGCTTTCCACCCAAGTATCTCCCTATATTTCATTTCTTAAGAAATTTGAAAGACACTGGAAAATCATTAAACAAAAACAAAAAAGTATAACAAAATCATACACAACAGCATCATGCTCACTGGCCTTATCCAGTTCCTAATGTTTTACTATACAGCTTACTGTTCTGAGCTAAAGCATTATCTCTAGGTTAAAATACCAACATGTTACTTTTGAGTGTATAATATGATGGTCTCTTAAGCCCTTTGCATATCAGCACTACTAAAAATGTGACTTCATGTGTGCCCTGAAATAATGGTGAGGTGAGCACTTATGGAATGATGGAGGTGGTTTTTAATAAAGTCCAAATCAGAGAGGATATCCAAGATAGCTCTGTGGAGACACAGTAAAAGTTAGACCTAGATGGTGGGCAAAAGTAACCCACAGGGAAGTCATAAATTCCCACCCAATTTACTATTTTTTTTTTGGAGATGGACTGCCAGAAGCCAATTCCAGCATGTCAGCAGGGCTGAATCATCTGGGAATGGCTAAAGGCATTTCCCCAAACCAGAAAAAGATACATAAAGTGATTGCTTGCTGCCAGAGAGCTGAGGGCATCTCAATCTACATGTTATTGCCTCCTGTTGGCCAAACATCTGAACAGCTGAAGGCAATTCCACAATCTGACAATGGATTCTGTACCTAACACTACCCTTTGATGTGTATATCTCCACCTTGCCTTAGGACAAATTGTGTTAATAAAAAGCAAGGGGTCCTGAGACAAGGAGAACTTGCTTTCTTTAGCCAAGCTCCTCTGGCCCCCAAATGCCTTCCAAAATTATGTTTCATCTCTGGACTCTTAATTAATTTACACACAGCGCCTTCTCCAGGTTCCTGAACCCTTCTAGATGCTGGATCTAGAACCCTAGCATTAATGGACCTGCTTTCTCCTCATGATGTTGTTTTTTAAAAATAGTTTTTTTTATTTTTTAATTACAGTTGACATATATTATATTAGCTTCAGTTGTGCAACCTAGTGATTAGACATTAGTATAACTTATAAAGTGATCATAGTAAATATAGTACACATCTAACACCACACATAGTTATTATAATATTCCCTATGCTCTACTTTACATCCCCATGACTATTTAATTACAAATTTGTTTTTCTTAATTTCTTCACCCATTTTTCCCATCCCCTTAACCCCCGTCCCACTTGGCAACCATCAAAATGTTTTCTTATTGATGTGTCTATTTCTAGTCTGCTTGTTCATTTCTTTTATTTTTTAGATTTCACATATAAGTGAAATCATATGGCATTTTTCTTTCTCTGAATGACTTATTTCATGCAACCAGATACTCTCTAGGCCCATCCATGTTGTTACAGATGGCAAAATTTCTTTTTTATGGCTGAGTCATATTCCATTGTATATACGCATTACAACTTTTTATGAATTCATTTATTGATGGACACTTAAGTTGCTTCTATATCTTGCCTATTGTAAATAATTCTTTAATGAAGCTATAGGTTTACATGTTGTTGTTTTTTTTTATTTAGTGTTGTGGGTTTCTTCAAATAAATACCCAGAAGTAGAAATTCTGGGTTATTGATTGTCTCTTATTATAGACTTTGTTTTAAACTCCTTTTTGTCTAAGTATTGCTACACCAGTTTTTTGTTGTTGTTCTTTCCATTTGCATGATATATCTGTTTGCATTACTTTACTTTCAGCTTGTGTGTCTCTTTTGATCTGAAATGAGCCTCTTGTGGAGAGCATATATAAGAGTCTTGTTTTGCTATCCATTCAGCCACCGTTTGTCTTTTTTTTTCTTTTTTTTTAAATTTCTTTATTGATTAAGGTATCACATATTTGTCCTCATCCCCCCATTCCCATCCCACACCCCTCCGCACACATGCCCCCACCCCCCTGTTGTCCTTAACCGCTGGTTAGGCTCATATGCTTGCACACAGTCCTTTGGTTGATCTCCCCCTTTACACCCACCCTTCCTTACCCTCCCCCTGAGGCCCGACAGTCTGATCCATGCCTCCTTGTTTCTGGGTCTGTTCTTGTTCATCAGTCTATGTTGTTCATTATTTACCCTAGATGAGTGAGATCATGTGCTATTAGAAATACACTTATAAGAACCGAAAATGAGACAAGCAATAATGGTTATGGTGACAGGCAAATGAATCAGTGTGTAGTGAGTTTCTTTCTGGGCCAACAGTTCTTTTGAGACCCAATTTCAATGTCCAACAATTCCTTATGTGTACATGTCAGCACTGACATTTCAGTTCTGGATGGTGGACAAATGGTGTTAATGCAGGTCCAACTCTGTCTGGTTTGGTCCTGGGCAATCTGCAGTGATGCACAGCTGCTAACTGCTAGTATGGGAAGGCCACATCAGCGTCTTCCATCTCTGGACTGCTTCTCTTCTGTCTTCATGGCTGGAGTATTCCTGCCGATTCCTCTCTGTTGCTGGAATCCACATGGTCTCGGAGTTGTTTTCTGAAAATATACAAACATTCTCGACCAAAATTTAATACAGGAATATTTTCTATAAATTTGACTGGGGATCCTTTTTCATTTTTTGCCCAAATGATTTTCCTCTGGCTTGTTTTGACACCTTGTGTGTTTTTCATGGGTGTAGTATTAATTTTCTAGATGTAATTTACTTACAGGTTATTTTTCCTTACATGATATTCTTCTACTATACCCTCCTTTTTTTATTTAAATGTTAGGAGGCTTTTGAAAATTTTATAATGTAGTCTTGATGGCTTTTACATTTTAATTTTTTGCTCTATAATATTACTGTTTTAGGTTCATTACATGGTGCACAATTTTATCATGAGATGAAGTACCAATAACAATTTTAGTTAACACTTTAGGAACACCTTTTTGTCCAGAACAATTAATTTTTCTAGAATATTCGCTTGTTTCAACTAGCCAATTTAAATTTGCCTGAAAACTTGACTACTATTTTACTGTCAAATTTGTTACTCTAACAACAATCTTATTTTACCCTGTAAATATTAGTTGAAGGAATTATTTGCCTTCTTGAGTAGGTCCTGAGCATTCCTGGTGGTAGGCTGGATTTAGATATTGTAAACCCACTTCCCCATACCATGGGTATAAGACAACTCAAACAATTCTTGTTGTAGTAAGCTGTTGTCGGCCAAGTCTCTGTCGGTCACCTGGGTCCTGATCTGAGCTGGGCATGGGAAGTACGAAGCAGCCATGGGGGCAGGAGACCTCCCTCAGAAGGGGCTAGGTTTCAGGCCCCTGCAATGTTGGGGGGGGTGAGGGTCTGTGCCCCACCTCTGTTGATCCCCAAATTCTCTCCTGATGGCCCCTCTGCGACTATGCCTGTCTTAGGTTGTTCCTTCCTTGAGGAATCTTACCCGTCTCTGGCTAACCAGCCATCCTCCGGGGCCAAGCAGGGTGACGTGAGGTTCAGTTTTGTCTCCTTGGTAGCCTATGCCCCCGTGGCCTCCATGCCCAGCACTTGCCTTGGGATCCCCTCGCCTGCTGGCGGGGCCCCAGCACTGATCACATATCTTGTGGAACCCGGGTTTCTTCTCCAGGGAGGGCTCAGTTCGCCCCACTGGGTGAGAGACAGATCCATGGCACCAGTCATCATGAGACTTCAACCTCGACATGAACAGAGAGCTCATGCAGCAGCTGTGAGCAATTGAATTGTGAGAAGAGGGTCTCTCTTGGCCTAAAGGGTAAGAGGGACCAATATAGAATGCTCAGGTGCCTTCCCAGGAGGCCCTCTACACAATGAAAAGGATTAAATCCTTACATGTCCTTTTTAACTTGCTGCCAGACATTCATAGAATTAGTAAGTTTGCTTGGGATAATTGTATATTATGCTGTTGTAATTCTAAAGTATCCAGAGATGTGTTAAGTTGGTCTGCAAGCACCAAACAGATGTGTGTGTTTTTTATCCTCAAGGGTGCAAGGAACTATTATAAGTACTGAGGGTGATCCAAATCTGGGAAAAATTTTAATGACAATGTAGAATAATATCATGTAAGGATACTCTTTGTTCTAGTCCATGGCAATTCCCTTTCAAACTGGCTGTTCATTTCTTTTTATATAGACAAGGTCTTAGTTACATTTTCTGCACCTCTACTGGGGGCAAGTAGTGATAGTAGTGACACCCTTTCTTTGGTGTCCACACAAGCCAGAAACCTCTCTTTAATTGTACACACAAAGGGGCATTATTTTGATTTTGTGTCATACAAAAGGGAAGCTGGGTGGAGACCCCTGTGTATTTATACTTTCTTGCCTCACCCATGGGCCTCCTGGATGACCAAGGTGTTTGGTATTATTGGTAACTACATTAGTCAGGGGATCAGCCCCCGTAAAGGGTCTTACCCATGAAGGGTCAGTAGCATAAGACCAAAATACTTACCCTCTTGTCCCAGGTAAAATTACTGTACATCTGATGATTGCTAGCGTGGCCAGAAAGGCGTTCTCAGGCATTCTTGGGTTTCTGGTTACCTCACAATTTCTTCCCTGAGGTTTGACGTTCTGATTGATGTTTCTCTGTTTCTGGATCTATTTTTTCCCCCATCAGTTTATGTTGTTCATTATATTCCACAAATGAGTGAGATCATGTGATGTTTATCTTTCTCTGCCTGGCTTATTTCACTAAGCATAATGTTCTCCATCTCCATCCATATTGTTGCAAATGGTAAGAACTCCTTCTTTTTTACCGCAGCGTAGTATTCCATTGTGTAGATGTACCACAGTTTTTTAATCCACTCATCTGCTGATGGGCACTTAGGCTGTTTCCAAATCTTAGCTATGGTAAATTGTGCTGCTATGAACATACAGGTGCATATATCCTTTCTGATTGATGTTTCCAATTTCTTGGGATATATTCCTAGAAGTGGGATCACTGGGTCAAATGGGAGTTCTATTTTTAGTTTTTTAAGGAAACTCCATACTGTTCTCCACAGTGGCTGCACCAGTCTGCATTCCCACCAGCAGTGCACGAGGCTTCCTTTTTCTCCACATCCTCGCCAGCACTTGTCATTTGTTGACTTGTTGATAATGGCCATTCTGACAGATGTGAGTTGGTACCGCATTGTTGTTTTGATTTGCATCTCTCTAATAATTAGTGATTTAGAGCAGGTTTTCATATGTCTCTTGGCCTTCTGTCTTCTTTCGAAAAGTGTCTATTTAGATCAGTTGCCCATTTTTTGATTGGGTTGTTTATCTTCTTTTTGTTAAGCTGCATGAGTTCCCTGTAAATGTTGGAGATTAAACCTTTATCATTGACATCATTGGCAAATATGTTCTCCCATGAACTGGGCTTTCTTGTTGTTTTATTGATAGTTTTCATTGCTGTGCAAAAGCTTTTTATTTTGATGTAGTCCCACTTGTTTATTTTCTCTTTAGCTTCCATTGCCCTAGGAGCAGTATCAGCAAAGAAGTTCTTTTGGCATATGTCAGAGATTTTTCTGCCTGTAGATTCCTCTAGTATTTTTATGGTTTCCTGTCTTATGTTTAAGTCCTTGATCCATTTTGAGTTTATTTTTGTGTATGGTGTAAGTTGGTGGTCTAGTTTCATTTTTTTGCATGTATCTGTCCAATTTTCCCAACACCATTTGTTGAAGAGACTGTCTTGACTCCATTATATGTTCATGCCTCCTTTATCAAATATTAATTGAGCATCGTAATTTGGATCAATTTCTGGGTTCTCTATTCTATTCCATTCATCTATATGTCTGTTCTTGTGCCAATACCAGGCAGTTTTGAGAACAGTGGCTTTGTAATATAGCTTGAAATCTGGTATTGAGATCCCTCCTACTTTGTTCTTCTTACTCAGGATGGCTGTAGCTATTCAGGGTCTTTTTTTATTCCAGATGAATGTTTGGAAAGTTCGTACTAGGTCTGTGAAGTATGCCATTGGTATTTTAATAGGAAGTGCATTGAAATTATAGATTGCTTTAGGTAGTATGGACATTTTGATGATGTTGATTCTACAAATCCATGAACATGGTATGTTCTTCCATCTGTTTATGTCTTCCTCTATGGCTTTTTTCAGTGTTGTCAGTGTTGTATAGTTTTCCACGTATAGGTCTTTTACCTCCTTAAAGTTTATTCCTAGGTATCTTAATTTTTTTGGCATGATGGTAAATGGGATTGCTTTTTTAGTCTCTCTTTCTAAAAGTTCATTATTGGTGTATAGAAATGCCATAGATTTCTTAGCATTTATTTTGTACCCTGCTACTCTGCCAAATTCATTTATTAAGTCTAAAAATTTTTTGATGGAGTCTTTAGGGTTTTCTATGTACAGTATCATGTCATCTGCAAATAAGGAGAGTTTTACTTCTTCTTTTCCAATTTGGATGCCTTTTATTTCTTCGTCTTGTCTGATTGCAATGGCTACTATTTCCAACACTATGTTGAACAGGAGTGGTGAGAGTGGGCATCTCTGTCTTGTTCCTGTTCTTAGGGGAAATGGTTTTAGTTTTTGTCCATTGAGTATGATGTTGGCTGTGGGTTTGTCATATATGGCTTTTATTATGTTGAGGTATGATCCTTCTATTCCGAGTTTGCTGAGAGTTTTTATCAAGAAAGGGTGTTGGATTTTGTCAAATGATTTTTCTGCATCAATTGATATGACTATATGGTTTTTATCTCTCAATTTGTTTATGTGATGTATCACGTTTATTGATTTGCAAATATTGTACCATCCTTACATCCCAGGGATAAATCCTACTTCGTCGTGGTGTATGATCTTTCTGATGTACTGCTGGATTCGATTTGCTAGAATTTTGTTGAGGATTTTGGCATCTATCTTTATGAGGGATATTGGCCTGTAATTCTTCTTCATTGTGTTATCTTTATCTGGTTTTGGTATTAGGGTGATGCTGGCTTCATAGAAGGAGCTTGGAAATGTTCCTTCTTCTTGAATTTTCTGGCAATAGTCTGAGGAGGATAGGTTTTAGCTCTTCCTTGAATGTTTTGTAAAACTCCCATGTGAAGCCATCTGGCCCTGGGCTTTTGTTTGCTGGAAGCTTTTTGATGACTGCTTCAATTTCTTCCACAGTTATCAGCCGATTGAGATTTTTAGTCTCTTCCTGAGTAAGTTTTGGAAGATTGTGTTTTTCTAGGAATGTGTCCATTTCCTGCAGGTTGTCTAGTTTGTTGGAATAGAGTTGTTCATAACATTTTTTGACAATCTTTTGTATTTCTGTGGGGTCTGTTGTTATTTCACCTCTTTCTTTCTTTTTTTTTTTTTTTAAATTTCTTTATTGATTAAGGTGTCACATATTTGTCCTCATCCCCCCATTCCCATCCCACACCCCTCCCCTTGGATGCCCCAACCCTCTGTTGAACTTAAGCATTGGTTAGGCTCATATGCATGCACACAAGACCTTTGGTTGATCTCTCCCCCCCCCACCCTCCCCCATCCTCCCTCTGAGGCCCGATAGTCCGATCGATGCCTCCTTGTTTCTGGTTCTGTTCTTGTTCATCAGTCTATGTTGTTCATCATTTCCCCTAGATGAGCAAAATCATGTGTCACTATAGATATACTTATAAGAATTGAATGTGCGACGACCAATAATAGTTATGCTGACAGGCAAATGAATCAGTCTGTAGTGAGTTTCTTTCTGGACCAACAGTTCTTTTGAGACCCAATATCAATGTCCACCGGTTCCCTATGAGTACATGTCGGCACTGACCCCTCAGCTCTGGATGGTGGACAAATGGTGGTAATGCAGGTCCGACTCCCTCTGGTTTGGTCTCGGCTGGACCCAGGGGCACTGCTTCACCCGGACCAGGGGCCCACGGCCTCGCCCGGACCCGGGGCCAGGCTCACCCGGATCCAGGGGCCCGCGGCCTCGCCCGGACCCGGGGCCCAGGGCTCACCCGGCTCCAGGGGCCCGCGGCCTCGCCCCGACCCGGGGCCCAGGGCTCACCCGGCTTCAGGGGCCCGCGGCCTCGCCCCGACCCCGGGCCCAGGGCTCACCCGGCTCCAGGGGCCCGCGGCCTCGCCCGGACCCGGGGCCCAGGGCTCACCCGGCTCCCGGGGCCCGCGGCCTCGCCCCGACCCGGGGCCCAGGGCTCACCCGGCTCCCGGGGCCCGCGGCCTCGCCCGGACCCGGGGCCCAGGGCTCACCCGGCTCCCGGGGCCCGCGGCCTCGCCCGGACCCGGGGCCCAGGGCTCACCCGGCTCCCGGGGCCCGCGGCCTCGCCCGGACCCGGGGCCCAGGGCTCACCCGGCTCCCGGGGCCCGCGGCCTCGCCCGGACCCGGGGCCCAGGGCTCACCCCGCTCCAGGGGCCCGCGGCCTCGCCCGGACCCGGGGCCCAGGGCTCACCCGGCTTCAGGGGCCCGCGGCCTCGCCCAGACCCAGGATTCAGCCTCACCCGGACCCAGGGGCGCACGGCCTCGCCCGGACCCAGGATTCAGCTTCACCCGGACCCAGGGGCGCATGGCCTCGCCCGGACCCAGGGGCACGTGGCCTCACCCGGACCCGGGGCCCAGCCTCACCCTGACCCAGTTCCCAGCCTCACCCATACCCAGGGGCACGCGGCTTCACCCGGATCCGGGACCCAGCGGGGTTTTGTCTTCTTGATCCCAATTCCTGTTGGTCAATTCCCTCTCAGCAATTCCTTCGGCCATTTTCTCAGAGTTCCAGGGCAGCCACCGCAGAACTCGTTGGGCGGCGGGCTCGGCGAAGCTCCGGTGTGCCCGGTGCGCGGCGGCGGGCTGGTCCCTGGTGGCTGCGTCGGCCCTTGGGTCTGCAGCGGTGGCCGGTCGCCGAGCGTGCGCACCTGGCCACTTCCGGGGTGTTGAGATTCTTGAAGGACTCGGAGGTCCGCAAGCGCGTAGTCTCCCGCCCCATGTCTCCCAGGGGCTCGTCTGTCCGTGCTCGGCAGCGAGTGACGCCTTCCCCTCAGCCGGAGACCGCTGGGGGAACTGCACCGAGCACGTTCCAGGCCGCCATTGTGTCGCCTGAGCCGTAGTTTTTAAAGTGTGGTCTTTGGGTCACCGGCATCAGCTTCATCCCGCGTACCCCTCTCTTTTATTCTAGTTGTATAGCATCCGCTCAGTTAGCCCTCCGGTGGTTCTGGATGGTGTCTGCTCTGCTCTCCCGTTGTAGTCTCAAAACCGTTGTGGTAGGCAGCAATCAGGCTTCTGCCCTATGCCTCCATCTTGGTCCTTGTTTGTATAGTTAAGTCTTGATTGTTGTTGGTGTCACTGGGAGGAATTGTCCTCCAGGCCTATTGGCCGTGCGGACCCTCTGTGTCTATAAAGGAAGAGTTGCTGTGCGGAAGACACGCCTATGTGCCGGGTCTTGGTGCAGCAAGGCTTCGGCGCTCACTGCGTCTGCCTCTTGAATGTGTCCCTTATGGGAGTGGTCGAAGTCTGGTGTCATCTCACACCGACCACTAGATGCCCTCATTTCTGGGTCTCCAATGTAGTGTAGGTCAGCTACTGCCTGTGGCCCCTCAGCAGGAATTACAGCATCCCTTATATTCGTGACCTGTTTCGGTGCCTTCCCCTTTTGGCTGCCTCCCTATCGCTCAGCTTCCCCAATCTCCCTAGGTGGTCGCTCTTGATATCCCCCTTTGTGGGCTGAGTGGAAAGTCTTGGTGTTGTTAAGCCTTGATTGCTGTTGGTACACTGGGAGGATGTGACCTCCGGCCCAATTGGCTGTGAGGATCAGCTGTGTCTATGCCAGGAGACAGCCCCATTCAACTAGACTTGCAAAATTGTAAAAGCCTCTGTGTTCAGCTTGGATGGGGCGGAGTTATAGGGCGGAGCCTACCGCCTTGGCTTCCTGTCAGCCCCGCCCTATGAGGTTCCTGTGTCCCTCCGTACTCCCAGCAAACACCTCTGAGAGAAAAGTGCCCTGGAGTTTCGCGCGCTGCCAAACAGTCTAGTCTCTCCCCCAATGAATCTGGATTCCCAGATTCTCTCCCGGAACTGGGTTTCCGTGTAGTCAGAATTGGGGCTCACCTCAGTCTGGCGCTTTTGTCTCCTTCCCTCCAGGGCGACTCAGCGGCACAGTCAGCAGCCCATCCTCCGCGCACAATCCCCTGCGCGCCTCCGGTGCTCTGCTCTTCGCCGCCTCTCTGCACCTCTGTCCCACAGCTCAGCTTTCCCCAGTATGAGCCTGGCATCCCCGGGACTTTCCCGGAACTGGGGTTCAGTGCAGTTGGAACTGGGGGTTCAGCACAGTCCGGAGCTTTTGTCTCCTTCCCGCTAGGGCAATCCAGCGGCACAGA
Organism: Cnephaeus nilssonii; assembly: GCF_951640355.1. Classification (NCBI taxonomy): domain Eukaryota; kingdom Metazoa; phylum Chordata; class Mammalia; order Chiroptera; family Vespertilionidae; genus Cnephaeus; species Cnephaeus nilssonii. Next base: position 44,512,308 of record NC_137071.1, read on the forward strand.
CAACAGACCCTCCTCTGCGCGCATTCCCGTGCGCGGCTCTGGCGCAGCTCCTCTGTGTCTCAGTCCCACAGCTCAGACTCCCCCAGCATGAGCCCGGCTTCCCAGGGTTTCGCCGGGAAATGGGGTTCAGTGCAGTCGGAGCTGGGGTTCAGCACAATCTGGCGCTTTTATCTCCTTCCCGCCAGAGAACGCCAGCCAGGCCGTCAGCCGCCCCTTCCTCTCCGGCTCCGTCTTCCCCGCACGCTCGCGGGCTCGTGTCTCCGCCTGTGTCTCCATACCTCAAGCTTTTTATTATTTCACCTCTTTCATTTCTGATTTTGTTTATTTGGGTCCTCTCTCTTTGCTTCTTGGTGAGCCTGGCTAGAGGTTATCAATCTTGTTTATCCTTTCAAAGAACCAGCTCTTGGTTTTGTTGATCTTGTGTAGTGTTTTTTTGTTTGTTTGTTTCTATGTCATTCATTTCTGCTCTGATCTTTATTATTTCCTTTTTTCTGCTCACTGTGGGCTTTTCTTGTTGATCCCTTTCTAATTCTTTGAGTTGTTGAGATAGATCATCTATTAACATTTTTTCTTGTTTTTTGAGATAGACCTGTAGAGCTATACATTTCCCTCTCAGGACTGCTTTCATGGTGTCCCATAAGATTTGCAATGTTGTGTTTTTATTGTCATTAGTCTCCAGGATGTTTTTAATTTCTTCTTTGATCTCATTGATAACCCTATCCTTGTTTAGTAGCATGCTATTCAGTTTCCAAGTGTTTGAATTTTTTGGAATGTTTTTATTGTAGTTTATTTCTAATATTATGCCATTGTGGTCTGAGAAAATGTTTGATATGATTTCAATCTTTTTGAATTTGGGGAGACTTTACTTGTTACCCAAAATGTGGTCTATTTTTGAGAATGTCCCATGTGCACTTGAGAAGAGTGTATATTCCCTGGCTTTGGGGTGAAATACTCTGAAGATGTCAATTAGGTCCATCTGATCTAGTGTGTCATTTAGAATTGCTGTTTCTTTGCTGATTTTTTGTCCAGAGGATTTATCCATTGATGTCAGTGGTGTATTAAAGTCCCCTACTATTATTGTATTGATGTCTATCTCTCCCTTGATATCTTCCAGGAGATTTTTTATGTATTTGGGCACTCCTGCATTGGGTGCATAAACGTTTACCAGAGTTATATCTTCTTGTTGAATTGCTCCCTTTAGTATTATGTAGTGGCCTTCCTTGTCTCTTATTAAAGCCTTTACTTTGAGGTCTATTTTATCTAAGTATCACAACCCCAGCTTTTTTTCTCATTTCCATTTGCCTGAAAAATGATTTCCATCCCTTCACTCTCAGTCTGTGTGAATCCTTTGCTCTAAGGTGGGTCTCTTGTAGACAGCAAATATATGGGTCATGTTTTCTTATCCATTCAGCTACCCTATGTCTTTTGATTGGTGCATTTAATCCATTTACGTTTACGGTTATTATTGATAAGTACCTGTTTGTTGACATATTTTTCCTTAGTGTTTGTGTTTCTTCTTGCCTTTCTCTTTCTTCTTTTTTACAGCAGTCCCTTTAGCATTTCTTGCATTGCTGGCTTGGTAGTGATGAACTCTCTTAGCCCTTTTTTGTCTGTGAAGCTTCTGATTCCACCTTCAATTTTGAATGATAGCCTTGCTGGGTATAGTATTCTTGGATTCAGTCCCTTGTTTTGCATCACTTTGTATATTTCATTCCATTCCCTTCTGGCCTGGTGTGTTTCTGTTGAGAAATCAGTTGATATTCTAATAGGAGATCCCTTGTAGGTAACTTTCTGTTTCTCTCTGGCAGCCTTTAAGATTCTCGCTTTGTCGTTGGTGTTCGTCAATTTAATTATGATGTGTCTTGGTGTCGGTCTTTTAGGGTTCAACTTCTTTGGGACTCTGTGTACTTCTTGGACTTGGATAGTTTTTTTCTTGCCAATATCAGGGAAGTTTTCTGTCATTATTTCTTCTAACAGGTTTTCTATTCCTTGCTTCTCTTCCTCTCCTTCTTTTATCCCTATTATTCGAAGGTTTTTTCCTTTTGTATTGTCCCGAAGCTCCCTTAGGCTCTCCTCTTGCTTTTTAAGTCTTCTTTCCAATTGCTGCTGTGTTTGTGTGTTTTTTTCTACCTTGTCTTCTAATTCGCTGATGCGGTCCTCAGCCTCTTCTACTCTACTCTTTAAGCCTTCCATTGTGTTTTTTATTGCAGCTATGTCGTTCTTCATCTCTTCTTGGTTTCTTTTTATGTTGGTGACATTTTCATTCAGCTCCTTATAGTTCTCATTGCGTTGTGTGTATTTGTCATCCATCCGTTTAAACATCCTTATAATGAATACTCTGAATTCTTTCTCTGTTAGGCTGCTAGCCTCAAGTTCATTTAACTCCCATTCTGGTTATTCCTCTTTTTCCTCCCTTTGGGAATTTCCTTTTTTTCTCCCCATGTTTTTCTGTAATGTTTTAATTGTAGATCCGCTTGCTTTGCTACCCAGGTTCTTTCGGGGATGGTGCTACTGGTGTAATCTCTCAGTTCTCCTGGGCTTGGTAATCTAGTGTAGCTCCCTACTTGAGCTACTTGGGTTCTCTTGATGTAGGCCTGGAAGCTTGAGAGGCACAACTGTGGTGTCTAAAAGTCAGCAGCTATGGAGTGAAGTGTCCCAGTTTTTGCTGTCTTGCACCCTTAGTTGAAATCGCGCGTGTCCAGTGGTAACTCACAGTGACACCCAGAAACTGTCTGTTGGGAGAGCTCCCAGTGGCTCCCACTAGCGGCCTGTGTGTAGATGGGCTCAGGGTGCCTGCCTGTTGTAAATTCCCTTCTGTGGAGGTGTGTTTGCAGGCACACAGCTCTGATGCACTTTGAGGGACTCTGGCACTGAAGTTAAATAGCTAGGGTATATGTGGGAAGTTATTCAGGAGAAAGGAGTTCAGAGTTTCTGCTGTGGGGAAGTGCATCCTTGGCTGTACAGAATCACATCCAGCAGGGGCTCAAGCAGCTCCCCAGAGGACCCTGTGGATATATGGGCTCAGGGCGCCTTCCCTTCCTGTGGCCCTGAGTTTGCCATCCCTTGAGTGTGCGTGAACTGGTGGCGCGCCCGCCAGCGCAAAGCTTGGAAGCACCCTGGCACTGAAGTTGTACTGCAGGGGTGTCCCTGGGAAGTTATTTAGGAAGAAGCAGTTCAGAGATTCTACTGTAGGGCCGTGCAGAATCACCCCCTCAGGGGATCTCAGTGGTTCCCAAGCACTGCCTGGGTAGTGTAGTGCCCGGGTGCCTATGGGCTGGGGATGCAGCGAGTCCTGAGTTCCGGTGCTGGGGAGGGGGAGGTTGTACTTACTGCTTTCAGTGGGGCACTTTTGGAAATGGAGGTCTCAGGGTTCGTGCATCTGAAGTTGGGGTGGCAGGTCTTCTACCAGAGTGGCTGTAGTGACCAGGTTTGCTTCAGAGACCAGACTAGGTGGTGGTAAGGTTAGGATTCTAGTCTCTAGCAGTTCCGTTCTTAAAGATGGTGGGGTCTCTGTGCCACTGGTGTCCTCCCTGGAGTGTTTGCAGCGGCCGCGGGGTTTTGCCAACCAAGACTGCCTGATTGGATTCCCCCTGAAAGAACTGCAGGGTCTAACTGTCCCTATTTCACTCACACTCACACCCACACAGGTCCACACACACCTCTGTCACTCCTTCACTCGATCACACACTCACCCTCCCTACCTACCTGCCAGTTGCCATCTTCCACTCCCCTGTCTTTTTCATATAAAGTCAAAGTCTTCATTTATTCTTTCCCTGGAGGAGGTGTGTGTGTGTGTGTGTGTGTGTGTGTGTTTAATCTTTTTTGTTGAGATTATTACAGATGTCCCTCTTTTTCCACCCATAGCTACTCTCCACCCAGTTCCGACCCCACCCCAGGCCCTTGTCACCCTACTGTCTGTGTACATAGGTACTGCATACATGCATATAAGATCTTTGTCTAATCTCTTCCCACACCCTCCATACCCTCTTCCCTCTGAGAATCATCAGTCTGTGTCATTTCCATGCCCCTGATTCTATTCCATTCACAAGTTTATTCTGTTCATTAGATTTTTTTATTCATTTGATTTTTAAATTCACATGTTGATAGATATGTATTTCTTGTCACTTTGTTGTTCATAATTTTTTTTATCTTTTTCTTCTTCTTTTTCTTCTTCTTCTTCTTCTTCTTCTTCTTCTTCTTCTTCTTCTTCTTCTTCTTCTTCTTCTTCTTAAAGAATACCCTTCAGCATTTCATATAATACTGGTTTGGTGGTGATGAACTCCTTTAGCTTTTTCTTGCTGTGGAGCTCTTTACCTGACCTTCTATTCTAAATGTTAGTTTTGCTGGGTAGAGTATTCTTGGTTGTAGGTTCTTGCTATTCATCACTTTGAATATTTCTTGTCACTCCCGTCTGGCCTGCATAGTTTCTGTTGAGAAATCAGCTGACAGTCGTATGGGTACTCCCTTGTAGATAACTAACTGTTTTTCTCTTGCTGCTTTTAAGATTCTCTCTTTGTCTTTTGCCCCTGGCATCTTAATTATGATGTGTCTTGGTGTGGTCCTCTTTGGGTTCCTCTTATTTGGGGTTCTCTGTGCTTCCTAGACTTGCAAGTCTATTTCTTTAGCAGGTATGGGAAGTTTTCTGTCATTATTTTTCAAATAGGTTTTCAATATCTTGCTCTCTCTCTCTTCTTCTGTCATCCACATAATTCGAATGTTGATACACTTGAAGTTGTCCCACCGGCTCCTTACACTATCTTCATATTTTTGGATTCTTTTTCTTTTTGCTCTTCTGGTTGGGTGTTTTTTGCTTCCTCATATTTCAAATCATTGACTTGATTCTTGGGATCCTCTAGTCTACTGTTGAATTCCTGTATATTATTCTTTATTTCAGTCACTATATGTTTAATTTCTGACTGGTCCTTTTTCTTTTTTTTTTCTTTTTCTTTTTTGGCATTCTCACTAAGACCCTTGAAGGTCTCACTAAGTTCCTTGAAGATTTCTGGAAGATTATTGAGTAACCTTATAACTGGTTTTGAAATCTATATCCAGTAGTTTGCTTTCTTCCATTTCTTTAATTTGTGACATATTTCTTTGTTTCTGCATTTTGGTTCCTTGCCTGCGTTTGTTTCTATGTATTGGGTAGCTGCTAAGTCTCCTTGAGTTGATAGAGTGACCTTGTGTAGTAGATGTCCTATAGTGCCCAGTGGTTCAGCCTCCCCAGTCACCTGAGGTGGACACTCTTGATGCACCCCTTTATGGGCTGTGTGTACAGTCTTGTTGTAGTTGAGCCTTGATTGCTGTTGGTATCACTGGGAGGAATTGATCTACAGGCCAATTGGCTGTGGGGACCAGCTGTGACTACAGTGGGAGAGCTACTGTGCAGGGGATACCCTTATGGGGCAGGACTTGCTTCAGTGGGGCTTTGGAGCTCACTGAGTCTCGCCCTTGAGTGTGTCACTTATGGATGTGAAGAGTTGTACTCTGTTATGGTCTCACACTGACCACTGGGCACACTGGCTCTTGGATCTCCAAGGATGTGCAAAGTCAGCCACTGCTTGGGGCCTCCCATCAGGAGCTACAGAGAGATCTGAAGATTCTCCACTTTGTATCGGGTTTGGAATTGCCCAGACAAGGCTCAGCTGTGAAGCAAGGCAGGCTGGTGCTGGAGTTGGCCTTGGGCCTTTTATTGATATCTTTGGGGATCCCTGACCCAACTGCAGCTTGTTTGACAGGTTTTAAGCTGAGAAAGAAAGACAGGACATTCATATGCAAAAGCCACTGCACACAGCTTGGGTGGGGTTGTAAATTGGGTGTGGCAGGGTATAAGGGAATCTCCAGGGTAGAGCAAACAGAAATGGCTGCCCGTCAGCCCTGCACCAGGGAGGTCCCAGCATGGGAACAATGACTGCTGTGAGCACCTCTGTCTGGAAGAAGGCCTCCCCCATGTTCCTACCCTGATGCAATACAGTCCAGTTTCTCCCCGTATGTGTCTGGATCCCCCAGAGCCTCGCCCAGCACGAGCTCAGAGCAAGCGGGAGCTTGTTTGCAGTGCCAGCCTTTTAAGAGGAGCAGCTGGGTCTCCAACAGCTTGTGTGTCGCTCAGCCCCAACCCGCACTTTGTTTTTACAATCTGTAGTTCTTACAGCCAGACTTCTTTCCCCAACTCTGGAACCCTGAGCTAGGGGGCTGGTGTGGGGCTGGGACCCCTTGCTCCTCTGGGAAGCCTCCACAGAGGCAATCTCTCTCCTGATTTAAAAAAAAAAAGCAGCACCCCTGGGTGCCGGACCAGCCTGTTCCACACCTCTGCACCTCCTATCAGTCTCAATGCTCTTTCTTCTGTACCTCTCTAGTTGTAGTACTTCCACTCAGCCAGCTTTCCCATGGTTATGGATGATAGATGTTCTGTATTTTAGTTGTAATTTTGATGTGGTTGTGGGAGGCAGATAGTAGAGGCATTTACTTATGCTGCCATCTTGGTTCCTCATCGTACCATGTCTTTTGATTGGATCATTTAATCCATTTTCACTGAAAATAATTATATATTATTTATACTTTTTAAAATTTCCTGCTTAAAGAAAACCCTATAACATTTCTTCATTTCTTGTAATACTAGACTGGTGGTTATGAACTTCTTTAGCTTTTTCTTGTCTTGGGAACTCTTTATCTGTCCTTTGATTCTAAATGATAGCTTTGCTAGGTAGAGTAATATTGATTGTAGGTCCTTGATTTTCATCACTGAATATTTTGTGTGAATCCCTTGTGGCCTGCAAAGTTTCTGTGGGGAAATAAGCTGATAATCTTATAGGAGTTCCCTTGTAAGTAACTAACTGCTTTCCTTTTACTGCTTTTATGCTAACAATAAAATTTCAAGAGAAAAAAAGTCATTTTTCAATTGCAACAAAAAGAATTTAAAAAAAGAAATAAGTTTAGCAAAGAATGGGAAGGGCATATGTATACTGAAAACTATGAAGCATTATTTAAAGAGATGGAAAAAGATACAATGAAAATATATTCTATGTTCAAAGATTAGAGGAATCAACATAGTGAAAAGGTCCATATTACCCAAAGTAATATACATATTTACTGCAAACCCAAAAAAGTCCCAATGTAATAATTTAAACAAATGAAACAAAAATTACTAGATTTATATGGGACCACAAAAGACCCTGAATAGCCAAAGCACTCCTGAGAAAAAACGAACAAATCCAGAGGTATCAAACCACCTGACTGTGAGCATGGATAATAAAAACAACAAAAAGAACACATAGACCAATATAACATAATTGAGAACCCAGAAATAAACCCACATGTCTATGGGTGTTGGGGCTGACCAGCAGACTCCAAAGTCTTAAGTTACCAAAGACTTTGGAAAACTATGTGTAGGCATATATAATTACCACTGAAAAAGCATTATCATATACCCTTCATTTTAGTTATATTTATTTTGCCTTAACAACTTTGAGATTTTAAAGCCAATTATTATTACCCAATGTATTTTCTTGGTAAATTTTGTAACAGGGATAACTCACTGGCTTTCCATGGTTTTAATGTTAAAGTACTATTTTTTTATATATTTTATTGATTTCAGAGAGGAAGAGAGAGAGAGAGAGAGAGAGAGAGAGAGAGAGAGAGAGAGAGAGAGAGAGAAACATAAATGATGAGAGAGAACCATTGATCAGCTGCCTCTTGCACATCCCACGCTGGGGATAAAGCACACAACCCAGGCATGCACCCCAACCAAGAATCAAACTGTGACTTCCTGGTCCATAGGTAGATGCCCACCCACTGAGCTATGCCAGTCAGGTGTAAGTATTATTATTTATTTTTTAATATATATTTTTATTGATTTCAGAGAGGAAGGGAGAGGGAAAGAAAGATAGAAACATCAATGCTGAAAGAGAATCATTGATTGGCTGTCTCCTACACACACTCTACTGGGGATGTGACCCCACGCAACCCGGGCATGTGACCTTAACCAGAATCAAACCCGGGACCCTTCAGTTGACTGGTCAATGCTCTATCCACTGAGCCAAACCAGGAAGGGCTATTTTTTTTTACAAAAATGGGAGTGGCCCTCCACTGCTTTTAGGCACTTCCACAGGTCTAATCCTCCTAGAAAAAAACTTGGGGGGTTTAGAAGATTTTATTTCCCATATTTTTTTCTCTCTGAGTAGACTAACAACATGAAATATTGCATATAAGAAGAGATCTTAAAAACAGAAACCAAACCAAACCAAACCAAACAAAAAAAACCCTACAGAAAATAAATGAGTATTCATAAAAGGGTGGACTAGGACACGAGCCTTAGAATCTTATCTCACATTAACCCAGCACAGCAAATGGGTTCTGAGTGGCACAAAGCCAAAACAGCAGAGACAGAGTATTCCCTATGTTCATAAAATGGCAAAAAAAAAAAAAAAATCGCCTAAGTCCCTCAAAGATAAGAAAGCAAGCAAAGAACATCAATAACCATGTTACATTACAGAGAGACAAGAACTTTCACTAGCTAAGTTTCCAGTGGCTGATGCCTTGAGAGGGAGAGCAGGAAGGGTCCCCAAGATTAAGAATTCTTGGCAGGTGTGGGGAAGTTCCTGCAATCCCTGCCACGATTTAAGCCTGCTACAAGTAGCTGGGGCCCCTAGCAATGTGAAATATTCCCCATCCTTAAACAAATTAAACCAAACAACAAAAACACAAAACAACAATCAATAGAGACACTCTGTATAATATTTACAAGCATTCTTAACCCACAGACAAGACTTAATAAATCAGAGTCCTTTTCATGGATCTTTGAGATGTCTTATAATGCCTGGGACTTACAGCCAGAATGCAGCCCAGAGAGTTCCCTGGTGAGGTCGCCAGTGAACACCCACAAACAGCCTATTGTTCACAGATCTCATCATATTCTGCTCTCCATAGCAAATATTGACTGGCATCTAAAGTCTTTTTAGCCCAAATCTGCCAGTACCAAAGCATCATATGGTAATTTTCAGACAAAGCATTAAGGAGTCCTTTTGTAAATGGACTGTAAGCCTCATTTTCTCTAATTCTTTCTTTCATTTTAAAAAAATATATATTTTATTGATTTTTTACAGAGAGCAAGGGAGAGGGATAGAAAGTCAGAAACATCAATGAGAGAGAAGCATCAATCAGCTGCCTACTTCACACCCCCTACTAGGGATGTGCCTGCAACCAAGGTACATGCTCTTGACTGAATCAAACCTGGGACCCTTCAGTCCCAAGGCCGATGCTCTATTCATTGAGCCAAACCGGCCAAGGCTTCTTTATTTCTTTAAAAGTATTAAAAGAGAGTGGCTCATGAATTCTATTACCTTGCTGGTCTTGCAAAAATGGGCAAGCCAAAAGCTCTTCTTCTAACATAGCTTGCCTGACATATGATCCCATAACTAAGGATCTAGTTGATGAACCTTCAAACACTGGAGGCGGAGGATCAGGGGCCTTAGGTATTACAGGCTTTACAGGCTCTACTTCAGGAAAAGGGGGTGGTAATAAATCCTCCTGGCATTCTGTAGACTTTTTTAAAAAAAGTTCTTTATTGATTAAGGTGTAACATATTTATCCTCATCCCCCCATTCCCATCCCACACCCCTCCCCACGGATGCACCCACCCCCCTGTTGTCCTTAACCATTGGTTAGGCTCGTATGCATGCACACAAGTCCTTTGGTTGATCTCTCCCCCCTACCTCCACCCTCCCCTACCCTCCCTCTGAGGCCCGACAGTCCGATCGATGCCTTGTTGTTTCTGGGTCTGTTCTTGTTCATCAGTCTATTTGTTCATCATTTCCCCTAGATGAGTGAGATCATGTGTTACTAGAAATATACTTATAAGAACCGAATGTGAGACGAGCAATAATAGTTATGCTGACAGGCAAATGAATCAGTCTGTAGTGAGTTTCTTTCTGGACCAACAGTTCTTTTGAGACCCAATTTCAATGTCCACCAGTTCCTTATGTGTACATGTCAGCACTGACTTTTCAGTTCTGGATGGTGGACAAATGGTGGTAATGCAGGTCCGACTCCCTCTGGTTTGGTCTCGCCTGGACCCAGGGGCGCGGCCTCACTCAGACTCAGGGGCGCGCAGCCTCACCCGGACCCGGGACCCAGCATCACCCGGGCCCCGGGGCGCGTGGCCTCACCCGGATGCAGGGGTGCGTGGCCTCACCCGGACCCAGGTGCGCGTGGCCTCGCCCAGATCCAGGGGCGCGTGGCCTTGCCCGGACCCAGGGGCGCGCAGCCTCACCCGGACCCGGGATTCAGCCTCACCCTGACCAGGGTCCCAGCCTCGCCCGGACCCAGGGGCGTGCGGCCTCACCCAGACCCGGGACCCAGCGGGGCTTCATCTTCTTGATCCCAATTCCTGTCGGTCAATTCCCTCTCAGCAATTCCTTCGGGGATTTTCTCAAAGCTCCGGGGCAGCTGCAGCGGAACTCGCCGTGCGGCGGGCTCAGCGAAGCTCCAGTGCGCCCGGTGCGCGGCAACGGGCCGGCCCGAGGTCGCTGTGGTGGCACTCGGGTCTTCAGCGGCGACCAGTCGCCAGGCGAGCGCACCTCAATCCCGGACCCAGCGGGGCCTCGTCTTCCCGATCACAACTCCCATCGGTCAATTCCTTCTCAGCAATTCCTCCGGCCATTTTCTCAAAGTTCCGGGGCAGCTTCCCCGGAACTCGCTGGGCGGCGGGCTCAGCGAGGCTCCAGTGCGCTCGGTGCGCTGCGGCGGGCTGGTACGAGGTCGCTGCAATGGCGCTCGGCTCTGCAGCGGCGGCCGGTTGCTGGGCGTGCGCACCTGGCCGCTTCTAGGGCGCAGAGATTCTCGAATGACTCAGAGATCAGCAAGCGCGGAGTCTTCCACCCCATGTCCCCCAGGGGCTTGTCTGTCTGTGCCCGGCAGCGAGCAGAGCTGTCCCCTCAACTGGAGACCGCCGGGGGAATCGTGGCGAGCACGTTCCAGGCCACCATTGTGTCACCAGAGCCGTAGTTCTTAAAGTGTGATCTTTGGCTCACCGGCATCAGCATCATCCCGCGTCCCCCCCCTCTTTTATTCTAGTTGTAGAGCATCCACTCAGCCAGCCCTCCGGTGGTTCTGGATGGTGTCTGCTCTGTTTTCCAGTTGTAGTTTCAAAATTGTTGTGGTAGACAACAATCAGGCATCCACCCTATGCCGCCATCTTGGTCCTCCAGAAGATTCTTAAGTAACCTTATAAATGTGGTTCTCAGCATAGTGTCGTCCATTAGTTTACTTTCCTCCATCTCTTGTATTCGTGACCTGCTTCGGTGTCTCCACATTTTGGCTGCCTCCCTATGTTGATGGAGTGGCTTTGTGTGGTCAGTGACCTATAGTGGCCGGTAGCTCAGCTTCCCCAATCTCCCTAGGTGGTCGCTCTTGGTACCCCCTTTTGTGGGCTGAGTGCAAAGTCTCGGTGTTGTTAAGCCTTGATTGCTGTTGGTACACTGGGAGGATTTGACCTCCAGTCCAATTGGCTGTGAGGATCAGCTGTGTCTACGCCAGGAGACAGCCTTATTCAACTAGACTTGCAAAATTGTAAAAGCCTCTGTGCTCAGCTTTGATGGGGCAGAGTTTCAGGGTGGAGCCTACAGCCTTGGCTTCCCATCAGCCCCGCCCTATGAGGTTCCTGGGTCTCAGTGTCCCTCAGTGTCCCTCTGTACTCCCTGCAAGCACCTCTGAGAGAAAGGCACCCTGGAGTTTCGCCCGCTGCCAAACAGTCTAGTCTCTCCCCCAATGAATCTTGATTTCCAGATTCTTGCCCGGAACTGGGTTTCAGTGTAGTTGGAACTGGGGCTCAGCGCAGTCCAGAGCTTTTGTCTCCTTCCCACTAGGGTAATTCAGTGGCACATTCAACAGTCCATCCTCTGCGCGTATTCCCGTGCACGCCTCCAGAGCTCTGCCTTTCGCCTCTCCCCTGCGTTTCTGCCTTACAGCCCAGATTCCCCCAGTATGAGCCTGGGTCCCCAGGGTCTCGCCCGGAACTGGGGTTCAGTGCAGTCGGAACTGGGGTTCAGCGCAGTCCGGAGCTTTTGTCTCCTTCCCGCTAGGGCAATTCAATGGCACAGGCAAAAGTCCGTCCTCTGCCGCATTCACATGCGCGCCTCCGGAGCTCTGCCTTTCACTGCTCCTCTGCGTTTCCGCCTTACAGCCCAGATTCCCCCAGTATGAGCCTCGCTTCCCAGAGTCTCGCCTGGAACTGGGTTTCAGTGCAGTCAGAGCTGGGGTTCAGCGCAATCTGGAGCTATTATCTCCTTCCTGCTAGAGAACGCTGGCCAGGCACTCAGCCGCCCCGTCCTCTCTGGCTCCGTCCTCCCCGCACGCGCGCGTGCCTGTGTCTCCGTACTTCAGGCTTTTATGGCTCCTCTGATTTTCCTTGTGGTTTTCTCTTTCCTTCTAGTTGTGGGAGTTTCAGTCTGCCAGCTTTCCTGTGGTTCTGGATGATGTCCGTTTTGACTTTTAGTTGTATTTTTGAAATTGTTGTGCAAGGCTGCAGGTTAGGTGTTTAACCTATGCCGCCATCTTGGTTTCTCCATGCTGTAGGCATTTGATCCTCAATATGAAGTGGGCATAGTGCAGCTCGAACAAGAGCCCACATAGTTAATGACAAGGGCACTCATTTTCCTTGGGCCTGATTTCTCTTTAAATTCCTGCCCACTTGTTCCCAGAGATCCAGGTCTAATGTTTTAGCATCAGGGAACCAAGGATTATCTATATATATAAAAGTCTAAATGACCATTCCACTCCTAGCTATGATGCGCACTGACCACCGTGGGGCAGATGCTCAACACACAGGCATGGAAACATGGAACAGACTGATGAATCTCAGAGGGAAGGAGGAATGGGGGAGGGTGGGAAGAGATTAACCAAAGATTTTATATACATACCAGAGGCCTGGTGCATGGATTCATGCACTGGTGGAATCCCTTGGCCTGGCCTGCGGGGATCAGGCCGAAACCAGCATTTTGACATCCCCCCAGGGGTCCCAGATTGTGAGAGGGTGCAGGCTAGGCCAAGGGACCCCACTGGTGCATGAATCTGTGCACCTGGCCTCTAGTAAATTATAAGTGTGTGACAGGCCTTTTAATTGTTCTTCTGTAACTGAGGCACCATTTGCTTTTAATAACTTTTTAAGTAACAAAGAAATCTGTTTCTCGGTGGACAGCTGTTGTCCTATTATGAAACCTTAGCTGAAAAACATACCCTCGAACTTGGAAATCCCAAGCAGGCTCCAATGACTTACTTTCATTTTCTTCCTCTTCATTTTTGAGGTTTCTGTTGCATCTTGTTGCATTCCTTGGTCCTCACACGGGGAAGCACTTTGCCAGGGCTGACCAGCAGACCCTGAGCAATGGATGAATGATTACTCTGACACAACATTTGCTATGAATGAGAGGGCTAAGGGACTGACTGACTAAAGGAACCAGACACCCTTAATCGTCTACCTCTTTAGGTGTTTATTGTAACAACAGTTTGAGATAAAATTTATCTTTTAGATACAATCAGTAGGGTAAGTATTCTTGGGAGGACACGTGTGTCTGCAGTGTCTGCAGTGTCCTTTAAACAAGGACACCTAAAGATTAAGCATAAAGATTCCGGTAAACACCCAGGGGCTCAGATTTGTTTGGAAAAGTCAAGGTAGGGTCTGCCACCTTCAGCAAGATCCCTCTAGAGGGCCCCAACCTTTTGGAGATTCCTCTTTACAGACTTTCCAATCAAGTTTCCTGTGCTCCCTCACTTATGGGAAAATAATTTTGGACAAAGAAACCAAAAACACACAATGGAGAAAAGAAAGCTTCTTTAACAAATGATGCTGAGAAAATTGGAAAGCCACATATAAAATATTAAAACTAGATTTCTGCCTGTCCCCATACACAAAAATTAATTCAAAATGTATCAAAGGCCTAAATACAAGACATGAAACAATAAATTACATAAAAGAAAACAGGCATTAAACTTATGGACATTGGTCTTAAAGAAGAGTTTATGAACTTGTCCCTAAAGGCAAGGAAAATAAAGGTAAAAATAGATAAATGGGATTATATCAAGCTAAAATCTTCTGTACAGCAAAAGAAACAGTCAGCAAAACAAAAAGGCAACCAACCAAATGAGATAAGATACTTTTAAACAACAGCTCTGACAAGGAATTAATATCCAAAATATATTTTAAAAAACACATAAAACTCTACAACAAACAAACAATCCAATTAAAATGGTCCGAAGACCTAAGCAGACATACAAATGGCCAAAAGATTCATGAAAAGATGCCCAACTTCTATACTTATTAGGGAAATTCAAATCAAAACTGCAATGACATACCACCACCCACATATTAGAAAAGCTATCCTCAACAAGACAAGTAATAGCAAGTGTAGTAGAGTTTGTGGAGAAAAAGGAACTCTCATTCATTGCTGGTGGGAATGTAAACTAATATATCATTATGGAAAACAGTTTGGAGGTTCCTCAAAATACTAAGAATGAAGTTACCATATGACACAGCAAACCACTCTTCTGGGTATCTACCCAAAAGTTTTGAAAACATTTATTATTAGAGATATAGGTACCCTTATGTTTATTACAGCATTATTCACAATGGCCAAGAATTGAAAATAACCAAAGTATCCTTAGATAAATTTGATTAAGAAGATGTGATATAATAGAATACTACTCAGCCATAAGAAAAGATGAATACTGCTATGTGGGACAACATAGATGGACCTTAAGAATATTGTGCTAAGTAAAATGTCAGACATAAAAGGTTAAGAACCATATATGATTTCACTCAAATGTTAGATATAGAACTGAAAGCAACAAATGAACAAACAAGACAAACAAATGAAAACTCAAAGACACAGACAACAGTATGGTGGTTCTTGGAAGGAAGGGGGTAGGAGAGCAGTAAAGGGGGGTCAAATATATGGTGATAGACTTTGACTTTGGGTGGTTGGTACACAATGTACACAGACAATAGTGCAGTGAATACCTGGGGTGGGGTAGGGGCTGGGTGGAGGTGGGCAAAGGTGGTAAGAAATGGGGGACATCTGTAACATGTCAACAATAAAAAAATTTAAGTGTACGCTTGAAACCTATATAATCTTATTAATCAATGTCACCCCAATAAATTTAATTTAAGAAAAAGTAAAAAAATAATTCTTTCTTTCTAAAATTTGGCATGTCCATTTATTTATTCTTCAAAGTGTTACATATAGTATTACATATGTCTCCTTTTTCCTCCATTTATCTCCCCCCATCCACTTCCACCCCTCAGCACATGCCCTCAGCCACCTAGTGTCTGTGTCTATTGGTTATGATTATATGCATGCATACAAGTCCTTTGGTTAATCTTTTACACCACCCCTTCCCACTGAAGTTTGACAGTGTGTTTGATGCTTCTTTGTCTCTGGATCCATATTTGTTCATCAGTTTATTATATTCCACAAATGAGTGAGATCATGTGATATTTATCTTTCTCTGATTGGCTTATTTCGCTTAGCATAATGTTCTCCAGTTCCTTCCATGCTGTTGCAAATGGTAAGAGTTCTTTCTTTTTTACAGCAGTGTATTATTTCATTGTGTAGATGTACCACAGGTTTTTAATCCACTCATCTGCAGAAGGGCATTTAGAGTGTTTCCAAATTTTAGCTATTGTAAATTGCGCTCCTATGAACATAGGGGTGCATATATCCTTTCTTATGGGTGTTTCTGGTTTCTTCGTAGATATTCCTAGGAGTAGGATTACTGGGTGAAATGGGAGTTCCATTTTTAATTTTGTGAGGAAACTCCATTCTGTTTTCCACAGTGGCTGCACCAGTCTGCATTCCTACCAGCAGTGTACGAGGGTTCCTTTTTCTCTGCATCCTCACCAGCACTTGTCACTTGTTGATTTGTTGATGATAGCCATTCTGACAGGTGTGAGATGGTATCTCATTGTCATTTTGATTTACATCTCTTGGATGATTAGTGACTTTGAGCATGTTTTCATATGTCTCTTGGCCTTCTTTATGTCCACTTTTGAGAGGTGTCTAAGTCCTTTGCCCATTTTTTTTATTGGATTGCTTATCTTCTTTTTATTAAGATGTATGAGTTCCCTATAAATTTTGAAAATTAGGCCCTTATCAGAGATAACACTGGCAAATATGTTCTCCCACGCAGTGGGATTTCTTATTGTTTTGGTGATGGTTTCTTTTGCTGTGCAGAAGCTTTTCATTTTGATGCAGTCACTTTGTTTATTTTTTCCTTAGTTTCCATTGCCCTAGGACCTGTGTCAGTAAATATATTGATACAACATGTGTCTGATATTTTGCTACCTGTGGATTCTTTTAAGACTTTTATGGCTTCCCATCTTTCAATTAAGTCCTTTATCCATTTTGAATTTATGTGTGTGTATGCTGTAAGTTTGCGGTTTGGTTTCATTTTTTTTACAAGTATCTGACCAATTTTCCCAACACCATTTATTGAAGAAACTGTCTTGATTCCATTGCATGCTCTTGTGTAAAGCCGCAACTGGCATGGCTAGGGTTCAAGGTCTAGAGAAAGGGCTAATGCACAAATGAGTACACTAGACAAGAAATTTAAATTTATAAATTATGGGCAAGCCAGACGGAAATATTTCTCTAGTGGAAAGTCTCCCTGAATCACAGACTCATCAGCTTTTTATTTACTAGAATACACATTTGCCCTTTAGCAAAGCAAACAGGCATATCAATGGTAAGGTTTGGTAAACAATAAAAGGATTATCAGAATAGGGGATTGCCTTCAGCCATTCAGCCAGCAGCAGGTAATATTATGCTGATTTTCATCCCTTGCTGAATATTAAAGTCCATTAGCCTCCTAGCAGACTTCTCACATTTCTATGTTAACTACTGTTGGTCTTTGCCTTGAGCAATTCCCCCTTTTTTGTTTTCTTAATAGATGTTGAAAGGGGTATGCTGCTTGCAGAGCTCGGGTCCTCTTAAGATTTTTATTCCGCATCTGCAGACTAGAATTAAACATATAAGAACAAGAATGATACAGGCAATAGTGGTTATGCTAAGAGGCAAATGTAAGGAGATCCAGTGAGAAGGATTAAATTCTTTTATGCCCTTTTTCAAATTGCTGCCAGGCATCTAAGGAATTAGTTTGTAAGTTTGCCTGGGATAATTGTACAATATGCTGCAGTAATTCTATAATATTAAGGGTGGTATTACCTTTTCCCCAAGCACAAAGAAGGTGATTTTTTATTTACACAAGCAGTGGCAAATACTGTCTTGTTGGGAGTTACCCATAAGGTACGAATGGAATTATCTAAGCTATAGTTAAAACTATATCCTTTTATTGGTGCAAGTGCATCAGCTAATTTCCATTGCGTATTTTGTAGGGCCAATTATCATGCCGTAATTGAGATCCAACAAATCCTCTTCAATACCATGAGATGGAGTGATTAGCTTCAACATATAGATAGGATGCAGTCCCCTTCCATTTCAGGGTGTGATTATTACTATATGCAGACACGTAGGGGCTCCAATCCACAAAGGAAAAACTGTTATTAAGTTTACTGCTTGTGGGGTGGTCATTATAACAGTCTTGCCAATTAATTTCCTTCTCAGTGGGGTGCCATTCATAAGACTTTTTACATAATGGCTTACTGGGGGGATGTCTTAGTAATGTTAAATTTTCTGTGCCTCTCCCAGGAGCAAGTAGTGATAGTAGATGTATTTGGGATTTTGCTTTCCCCTCCTTTGGTGTCCTAGCCAGAAACCTCTCTTTAATTCTACACACAAAGGAGCAGTAGTTGGATTCTGTGTCATACAAAAGGGAAGCTGGGGGCCAACAACCATGTAATGTATATACTTTGCCCATATACTTCCTTGTCCCAACCATGGTCCTCCTGGATGACCAAGGTGCTTGGTATTATTGGTGGTTACACTAGGCGGGGGATCAGCCCATGTAAGGGGTCTTACCCATGGAGGGTCAGGAACATAAGTCTAATATACTTCCCCATTTGTCCCTGGTGGTATTACCACATAGCTGATGACTGCTAGCATATGGCAAGAAAGATGTTCTCAGGTGTTCTTGGGGTTCTCATCTCCTCACAAATTCTCTCAGCTTTCTGGACCGTCTTCTTCACCATGCCCCAGGTCATCTCCAGGCTGTTTGTGGTCTTCCTCAGTCTCCTCCCACTCCTTAGCTTCAGTGTGTTGCTTGGGGTGGCTGCTATCTGTGGCTGGGGTAGCAGATTGTCTGCAGCTGTAAGGTGTGGCTCCAGGTGCAAGGTCTTCATTAATCTGCCCAGTTCCTCCTTCGGATTCATGTTGAAGTTTAATATTTCTTGTGGGAATCCACATGGGCTTGGAGAAATTTTCTGAAAATACATAAGCGTATCCTCGACCAAATGTTAGCATGGGGTCAGGGCCTTTCCATAGACCAGACTCGGGATCTTTCCATTTAATCAAACCATTTTCCTTTGTCTTATTCTGACACCAGTGTAATTCCATAGGTGTCTTGCCATCAGCATTAAAAGTGAAAAACTGTAAAGTAATTAAGGCTTGGTGTAGTTTACTTATGAAAGATTTTTCCATTATCCCCCCTTTTTGTTTTTCAAGTTGGGATTTTAGCCTCTGATGTTGGCATTCAAAAATTGCCTGTCCTTGGGAATTATATGATATTCCTGTAATGTGCTGAATTTTCCACTTTTTACAAATTTGCTGGAAAGGACAGCTTGTGTAAGCAGGCCCATTATCAGTTTTAATAATTTTTGGAATTCCCATGATGGCAAAAGCAGCTAGGCAATGATTAATAACCTGTTTTGCCAATTCCGCTGTAGATGCATTAGCCCATAAGACCTTTGAAAAAGTGTCTACAGAGACATGCAATGCCCCAAAGTGTCCAAAAGGAGTATAATATGTTACATCCATTTGCCAGATATGGCCCCTTATCAGTCCTTGAGGGTTAATTCCTATATTAGGCCCCTGAGGCAGATATGACATGCAAGTGGGACATTCTCTGATAATCTGCTTTGCCTGCTGTCCATTGATTGAGAATTGTTTAGAGAACATTTTGGCAGGCTGATGTAAAACTGATGAGATTCTGTAGCCTGTTTTGGTAAAGCAACCAATTAATCAGCATATGCATTTCCTTTTGTTAAAGGGCAATGTAATGTGCTATGATCCCTAATATGAGTAATATAGAAAGTGTATTGTCTCTGTTGTTCAATCTGCTGAACTTGCTTAATAGTATAAATAAACTTTGGTCACTGAGACATTTTAATTGAGCAGTTTCAATTCTATTCACCAGGCCTGCAGCATAAGTAGAGTCAGGAATAATATTAAGAGGCTTTGGAAGTTCTGCAATGCAGCCTTGATAGCTTCTAATTCAATTCTTTGTATAGGAGTATGACTGGTCTGGATGACTCGGTCTGAATTCATTGCATGATAAGAAGCTTTACCATAGATGATCCATCAGTAAAAACAATTAATGCTCCAGGAATAGGTCCTGCCTAGTATTTTTTGGTATAATAATAGGGGTATAATATAAAAATTGTAGTAATTTGTTTTGTAGTAGGTGACAACTAAGTTCCCTAAATATCCAGTTAGTCCAATTTGCCAATTCAAATTAGTTTGAAATAACATTTCTAATTGCTTCCCAGTGAGGGGAAGATAGATGCATTGGGGTTCTTATCCTCTAAGCTGCCCGCAGTGCTTTCTGAGTTGAGATATCAACTGAGCCCTAAGTTCTATATATGTAACTGCAGTTTTAGAGGATTGATGCCCTAGGGAGACCCATTCAATAATAGCAGGAGAGTTTTTATTTTGGAAGATGACTCCAGTGGGACTATTTGCAGTAGGATTAATCTGCCCCAATAAAGGCAATTCAGACATTACCCATGCTACTTAGGCTGAGGATATTGCCTGCTTAATTTGTTGTAATTCTTTCCTAACTTCATCTGTTAATGTTCGGGGTGAGGAAAAATTAGAGTCACCCCTAAGTATATTAAATAAACTTGTCATTTCTCCTGTAGAAATTTTTAGATAAGTTAAGAACAAGTCATCCATGTAAAGGACAATATAACATTGGGAATATTTGTCCCTTAAAGGCTGAATAGCTTGAGCTACATATTTTGACATAAGGTAGAGCTATTGTCCATTCCTTGAGGCAAAACTTTCCATTGATATCTTTTCATAGGCTCTATATTATTAATAGATGGCACTTAAAAGGCAAGTCTTTGTTTATCTTGAGGTGCCAAGGGAATGGTGAAGAAACAATCCTTAATATCGACTACTATAAGAGACCAATCTAGAGGGATTTGTGAAGGTGCTGGGAGTCCAGGCTGTAAAGCTCCCATGGTATGTATAGTAGCGTTAACCACTCTAAGATCATGTAACAATCGCCACTTTCCTGTCGCCTTCTTAGATATTGTAAATATAAGAGAATTCCAAGGACTATTGGAAGGCTCTATGTGGCCAGCCTCTACTTGTTCCTGTATTAATTTGTGAATATGACTTAATTTCTCCTTGGTTAATGGCCACTGATCCACCCATATAGGTCTATTATCTTTCCATTGTATAGGATCTGCATAGGGGTGAGGAGACTGAGCAGTGACCATTCCTAAAAAGGTTGATATCCTAATCCTCATCTTCCTGGGTTTCCTTTGGCTTGAATGGGTTCTTTAATCCCTTGATTATCTTTTCCTAAGCCTTTACCAGCTTGATATCCCATCTGAGTTATTAACTGCTGTCCCTTGCTAGTAATAATACAAGTTTGTAAACCTTCTAAAACATCCCAGCCCCATAAGTTGAATGCAATTCCAGAGACTAAATAGGGCTGAAACCATCCTGTTTGTCCTTCCTCATCTTGCCACCTTAACACTGCAGCACTACATTGCGTATTATCAGGAACTGCAACCCCCTTAATATAAGGTGACCAGATGTCCCGCTTTTGGCGGGACAGTCCCGATTTTTAACAATTTGTCCCGCGTCCCGCGGCGTTTTAAAAAAGTCCCGATTTTTGGAAAGAATGCACGACAAGCTAGGGAACGGCGGGAGAACGGGAAGGGAATATATGGTTTCCGGAAGCCATGTGGCTATTTAGACAGGATATGAGTTTTATATTATTTTGGTTAATTTTATAATGTTAAACTTTAATAATAACAAGTAATTGTTGAGAACTGATTATGGAGAACTGCTTATCAAAGTTTGCATTGTTGATCAGTTGTTAGAATTCAACCACCATTGTTTGGACTTAATGAACAATGGCATTTTTTGGGATTGGCAATGACGAAAACATTTTATAACTGTCTCTCAGATGATACACATTGTACTACGTGCTAGTAAGCTAGTTAAACAAGTGATGTCATTACAAATCAGCTATTCAGATAATTTAGGTAAGTAATTTATTTATTTATTTCATAAATACATAAATTTTCTTGAATTTAGCAGACAGTACTCGTATTATTTATATTTTATAGTGGCGGCAAAAAGTCTAGCACCGGCCTTGAAAGTGACACTTACAACTTACGGCAAATTCAGAGGAAAAATAATACAAGTTAGTATTGTTATTATTTAGAAAGAAATATAGGATTAAAATAATTTTTAAAATATAGTTACTTTATAACAATCAAATTAATTTAATTTATAAACTAACAATAAAATATGTTCATGTAATTATGTACCTACTTACTGTGTTTTTAAGCAATATGTATATAATAATTTATAATATAATTTTAAATTATTTTTTTTAGATTTTTAAGATAATGAGTAAGAAAAGAGGATGCAAATTCAACGATGATCTAAGAAGTGAATTTCCTTTTATTAAAAAAACGAAAAGCGATTACAATATAGACCAAATTTTTAATCAAGAACCCCCCCCCCCCCCGGGGCCAAAACCGGTTTGGCTCAGTGGATAGAGCATTGGCTTGCGGACTCAAGGGTCCCAGGTTCAATTCCGGTCAAGGGCATGTACCTTGGTTGAGGGCACATCCCCAGTAGGGGGTGTGCAAGAGGCAGCTGATCGATGTTTCTCTCTCATTGATGTTTCTAACTCTCTATCCCTCTCTTCCTCTCTGTAAAAAATCAATAAAATATATTTAAAAAAAAAAGAACAAACCCCCCTCCTCACCCCCCCCCCCCCGCGGTCAATGGTGTCTTGCTTTACCAATGTTAAAATCTGGTCACCTTACCTTAATAGAGCCCATAGCTTCTAACATGGACCAACTTGGAGGCCAGAATTCTTGACTTATAACACTAATATCCACTCCATTGTGTACTAAACCTTTAAACAGTTTTCCCCTCTATTCTTAAATTAATCATAGGACAAGTTTTGCTAATTTCCTGTATCCAATAGATATCTGAGCTTCCAAATCCTTGTTTTCCTCTTTTCCTATTTATAGCTTCACCCTGCTGAATATAAGGTAGAAGTAGGATCTGAGCAATTCGTTGTCCTGGAGTAATTTGCATAATATGTTTGCATTCTAATATTACCTTGATTTCTCCCTCATAGTCTGAATCTATGACTCCAGGAAAAACAGTTAGTCCTTTCAGAGTGTTTCCACTTCTTCCTAAGACTAACATTACTGGTGACACAGGTTCCCAGATTTCTGTAGAAACAACTTGCCAAGCCATATCGGGGGTCAGAGTGACCGCTATTGTACTATTGACATCTAAGCCTGTGCTCCCTGGAGTGGCTTGGATGAGGGAATCCACTGTGGGCCTTGGAGGGCGTAAACCCCCTATTGTTGATGGGGCTGAGTGAAGCACCTCTGGACATTTCCCTGCAGCTGGCCATTCCCTATGTCTCGATTTAATTGATGCCCATTTCTATGAAATTTAGATCTACATTGACTAGCCAAGTGATTTCCTATTTGACATCTAGGACATAAAGAAGTTGAATCTGGAGCCAAGATGGCGGCGGAGGTGAACGGCTGATCTGTTGCCTCACATGGCATTTTCGGAAATACAACTAAAAGATGGACTGGTGAGCGCGGCGCCTCCTGCTCGCGTCTCCCCAGGCTGGGCGGCTGCTCCTCTCAGTCAGCACCGCAGCCGGGGCCATGAGCTCGTGGGCGCCACGGCAGCTGCTGTGGCGGCGGACGTGGACTCGGCGCAGCGGCTCTCGGTGAAGGAAGAGACCATCTTTCTGCAGGACAGTCCCATCCGCGTCACCAACCTGGCCCAGCTCCCCACTGAGATCCTCGGGACCCCGGAGACCGCCAACACCGACTTAGATGATTCTTAGGACCTCCTGTCTTACACTCAAGTCCTCTAGCCATTTTGAGAGAGGAGAACCAAGAAGGCAGCAAAGTTAAACAAAGGAACTTCGCCGCGCACAGCAATTTCAAAGTTAAACAAAGGAACTTCGCCGCGCACAGAGCGTCTGCCACCCAGGACCACAGGAGAGCTGGCTGAATGGTGGATTTACAGCTGAGAGAAGAGGAAAGAGCGAACTCTGGAGGGGCTGAGATGCGGAGGCGCGTGGGTCGGGCTGGGGGCGGGGGAAGGGACGTGCGGCTTTTGTTCCAACCCTAGGGGAGATTAGCTCCCCAGACACCTGCGGGGAGAGGCTGGACTCTCGGCCTTCGTGTCGGAGAGTGGGAGTGACTTCCTTGCAGAGGTGCGCCCAGCAATCAGTGCTTGTGCGCTGGAGTGTGGAACGAGGGGGCTTAGAAACTTGGAAAGCAGAAAAAGCAGACTTGCAGCCAGTGCGGTTTGCCACACCATGGCCTGGTGGCGCCCTGAGGCCCCACCCTGCCCTGAGACTCGCCCCGCACTGGGACCAGCCCCACTCGTTTTGCAGGCCCGCCCCGCACGTTTTGCAGGCCCACCTGGGCTCCAAGCAACGGCTCTTGCATGTGGGTGGCCTGCCCTATGGCAGCTTGACCAGATAAACTGCGGTTCTAGTCGGACTGCTCCAGGGACGCTCAGACAGGAGGAGGAAACTGCAGTTTTTGCTGTAATTCCTGCTGAGTGGCCTCAGGCAGTAGCTGACCTACACACCATTGGAGACCCAGAAACGAGGGCATCTGGTGGTCGGTGTGAGATGACACCAGATTTCAACCACTCGCATAAGGGACACATTCAAGAGGCAGACTCAGTGAGCGCCAAAGCCTTGCTGCACCAAGACCCGGCCCATAAATGTGTCTCCTACACAGCAACTCTTCCTTTATAAACACAGAAGATCCGCACGGCCAATTGGCCTGGAGGACAATTCTTCCCAGCAACACCAACAACAATCAAGACTTAACTATACAAAGGAGGACCAAGTTGGAGCCACAGGGCAGAAGCCTAATTGTTGCCTACCACAACAGTTTTGAGTCTACGACGGGAGAGCAGAGCAGACACCATCCAGAACCACCAGAGGGCTGGCTGAGCAGATGCTCTACAACTAGAATAAAAGAGAGGGGTACTCGGGATTATGCTGATGCTGGTGACCCAAAGATCACACTTTAAGAACTACGGCTCAGGCAACACAATGGCGGCCTGGAACATGCTCGGCGCAGTTCCCCCGGCGATCTCCGGCTGAGGGGAAGGCCCCACTCGCTGCCGAGCACGGACAGACGAGCCACTGGGAGACATGGGGTGGGAGACTCCGCGCTTGCTGACCTCCGAGTCCTTCAAGAATCTCAACGCCCCGGAAGCAGCCAGTTGCGCACGCTCGGCGACCGGCCACCGCTGCAGACCCAAGGGCCAACGCAGCCACCCCGGACCAGCCCGGGCACACTGGAGCTTCGCTGAGCCCGCCGCCAAACGAGTTCTGTGGCGGCTGCCCTGGTGCTCTGAGAAAATGGCCGAAGGAATTGCTGAGATGGAATTGACCAACAGGAAATGGGATCGAGAAGACGAAACCCCACTGGGTCCCGGATCCGGGTGAAGCCACGCACTCCTGGGTCCGGGTGAGGCTGGGAACTGGGTCAGGGTGAGGCTGGGTCCCGGGCCCGGGTGAGGCCACGTGCCCCTGGGTCCGGGTAGGGCCACGCACCCCTGGGTCCGGGTGAAGCTGGATCCCGGGTCCGGGCGAGGCCTTGTGCCCCTGGATCCGGGTGAGGCTGGGTCCCGGGCCCGGGTGAGGCCACGTGCCCCTGGGTCCGGGTAAGGCCACGTGCCCCTGGGTCCGGGTGAAGCTGGATCCCGGGTCCGGGTGAGGCCGTGGGCCCCTGGATCCGGGTGTGGCTGGGTCCCGGGTCCGGGTGAGGCCGTGCGCCCCTGGATCCGGGTGATGCCATGCGAATCTGGGTCCGGGAGAAGCTAGATCCCGGGTCCGGGCGAGGCCACGTGCCCCTGGGTCTGGGTGAGGCCATGTGCCCCTGGGTCTGGGTGAAGCTGAATCCTGGGTCTGGGCGAGGCCGTGTGCCCCTGGATCCGGGTGAGGCTGGGTCCTGGGTCCAGGTGAGGCCGTGGGCCCCTGGATCCGGGTGAGACCATGCGACCCTAAGTCTGGGAGAGGCCACGCGCCCCTGGGTCCGGGTTAGGCCACGCGCCCTTGGGTCCGGGGGAAGCTAGATCCCGGGTCCAGGTGAGGCCATGTGTAGGATCCGGGTGAGGCTGGGTCCCGGGCCCAGGTAAGGCCATGTGCCCCTGGGTCCGGATGAAGCTGGATCCCGGGTCCGGGTGAGGCCATGCGCCCCTGGATCCGGGTGAAGCTGTATCCTGGGTCTGGGCGAGGCCGTATGCCCCTGGATCCGGGTGAGGCTGGGTCCCGGGTCCGGGTGAGGCCGTGGGTCCCTGGATCCGGGTGAGGCCACGCGACCCTGGGTCCGGGAGAAGCTAGATCCCGGGTCCGGGTGAGGCCATGCGCCCCTGGGTCCAGGTGAAGCTGAATCCTGGGTCTGGCCGAGGACGTGTGCCCCTGGATCTGGGTGAGGCTGGGTCCCGGACCTGGGAGAGGCCATGCACCCCTGGGTCCGGGTGAGGCCGTGTGCCCCTGGATCCGGGTGAGGCTGGGTCCCAGGCCCAGGTGAGGCCACGCGCCCCTGGGTACAGGTGAGGCCATGCGCCCCTGGGTCCGGGTGAAGCTGGATCCCGGGTCCAGGTGAGGCCATGTGCCCCTGGATCCGGGTGAGGCTGGGTCCCGGGTCCGGGTGAGGCCACGCGACCCTGGGTCTGGGAGAGGCCACGCGCCCCTGGGTCCGGGTGGGGCCACACGCCCCTGGGTCCGGGGGAAGCTAGATCCCGGGTCCGGGCGAGACCGTGTGCCCCTGGATCTGGGTGAGGCTGGGTCCCGGGCCTGGGAGAGGCCACGCGCCCCTGGGTCCGGGTGTGGCCACGCGCCCCTGGGTCCTGGAGAAGCTGGATCCTGGGTCCGGGTGAGGCCGTGTGCCCCTGGATCCGGGTGAGGCTGGGTCCCAGGCCCAGGTGAGGCCACGCGCCCCTGGGTCCAGGTGAGGTCATGCGCCCCTGGGTCCGGGTGAGGCCATGCGCCCCTGGGTCTGGGTGTAGCTGAATCCTGGGTCTGGGCGAGGACGTGTGCCCCTGGATCCGGGTGAGGCTGGGTCCCGGGTCCGGGTGAGGCCACGCGACCCTGGGTCTGGGAGAGGCCACGTGCCCCTGGGTCCGGGTGAGGCCACACGCCCCTGGGTCCGGGGGAAGCTAGATCCCGGGTCCAGGCGAGGCCTTGTGCCCCTGGATCTGGGTGAGGCTGGGTCCCGGGCCTGGGAGAGGCCACATGCCCCTGGGTCCGGGTGTGGCCACGCGCCCCTGGGTCCGGGAGAAGCTGGATCCTGGGTCCGGGTGAGGCCGTGTGCCCCTGGATCCGGGTGAGTCTGGGTCCCGGGCCCGGGTGAGGCCATGCGCCCCTGTGTCCGGGTAAGCCCACGTGCCCCTGGGTCTGGGTGAAGCTGGATCCCGGGTCCAGGTTAGGCCGTATGCCCCTGGATCCGGGTGAGGCTGGGTCCCAGGTCCGGGTGAGACCGCACACACCTAGGTCCGGGTGAGGCCACGCGCCCCTGGGTCTGGGAGAGGCCACGCGCCCCTGGTTCCGGGTGAGGCCACGCGCCCCTGGGTCCGGGTGAAGCTAGATCCCGGGTCCGGGTGATGCCATGTGCCCCTGGATCCGGGTGAGGCCACGCACCCCTGGGTCTGGGAGAGGCCACACACCCCTGGGTCCGGGTGAGGCCACGCGCCCCTGGGTCTGGGTGAGGCCATGCGCCCCTGGGTCCGGGTGAAGCTGGATCCCGGGTCCAGGTGAGGCCATGTGCCCCTGGATCCGGGTGAGGCTGGATCCCGGGTCCGGGGGAAGCCGCGCGCACCTGGATCCAGGTGAGGCCACGCGCCCCCTGGGTCCGGGTGAGGCTACGTGCCCCTGGGTCCACATGAAGCCGTGCCCCTGGGTCCGGCCGAGACCCAACCAGAGGGAATCGAACCTGCATTACCACCATTTGTCCACCATCCAGAGCTGAGGGGTCACTGCCGACATGTACACATAAGGAACTGGTGGACATTGATATTGGGTCTCAAAAGAACTGTTGGTCCAGAAAGAAACTCACTACAGACTGATTCATTTGCCTGTCAGCATAACTATTATTGCTCATCTCACATTCAGTTCATATAGGTATATCTCTAGTGACACATGATCTCGCTCATCTAGGGGAAATGATGAACAACATAGACTGATGAACAAGAACAGAACCAGAAACAAGGAGGCATCGATTGGACTATCGGGCCTCAGAGGGAGGATAGGGGAGGGTGGGGGGAGGGGGGAGAGATCAACCAAAGGACTTGTGTGCATGCATATGAGCCTAACCAATGGTTAAGTTCAACAGGGGGTTGGGGCATCCGTGGGGAGGGGTGTGGGATGGGAATGGGGGGATGAGGACAAATATGTGACAACTTAATCAATAAAGAAATTTAAAAAAAAGAGAAGTTGAATCTGCGTTGTTTGAATTGGGAGGTGGAATGCTCACACCTATCCGTTGGGCTCCACCCTGCGTTCTCTTTGGAATTCTTTTTTGAAATGTCCTGGCTGCCCGCAATTAGAACGTCATCTATTCCCCGCTGTTACAATGGCAGCTAGTAAGATTGCTTCAAAAATGCCTGATCCTACATTCTGACATGCTGGAATCATTTCTGTAATGGTGCAATTTTTTTCTTAGAGGCCTCAGACATTTCTTACAATCAGCATTGGCATTTTCATAAGCTAATTGCTGAATAAAATGTCTCCTGCTGTCTCATGTTGTAATTGCCATCTCACTCCTCGAGTGAGGCAAGCCACAAAATCAGAAAATGACCCAGTGGGTCCCTGCATGCACTTACTAAATGCTCCTTCAAGGTCCCTTTTTGCTGTTAAAGCCCACCAGGTTTTTCTTCCACAAAGTCCAATTTGTTCATAAGTTTGTTGTACATACTGTAGCTATTCTGCAAGTCACTGAATTGTCCTTGTCCTGCTAACATTTCAAAAGTTATTTGAACATTCTGTCTGAGATTTGAATAAGCTTGTTCTTACATTTCTCTAAATTCTCCCTTCCATAGCAAATAATCTCCTCCATGATGGCTGCACAAGCCAGAGAGTACCAATCATAAGGAGATAGAAATGCATCAGAAATGTTAGTCATAATTTCTCCAGTAAATGGAGTGGTAGGGCTATTTTGTACTATGCTCTCACGCAAGGCCTTTATCATTTTAAAGTCAAATCTTTCATGCTGTCTTATTATTTGATTTGGGAAATGTGAGTTAGCTACCTGTATAATAGGAAAAGAAAGTCCTCCACCGTCATGGCATTTAATCCTTCTTGGATAGCTTTTTGCACAGGTAATTCTATTAGTGGTGAATTACATATTTCAGGATCAGGAAACAGAGGTTGAAGGGCGCATGAAGGCCACTCCTCCAATTTTTCTTTTGCTCCTCTTTAGGAGTGGAGGGTGCAAGGGGAGGGGGTTTATCCTCTTTTGCCTCTCTAAAGGGTCCAGCAAATGCAGTACTGTGTTCCATAACGAGAAACAATTCAGAGGCAAGTTTTTTTTTCCTGCTGTTGAGGTTTTTTCAAGTTATGACATACGCTTTCCCAACATTCAACATCTAATGTACCCTCATCAGGAAACCAAGTATTATGTTCTATAATAATCTGCAAAAACTGTAAAAGAAGATCTTATGATACCTCAGTTCCTTTATCCTTGAGCATGCAAGCCAAAACTCTACAAGAAAGTCTTTCCTTTTTACTCAAATTCTGCCCTATTATAGTCTGACTGAAATAAAACACATTCTCGTCCACTTACGGATCATGACTTTTGAAGCTGGCACGAGCTTTGCACACAGTGAATCTCCCCACCTTTCTTATGATCACACCTTTCCGGTGAATTTACTTCTTTTTTTGCTCTGGCAAATCTTCTTCTCCAGATCCCTGTTTCGAGGTGCCAGATGTGAAGCTGCAACTGGCATGGTTAGGGTTAAAGGTCTGGAGAAAGGGCTGATGCAAAAATGAGTACACTAGACAAGAAATATAAATTTATAAATTATGGGCGAGCCAGACGGAAATATTTCTCTAGTGGAAAGTCTCCCTGAATCTTGGACCCATCAGCTTTTTATTTACTAGAATATACATTTGCCCTTTAGCAAAGCAAATAGGCATATCAATGGTAAGGTTTGGTAAACAATAAAAAGATTATCAGTATAGAGGATTGTCTTCAGCCATTCAGTCAGCAGCAGGTAATATTATGCTGATTTTCACCCCTTGCTGAATAGCAAAGTCCCTTAGCCTCCTAGCTGATTTCTCACATTACTATGCTAACTACTGTAGGTCTTTGCCTCCAGCACTCTTCCTTCCTTTGTCAAATATTAATTGAGCATAATGGCTTGTGTCAATTTCTGGGTTATCTGTTCTGTTCCACTGGTCTATATTTCTGTTCTTGTGACAGTACAAGGCAGTTTTGAGAACAGTGGCTTTGTAGTATAGCTTGATATCTTGTATTGTGATCCCTCCAACTTTGTTCTTCTTTCTTAAGATTTCTGCAGCTATTCGGGGTATTTTTTGTTCCAATTGAATTTTTGGAGAGTTTGTTCTAGGTCTGTGAAATAAGCCATTGGTATCTTAATGGGGATTGCATTGAATCTATAGATCACTTTGGGTAGGATGGACATTTTAATGATATTTATTCTTCCAATCCATGAACACAGTATATTCCGTCATTTGTTTATGTCTTCCTCTGTCTCTTTTTTCAAGGTCCTGTAGTTTTCCAAGAACAGGTCTTTCATCTACTTTGTTAAGTTTATTCCTAACTATCTTATTTTTTTTTTTGGTTCAATTGTAAATGGGATTGTTTTTTAAATCTCTCTTTCTGTAAGTTCACTATTGGTGTATAGAAATGCCATAGATTCATTGGCATTAATTTTGTATTCTGCTACATTATTAAGTCTAATAATTTTTATGGAGTCTTTAGGGATTATGATATATAGTATCATGTCATCTGGGAATAAGGACAGTTTTATGTCTTCTTTTCCAACTTGGATGACTTTTGTTTATTCTTTTTGTCAAATTGCTATGGCTAGCAGTACTATTTCAAACAGGAGTGATGAAAGTGGGCATCCCTGTGTTGTTCCTGTCCTCAGGTGAAATTGTTTTAGTTTTTGCCCATTGAGTATGATGTTGGCTGCAAGTTTGTTGTAAAAGGCTTTTATTGTGTTGAGGTAAGATCCTGCTCATCCCACTTTGCTGAGGGTTTTTATCAAGAAGGGTGTTGGAATCCAAAATCTATGGGACACAAAGAAAGCAGTCCTGAAAAGGAAGTTTATAGCACTACAGACGTACCTCAAAAACCAAGAAAAAAATGGTAATAAATCATCTAATATTACAACTCACAGAATTAGAAAGAGAGCAACAATAAAAGCCCAGAGTGAGCAAAAGGAAGGAGATAATAAAGATCAGAGCAGAAATAAATGACATAGAGACTAAAAAAACAATACATAAGATCAACAAAACCAAGAGCTGGTTCTTTGAAAGGATAAACAAGATTGATGAAACTCTAGCCAGGATTACCAAGAAGCAAAGAGAGAGGACCCAAATAAACAAAATCAGAAATGAAAGAGGCAAAATAACAACAGACAACACAGAAATACAAAGGATTGTTTAAAAATACTATGAAAAACTCTATTCCAACAAACTGGTCAACCGAGAAGAAATGGATATATTCGTAGAAAAATACAACCTTCCAAAACTCAATCAGGAAGATTCTAAAAATCTCAATAGGCCAATATCTATGAAAGAAATTGAAGCAGTAATCAAAAAGCTTCCACCAAACAAAAGCCCAGGGCCAGACGGCTTCACGGGGAAGTTATACCAAACATTCAAGAAAGAATTAAACCTATCCTCCTAAGACTATTCCAAAAAATTCAAGATGAAGGAACAGTTCCAAGATTCTTCTATGAAGCCAGCATCACCCTAATACTCATACCAGATAAAGACAACACAATGAAAGAGAATTATAGGCCAATATCCCTCATGAACATAGATGCCAAAATCCTCAACAAAATTCTAGCAAATCGAATCAAGCAGTACATCAGAAAGATCATACACCATGACCAAGTAAGATTTATCCCGGGGATGCAAGGATGGTACAATACCCACAAATCAATAAACGTGATACATCACATAAAAAAATTGAGGAATAAAAATCACATAGTCACATCAATTGATGCAGAAAGAGCATTTGACAAAATCCAACACCCTTTCTTGATAAAAACTCTCAGCAAGGTGGGAATAGAAGGATCATATCTCAACATTATAAAAGCCATATATGACAAACCCACAGCCAACATCATACTCAACGGGTAAAAACTAAAACCATTTCCCCTTAGAACAGGAACAAGACAGGGATGCCCACACTTACCACTCCTGTTTAACATAGTACTGGAAGTACTAGTCATTGTGATCAGACAAGAAAGAGAAATAAAAGGAATCCAAATTGGAAATGAAGACATAAAACTGTCCTTATTCACAGATGGCATGATATTGTACATAGAAAACCCTAAAGAATCCATCAAAAATTATTAGACTTAATAAATGAATTAGGCAATGTTGCAAGATACAAAATTAATGCTAAGAAATCTATGGCATTTCTATATACCAATAGTGAACTTACAGAAAGAGAGACTAAAAAAGCAATCCCATTTACCATCACACCAAAAAAATTAAGATACCTAGGAATAAACTTAAATAAGGACGTAAAAGACCTATATGTGGAAAACTACAGGACACTGAAAATAGAGATAGAGGAAGACATAAACAGATGGAAGAACATAACGTGTTCGTGAATTGGTAGAATCAACATCATTAAAAGGTCCATTCTACCCAAAGCAATCTACAGATTCAATGCACTCCCCATTAAAATACCAACTGCATATTTCACAGACCTAGAACAAACTTTCAAAAAATTCATCTGGAATAAAACAAGACCTTGAATAGCTGCAGCAATCCTGAGAAAGAAGAAAAAAGTAGGTGGGATCTCAATTCCAGTTATCAAGCTGTATTACAAAGTCGCTGTGTTTCAAAACAGCCTGGTACTGGCACAAGAACAGACATATAGATCAATGGAATAGAATAGAGAACCCAGAAATCGACCCAAACAACTATTCTCAATTAATATTCGACAAAAGAGGCATGAACATACAATGGAGTCAAGACAGTCTCTTCAATAAATGGTGTTGGGAAAATTGGACAGATACATGCAAAAAAATGAAACTAGATCACAAACTTACACCATACAAAAAAATAAACTCAAAATGGATAAAGGACTTAAACATAAGATGGGAAGCCATAAAAATACTAGAGGAATCCATAAGCAGCAAAATCTCAGACATATGCCTAAGAAATTTCTTCACTGATACTGCTCCTAGGGCAATGGAAACTAAAGAGAAAATAAATAAATGGGACTACATCAAATTAAAAACTTTTTCATAGCAAAAGAAATCATTAAGAAAACAACAAGAAAGCCCACTGCATGGGAGAATAGATTTGCCAATGTTATCACCGATAAGGGCTTAATTTCCAACATTTACAAGGAACTCACAACTTACCAAAAGGAAAATAAACAACCCAATCAAAAAATGGGCAAAGGACCTAAATCAGTGATGGCGAACCTATGACACACTGACACACGTGTCAGCACTGACATGCGTAGCCATTTCTGATGACACGCGGCCGCTGAGGCGGCCGCATGCCGAGGATAAAACATTTGCTGCTCCTGAGGATGAAACATTTGCGAAATAATGTTTTTTCCTCAAAGTGACACACTACCTGAGTTATGCTCAATTTTTTGGCGAAGTTTGACACACCAAGCTCAAAAGGTTGCCTATCACTGACCTAAATAGACACTTTTCAAAAGAAGACAGAAGGAAGGCCAAGAGGCATATAAAAACATGCTCAAAGTCACTAATCATCCGAGAGATGCAAATCAAAACAATCATGTGGTACCATCTCACATCTGTCAGAATGGCTACGCATGTCAGTGCCTCTCAATGGCTAGATAGGCCACCCCAAGTCCCGCCCCCCAGCCTCCCGCCGCCCAATCGTGGGCATAGCGGAGTGATGGTAATTTACATGTTACTCTATTATTAGATCCTACCTAATAAAATAGTAATATGCAAATTGACTGCACCTTCGCTACGCCCAAGCCATGCCCACCAGCCAAAGCCACGCCCACCAGCCAATCAGGGCGAGTATGCAAATTACCCAACAAAGATGGCTGTTAATTTGCATACGCTGAGGGAGGGAGGAATAAAGACTGAAGACAACTTAGAAGGAAGAGGGAGGAAAAGCGCAAAGCAAGGTGGCTGCCAGATGGAAAGCCCTGGCGGGGCGGCGCGGTGACCGCACGGCGGCGGCAGCAGCAGCGCACGTGCCCACAGCGCACGTGGCCACAGCGGCCACTTGCAGGATTCTTCCTGCAAATGGCTACTAGTAGGATAATAAAGAGGTAATATGCAAATTGACCATCACTCCAACACAAGATGGTCGCCCCCATGTGTTCAAAGATGGCCGCCCCCATGTGGACACAAGATGGCTCCCAGAAGATGGCCTGCAGGGCAGGGCAATCGTGGGAGATCAGGCCAGCTGGGGAGGGCAGTTGGAAGGGACCAGGCCTGCAAGGGAGGGCAGTTGGGGGCAATTAGGCCTGCAAGGGAGGTCAGTTAGGGTTGACCAGGCCATCAGGGGAAGACAATTGCAGGCAACCAAGCTGGCAGGGGAGGGCAATTGGGGGTAACCAGGCCAGCAGGGGAGAGCAGTTAGGGGCGACCAGGCCAGCAGGGGAGGGCAGTAGGGGGCAACCAGGTGGGCATGGGGGACAGTTAAGGGTGACCAGGCCAGCAGAGGAGGGCAGCTGGAGGTGACCAGGTCTGCAGGGGAGGGCAGTTGGGGGGACCAGACCAGCAGGGGAGGACAGCTGGGGGGGGACCAGACCAGCAGGGAAGGGCAGTTGGGGGCAACCAGGACTGGAGGGGAGGGCAGTTGGGGGGGGACCCAGGGTCTGCAGGTGAGGGCAGTTGTGGGGGACCAGGCCGGCAGGGGAGGGCAGTTAGGAGTGACTGGGCCGGCAGAGGAGGGCAGTTGGAGGTGACCAGGCCTGCAGGGGAGGGCAGTTATGGGGGACCAGGCCTGTAGGGGAGGGCTGTTAAAGACAACCAGGCCTGCAGAGGAGGGCAGTTGCGGGCAACCAGTCTGGCAGGGGAGGGCAATTGGGGGTAACCAGCCAGCAGGGGAGAGCAGTTAGGGGCGACCAGGCCAGTAGGGGAGGGCAGTTGGGGGGGACCCAGGGCCTTCAGGTGAGGGCAATTGGGGGGGACCAGGCCGGCAGGGGAGGGCAGTTAAGGGTGACCAGGCCTGCAGGGGAGGGCAGTTGGGGGTGACCAGGCCAGCAGGGGAGAGCAGTTGTGGGCAACCAATCTGGCAGGAGAGGACAGTTATGGGTGTCCAGGCTGGCAGGGGAGGTTAGCTGGGGGCAACCAGGCTGGCAAGGGAGGGCAGTTGGGTGTGACCAGGCCAGGAGGGGAGGGCTGTTGGAGGTGACCAGGCCTGCAGGGGAGGGCAGTTAAATGCAACCAGAACTGCAGGGGAGGGCAGTTCGGGGCAACCAGGCTGGTAGGGGAGAGCAATTGGGAGTGACCAGGCCAGCAGGGGAGGGCGGTGTGGGGGGAACAGGCCTGCAGAGGAGGGCAGTTGCAGGCGACCAGGCTGTCAAGGGAGGGCAGTTGGGTGTGACCGGGCCAGCAGGGGAGGGCAGTTGGAGGTGACCAGGCCTGCAGGGGATGGCAGTGGGGGGAACCAGGCCTGCAGGGGAGGGCAGTTGGGGGTGACCAGGCCTGCAGGGGAGGACTGTTAGGGGTGACCAGGCTGGCAGGGGAGTGCAGTTAGGAGCAATCGGGTCAGCAGGGGAGCAGTTAGGCATTGATCAGGCTGTCAGGGGAGTGGTTAGGGGGTGATTAGGCTGGCAGGCAGAAGCAGTTAGGGGTAATCAGGAAGGCAGGCAGGTGAGTGCTTGGGAACCAGCAGTCTTGCATTGTGAGAGGGATGTCCCAGATTGGAGAGGGTGCAGGCTGGGCTGAGGGACACCCCCCACCGTGCACTGAATTTCATGCACCAGGCCTCTAGTGTAATATAATGAACAACATAAACTGATAAACAAAAACATATCCAGAGACAGAGAAGCATCAATCAGACTGTCAAACCTCGGAGGGAAGTTAGGGGAGGGTGGGCGTAAGGGGGAGAGATCAACCCAAGGACTTATATGCATGCATATAAGCCTAACTAATGGACACAGTTACCAGGGGTGTGAGGGCATGAGTGGGGGTGTGGGTGGCAATAGGGGTATAAGGACGCATATGTAATACCTTAATCTATAAAGAATAAAAACTAAATAAACAAAAAAAAAATAGAACCAGAGACACAGAAGCATTGAGATGACTGTACAACCTGAGGGAAGGCCAAAGGACTTGTATTTATGCATATGAGCAAAACCAATGGGCACAGACTTTAGGTGGATGAGGGCTTGTGCTTGGGGTAGCGGTTGTCATGGGAGAGGTCAATGAGGGTAAAAGGGAGACTCATGTAATACTTTAAGCAATTTCTAAGGAAGAATGTGGCTATTTTACATCTAAATAGACCAGGCTTGCTTCTAAAACCATTGGCAATTTAAAACTTTGAAGTTTGCTGAATTAAATAATAAAATTTATTAAATATATAGGTATTTTGAAATGACAAAATACTGAAATGTTCATCTGAGTTTGCCTCATATAAAAATCTAGATGATAGAATTGAATCTATTAATTAAATATGTCTTGTATTTTTAAAAATGTGAAGTTTGCTAATCTGAGAAATGCTAAGTATTTAATTTGCCAGCTAAAATTTAAGGCTTCTAAGAGTTTAAAGTTCAAATTAAGTTAGGATAAATTATATAGTTGTGGTAACAAAATGCATAAAGTATAAAAATTTATTTTTGAGAAAATAATTCTTGTATTTTCTCTAGAGAAATTAGTTGTTCAAAATATATTGTTTATTGGTCTAATTTAAAAAGAGGATTAATTCTGTGATCTCAACCAAATTTTTAATATGAAAACCAGTTTAAATTTAATTGATGTCTTTTAAGATAATTATAAAAAGTATATAATATAATCTTTGGGATATATATATATATATATATATATATATATATATATATATATATTTGATGATCTTTCCAAGTTAAATTTCAAGACTTAACTTTGAAACATTTCACGGGGCCTGGAGTGATTCAGAGAATTTATTCTCTCTTCTTAAAAGAAATAATTTTGAATTAGACAGATCTAATGTATTTGAAATCACATGGAAAGCTTTATGAAATAAAAATTAATGACTATATTTTATTTATATACGTATATTTTAAATGTTATGGGGGTTTCCTGCTCTAAGGGAGGGCAAAACAAAGTGGCTAAATATTTCTTAAATAAAGCCGAATTTTTCAGCAGCAGAATTTTCTTTTCAATTTTTTTTATTAAGGTATTATATGTGTACATATCTTACCATTGCTCCTCCTCACTCCCATATATGCCCTCACCCCCCAGAGTTTTGAGTCCATTGGTTATGTTTATATGCATGCATACAAGTTCTTTGGTTGATCTCTTATCTTCCCCACCTCTCCCTAACCTTCCTGCTGTAATTTGACAGACTGTTTGATGCTTTACTGCCTCTGTATCTATCTTTTTGTTCAACAGTTTATAATGTTCTTTATTATCCATAAATGAGTGAGATCATGTGGTATTTTTCTTTCATTGACTGGCTTATTTCACTCACAGCAGCAGAATTTTAAAAACAAAAGCAAACAAAAGCCCTCTGGCAGCCTGCACTTCAGATAGGCTGGGGGTATGGGACGTCATCTGTACTTCATAGGTCAAATGTATATGTTTGCTTACTTTGCTTTTTCAATAAAGATGCTTACTTTAATTATTTAAACAAATTAGTTTTCTACAATATAATCAAGGTCTCATATAAATTAATTTGTATGAAAAGCAAATATTTTTATAAGTAATTGATTCTAGTAAAGTCCTCTAAAATAGTTACTGAGACCTCCCATGATCCCTCCGTGTATGTAAATGAGCACTAACCAAAAAGAATGCTGTTTAAAAGTAAATTTTAAGCTTAATAAATGGATAAATTTAAAAAAATTAAATCTCTTCTGCTAATATTTACAGTGTAAACTAAAGGTTATTATTCAAGCATTAAATCTGATCATTAATAAAGTCACCATAAATAGAAATAGAGTCACTTAATATGTAGGCATCACAGTACCAGTCAGCATCTGAAAAGCAACCATGTTTGTTGCTTGGTGTAAAAGAAAGAAAAAGGTTTTTAAAAGAAACTTCCTAAATGTGGTGTGAAAATCACTCTGGGAATAAGTAAAGGGAGTTTTCCTTCAAATGTTTGGATTATATAAATATACTCAAAGACTGATAGCAGAAATTAATGTCATTTACTGTCCACACCCAAGGAAAATAGACCTTATATCAGATTAATTTAAATTGGTAAATTGAAATAAGTAAATATTCAGGGGAACTTAGTTGTACTAGGCAGGAACCTATTACTGGAGCATTAACTAATTTTTTACTGATGGTTCATCTCATAGTAAAAGCTGCTTATGATGCAATGAATTCAGACCAGTCATACTTCTGTGCAAAGAATTGAATTAAAATCTATCAAGACTGCATTACATGATTTCCAAAAGCCTCTTTATATTATTTAAACCCAAAAAAGCGGTGATAGTGGAGTAATATCCTGTAAGTAAATTATATCAAGCCTTAATTACTTAAATTTTTACTTAAAAATGTTTTTTCACTTTTAATGCTGATGGCAAGACACACATGGTATCAGAATAAGCCTAAGGAAAATGCTTTGGGCAAAATGAAAAGATCCCAAGACTAGTTTATAAAAAGAATTTCTTTATTAACCTTTGGTTGAGAATATGCTTATATATTTCCAGAAAACTCCTCCAAGCCTGTGTGGATTCCTGCAATAATGGATCTGAGAGAGGAACTGACCAGACTACTCCAGCCACAGATGGCGGTGGCCCCAAGAGATGGAGGATGGTAAAGACACCTTTCCATGTTAGCAGTCAGCAGCTGTGTGTCACTGCAATTGCCCAGGACCAAGCCAAAGAAGGTTGGACCTGCATTGCCATTGCTCACCATCCAGAAATGGAGTATTGTTGCTCTCATGTCACAAGGGACAGTGATTGGGAATGGTACCCATAAAAAACTGTTGGACAGTGATTAGAAAAGGGACTCAAAGAACTGTTGGCCCAGAAAGGAGCTTACTGCAAATTAGTTCCTTTGATATCCAGATTCAATTTAAAAGGACTTGAGCTCTACAAATGGCATACATTCTTGTTAAGTTTATTAAATCAAAAAGGGTGATATGCTGGAGACTAAGTCCAGTGGGTAATAACAAATGTGAGAAGTCCTCAAAAGGTTGAATGGACTCTTTCAGCAGGGCTGAAAATATGCATGTTATTAGCTGCTGCTTGCACAGCCAAAGGCAATTCCCCCAACCTGATGGTCCTTTATTGTTTACTGGACCTTACCTTTGATATGTATATCTGCTTTGCTAAAGGGAAAAATGTGTGAATAAAATGCCCTGGGCCCAGAGATTCGGAGAGCTCACCACTAGAGTGAAGCCTCCCATGGCTTTCCCCCATGCCTTCCAAATTTATATTTCATGTCTAGTTTATCCATTTACACGCAGCCCCTTTTCCAGATTCCTTGAACCCTTGTGGTTGTGGAAAGACCCCAGCAGAAATGCAGTAAACTTCCAGTTACTGACACCAAAGAAAAGCAGATGCACAAATTGTCTGGCAAGAATTAAAAAGTTTTTCTAAGAATACTCAGAGAACTATACAAGAACACAGACAAAACAATCTAATTACTTTAGGAGAACAAAATAAGAAGTTTAGCAAAGTTGTAGAAAACAAAACCCCAAACAGAAATTTTGGAGTTGAAGAAAATAATGACTGAACTGAAGAAAGACTAGATCATGCTGAAGAAAGAATCAGTGAACTCAAATACAGATAATTTGAAATTATTTAGTCCAAGGAGCAAAAAAGAAAAACAAATAAACAAAAAAGAATAAAGAAAGTTTATGGGACATGGTTAAGAAGAAATCTATGGAAACTGGGGCAGAAGACCTGAGACCCTGCGTGGACCAGCTCTGCCCAAGGAGTAGCAGGATCCACTGGAAAGAGTCTACATTGAAATTAATCAGGTGCCTCCCGAGTCCACAGACTGGAGCTCCACTCTTGCTGGATAGTGAATTGAGGCTCCCATGGTCCGCATCCTGCACACTGTTGCCAGCTTCTGTACTGTGGCCTCCTGCTTGTCAGTGGTGGGAACCAGGCCCAGTTCCCACCTGCAGCAGGAAGTCCAGCCTGCGGGCAGCACCTCTTTCTGGTTCAGCTGGAGGGATGCCTGGCTGTGCTAGCCCACACAAGTGATTTTTACCAGCATTTGAGAAATTTGACATTTGTATCACTTTTTGGGGGCAAAGTTTTCTCTTTATGAAGGTGAGCGGAGCTCTCCTTGATCTCTCTTGGAAAATTCCTGCTATTTTCTATGGATATCGCCTTAAGCTTTCCTACAGCACTACTATGGAATGGCTCTTTGGAACCTTGTTGACCTGGTTCTCCTGTGGGTCTGCTCTCACCCTGGGATGGAGGAAGAACATTGGAAAAGCAGCCTATTTGTCTTTGCAGAGAACCTCAGAATTTTGTGGCCACATCAGTTGAATGCAAATCCCAGGAGAGCAATGAGAGCAGCTCTGTGTGAAGTCCAGTTTCAAGCCTTTGGTGGGAGATGGAGATTGTCCCAATTTGTCAGGACTTCAAAGTGAAGACCAAAGAGGAGCTCTGTCCCTGTCCCCACACTTCCAGGGCACGGGGTCAATCCTAAGTGTCAGAAGAGCAGATAAAAAGATGAAAAATTTTGTGCTTGGGAATTGTGCCTTCTCAACTGCACTCATTGACTTTCTATGGGTAGGTGTTGTCCCTCAGCCTCAGGTGTCACCCCTGAACAGCAAGATGCTCTCTGGAAAAGTGTGCTGCAATCTATAGCCATCTTGATCTCTCTGTACTCTCAGATCTATCACCTTAAGTCTTCAACTTTTCAAGAACATTCTAAAAAAATTATTTGATTGCATAACTAGCTTTGCTTATATTGGTGCCTGTGTCTTTTCTATAAACTGAGAAACATTTGGAACAGAGCTGAGTTGTTCCACTCACTAAATCCAGACAATGAGAACAGCACTGTCTAGCATCCATTAATTCCCCTCTGGCCAGGAAGCAACAGACAGTTATTGTTGAGTGTCATGTGGTTGTATGATTATGGTTGTTTGGGTGGCATTACTGTGGCTATCAGTTACTGATCTATTCTGAAAGAGGATAAAGCATTTAATGGAGGTAACTGCTATGTTCAAAGTACCTGATGAAGCATAATCCAATTAACATCACACTTTTTGGCAAATTTGAGATGACGTATTGTGGTTTTAGAAAAAATCTGAGTCATAACTTTTAAAAAGTAAGAGAAGATGTAACCTTAATAATTTAAGAATATGTCGACTTGCATGTCTTTGAAAATCAATAATGCCAAACTACTATAAGTAGTAGTAGTTATAAATTAATACAGAATCATGTGCTGTTATTAAAATATTGTTTACTATGTAAACATCACCTCTATGTTTATATGGGGTGATAATCTCATTATCTCCTGTGGAATTGCTACTCTTCCCCTTGTTCATAGGTCTAAGTCATGACAATTTCTTTCTTTGTTATCATAGGAAAATAATATAACATATTGCTCTTGCATTTTAAATAAGACCATGGGATATGACAGTTAAGGAATCTGATTATCAAAATGATTTCATAATTTGCTCTAGGTTTATTTACAACGTAGTGATAAAGTCATTGCAACCAAGTTCTTGTTTATTTTTATTTTTTGGCTCTTCCATGCTTCATCATTTTACCATTTCTTTTCTGTCCTTCTGGCTATAGCATTTTGGAGCAGTACCTTTATTAAACAGTATTTAGCTCTGGGTAATGATTTGTTTTTAGTATGTTCTTCAGAAACTTTTTCAAAGTTTTATTTATTTGCATAGAATCTTATTACCTTACTCCCATATCCCCATTAAATCAAAATTCTTTTCTTCATGTATTCATTTAATTGCCAAGAATGTCAGTAATATTTTGTAAATGTTCTCAGTGTTGTAACAAATTTGATTTTTTTTATAAGAAGAAATCTATGACTTACTGGAGTTCTAGAAGTAGAAGAATAAGATAATGGAGCAGAAAGCCATAGTTTAAGAAACAGTAATTTAAAAAGTAAAATAAATTTCTCCTGTGATTTCTTCTGAATTACGGGAGAAATTTGAACATTCACGTTCATAAAATTCATATATACCCAAATAAATTAAACTTAAAGAGATATCCAAAACATATCTACATTAAAACTGTAAAGAGGGAGAGAGAGAGAGAGAGAGAGAGAGAGAGAGAGAGAGAGAGAGAGAGAATCTTAAAATCAGTGAGAGAAAAGAAATGTCACATAAAATAGAATTCCTGAAAGACTATTAGGAGATTTCTCAGAAGAAAAGTTACAGGTCAGGAAAGAGTTGGATGATATATTCAAACTGCTCAAAGAAGAAAACAACCTATCAATGAAGAATGTTTTATGCAGAATGATCTTTCAGAAATGATGGAGAAATAAAGGCTTTCACAGAAAAACAAAAGCTGAGGGAGTTCATCACCATTAAACCTTCCTTATGAGAAAAACTTAAAGGAGCTCTTCATGCTGAAGTAAAATTATGCTAATGAACAACATGAAAATGTATAAAAATATAAAACACACTGGAAATCTAAGTATAGAGCAAATTTTATAATATTCCACCTATAATATGGTGGTGTAGTAATCACTTAACTCTAGCATAAAGGTAAAAAATTCCTTCAGAAGTATTAAAAACATCTTACCTGTAATATTTTGTTAATTGATACACAATATAAAATTGTTCATTGTGAGATAAAAAACAAAATGGAGTGGGAATAATAAAAGAGTAGAGATTTTACATTTAGCTGAAGTTAAGCTGTTATCAGTATAAAGTAGACTATGATATCTATAAGATGTGTTGTAAAAGTGTTAGGGTATCTATAAAACAAAAACCTATAGTACATACACACAAGATAAAGAGAAAAAGATGAGTGTACCATCAAAATCATCAAATAACAAAAACAGACAGAAAGAGAGGAATTTAAAAAAGACAATAAAAATGTGAGACAGAAAATTAAATGACCTAAGACCTCACCTATCAATAACTATCTTAAACATAAATTAATTAAATTCTCTATCAAAAGGGATAAAGTAAAGGGGAAGATGGTGGTGAAGTAGGTGGACCTTTCTTGAACCTCCTCCCAGGGCCAGACAGGAAATAAAGCAAAATTGGGGGGCATTCAACTGGAATTACCAACTGAGAGACTTTTAACAAGGAAGGACAGAAACCATCTGGAGACTGGTAGTAAGGGTAGGGTCTTGAGAGGGACTGGACTAGGTTCCATAAGTGACAGCCTGAGAATGAGGAGTGGCTGCAGAGGGAATTTCCCTCAGAGGAGCGAGGCCAAGACCCCAGGCTGGACTCCCCAGTCTTGAGCACAAGAGAAAAGTACAGTGGCCCACATAATACCCAGCCCTAAAAAGTGGCAGGGCTTCTGACTGCTGGCAAGACTGGGGCCATCCTATATAATGAAAACTTAATATGCTAAGTGTCTGGTCATCTGGTCATTTCTTCAACCAATCAAAGTGTGATATGCTAATGATATGCTAAGGCTGCTCAACCGCTCGCTATGATGTGCACTGATCACCAGGGGCAGATGCTTTGACCGGTAGGCTAGCTTGCTGCTGGGATCTGGCCAATCAGGACTGAGTGAGATGGGCTGGACATGCCCTGGAGCCCTCCCACAGTTCCTCTCCAGCTGGCCAACTTTCCATGTCCTTCCCCGGCCCTGATCATACACCGGTGGGATCCCTTGGCCTGCTCTGCACCCTCTCGCAATCCTCGAGGGATGTTGAAGAGCCATTTTTGGCTCAATCCCACTCAACCCAGGAGCTGCCCCCTGGTGGTCAGTGCGCTCCCACAGAGGGAGTGCTGCTCAGCCAGAAGCCAAGCTCATGGCTGGCAAGTGCAGCGGTGGTAGTGGGAGCCTCTCCCACCTCTGCGGCAGCACTAAGGATGTCCGACTCCCCGAGGGTTCCTAGACTGAGAGAGGGCACATGCCAGGCTGAGACACCCCCTCCTGAGTGCACAGATTTCGTGCACCAGGCCTCTAGTTTGGAGATAAAGTCATGAGGCTT
This sequence comes from Cnephaeus nilssonii, assembly GCF_951640355.1. Lineage (NCBI taxonomy): Eukaryota > Metazoa > Chordata > Mammalia > Chiroptera > Vespertilionidae > Cnephaeus > Cnephaeus nilssonii. The sequence goes on from NC_137071.1 coordinate 44,556,134, forward strand.
TTTTTGTTAGTTTGTTTTGTTTTGAAACCAGAACACAGGATTTTTGTTTGCAGCTACTCAACCGAGGCTTTGCTGGAGGGAGGGTGGGGAGAACTGGAGTTCACTGAGAAATCACTAGAATGGGAAGAATTGGGGGATACCTGGAAAAGCAGTGGTCCAGAGACCTGCAATCAGTTGTCCCCTCCAAAAGCGGCAATTTTTCCTGATAGGCACACACCCCTCCCAGAAGCCACCGCTTGGGAAAAGGAAAATAAACTGACCTAAGAGATACAGCTAGCCCCACCATCAGGAATCCCTCTTTCCATACCCTGCATCTTGACACCTGTAGAGAAAACAGCAGCAGAGCCCAAGCCTATGTGTTTCAACAGTCTCAGGGAGCAACAGTGACTTGCCTGGAGGTGGGGGCTTCTACCCCACTGTCCCAGGAACTTGCCCCTTAGACAGCTGATAGAAACTCCCGGTTTTCAGCAGATCCCACTAGACTGCATAAAAGGATCTCCACGCAGCTGAGGACAGGGAAATATTCTGGGACACTCTCAGAGAAGTAGCTCTGGGATGGGGAAACACACCCACCATTTTCCATGAAATATGAAAGGCACCTCCCCCCCATTGAACACTCAGAGGTCTCATACTCACAATTGAACCTAAAGCCCTTTCAGAAGCAACCTCTTCAGTTATTAAGATGGATAGCTGGCTGGCAGTTGAAGGCGGGCAGAGGAATAACCTGGGTAACATGGGAATGTTTGCTGACCATTCCTGGGCCCTAGGCTGCTAATGGCTCTAGTGTACAGCTTGGGCACTCCCATGTGCAAGCAAGTCCTATGGATACAGACACAAAGTGTGCATCACTTGAAGCTTCAAACAGGTTCCTGAGAGCCAAACGTGGAGAGCTTCTGACAGTGGATATCACCAAAGTACCTCCTAGATGCCCAGAAATGGCAGTCAACAGAAGAGCAGGATCCAAAGGGCACTCCCAGGAAGCACTAAACTCAGTTGAGACTAACAACACTTCACTTTTCTTTTTCTTTCTTTTAAATTATCTTTCTTTTTTCTTCTTTATTGCTTTGTTATTATTTTTGTCTCTTTTTTTCTTTTGCATCTCCTGTTTTTCTTTTCTTCATGTATTTTTTGCTTTCTCTACATTTTTCCTTTTCTTATTTTTTATCTTTCTTCTTTCTCCTCTTTTTCTTTTTCATAATTATTTTCTTCCTCTTTTACTATTCTTAATTTTTACATTTTTTTTCATTTCTTTCTACCATTTTATATTCTTTTTACTCCCACCTTGTTTCCTTCTTGTGTTCTTTATTTTATATTATTATTCTTGTTCTCTTTTCTGTTTCCTAATTCTCTTTTCATTTGTGGTTGTTTTTGTTGTGTTGTAGGGGGTTCTCATATATTTTTATTTGGTTTCTTGTTTTATTTTCTTGTGTTTTGTTTTATTCTCTCAACACTGGCACACATCTCACACAATGTGGTTGTGGGTGAGACTAAGAGACACTCAGCCTGAGAGGACATCCCACCCATTAATGGGTCAACAATAATCAAGACCCAATTACAAACAGTGAGCCCAAAAAATCCACACAAGGGATATTCATAATACATCCAGCTTAGGAGACCAATAAGACTGCACCAAGGGGTCCCACAGAACACTTGCTACATCAGGACACCCTAAAAGACTGGGAAGCATAGCAGTTTGATCTAATACTTAAAAACAAATACAATGGCCAAGAAAATGGGGAGACAAAGAAATAACTCCCAAATGAAAAAAAAAGGAGGATACTCCAGAAAAAAAGCTAAACAAAATGGGGAGAGGCAATTTATCATATATAGAGTTTAAAGTAATGGTTATTAGGATGCTCAAGAAAATTAGTGACAGTTACAAGGAACTTAATGGGAACTATAATAAAGTGAAACAAGAAGTAGAAATCATTCATAAGAACCAGTTTGAAATGAATAATAATATATCTGACATCTAGAATACACTGAAATTTATTTTTGTGTATGGTCTAAGTTGGTTATCTAGTTTCATTTTTTTGCATGTATCTGCCTAATTTTCCCAACACCATTTATTGAAGAGACTGTCTTGACTCCATTGTATGTTCATTCCTCCTTTGTCAAACATTAATTGAGCATAGTGGTTTGGGTCAATATCTGGGTTCTCTATTCTATTCCATTGGTCTATATGTCTGCTCTTCTGCCAGTACCAGGCTGTTTTGAGAACAGTGTCTTTGTAATACAGTTTGAAATCTGGTATTGAGATCCCACCTACTTTGTTCTTCTTTGTCAGGATTGCTGTGGCTATTCGGGGTCTTTATTTAAATGCCCATCAGCAGATGAGTGGATTAGAAAACTATGGCACATCTACACAATGGAATACTACGCTGCTATAAAAAATAAGAAATTCTTACCATTTGCAGCAGCATGGATGTACCCAGAGAGCATTATGTTAAATGAAATAAGCCAGTCAATTAAAGAAAAATACCACATGATCTCACTCATTTATGGAAAATAAAGAACATTATAACCTGATGAACAAAAAGATAGATACAGAGGCAGTAAAGCACCGAATAGACTGTCAAATTACAGCAGGAAGGCTGGGGAGTTTTGGGGAGGGGGAAAAGAGATCAACCAAAGGACTTGTATGCATGCATATAAGCACAACCAATGGACACAAGACACTGGGGGGATGGGATGAGGGCATGCGACAGGAGGTAGGGGAGGCTGGGGGAAGGTCAATGGGGGAAAAAAGGAGACATATTTACTACTATATGTAATACTTTGAACAATAAAAAAGAATACACTGGAAGAAATAAAAAAAAAGATTCAATGAGGCAGAAGATTGAATAAAAATTTGGAAGACAGGGAAGGAAAAAATACCCTATTAAAGCAACAAAAAACAAAAAAGAATTAAAAAACAGGAAGGGGAGACAAAATGGTGGCGGAATAAATGGACGTGTCCAAAGGATTGTCCTGGAGAAGATAGAACAAGCAACTAAATTGAATAATATCCACCCCAAATTTGTAAAGTAGACACAGCTGGTGAGATAATTCACAGCCAGGAAGGGCAGAGGATGCCTAGAGAACAGTAAAATCAGGGATTTGGGCTGAAGAGGACTGCAAGATCTCCAAGACCAGAGGGTTGGAAGGAAGCCGTACAGCACCGAGGCCACATCCCATAGGACAGGCGTAACGTCTGACTGTGGAAAGGAGGTCTGCAGGGCTGCTGGTGGCAAAGAATTCTGTATATGAGCCCATAGCCATGAGAGGCTGAGCCCTGAGGGGGCAGCCTACATGGCAGCCCAAGCCACGACATACCAACAGGAGAGGGGCTCACAGTGGCACACCTCTTTCCCCTCTTTTTGGTCTATGCTTTTATTCATTAAACCCAGTTCATAGGACCTTGCAAATACAAACACTCACTCATGGCTGAGGTGAAAGTGGTTGTGTGGACTTGTGGAGTCTGGAGAGAAGCTGGGGAGAGAAGAGGTTTGGGAAGAGGTGGCCTTAAGTCTGGCACTGAGTCATACCTGACATGCTGGACCTAGGCAGCCATTTTCTACTGAAGACATAGCCCCTCCCTGCAGTCTCCAGGCAACCAATAGAGCCACACCCAGACTACAGCCTGAGTGCTAAAAAGGATAAAAAAATCTGAATAGTCCCTGAGAGCCCACAGGGATTGGCCTAAAGAGAGGCCGTTCAGTCCCAGCAACAGTAAACTGAGAAGACACAGACAGTACAGAAGAATGGGATCTTCAAACAGCACTCATGGGGAATTAAAACTCGGGGGAAGGGAACAACACTTCACTTTTTTCATTTTTATTTTATTTAATGATTATGTTATTATCTCTTTTATTCGTTTTTCTTTGTTATCCTTTTTTGTTTGTTTCTTTGTTTTCTATTTCTTTTCACATTTTTCATCATTCTAATTTTTATTTTATCTTATTTTTTATTAAAATTTTAAAATTTGTTATTATTTTTTTCTTCTTTCTCTTTTGCTTTCTTCTTATCCACTCATCCTATTTCTACTTCCTCTATACTGAACTGAGGTCCTCCCCATATTCATCCACTTCCTTAACATTACTTCAGCATATAAGCTCAGCCTCTACAGATTTTGCCCCCACTCTCTTTACTGGGTATTTGGTGTTTGTATGTTTTGGTTTATCTCTTTGTTCTCTGGTGTTTTCTCCCCATATATAAATATTTTTCCTTTTTCATACATTTTCTTCTTTTTATTTTCTCTCATACCATTTTTTTTCTATCTTTGATATCATTTGTGCTCTCTTTTCTCTCCCTTAATTCTCTTTTCTCTAGTGGTCACTTAGTTCGGGGTTATGGGTATCATGAGTACATTTGTGTTTTTTTCCCTTTGTGATGTGTCTTGTCAAATTGCATTGTGTCCTGTTTGGCCAATGTGGTAGAGAGCGAGCCACATAACCAGACACCCGGAGAGGAGACTTCATCCATGAACGGGTTAATAACACTCCAGACCCAACTACAGAGGCAGGAAGAATGTGGCAGAGAGGGAGAGTGTGTGAGTGAGTGAGGGAACAAAAGAGGAGTGTGTGGACATGTGGGATGTGTGTGTGTGTGTGTGTGTGTGTGTGTAGGTGTGTGAGTAAGGCACAGTTATAACCATAGGACCGTAGGGGGCAGGCTAACGAGACTTGCCTAACCAGGCAGCCTCTGCTACCATTACAAACAGTCCAGGAGCAGCCAGCTCTTCCACAAAGGCCATGCCTTTTTGAAGGGCAGAGCTGCTGTGATGGAGAGCCCAGGCTCACCTAAACCCAGGGTGCCCTCAAACACCACCCAGGATTCTACAGCCACCCCTGCCAGTGACCTGCTGCCTTGGCTGCAGTCCCATGGTCATCGAGACTCCAGCCAACCCAGGTGCAGGCTCCTGTGAGTTCCAAAGCATGCTCCCCTCTGGCTATCCTAACGATTTAGCCCAGGGTACCACGAGCCTGAGAGCAGCTGTCATGTGAGCAGTCTGCCTCTGTCTGAGGAGTAGCACCCTCATGTGCAGCCCACCCCAGTTCAAGAAGTGGCAGTCTCATGTGGCTTGCCCCCATGTGAGGAGGAGCAGTGTCATGCAGCCTGCTCCCATTGAGGAACAGAGGCCCACGCAGCCCACCACCGTCCGAGAAGCAGCAGACCCACGAGCAGCCTGCCCCAGTCTGAGAAGCAACAGCCTCACACAGCCTGTCTCTGTCCGAGGATCAGCAGGCCCATGAGAGACCCGACCAGATCCATGGATCAGAAGCCGCGCAAGTGGCCAACCCCCATCTGAGAAGCAGCAACTGCACAAGAATCCTGCCCCATCAGAGGAGCAGCAGCCACACTCAGCCCACCCCCATCCAGGGTGCAGCAGCTGTGGGAGCAGCCTGACGCCATGTGAGGACCACAGAAGTGCAAGCAGCCCACCTCCATACAAGGAGGAGCAGCCCTGTGAGCACCATGCCCCAACCTTAGGAGTAACACCTTCATGAGCAACCCACCCTGATCCAAGGAGCAGCAGGCTTGTAAGTAGTCCACCCCTGTCCAAGGAGCAGCAGATGTACAAGCAGCCTGTCCCCACCAGCCAGAGAAGACAGAACTGTTGCAAGAAGCACCCACCAGAGGAGCCACTACCAACTGAGAAGCAGCCACTGCTGCAACTGCCTGAGGAGCTGCCACCACGAGTAATAGCTGCCACCCAAGGAGCAGCCTTCTCCTGTCTCAACACCTAGGTCTTTCGATGAGAGCAAAAACGTGGAGACAAACAAACCCTCAAAGGAAAGAAAATGAGGAATCACCAGAAAATGAGCTATGTGAAATAAAGGCATACAATTTGTCAGAAAAAGATTTCAGAATAAGGGTCATACAATTCATACTCCATATGGATGAAAAATATCAACAACTTATGTAAGAATCAAAAGAAATAAAGAGTGATATAGCTGCAATAAAAAACACCATGGAAAGTTTCAACAGTGTACTATGAGAAGCAGAGGAACGAATTAACAAATTAGAAGACAGGGAAGCAAAACACAACCAAACTGAACTGCAATTGGGGAAGAAAAATTAAAAGACAGGAGGAGAGCCTAAGGGAGCTTTGGGACAACATGAAACGAAGCATCATACAAATAATAGAGGTGCCAGGAGGACTGGAAGAGGAAAAAGGATTAGAAAAACTATTTGAAGAAATAATGTCAGAAAACTTCCCTGATGTGTGGAGGAAAAATGTCACATAAGCACAGAGAGTCCCAATCTAGATGAACCCAAAAAGACCCACACCAAGACACGTCTTAATGATGATGGAAAATGTTCAGGACAAAGAGAGAATCTTAAACGCTGCAAGAGAGAGACAGAAAGTAACATGCAAGGGATCTCCCATTAGATTATCAAATTATTTCTCAACAGAAGCACAGCTGTCCAGAAAAGAATGGAAGGAAATTTACAAAATGATGCAAAAGCAAGTGACTGAATCCAAGAATACTCTATCCAGCAAGGCTATCATTCAAAATTGAAGGGGAAATAAGGGGTTACAGAGCAAGAAAAGAAAAAAAAAAAACAAAACTAAGGGAGTTTATCACTACCAAGCCAGCAATGCAGGAAATACTAAAGGGACTGGTATAAAAAGAAGAAATAAAAAGGGAAGAAGGAACAAAGGCACTAAAAATGAAAATGGCGAGAAACCAAGATGGCGGCATAGGTTAAGCACCTAACCTGCAGCCTGGCACAACAATTTCAAAAATACAACTAAAGGTCAAAACGGACATCATCCAGAACCACAGGAAAGCTGGCTGACTGAACTGCCCACAACTAGAAGGAAAGAGAAAACCACAAGGAGTATCAGAGGAGCCGTAAAAGCCTGAGATATGGAGACACGGGCGGAGACACGAGCTCACGTGCGTGCAGAGAGGATGGGACGGCTGACGGCCTGGCTGGCATTCTCTAGCGGGAAGGAGATAAAAGCTCCAGATTGCGCTGAACCCCAGCTCCGACTGCACTGAACCCCAGTTCCGGGTGAGACCCTGGGAAGCCAGGCACATGCTGGGGGAATCTGGGCTGTGGGGTGGAGGCACAGAGGAGCGGCGAAAGGCAGAGCTCCGGAGGCGCACACGTGAATGCGCGCAGAGGACGGACTGTTGCCTGTGCCACTGAATTTCTCTGGCGGGGAGGAGACAGGGGCTCTGGACTGTGCTGAACCCCAGTTCCAGCTGCGCTGGGCCCCAGCCCCGGGCGAGACCCTGGGAAGCCAGGCTCATGCTGGGGGAACCTGGGCTGTGAGGCAGAGACGCAGGGGAGTGGCGAAGGGCAGAGCACCAGAGGCACGCACAGGAATGCGCGCAGAGGATGGTCTGTTGACTGTGCTGCTGGATTGCCCTGGTGGGAAGAAGACAAAGGCACCAGACTGAGCTGAGCCCCAGTTGCAACTACACTGAAACCCAGTTCCGGGCAAGAATCTGGGAGTTCAGATTCATTGGGGGAGAGACTAGACTGTTTGGCAGGGGTCGAAGCTCCAGGGCACTTTTCTCTCAGAGGTGTTTGTAGGGAGTACAGAGGGATACTGAGACCCAGGAACCTCATAGGGCGGGGCTGATGGGAAGCCAAGGCTGTAGGCTCCACCCTGAAACTCCGCCCCATCCAAGCTGAGCACAGAGGCTTTTACAATTTTGCAAGTCTAGTTGAATAAGGCTGTCTCCCGGCTTAGACAGAGCTGATCCTCACAGCCAATTGTACTGGAGGTCAAATCCTCCCAGTGTACCAATGGCAATCAAGGCTTAACAACACCAAGACTTTGCACTCAGCCCACAAAGGGGGGTACCAAGAGCGACCACCTAGGGAGATTGGGGAAGCTGAGCTACCGGCCCTTATAGGTCACTAACCACACAAAGCCACTCCATCAACATAGGGAGGCAGCCAAAAGCTGGAGACACCAAAGTGGGTCACGAATAGAAGGGATGAAGGAAAGTAAACTAATGGATGACACAGTGTTCAGAACCACATTTATAAGGTTACTTAAGAATCTTCTGGAGGACCGAGATGGCGGCATAGGGCAGACGCCTGATTGTTACCTACCACAACAATTTTGAGACTGCAACTGGAGGGCAGAGCAGACACCATCTGGAACAATGGCCGGAGGAGTTGCTGGGAGGGGGTTGATTGATGGGAGTTGGGATCGGAAAGACGGGGCCCCGCTGGGTCCCGGATCTGGGTGCGCTCGCCCGGCGACTGGTCACCGCTGCAGGCCCAAGTGCCACCGCAGCGACCTTGGACCGGCCTGTCACCGTGCACCGGGTGCACCGGAGCTTCGCCGAGCCCGCCACCCAGTGAGTTCCACGGCGGCCGCCCCGGAGCTTTGAGAGGATGGTGAAGGAATTGCTGAGAGGGAATTGACCGACAGGAATTGGGATCAAGAAGACGAGGCCCCACTGGGTCCCAGGTCTGGGTGAGGCCGCGCATCCATGGGTCTGGGCGAGGCCACGCGCCCCTGGATCCGGGTGAGGCGGCATGCCCCTGGGTCCGGGTGAGGCTGGATCCCAGGTCCGGGCGAGGCTGCGTGCCCCTGGGTCCGGGTGAGGCCACGCGCCCCTGGGCCCGGGTGAGGCTGGGTCCTGGGTCCGGGTGAGGCTGTGCCCCTGGGTACGGGTGAGGCTGGATCTGGGTCCGGGTGAGGCCGTGTGCCCCTGGGTCTGGGTGAGGCTGGGTCCCGGGTCCAGGTGAGGCCACACTCCCCTGGGTCTGGGTGAGGCTGGGTCCTGGGTCCAGGTGAGACTGCGCCCCTGGGTCCAGGAGAGTCCATGGGCCCATTGGTCTGGGTGTAGCTGAATCCCGGGTCCGGGTGAGTCTGTGCACCCCTGGATCCGGGTGAGGCTGGGTCCCGGGTCCGGGTGAGGCCGGGTGCCCCTGGGTCCAGGTGAAGCTGGATCCCGGGTCTGGGTGAGTCCGTGCCCCTGGGTCTGGGAAGGCCACACTCCCCTGTGTCCGGGTGAGGCCACATGCCCCTGGGTCTGGGTGAGGCTGGATCTTGGGACTGGGTGAGGCCTTGTGCACCTGGGTCCGGGTGAGTCCACGTGCCCCAGGGCCCGGGTGATGCTGGGTCCCAGGTCCGGGTGAGGCCATGCACCCTTGAGTCCGGGTGAAGCCGCTCCCCTGGATCCAGGGGAGACTAAACCAGAGGGAGTCGGACCTGCATTACCACCATTGGTCCACCACCCAGAGCTGAAAAGTCAGTGCCGACATGTACACATAAGGAACTGGTGGACATTGAAATTGGGTTTCAAAAGAACTGTTGGTCCAGAAAGAAACTCACTACAGACTGATTCATTTGCCTGTCAGCATAACTATTATTGCTCATCTCACATTCAGTTCATATAAGTATATCTCTAGTGACACATGATCTCGCTCATCTAGGGGAAATGATGAACAACATAGACTGATGAACAAGAACAGAACCAGAAACAAGGAGGCATTGATAGGTCTGTCGGGCCTCAGAGGGAGGGTAGGGGAGGGTGGGGGTAGTGGGGAGAGATCAACCAAAGGACTTGTGTGCATGCATATGAGCCTAACCAATGGTTAAGGACAACAGGGGGGTGCGGTGGGGGATGGGAATGGGGGGATGAGGACAAATATGTGACACCTTAACTAATAAAGAATTTTTTAAAAAATAAAAAATGAAAATGGCTACAAACAAGTACCTATCAATAACTTTAAATGTAAATGGACAAAATTATCCAATCAAAAGACATCGAGTGGCTAAATGGATTAAAAAAATGACCCTTATATATGCTGTCTATAAGGGACCCACATCAGAACAAGTGAATCACACAGACGGAAAGTGAAGGAATAGAAAAATATCTTTCAGGCAAATGAAAATTTAAAAAAAGCTTGGGTAACAACACTTATATCTGACAAAATATACCTCAAATTGAAGGCCATAACAAGAGATAAGCAAGGCCAGTTCTCAATACTAAAGGGAATGATACAACAAGAGGATATAACCGTGGTAAATATATATGGTCCCAATGCAGGAGCACCCAAATACATAAAAAAAACCTACTGGAAGATATCAAGGGAGAGATGGACAATAATACAATCATAGTAGGAGACTTTAATACCCCACTGACATCACTGGATAAATCCTCTAGACAAAAAATCAGCAAAGAAACAACAATTCTAAATGACTCACTAGATCAGATGCACTTAATTGACATCTTTAGAATATTTCACCCCAAAGCTATGGGATATACATTCTTCTCAAGTGCACATGGGGCATTTTTTCAAGATAGACCACATATTGGATCACAGGCAAAGTCTCTCCAAATTCAAAAAGATTGAAATCATATCAAGTTTCCTCACAGAACACAATGGCATAATATCAGGAATAAACTACAATAAAACAATCAAAAAATTCAAACACTGAGAATTTGAATAGTATGTTATTAAACAATGATTGGATTACCAAAGAGATCAAAGAATAAATTAAAAACATCTTGGAAATAAGTCACAATGAAAACACAACAATCCAAAATCTGTGGGACACAGTGAAAGCAGTCCTGAGAGGGACGTTTATAGCTATACGGGCCTACCTCAAACAAACAAACAAAAAAACAAACAAACAATAAATATGGCAATAAATGTTCTAACTCTACAACTTAAAGAATTATAAAGAGAGCAACAGGAAAAGCAATGAGTGAGCAGAAGGGAAGAGGGAGGAGATAATAAAGATCAGAGTAAAAATAAATGACATAGAGACCAAAAACAAAACAAACAAACAAAATGAATGAATGAAATCAGGAGCTGGTTCTTTACAAGATTCATGAGCCTCTTGCCAGGCTCACCAAGAAGAAAAGAGAGAGGAACCAAATAAACAAAATCAAAAATGAAAGGCAAAATAACAAGAGACCCCACAGAAAAACAAAGGATTGTTAAAAAAATACTATAAACAACTCTATTCCAACAAACTAGAAAACCTATAGGAAATGGACATATTCCTAGAAAAATATAACCTTCCAATACTCAATCAGGAAGAATCTAAAAATCTCAATAGGCTGATAACTATGGAGGAAATTGAGGCAGTCATCAAGAAACTTCAAGCAAACAAAAGCTGAGGGCCAGGAAACTTCAGAGTAGAGTTTTACCAAACATTCAAAGAATAATTAGACATATACTCCTCAGATTATTCCAAAATATTCCAGAGGAAGGAATACGTCCAAGCTCATTCTATGAAGCCAGCATTTCTCTAATACCAAAACCAGACAAAGACAACACAATGAAAGTGAATTGCAGGCCAATACCCCTCATGAACATAGATGTCAAAATCCGCATCAAAATTCTTGCACATTGGATCCAGCATTACATCAGAAAGATCAAACACCATGACCAAAGAGGATTTATCCTTGGGATGCAAGAATGGTACAATATCCACTAATCAATAAACGAGATACATCATATAACAAATTGAGAGATAAAGATCACATAGTCATATCAATTGATGCAGAAAAGCATTTGATAAAATCCACACCTTGCTTGATAAAAGCCATCAGCAAAATGGAAATAGATGGATCATACCTCCACATAATAAAAGACTTATATGACAAACCTACAAGCGACATCATACCCAATGGGCAAAAACTAAAACCATTTCACCTAAGAACAGGAATGAGACAAGGATGCCCACTTTCACCACTCTTGTTCAACATAGTAATGGAAGTCCTAGCCATAGCAATTAGACAAGAAGAAAGAAAAGGTATCCAAATTGGAAAAGAAGACATAAAACTGTCATTATTTGCAGAAGACATGATACTGTACATAGGAAACCCTAAGACTCCATCAAAATATTATTAAACTTAATAAATGAATTCAGCAATGTAGCAAAATATAAAATTAATGCCAAGAAATCAATGGCATTTTTGTATTCCAAAAGTGAACTTACCAAAAGTGAGATTTAAAAAAACAATCCCACTTACCATTGCACCAAGAAATTAAGATACCTAGGAATAAACTTAACTAAGGAGGCAAAAGACCTCTACTCAGAAAACTTCAAGAAACTGAAAAAAGGGATAGAGGAAGACATAAACAGATGGAATAACATACTGTGTTCATGGATTGGTAGAATCAACATCATTAAAAGGTCAATAGTACATAAAGCAATCTGTATACTCAATGAAATCCCCATTAAAATACCAATGGCATATTTCACAGACCTAGAACGAACTCTCCAAAAATTCACCTGGAATACAAAAAGACACAAAATAGTGTCAGCAATCCTGAGAAAGAAGAACAAAGTCGGAGGGATCTCAATACCAGATATCAGGCTGTATTACAAAGCCACTGTTCTCAAAACAGTCTGGTACTGGCACAAGAACAGACATGTAGACAAATGGAATAGAATAGTGAACCCAGAAATCTACCCAAACCTCTATGACCAATTAATATTTGACAAAGGAGGCAAGAACATACAATGGAGTCAAGACAATTTCTTCAATAAATGGTGTTCGGAAAATTGGACAGATACATGTGAAAAAAATGAAACTACACCACCAACTCACACCATATACAAAAATAAACTCAAAATGAATAAATAAATGTAAGGCGGGAAACCATAAAAATATTAGAGGAATCCACTGGCAGAAAAATCTCAGACATATGATGAAGCAATATCTTTACCCATACAGCTACTAGGGCAATGGAAACTAAATAGAAAATAAACTAATGGGACAACATTAAAAAAAAAAAAAACTTCTGTAAAGCAAAAGAAACAATCAACAAATCAACAAGAAAGCCCCCTGCATGGGAGAACATATTTGCCTATGTTATCACCAATAAGGATTTAATCTCCAACATTTACAGAGGACTCATACAACTTAACAAAAAGAAGATGAACACCCCGTTCAAAAAATGGGCTATGGACCTAAATACATACTTTTTTAAAGAGGACATAAGAAAGTCCAAGAGACATATGAAAACATGCTCAAAGTCACTAATCTTCTGAGAGATGCAAATCAAACGACAATTATGTCCCAACTTACACCTCCCAGAATGGCTATCATCAACAAATCAACAAATGACAAGTGCTGGCGAGGTTGTGGAGAAAAATGAACCCTCGTGCACTGCTGGTGGGAATGCAGACTGGTGCAGCCATTGTGGAGAACAGTATGGAGTTTCCTCAAAAAAACAAAAATTGAACTCCCATTTGAGCCAGTGATCCCACTTCTAGGAATGTATCCCAAGAAACTAGAAACACCAATCAGAAAGGACATTTGCATCTGTATGTTTATAGCAGCACAATTCACCATAGTTAAGATTTGGAAACAGCCTAAGTGCCCATCAGCAGAGTGGATTAAAAAACTGTGGTATACGTACACAATGGAATACTATGCTGCAGTAAAAAAGAATGAATTTGTGCCATTTGCAACAGCATGGATGGAACTGGACAGCATTATGCTAGTGAAATAAGCCAGTCAGAGAAAGATAAATATCACATGATCTCACTCATTTGTGGAATGTAATGAACAATATAAACTGATGAACAAAAACCGATCCAAATACAGAGAAGCATCGATGAGACCATCAAATCTCAAGGGGAATGTAGGGGAGGTTGGGGGTAAGGGGGAGAGATCAACCAAAGGACTTGAATGCATGCATATAAGCCTAACCAATGTACACAGACACCAGGCATTGAGGGCATGAGTGGAGGGCTGGGTGGAAATTGGGGAGTATAACGACACATATGTAATACCTTAGTCAATAAAGAACAAAAAGCAGGAGGCTAGTTTAAGATAACTTTTGGGTAACATGAAATGTAACAATATTGCATAATAGGAGTACCTGATAGAGAAGAAAGTGAGCAAGGAATAGAGAACCTGTTTTAAGAAATAATAACAGAAAACTTCCTTAACATGGTGAAGGAAAAAGTCACACAAGGCACATCATAATAAAAATGACAAATGTTAAAGACAAAGAAAAAGTCTTAAAGGAAGCAATAGAGAGATGGAAATTTACCTACAAGGGAGTCCCCTTTAGAATGTCAGGTGATTTCTATACAGAAACAATTTAGACCAGAAGGGATTGGCAGGAAGTATTCAAAGTAATGAAGAGCAAGCGCCTGAATGCAAGACTACTCTATGCAGCAATTGTATCATTTAAAATTGAAAGCAAAATAGCTCCCCAGAGCAAAACAAAAACAAAAACAAAAACAAAACAAAACAAACAAACAAACAAACAAAAAGGCTAAAGTAGTACATTACCACCAAATGAGTATTATAAGAAAAGTTAAAAGGAGTTCTTTAAGAAGAAGAAATTGAAAGAGAGGAACATAGGTATAAAGAAAAAAAAAGCAATACACAAATACCAATCAATAATAACATTAAATGAAAATGGATTAAATGCTTCAATAGAAATCTATGGAGTAGCTGAATGGATAAGAAAACCTGACCCAGATATATGCCGTCTACAAGAAACCCACCTAAAAGCAAAATGATTCACCCAGACTGAAAGTGAAAGTTTGGAAAAAATATTCCATGCCAATGGAAATAAAAAGAAAAAAACTGGGGTAACAATACTCATATCTAACAAAATAGACTTCAAAACAAAGATCATAAAAGAGACAAAGAAGGACACTACAGAATACTAAAGAGATCAATCTAACAAGAAAATATAACCCTTGTAAACATATACTCACCAAAAATATGAGCACCTATATATATATATATTTTTAAAAGTCCTGGAATATTTTAAGGAAGAGATAGATAGCAATACAGTCATAGTACAGAATTTTAACACCCCACTGACATTACTGCATAGATCTCCAGAACAAAAATCAATAAGAAATCAGTGACCTTAAATGACAGAATAGGTCAGATGGAATTAATTGATATTTAGAGAACATTTCATCCCAAATAGACAGAAAACACATTTTTCTCAAGTGTACTGGTATCGTTCTTAAAGATAGACTGATAATTTTAACAATTCAAGAAGATTGAAGTCATATCAAGCATCTTCTCTGATCACAATGACCTGAAACTAGAAATTAACTACAATAAACACACACACACACACACACACACACACACACACACACACAAACACAAACAAACAATCCAACACATGGAGAAAAAAATAGCTTGTTATTAAGCAATAAATGGATTAGTAATGATATCAAGCCAAAAAACTTACTGTAAACAAATTAAAATGAACAGACAATAATGCAAAATCTATGGGACACAGCAAAAGCCTCCTTAGAGGGAAATTCATAGCATAACAGATAGGATAAACAAGATTGATGAACCTTTAGCCAGACTAATCAAGAAACAGAGAGAGTACCCAAATAAATAACATCAGAAATGAAAGTGGTGAAGTAACAATTGGCAATCCAGAAATACAAAGAATTACAAGAACTTGGGCAAACTGCACAATTTTCTAGAAATATACAATCTGCCAAAAGACAATCAGAAATAATCAGGAAACCTGAATAGGCTAATTACAACTAATGAAATTTAGGCAGTAATCAAAATTCTCCCAGAAAACAAAAGCCCTGGACCAGATGGCGTCACAGGTCAGATTTTCCAAACATTCAAAGAAGAATTAACACCAATCTGCCACAAACAATTCCAATAAATTCAAGAGGAGGAAACACTTTTAAGGTCTTTTTATGAGGCCAGCATTATCCTAATTCCAAAACTGATAAAGACACTACAAGGAAAGAGAATTACAGGCCAATATCCCTGATGAACATAAATGCTAAAATGCTCAACAAAATATTAGTAAATCAGATCCAACAATACATTAAAAAGATAATAAACCATGATCAAGTGGAATTTATTCTAGGTTCAATATTCACAAGCCAACAAATGTTGTACACCCCATAAGCAAAATGAAAGATAAAACTAATATAATCATATCAATAGATGCATTAAAAGCATTCAACAGAGAGATACAAGATGGCTACCAATGGGACAGCAGGCTGCAAAATAGTGTGTTAGTGAGAGAAGGAAAGGAGAGTTAGTGGATGTGTAGGGAGTATCTGTATTTGTGAGCAAGGGACAGCTATATCCCAAGGGACTGTTGGGGACTGGTGGACTAGGCTCACCTGGATGGACAGCCTCTACTTCTGCTGAAATCTCTCCTGGAGAGGCCTGCTTTCTTGCAGAGAATGCACCATCTTGAAGGGGAGACTGGCTGTGATCAGAAGCCCAGCCTTACCTTCAACCAGGGAGAACTCATATACTTTCCAGAACCCTACAACCACAATGCCCAGGGACCAGCTGCTTCAGCTGTGAACCCATGAATACCAGCCTTCCTGACTGTGGGCACCTAAAAAGTCTGTCCAGGGAGACAAAATGGTGGCAAAATAGACAGACGTGTCCTGAGCCTTGTCCTAGAGCAGATAGAACAAGCAATTAAATCAAACAACATCCATCCTGAATAGGTGAAGTAGACACAGCTGATGAGACAATCCACAGCTGGGAAGGGCATAGGATGCCTGGAGAACAGTAAAATCAGGGATCTGGGCTGGAGAGAACTGTGAGACCTGTGAGTCCAGAGGGTCAAATGAAAACCACATGGCACTGAGGCCGCGTCCCTTGAGACAGACATAGTATCTGACTGTGGAAAGGAGGTCCACAGGTCTGCTGGTGGCAGGGGATTCTAGATCTGTGTCCACAGTCATGAGAGACTGCACCCAGCGGGGGAATTCTGGATGGCTGACCAGACCAGTCTCCTACTATGATTTTATTGCTGTCAATCTCTCCTTTGATATCTTCCAGGAGTTTTTTTTTTTAAATATATTTTATTGATTTATTACAGTGAGGAAGAGAGAGGGATAGAGAGTTAGAAACATCAATGAGAGAGAAACATCGACCAGTTGCCTCTTGCATACCCCCCACTGGGGATGTGCCCGCAACCAAGGTACATGCCCTTGACCGGAATCGAACCTGGGACCTTTCAGTCCGCAGACCGACGCTCTATCCACTGAGCCAAACTGGTTTCGGCTTCCAGGAGTTTTTTAATGTATCTTGGTGCTCCTGTATTGGGTGCATATATGTTTACCAGAGTTATTTCCTCTTGTTGGATTGCTCCCTTTAGTATTATGAAGTGGCCTTCATTATCTCTTGTTATGTCCTTCACTTTGAGATCTAATTTGTCAGATATAAGTATTGCTTCCCCAGCTTTTTTTTTTCATTTCCATTCGGCTGGAAAACCTTTTTCCATCCCTTTACTCTCAGTCTGTATGCGCCCTTTTATTTGAGGTGGGTTTCCTGTAGACAGCAGATATATGGGTTTTGTTTTCTTATCCAATCTGTTACCCTGTGTCTTTTGATTGGGGCATTCAATCCATTTAAAGTTAAAGTTATTATTGATAGGTACTTATTTTTCGCCATTTTTATTCTATACCCCTGTGTTCCTACTTTGCTTCCTATTTCTTTCTTTCTTTCTTTCTTTCTTTCTTTCTTTCTTTCTTTCTTTCTTTCTTTTTTTAACAGCAGACCCTTTAGCATTTCTTGCATTGCTGGTTTGGTGGTGATACACTCCCTTAGTCCTTTTTTGTCTGTGAAGCTCCTGATTTCACCTTCAATTTTGATTGATAGCCTTGCTGGGTACAGTATTCTTGGATTGAGACCCTTCCTTTGCATGACTTTGTATATTTCATTCCATTCCCTTCTGTCCTGATGAATTTCTGTTGAGAAATCAGTTGCTAGTCTGATGGGGGTTCCT
This sequence comes from Cnephaeus nilssonii, assembly GCF_951640355.1. Classification (NCBI taxonomy): domain Eukaryota; kingdom Metazoa; phylum Chordata; class Mammalia; order Chiroptera; family Vespertilionidae; genus Cnephaeus; species Cnephaeus nilssonii. The sequence continues at coordinate 44,573,831 of NC_137071.1, forward strand.
TTGTATGTAACTTTCTGTCTCTCTCTGGCCGCTTTTAAGATTCTTACTTTGTCATTGGTGTTTGCCAACTTATTTATAATGTGCCTTGGTGTCGGTCTTTTGGGGTTCATTTTGCTTGGAACTCTGTGAGCGTCTTGTATCTGTGTGGGTTTTTTCTTCCCTATATCAGGGAAGTTTTCTTTTATTATTTCTTCAAACAGGTTTTCTATTCCTTGCTCCGTTTCCTTTCCTTCTGGTACCCCTATTATCCTGATCTTGTTTTGTTTTGTGTTGTCCCAAAGTTCCCTTAGGCTCTCCTCGTGCTTTCTAATTTTTGTTTCTAGAAGCTGTTGTAATTGGGTATTTTTTTCCATCTTGTCTTCTAGCTCACTTATGCGGTCCTCTGCTTCTTCTAGTCTACTCTTGATGCTTTCTATTGAGTTCCTTACAGCAGTGATGTCATTTTTCATTTCTTCTTGGTTCTTCTTCATTTCCTCTTGGTTCTTACTCATATTGTCGAATTTGTCTTCCATCCTTTTCAGCTACCTTATGACCATTTCTCTGAATTCTTTCTCTGATAGGTTTTTTGCCTCTAATTCGTTTACTTCCTTTTCTGGTGATGCCTTTTCTTTCCTATGGGGCCTATTTCTTTGTCTCCCCATGGTCTCTCTTCTCCAGATGTCTGGTTATGTAGTTCGCTCTCTCCGGTGTTGATTTAAAGGTAGAAAATACAACACAACCAGGCACAACACACAAGGCACTGATCAGAATTGTATTCACGAAAATAATAACCCCCAATAAAGGTGACCACCAGAGAAAGACAAATTAGGGAATAGCAGAGGAAGAGGAAGAGTAAAAAGAAAGAACAACAACAACAATAAAGAGTGTGAATCTGAACTTGGGAAAAGAGAAGAAAAAAAAAAGAAAAGAAAAAAATCAGAGAAACAAGAACGATACTAAGAGAGAAAACGGGAACAAACTATATATATGGGGAGTAAACTCCAATAGAACAACCACTAATCCCAGCAAATTCCAGCAACACGAGCCTGGAGATTAATACAAACTGCAACACCAACTAATATCAAGTGAGGGAAGGGAAAACAAAAGTAAAAAACAAACAAAAACAAAGCAAACAAAATAACCAACCAAACAAACAAAAAGAATAATCAAAACAATCTCATAAGAAAGCATAAAAATTCAATCTAATCAACATTCAAGCAAACAACAACAAAAGGCCAGAGCGAAAAACAAGTTTTTAAGGTAGCGTAGAGAGAGGTATATATGGACTTGGAGCAGGGGGTTGGGAATTAGATATATAAGTAGGGTGAAATTTTAGCAGAGGGTAGACTGAAAAAGTAGGGAAAATCTAAAGCCAGAAAGGGTTAAGATAAACAGGAGACCAAAAGGGGAAAGGTTAGGAGGAGAGTGATGGCATAATGTTAGCGTTGAGATAGGGTAAAACGATTGTAAGGGAAAGATGCAAATAGAATGTAGGACACTAATCCCAAAATAAAAGGAGAAAATCAAATGACATTTAAAAAAAAGTAAAATAATAGTAATAATAATGCTGATTGAAAATAAAAATGTAATAATTAAAAAGGTGAAATTCGAGTGAGGAGAAAGAAAAAAATTTAGTTTCTTAAGTAAAAGATGCAAAAAAATGAAAAAAAATTAGAATTAAAAAAATTTAAAAAAAGAATTTAAAATAAAAAATAGGAAGAGTAAAATGTGCAGTAGCGGCTGTCATTCACTTCCTCTATTATTCTGTTTGGTACGCCTGTTTCCCAGTCTGGGCAGTATTTCAGTTCCCTTTGTTCCACTGCTCCTCAGTGTTGTAAGCCAGTCCTGATTTTTAAGCCGGCCTTGTCTTAATTTCTCGTATTTATTTTTGATTACACCAGGGACAATTAGCGTTTCAGCCCCTGGGTGGCAGTGTTTCTGAATTGACTTCCAGGCCTCTCTAGCTTCTTTTTTCTTTTTTTTTCCCCCTCTATGGCACTCACTACCCGTTTGTGGAGGTGTGCGCCTCAGAGCTGCCTCTCTGATGGTCACACCCAGCTCTGCTCCCCAGGTTCCGGAAAAACAACTTCCCCCTGCAGTCTTTCAGGGTATTCCCCAACTGGGTTTTCCTATGTATTGGGCTTAGCAATCAGAGTCAGAAAGAGCCCAAGTATGCTGACAGTGGGTTTGCGCGCAAGACTAAGGAGCCTGCACTCCTTTGAAAATTCTTTGTCTGACCATCCTCGTCAGATTAAAATGAGTTGCTTTTAAGAGATCACTTCTGTTAGCAGCTCACAGGACCCCCTTCCACATTCACGGGTCACGGCAGCTCCAACTGCCGCAGATTTTTCTAGGCACAGACCTCCCGGGTCCTGCTGCTCGCGTGCTTCCCTCTCCCACCACGGGGATTAGAAACCACACCTTATCCCAGGCGAAATCTGACCTTTCCGTGGTGCAGTGAAGAGTTCCTTTGAATCCAAATGTTTGTGCCGATAGGGGACCGGTGTTCTGGTGCTCACAGCTGTTCAGTGTTTGCAGTTGTCGTGGAAAGTCAGGTTTCCAATAAAATCCTCCTTTCCTTGCAAGATGGCGAGGCCCCGGTGAGCCCGCAGCTCCGGGAGGGCACCCAGCCCCTGTGGGTGCTGCACGGTCAGGGGAACCCTGCCCAGAACTCCCCCGCCTTCTCCTGGAGTTTAGCTGTCCCTTGGCTTGCCAACATACACTCCCCCTGCGAACCTCTGCCACTCCTACTCTCCGCCCCAGGACCAGACTCCAAACACGACTCTATTCAACCGCCATTTTGAGCCAGGAGTCATAGTAGGGGACTTTAATAGCCCACTAACACCACTGAACAAATCCTCTAAACAAAAAATCAGCAAAGAAACAACAATCCTAAATGACTCACTAGATCAGATGGAATTAATTGGCATCTATAGAACATTTCCCCCAAAGCAACAGAATATACATTCTTCTCAAGTTCACATGGGTCATTTTCAAAGATAGACAACATATTGGTACACAGGCAAAGTCTTCAAATTCAAGAAGATATAAATCCTATCAAGTATCTTCTCAGATAACAATGGCATAAAACTAGAAATAAACAGCAATAAAAACAATAGAAAACAAACACCTGGAGGCTCAACAGCATGCTATTAAACAATGACTTGGTTACCAAAGAAATCTAAGAAGAAATAAAAAGCATCATGACAACAAATGATTATGAAAACTCAACAATCCAAAATCAATGGGGCACAGTGAAAGCAGTCTTGAAAGGGAAGTTCATAGCTCTACAGGCCTATCTCAAAAAAAAAAACAAGAAACAATGGGAATGAATTATCTAAACCTACAAATAAAAGAGTTAGAAAAAGAGCAACAAGAAAAGCCCATGGCAAGTAGAAGGAAGGAAATTATGAAGATCAGAAAGGAGATAAATGATATAGAGACAAAAAAAATACAAAAGATCAACAAAGCCAAGAGCTGGCTCTTTGAAAGGATAAACAAGATTGATGAACTTCTATCCAGCCTCAGCAAGAAGCAAAGAGAGAGGACCCAAATAAACAAAATCAGAAATGAAAGAGGTAAAGTAACAACTGATCCCACAGAAATAAAAACGATTATGAAAAAATATTATGAACAACTCTATTCCAACAAAATGGACAACCTAGATGAAATGGACATATTCCTAGAAAAATACAAGCTCCCAAAACTCAATCAAGAATAATAATAATTAAAAAAAACAGAATACGCCGATAACTACCGAAGAAATTGAAGCAGCGATCAAAAATCTTCCAGCAAACAAAAGCCCTGGTCCAGACAGCTTTATAGGGGAGTTCTATCAAGCATTCAAAGAACTAAAACCTATCCTCCTCAGACTATTCTGAAAAATTCAAGAGGAAGCCACACGTCCAAGCTCTTCCTATGAAGCCAGCATTACCCTAATCCCAAAACCAGATAAAGACACCACAAAAAAAGAGAACTATAGGCCAATAGCCTCGATGAACATAGATGCTAAAAAACTTATCAAAATTCTAGCAAATTAGATCCAGCATTACATTAGAAAGATCATACAACATGACCAAGTGGAATTTATTCTAGGGATGCAAGCATGGTACAATATCGGCAAATCAATTAATGTGATACATCACATAAACTGAGAGACAAAAATCACATAATCATATCAATTGATGCAGAAAAATTATTTGACACAATCCAACACCATTTCATGGTAAAAACTCTCAGCAACGTGGGAATAGAAGGATCATACCTCAACATAATTAAAGACTTATATGGCAAACCTACAGCCACCATCATACTCAATGGCCAAAAACTAAACTTATTTGCCTTAAGAACAGGAACAAGACAAGGAAGCCCACTTTCACCACTCCTGTTCGATATAGTACTGGAAGTGCAAGCCATAGTGATCAGATAGAAAAAGATATAAAAGGCATCCAGATTAGAAAACAGTAAGTAAAACGGTCCTTATTCGCAGATGACATGATACTATACATAGAAAACACACAAAGACTACCTATAAAAACTACTAGACCTAATAAATGAATTTGGAAATATACCAGCATACAAAATTAACACCCAGAAATCTATGGCCTTTGTAGACATCAATAATGAACCCACAGAAAGAGAAATGAAAAAAAAATCCCATTTACCATAGCACCAAAAAAATTAAGATTCCTAGGAATAATCTTAACTAAGGAAGTAAAAGACCTGTACTCAGAAAACTTCAGGACATTAAAAAAAAGAGATAGAGGAAGACATAAACTGATGGAAGAACATACCATGTTCATGGATTGGTAGAATCAACATCATTAAAATGTCCATACTACCCAAAGCAATCTACAGATTCAATGCAATCCCTATTAAAATATCAACGGCATATTTCAAAGATCTAGAACAAACTCTCCACAAATTCATTTGGAATAAAAAAAAAGACCCCAAATAGCTGCAGCAATCCTGAGAAAGAAGAAGAAAGTTGGAGGGATCACATTACCAGATATCAAGCTATATTACCAAGCCACAGTTCTAAAAACTGCCTGATACTGGCACAAGAACAGACATATAGACTAATGGAACAGAACAGAGAACCCAGAAATTGACCCAAGCTATCTACACAATGGAATACTATGTCGCTATTAAAAAGAAGGAACTTTTTCCATTTCCAACAACATGGATGGAACTAGAGAACATTATGCTAAGCGAAATAAGCCAGTCAGAGAAAGATAAATATCACATGATCTCACTCATATGTGGGATATAATGATCAACATAATTTGATGAACAAGAATAAATAGATCCAGAGACAAATTATAGGGGAGGAGGGTTAGAGAGCAACCAAATGACTTACAAGCATGCATATTAGCATAACAAGTGGACACAGACACTGGGGCACTGGGGGCTTGCCCAGGATGGGAAGGGATGGGGAGGTGGTCAATTGGGGAAAAAGGAGACATATGTAAAACTTTAGACAATAAAAAAAAGAAAAATCACACAAGCACAGAGAGTCCCAAAGAAGATGAACCCAAAAAGACCCACACCAAGACATGCCATAATTACAATGGCAAATGTTCAGGACAAAGAGAGAATCCTAAGAGCTGCAAGAGAGAGACAGAAAGTTATGTACAAGGCATCTCCCATTAGATTATCAAATGATTTCTCAATAGAAACACCTCAGGCCAGAAAGGAATGGAAGGAAATTTACAAAGTGATGCAAAAGCAAGGGACTGAATCCAAGAATACTCTATCCAGAAAGGCTATCATTCAAAATTGAAGGGGAAATAAGGAGCTTCACAGAGAAAAAAAAGGCTAAGGGAATTTATCACTACCAAGCCAGCAATGCAAGAAATGCTAAAAGGACTGGTGTAAAAAGAAGAAATAAAAAGAGAAGAAGGAACACAGGAACAAAAAATAAAAATGGCTACAAACAAGTACCTATCAATAATAACTTTAAATGTAAACTGACTAAATTCTCCAATCAAAATACATTCAATGGCTAAATGGATAAAAAAAACATGACCAATATATATGCTGTCTACAAGAGACCCACCTCAGAACAAGGGACTCACACAGACCGAAAGTGAAGGGATAGAAAAATATCTTTCAGGTAAATGGAAATTCAAAAAAAAATGCTGGGGTAGTAATACTTATATCTGACAAAATAGACTTCAAAGTGAAGGACATAACAAGAGAAAAGGAAGGCCATTTCATTTACTAAAGGGATCAATACAACAAGAGGATATAACACTGGTAAACACATATGCACACAATGCAGGAGCACCCAAATACATAAAAAAAACTCTTCAAAGATATCAAGGGAGAGATTGAATACAATACTATCATAGTAGGAGACGTTAATACCCCATTGACATCACTGGATAAATACTCTAGTAAAAAAAATCAGCAAAGAAACAGCAATCATAAATGACTCACTAGATCAGATGGATTTAATTGACATCTTCAGAACATTTCACACCAAAGCCATGGAATACACAATCTTCTCAAGTGCACATGGGACATCTTCAAAGATAGACAACATATTAAGTAACAGACAAAGTCTCTCCAATTTCAAGAAGACTGAAATCATATCAAGCATCTTCTCAGACCACAATTGCATAATATTAGAAATAAACTACAATAAAAACAATTAAAAAAACAACACAAAGACTAGGAAGCTGAATAGCATGGTATTAAACAATGATTGGGTTACCAAAGAGATCAAAGAAGGAATTAAAAACATATTGGAAAACAATGACTATGAAAACACAACCATCCTATATCTATGGTGCTCAGTGAAAGCAGTCCTGAGAGGAAGTTTATAGCTGTAAAGGCATACCTCAAAAAACAAGAGAAAAAAGGTGATAAATCATCTAATTCCACATCGTTAAGAGTTAGAAAGAGAGCAACAGGAAAAGTGCACAGTGAGAAGAAGGATATAATAAAGATCAGAGCAGAAATAAATGACATAGAGACAAAAAAAAAGACCAAAAAAACACAAAAGATCAATGAAACCAAGAGCTGGTTCTTTGAAAGTGTAAACAAGATTGATGAACTTCTAGCCAGGCTCACCAAGAAGCAAAGAGAGAGAACCCAAATAAACAAAACTGAAATGAAAGAGGTAAAATAACAACAGACGCCACAGAAATACAAAGGATTGTTAAAAAGTACTATGAACAACTCTTTTCAAACAAACTAGACAACCTAGAGGAAATGAAAATATTCCTAAAATATATATATATATATATATATATATATATATATATATATATATATATATATATAACATTCCAAAACTCTATCAGGAAGAATCTAAAAATCTCAATAGGCCAATAACTATGGAGGAATTGAAGCAGTCATCAAAAAGCTTCCAGCAAACAAAAGCCCAAGGCCAGATGGCTTCACAGGGGAGTTTTCCCAAATATTCAAGGAAGAACTAAAACCTATCTTCCTCAGACTATTCAAAAAATTCCAGAGGAAAGAACACTTCCAAGCTCATTCTATGAAGCCCCCATTACCCTAATACCAAAACCAGATAAAGACAACACAATGAAAGAGAATTACAGGCCAATATCCCTCATAAACAAAGATGCCAAAATCCTCAACAAAATTCTAGCAAATTGGATCCAGCATTACATCAGAAAGATCAAACACCATGACCAAGTAGGATTTATCCTGGGGATGCAAGGATGGTACAATATCCACAAATCAATACACATGATTCATCACATAAACAAATTGAGAGATAAAAAATCACATAGTCATATCAATTGATGCAGAAAAAGCATTTGACAAAATCCAGCACCCATTCTGGATAAAAGCCCTTAGCAAAATGTGAATAGAGCAATCATACCTCAACATAATAAAAACCTTATATGAAAAACCTACAGCCACCATCATACTCAATGGGCAAAAACTAAAACCATTTCACCTAAGAACAGGAATGAGACAGGAATACCCATTTTCACCACTCCTGTTTGATATAGTACTGGATGTGCTAGCCATAGCAATTAGACAAAAAGAAGAAAGAAAAGGTATCCAAATTGGAAAGAAGACATAAAACTTTCATTATTCGTAGATGACCTGATACTACGAAAACCCTAAAGACTCTATCAAATAAATATTAGCCTTAATAAATGAATCTGGCAATTTTGCAGGATACAAAATTAGCGCCAAGAAATCTGTGGCATTTTTATATACCAATAGTGAACTTACAGAAAGAGAGATTAAAAAAACAATCCCATTTACCATTTCACCAAAAAATTAAGCTACCTAGGAATAAACTTAACTAACGACGTAAAAAATGTGTACTGGGACCAAATTTCCCAGCACCATTTATTAAAGAGACTGTTTTGACTCCATTGTATGCTCTTGCCTCCTTTGTCAAATATTAATTGAGTATAATGGCTTGGGTTAATTTCTGGGTTCTCTATTCTGTTCCATTGGTCTATATGTCTGTTCTTGCACCAGTACCAGGCAGTTTTGGGAACTGTGGCTTGCTAATATAACTTGATGTCTTATGTTGTGATCCCTCCAACTTTGTTCTTCTTTTTCAGGATAGCTGTGGCTAGTCGGCGTCTAGATCACCAAATTATACCATACACAAAAACAAATTCAAAATAGTTAAAGGACTTGAATATAGGACAGGAAACCATAAAAATCCTACAAGACTCTATAGGCAGCAAAATAGCAGACATATGTCGTAGCAATATCTTTACAGACACAGATCCTAGGGCAAGAGAGAATAAGGAGAAAATAAACAAATGGGACTACATCAAAATAAAACCCTTCTGCACAGCAAAAGGAACCATCAACAAAACAGCAAGAAAGCCACCGCATGCAAGAACATATTTGCCAATGATATTCCCGATAAGGGTTTAATCTCCAACATTTACAGGGAACTCACACAACTTAAGAAAAGAAAGATAAACAATGTAATTAAAAAATGGGCAAAGGATCTAAAATGAATCGTAATGTAAATATCTGTGTTTTCCGAAGGTCTTAGGTGACTCTGTTAGTGGTTCTCAACCTGTGGGAATACAAGACATCAAGCTATATGGTCTTAGGCAATACAAGACATCAAGCTATATGGTCTTAGGCGACCCTGCTAGCAACCCACAGATTGAGAACCCCTGCGGTAGAGCCTAAGACCATAGGAAAACACAGATATTTACATTATGATTCATTAACAGTAGCAAAATTACAGTTATGGAGTAGCAACGAAAAAATTTTATGGTTGGGGATCACCACAACATGAGGAACTGTATTAAAGGGTCGCGGCATTAGAAAGTTAAGAACCACTGATCGAGAAACTTTTCAAAAGAGGACATTCAGAAAGCCAAGAGACATATGAAAACATGCTCAAAGTCACTAATCATCCGAGAGATGCAAATCAAAACAACAATGAGGTACCACCTCACACCTGTCAGAATGTCTATCATTAACAAATCAACAAAGGACAAGTGCTGGAGAGGGTGCAGAGACAAAGGAACCCTCCTTCACTGCTGGTGGGAATGAAGACTGGTGAAGCCACTGTGGAAAACAGTATGGCTTTTCCTCAAAAATTTAAAAATGGAAATGCCACCTGACCCAGTAATCCCACTTCTAGGAATATATCCCAAGAAAACAAAAACACCAATCAGAAAGGATATATGCACCCATATATTCATAGCAGCACAATTTACAACATCTAAGATTTGGAAACAGCCTAAATGCCCATCAACTGATGAGTGGATTACAAAACTATGGTACATTTACACAATGTAATACTATGATGCTATAAAAAAAGAGAAGGAATTCTTACTATTTGCAGCAGCATAGATGGAACCGGAGAGCATCATGCTAAGTGAAATAAGCCAGTCAGTTGAAGAAAAGTACCACATGATCTCACTCATTTATGGTAATAAAGAATATTATAACCTGATGAACAAAAAGATATTTACAGAGGCAGAGAAGCATCAAACACACTGTCAAATTACAGCAGGAAGCCTTGGGAATGGTTCGGGGGGAAGTAAGAGATTAACCGAAGGACTTGTATCCATGTATATAAGCATAACCAATGGTCTCAAGACACTGGGGGGGGGGGCTGTTGAGGGTATGTGAACAGGGGTAAGGGAGGCTGGGGGAAGGTCAATGGGGGGGGGGAAAGGAGACATATGTACTACTATTTGTAATATTTTAAACAATTAAAAAATTTTAAAAAAAGACCTATAGTTAGAAAAATGCAGGACAGTGAAAAAATATATAGAGGAAAGCAAAAACACATGGAAGAACCTACCGTGTTCATGGATTTGGTAGAATCAACATCATCAAAATGCCCATACTAACCAAAGCAATCTACAGATTCAAAGCACTCCCCATTAAAATACCAAGAGCATATTTCACAGACCTAGAAAGAACTCTCCAAAAATTCATTTGAAATAACAAAAGACCCAGAATAGCTGCAGGAATCCTGCAAAAGAAGAACAAAGTAGGAGGGATCTCAATACCAGATATCAAGCTGTACTACAAAGCCGCTGTTCTCAAAACAGCCTGGTACGGGCAAAGAACAGACATATAGACCAGTGGAATAGAATAGAGAACCCAGAAATTGACCCAAACCACTGTGCTCAATTAATATTTGACAAAGGAAGCAAGACCATCCAATGGAGTAAAGACAGTCTCTTCAATAAATGGTGTTGGGAAAATTGGACAGATACATGCGAAAAAGTGAAACGAGACCACCAACATACAGCATACACAAAAGTAAACTCAAAATGGACAAAATACTTAAACATAAGATGGGAAAACAAAATATATATATATATATATATATATTAGAGGAATCCACTGGCAGCAAAATCTCAGATATATGCCAAAGCAATATCTTCACAAATAGAACTCCTAGGGTAATGGAAACTAAAGCGAAAAAAATAAATAAATGTGACTACATCAAAATAAAAAGCTTTTTCACAGCATAAGAAACCTTCAACAAAACAACAAGAAAGCCCACTGCATGGGAGAAAATATTTGCCTATGTTATTACCAATAAGGGTTTAATCTCCAACATTTACAGAGAACTCATACAACTTAACAAAAGGAAGATAAAAAACCGAATCAAAAAAACGTGCAACGGACCTAAATACATGCTTTTTGAAAGACGAAATAAGGAAGTCCAAGAGACGTGTGAAAACATGCTCAAAGTTACTAATCATCTGAGAAATGCAAATCAAAACAACAATGCAGTACCTTCTCATACCTGTCAGAATGGCTATCATCAACAAATCAACACATGACAAGTGCTGGCAAGGATGGGGAGAAAAAGGAACCCTCATGTACTGTTGGTGGGAATGCAGACTTGTGCAGTCTCTGTGGAAGGCAGTATGGAGTTTCCTCAAAAAACTAAAAATGGAACTCCCATTTTGACCCAGTAATCTCACTTCTAGCAACATATCCCAAGAAACTAGAAACACCAATCAGAAATTATATATGCATCCCTATGTTCATAGAAACACAATTTACCATAGCTAACATTTGGAAAAAGCCTAAGTGCCCATCAGCAGACGAGTGGATTAAAAAACTGTGGTACATCTACACAATGGAATACTATGCTGCAGTAAAAAAAAGAATGAATTCTTACCATTTACAACTGCATGGATGGAACTGGAGAGCATTATGCTAAGCAAAATTAGCCAGTCAGAGAAAGACAAATATCACATGATCTCACTCATTTTGGGATTATAATGAACAACATAAACTGATGAACAAAAACACATCCAGAGACAGCGACGTGTTGATCAGACCGTCAAACCTCAGAGGGAAGAAGGGGGAGAGATCAACCAAAGGACTTGTATGCATGCATATAAGCCTAACCAATGGACACAGACACCAGGGTGGTGAGGGCATGAGTGGGGGTTGGGGACAATAGAGGTGATTAGGACACATATGTAATACCTTCATCAATAAAGAAAAAAATTAAATTAAAAAAAAAACAATACAGGTTTCCTATTCCTTGCTCAGCTTCCTCTCCTTGTGGCATCCCCATTATGTGGATGTTGGGTCATTTGATTTTGTCCCAAAGTACCCTTAAACTCTCCTCCTGATTTTTAATTTTTTCCCCACTTGCTGCTCTAATTGGGTGTTTTTTCCTATCCTGTTTTCTAAATAGCTGATTTGGTACTCAACCTCTTCTAGTCTACTTTTGAAACCTTCTACAGTGTTCTTTATTGCACCTATGTCATTCTTCATTTCCTCTTGATTCTTTTTTTTTTTTAAAGACTGGTTTGTTTTTTGGTTTTTTAAAATGTATGTCATTGATTTTTTATAGAAAGGAAGGGAGGGATAGAGAGTTAGAAACATCGATGAGAGAGAAACATCCATCAGCTGCCTTCTGCACACCTCCCACTGGGGATGTGGCTGCAACCAAGATACATGCTCTTGATTGGAATCAAACCTGGGCCCTTTCAATCCACAGGCTGACACTCTATCCATTGAGCCAAACCGGTCAGGGCTTCCTCTTGGTTCTTATCCATTTTAGTGTATTTCTTATTCAGCTCCTTATAATTCTCATTGAGTTGCTTATAATTTTCAGTCAGATTTTTGAGCATCCTTATTACTTTGAATTCTTTATCTGACAAATCAATTGCCTCCATTTCATTGAGTTACTTTTCTGGTGATTCCTTCTTTCTTTTCCTTGCGAATTGTGCCTATATCTCCCCATTTTTGTTGTCCCTTTGTATTCTTTTCTATGTCTTGGAACAAACTGCTGTGCCACCAAGAATTTGGGGGGATGGTCCTATGTAGTAGGTGTTTGTGGGACCCAGTGGTGCAGTCTCTCAGATCTCCTGAGCTGGGTGTTCTAAGAAAGCCCCCTATTTGAGTTATTTGGGTTATCCTGATGTAGTTGGGCCTTGAATGTTATTGTCCTCACAGGTTATCTGACTATGTGGCTCACCCCACCTCATCATGAAGCTGTTGTGGATGTTCTCAGTGTCCTGGTTCTCATAGTGAGGGTCACCTGTGAGGTCCCACTGTCATGTGACTTAATGTGGGGATTCCAGAATCCACAGCAGGGTCTCTTACACTGGCATATGGCTTACTGCATGGGTCAGGGGTGTTGTCCAAGGGCAGTCAGGGTGGTGGTGAGGCTGTATTATTAGCTACCACTGCTCCCCGCTTCAAGATGTCATGGTTTCTGTGCCAGAGCTGGGCTGCCCAGGAAGTGCCTGTGGCAGAAGCAGGGGTTCTTTTTCCAGCAGAGCCTGATCCACCAGGACTCCTGAGAGATGTGTTACACACACACACACACACACACGAGGCACATCTGCACACTTCTCTATCACTCCCTTATTCACTCATAATCTCCCTCACTCCCATCCTGCCAGCCTCCATGTTGCATCCTTGTTTATATTTTTAAATTTTAACTTACTAGAAGCCTGGTGCACGAAATTCGTGCACGGTGTGTGTGTGTCCCTCAGCCCAGCCTGCACCCTCTCCAATCTGGGACCCCTCGAAGGATGTCTGACTGCCCCTTTAGACCCGATCCAGGTGGGATCAGGCTTAAACGGGCAGTTGGACATCCCTCACAATCCAGAACTGCTGCTTCCCAACTGCTCACCTGCCTGCCTTCCTGATTGCTACTAACCACTTCTGCCTGCCAGCCTGATCACTCCTTAACTACTCCCCTGCCAGCCTGATTGATGTCTAACTGCTCCCCTGCCAGCCTGTTTGCCCCCAACTTCCCTCCTCTGCTGGTCTGGTCACCCCTAACTGCCCTCCCTTGCTTGCCTGATTGCCCACAACTTCCCTCCTTTGCAGGCCTGGTCACTCCCAACTGCCCTCCCCTGCTGGCCATCTTGTGCTGGCCATCTTGTGTCCACATTGGGGAAGGATCTTTGACCACATGGGGGCAGCCATCTTGTGTGTTGGAGTGATGGTCAATCTGCATATTACTCTTTTATTAGATAAGACTGTCAGAGCTGTTGTTTGCAAATGGTACATTTAAACAACAATGTACCATTTGCAAACAACCAAATGGGAGAAGGTTGTTTTTTTGTTTTGTTGACAATTCCATTTGCTGTGCAGAAGCTTTTTAGTTTGATATAGTTCCATTCACTTATTTTTGCTTTACTTCCTTGCTTTTGAGGTCAAATTCATAACATCATCTATAAGAACAAGGTCAATAAATTAAGAACCTATGTTTTATTTCATGTAATTTATTATTTCAGGTCTTATATTGGGATCTTTTATCCATTTTGAATTACTTTTTGTGTGTATGGTGACAAAGAGCAGTCTAGTATCATTCTTTTGCATGTGGCTTTCCATTTTTTCCAGCACCATTTATTGAAGAGCCTGGCTTTCCAATTATTGTATGTTTTTAACTTCTTCTTCAAAAATTATTTGCCCATAAACATGTGAATTTATCTCTGGGATCTCAATTCTGTTCCACTGGTTTTTGTGTCTGTTTTTCTGCCCATACCATACTGTTTTCATGATTGTCACTTGGTAATATACTTTGAAGTCAGGGACTGTGATAAATCTAGCTTAGTTTCTTTTTTCAGGATGCTTTGGCTATTTAGGGTCTTTTGTGATTTCTGGTAATTTTGTGTTCTATTTCTTTAAAAAATGCCCCTTCAATTTTTATTGGGATTGCATTAAAGCTCTATATTGCTTTGGGTAATGTGGCCATTTTAACTGTATTGATTCTTCCAATCCATAAATTCATATATTTTCATTTATTTGTATATTCTTCAATTCCCTTTAATATTTATTGTAGTATTCTCACATTTTAAATTTACTTCTAGGTATCCTATCTAATAATAGAGTAATATGCAAATTAACCATCACTCCGTGACAAAATGGCGGCACCCATGGCCACAAGATGGTGGCGCCCAGTCCTCTCAGGCCCACTGAAGTCCCCCAGTCCCAGAGAGGGCTACTGCTGAGAGCAGGCAGCATGCGACCGGGGCTGTTGGCCTGGGAGGGTCCCAAATACCCCTGGCTGATCTGCTCCCAGCCTTGGCCCTGGCTGTTGGCCTGGAGGGCTGCCGCCGCTTCCTCCCCACCCCCCCCTCCCCATCGCTCCCAGCTGTGAACTGGCCGTAGCCTGGGAGACTGCGAACAACCCCTGTGTGATCTGCTCCCAGCCTGGACTGGGCAGTGGCCTGGGAGAAGGAACCGCCCCCCCCCCCCCCCCCCCGTGTGATCTTCTACCTGGGTAGTGGCCTGGGAGGCCATGCCTACCTCCCCCCACACAATCTGCACCCAGCTGCAACCAGGGCATTGGCTTGGGAGGCTGCGCGCACCACCCCACCCCACCCCCCAATCTGCTCCCAGCCGCGACCAGGGCAGTGGCCTGGGAGACTGCACCGCACACCCCCTCCCCCACGTGATCTCCCAGTCGCGACCCGGGCAGTGGCCTGGAAGATGGCGCGCACCCCCCCATTCCACCCCCCCGTGATATTCTCCCAGCTGCAACCTGGGTAGTGGCCTGGGAGGCCGCGCGTACCTCCCCCCACCTCCCTCCCGCACAATCTGCACCCAGCTGTGACTGGGGCATTGGCTTGGGAGGCTGCACGCACCTCCCCCCCCCCAATCTGCTCCCAGACGCAACCCGGGCAGTGGCCTGGGAGACGGCGCGCACACCCCCACCCCGCGCGATCTTCCAGCCAAGACCCGGGCAGTGGCCTGGGAGATGGCGCGCACACCCCCGCCCCACGCGATCTCCCAGCCAAGACCTGGGCAGTGGCCTGGGAGACAGCGCACACCCCCCCGCCCCGCGTGATCTCCCAGCAGCGACCCGGGCAGTGGCCTGGGAGAAGGCGCACACCCCCGCGCCCCCCACCCCTGATATTCTCCCAGCTGCGACCTGGGTAGTGGCCTGGGAGGCCACGCGTACCTCCCCCCAACTCCCTCCTGCACAATCTGCACCCAGCTGCGACCGGGGCATTGGCTTGGGAGGCTGCATGCACCGCCCCCCCCCCCCCAATCTGCTCCCAGACGTGACCCGGGCAGTGGCCTGGGAGACGGCGCACACCCCCTGCGTGATCTGCTCCCAGCTGAGACCCGGGTAGTGGCCTGGGAGAAGTCACACATCCCCCAGCGTGATCTTCTCCCAGCCACAACCTGGGCAGTGGCCTGGGAGACAGTGCACACCCCCTGCGTGATCTGCTCCCAGCTGAGTCCAGGGCAGTGGCCTGGGAGAAGGCACACACCCCCTGGCATGATCTCCCAGCCGTGACCCGGGCAGTGGCCTGGGAGATGGCGCGCACCCCAGGCGTGATCTGCTCCCAGCTGAGACCCAGGTAGTGGCCTGGGAAAAGGCACACACTCCCCCACGTGATCTCCCAGCCGCAACCCGGGCAGTGGCCTGGGATATGGCATGCACCCGGGGGCGGATCTGCTTCCAGCTGAAACCCGGGCAGTGGCCTGGGAGATGGCACACCCCCCCACATGATCTGCTCCCAGTTGAGAACCAGGTCCCAGCTGGGAGCAGATCGTGGGGGTGGGGGGAGGTGCACACAGTTTCCCAAGCCACTGCCCAGGTCGCGGCTGGGAGCAGGGGAGCGCATTTGGGGGTGACTGGGCTTTCAGGGGAGGGCAGTTGGGGATGATCAGGCTGGCAGGGAAACAGTTAGGCATATCAGGCTGGCAGGGGATTGGTTAGGGGGTGATCAGGCTGGCAGGCAGAAGCAGTTAGGGGTAATCAGGCAGGCAGGCGAGCAGTTGGGAGCCAGCAGTGCCGGATTGTGAAAGGGATGTCTGACTGCCTGTTTTTAAACAGGCAGTCAGACATCCCCTGAGGGGTCCCAGATTGGAGAGGGTGCAGGTTGAGCTGAGGGACATCCCCCACCAGTGCATGAATTTCATGCACCGGGCCTCTAGTTTTATAATAATTTTTCTTTTAATTTTTATCGTTAAAAGTGCATAGGTCCTCAATTTCCCTCATTAATCTCTTTTAGCCCTCTCCTTTCCACCCCCTATTCTCTGGGCCCTTACAACCTCATTGTCTGTGTCCACCTGTTATGCATATATGCACACAAATTCATAGATTGATCTCTTTCCCCCCTAACCTCCACTGCCTTTCTCCTGAGGTTCAACAGCCTATTCATACTTCTATAACTCTGGGTCTATTGTTGATTATCAGTTTATTGGGTTCATTAGATTCCAAATATGAGTAAAATCATGTGATACTTATCTTTTTGTGACTGGCTTATTTTGTTCAGCACAATACTCTCTAGGACCATCCATTCTGTTGCAAATGGTAAGAGTTTTTTATTGCCATGTATTATTCATTGTGTACTAGTAAATGTACCATAGTTTGTTTTTTATCCACTCATCTGCTGATGGGCACTTAGGCTGTTTCCAAGTCTTAGTTATTGTAAATTGTGCTGCATTGAACATAGGGGTACATATATTCTTTCTGATGAGTGCTTCAGGTTTCTTAGAATACATTCCTACAAGTGGGATAACGGGGTAAAATTGGACTTCCACTTTTAATTGCTTGAGGAAACTCCATACTGTTTTCCACAGTGGCTGCACCAGTCTGCATTCCCACGAGCAGTGTCCTAGGGTTCCTTTTCTCCACATCCCCACCAGCACTTGTCATTTGTTGATTTTTTGATGGTTGCTATTCTGACAGGTGTGAAGTGATACCTCGTTGTTTTTATTTGATTCTCAGAGGATTAATGACTGAGCATTCTTTCATATGTCCCTTGCCTTTCTGTATGTCCTCTTTGGAGAAGTGTCCATTTACATTGTTTGCCAATTTTTTAACTGGATTGTTTATCTTCCTTTTCTTAAGTTGTATGAATTCCCTATATATTTTTTCAGATTAACCCCTTATCAGATGTCTCATTGGGAAATATGTTTTCCCATGAAGTGGGATCTCTTGTTATTTTGATTATATTTTTGTTTGTTTTTTCTGTGAAGAAACTTTTTCTTTTCATGTAATCCCATTTGTTCATTATCTCCTTAATTTCCAGTGTCCTAGGAGGTGAACTGGTAAATATATTTCTAGGAGAGATGTCTGAGATTTTGGTGGCTATGGTTTCTTCTAGGACTTCTATGGTTTCATGTCTTACATTTAAATTTTTATTCATTTTGAGTTTATCTATGTATAATTTGGTAGTCTAGTTTCATTTTTGCAAATTTTTCCAACACTATATATTGAAGAGCCTGTCTCTGCTGCAATGTGTATGTTTGCCTCCTTTGTCAAATATAAATTGAGCACAGTGACTTGGGTCGATTTCTGGGTTCTCTGTTCTGTTCCCTTTGTCTATATGTCTGTTCTTGTGCCAGTACCATGATATTTTGAGTACAGTGGCTTTGTAGTATAACTTGATATCTGATATTGTGAGTCCTCCAAATTTGTTCTTCTCTCTCACAATTGCTGCAACACTTTGAGTCTTTTTATGTTCGATATACATTTTTGGAGTGTTTGTTCTAAGTCTGTGAAATATGCCATTGGTATTTAACGGGGATTGCATTGAATCTATAGATTGCTTTGGGTGGTATATACATTTTAATGATGTTGATTCTACCAATCCATGAACATGGGATATTCTTCCACTTGTTTATATTTTTCTATATCTCTTTTTTTAATGTCCTGTAGTTTTCTGAATACAGGCCTTTTACCTCCTTGGTTAAGTTTATCCCTATGTATCTTAATTTTTTTGTGTTGCAATGGTACATGGGGTTGTTTTTTTTTAGTTTCTGGTACTGAGAATTCACTTTTGGTGTATAAAAATGCCATGGATTTTTGGGTGTTAATTTTGTATCCTGCTACATTTCCAAATTAATTTATTAAATTTGGTAGTTTTTTGATGGAATCTTTGAGGTTGTCTTTGTACAGTGTCATGTCATCTGCGAATAATGAGAATTTTACTTCTTCCTTTCCAATTTGGATACCTTTCATTTCTTCTTCTTGTCTGATCACTATAGAAAGAACTTTCAGAACTATGTTGAATAAGAGTGTTGAAAGAGGGCATTCCTGACTTGTTCTTATTCTTTGGGAAAAATGGTTTTACTTTTTGCCCATTGAGTATGATCTTGGCTGTTGGTTTGTCATATATAGCCTTCATTATGTTGAGGTTTGATCCATTTATTCCCAATTTGCTGTGCTTTTGTATAAAAAAGCGTGTTGGATTTTGTCAAATCCCATTTGCTAAAATTTTGTTGAGGATTTTAGCATATCTGTTCATCAAGGATATTGGCCTGTTTTTCTCTTTCCTTGTCGTGTCTTTATCTGGTTTTGGAATTGTGGTAATGGTGGCTTCCTAGAAGTTTGGAAGTGTTCCTTCCTCTGGAATTTTTTAGAATATTTTGAAGAGTAGGGGTGTTAGTTCTTCTTTAAATATTTGGTAAAATTCCCCTGTGAATCCATCTGGACCAGGGCTTTTGTTTGCTGGTATTTTTAAAAAATTATTATTACAGCTTCAATTTCATCAGTAGTTATCAACCTATTCAGATTTTCTGATTGAGTTTTAAAATGTTGTATTTTTCTAGGAATATGTCCATTTTATCCAGGTTGTCCCATTTGTTAGAATAATGTCATTCACAGTGTTTTATTACAATCCTTTGTATGTCTGCAGGGTCAGTTGTTACTTCACTTCTTTCATTTCTGGTTTTGTTTATTTTTTTCATTTCCATTTGCCTGAAAATTTTTTGTTTCCTGTTGAGCCTGGCTAGAGGTTGACCAATCTGGTTTATCCTTTGGAAGAACCAGCTCTTGGTTTATTGATCATAAGTATTTTTTTGTCTCTATCATTTATTTCCTCTCTGATCTTTATTATTTCCTCTGTACTATTTGTTCTGGGTTTTTCTTATTGTTCTCTTTCTACTTCTTTAAGTTGTTGTGTTATATATATTATTAGTAGTTTTTCTTGTTTACTGATGTATGCCTGTAGTGCTATGAACTTCCCTCTCAGAACAGCTTTCACTGTGTCCCATAAGTTTGGGATTCTTGTGTATTCATTTTCATTTGTTTGCAGGATATTTCTTTGTTTCTTCTTTGACTTCTTTGGTAACCCATTCATTGTTTAATAGCATGCCCTTTAGCCTCCATGTATTTGATTGCTTTAGAGAGTTTTCATTGTAGCTGATTTCTAATTACAAGCCATTTTGGTCTGAGAAGACACTTGATATGAGTTAAACCTTTTTGAATTTGTAGAGACTTAGCTTGTGTCCTAAAAAAATGGTCTATTTTTGAAAATATCCCATGTACACTTGAGAAGGATGCATATTCCATAGCTTTGGGGTGGAATGTTCTAAAGATGTCAATTAATTCTATCTGTCCTAGAGTGTCATTTAGGATTGCTGTTTCCTTGTTAATTTTTTCTCTAGAAGTTTTATCCAGTGATGTCAGTTGGGTATTAAACTCCCCTACTGAAAACTACAGGACACTGAAAAAAGAGATAGAGGAAGACATAAACAGATGGAAGAACATACAATGTTCATGGATTGGTAGAATCAACATTATTAAAATGTCCATACTACTCAAAGCAATCTACACATTCAATGCACTCTCCATTAAAATACCAATGGCATATTTCACAGACCTAAAAAGAATGCTCCAAAAATTCACCTGGAATAAAAAAGACCCCAGATAGTTGCAGCAATCCTGAGAAAGAACAAAGTAGGTGGGATCTCAATACCAGATTTCAAGGTTTGTAAAGCCACTGTTCTCAAAACAGCCTGATACTGGCACAAGAACAGACATATAGACCAATGGAATAGAATAGACAACCCAGAAATCGACCCAAAACACTATGCTCAATTAATATTTGACAAAGGAGGCATAAACATACAATGGAGTCAAGACAGTCTCTTCAATAAATGGTGTTGGGAAAATTGGACAGATACATGCAAAAAAATGAAACTAGACCACCAACTTACACCATACACAAAAATAAACTCAAAATGGATAAAAGACTTGAACATAAGACAGGAAACCATAAAAATACTAGAGGAATCCACAGGCAGCAAAATCTCAGACATATGCTGAAGCAGTTTCTTCACTGATACCGCTCCTAGGACAATGGAAACTAAAGAGAAAATAAATAAATGGGACTACATCAAAATAAAAAGCTTTTTCACAGCAAAGGAAACCATCAACAAAACAACATGAAATCCCACTGTATGGGAGAACACATTTGCAAATGTTATCACCGATAAAGGTTTAATCTCCAACATTTACAGGGAACTCATACAACATAACAAAAGGAAGATAAAAGTTCCAATAAAAAAATGGGCAATGGACCTAAATAGATACTTTTCAAAAGAAGACAGAAGGAAGGTCAAGAGACATATGAAAACATGCTCAAAGTCATTAATTATCCAAGAGATGCAAATCAAAATGACAATGCGGTACCATCTCACACCTGTCAGAATGGCTATCATCAACAAATCAACAAATGACAAGTGCTGGCGAGGATGTGGAGAAAAAGGAACCTTTGTGCACTGCTAGTGGGAATGCAGACTGGTGCAGCCATTGTGGAGAACAGTATAGAGTTTCCTCAAAAAACTAAAAATGGAACTCCCATTTGACCCAGTAATCCCACTTCTAGGAATATATCCCAAGAAACTAGAAACACCAATCAGAAAGGATATATGCACCCTTATGTTCATTGCAGCACAATTTACAATAGCTAAGATTTGGAAACAGCCTAAATGCCCATCCGCAGATGAGTGGATTAGAAAACTATGGCACATCTACACAATGGAATACTACGCTGCTGTAAAAAGG
Organism: Cnephaeus nilssonii; assembly: GCF_951640355.1. Taxonomy (NCBI): domain Eukaryota; kingdom Metazoa; phylum Chordata; class Mammalia; order Chiroptera; family Vespertilionidae; genus Cnephaeus; species Cnephaeus nilssonii. Next base: position 44,595,537 of record NC_137071.1, read on the forward strand.
AAGGAATTCTTACCATTTGCAGCAGCATGGATGGAACTGAAGAGCATTATGGTAAGCGAAATAAGCCAGGCAATGAAATAAAAATACCACATGATCTCACTCATTTATGGAAAATAAAGAACATTATAACCTGATGAATAAAAAGATAGATACAGAGGCAGTGAAGCATCGAACAGACTGTCAAATTACAGCAGGAAGGGCAACTGAAGGACTTGTATGCATGCATATAAGCACAACCAATAGACACAAGACATTGGGGGGGCTGGATGAGGGCATGTGCCAGGGGGTAGGGAAGGCTGGGGGAAGGTCAATGGGGAAAAAAAGGAGGCATATGCACTACTATTTGTAATACTTTAAACTATATATATGTATATATATATTGCTGCAGCCACTCTAGCCTTCAGCTGTCACCACCTGATCAGTCAGCAGCCATCAACATCGAAGAAAGACCCTCTGCCAGCAAGAAGATTATAACTTCTGAAGGCTCAGATTATGTAAAACGAGCAGCTCCTGGAGATCCCAGCAAATACCTTGGAGAACCCAGTGTGGCACCTGAGAGAGCCCCACTCAGCATCTGGGAGAGTCCTGCGCAGTGCCTGCAGTGGCCCTGTGTGAGACTTTCAGAAGCCCTTAGCAACACCTGCCAAAGCCCAGCACACCACCTTAGGGATCCCAGTGCAGCTCCTGAAACAGTTTCACACAAGCCTGAAAGAGCCCCAGCAGTGCCTGAAAGAGCACTTCCCAACACCTTGATAAGCTCTGAGCAACACCTGCCAGCGTCCCAAGCAACAACTGGGGAGCCCAGTGCATCCCCTGAGACAGCATCACACAACTGCCAGGGAGAGCCCCGAGGAGTGCCTGGAGAAGCCCTGCACAACAACTTTGGGGGATCCATGTAGTGCCTGCTAGAACCCTACGCAACAGCTTGGAGAGCCCCGGGAGCACTGGGGGGGAGCCTGGCACAATGGCTGGGAGAGCCCTGCGCCAAATCTTTGGGAAACCTAGTTCATCAACTGCCAGAGCCCCATGCAACATTTTGGGAGCTTGTGAAGCTGCGGGAGAGCCCCACGCATTACATGGAAGAGTCCTGCCCAACACCATGAAAAGTCCCCACTGCTGCGCCTGCTAGAATCCCATGCAAAACCTTGTGAAGCCCAGGTCAGCGCCTACCATAGCCCAACACAATGTATTCGGGAGCCCCGAGCAGTGAACGTGAGGCCCTGAACAAGGCCTGGGAGAGCCGTGAGCAGTGCTGGAAGAGTGCAGCGCAACACATTGGGAAGCAGATGCAGTGCCAGGCAAGCCCAGCACAACGTGTGGGAGAGCTGTGAGAAGTGCCCCAAGAGGCCCACCTCACACCTTGGGAGCACCGCGCAGCACCTGCCAGCGCCCAAAGAAACACCTGGGGAAGCCCGGTGCAGCACCGAGAAAGCTTTGCACAACACCTAAGGTGCCCTGAGCAGTGCCTAAACACCTGGGGAAGCCTCGGGCACAGCATCTGCCATAGCTTCTCACAACATCTTGGGCAGCCTAATGAAGCACTTAGGAGAGCCCCACACACCCAATAGAGCCCCAAGCAGTTTTTTGAAAAGCCCTGCACAACACCTTGGGAGCCCAGAGGAGAGCCTGCATGAGCCCCCACAGAATACCGTGGGGAGCCCGATGCAGCGCCTGGGATTGCTGCACAACGCTTGGGATCTAAGCAGAGCAGGCCTGGAGCCTCCGATGACACAGGGTGGTGGACACATTATGAGCAGATGGTCCTTTCCCCACCTCTGGCTGAAACTCCCAGTCCCAACTCTGCCAGCCAAGAAATGAAAACTTTGGTGACATCTGGAGACAGCACCAATGACATGAACTTTGGTGTTTGGCTTCTGCAATATTCTCCAAGCTTCAGTGTGCAGTGGCTACAAAAGAAGCCTTCGGGAAGCAGACAGAGAAGTTGTCATGTGGAGCCGCATCCAACTGACAGGTTTACCGACACAGGTGGGACACCCTTTTGGGGTCTTCCTGAAAGAGCTGAAGGACATTTTGAGGGGCCTGAGAGCCTGCTTTTACTTGGGATACTGTCTGGGCACACATATATATGCACTTCTTTCAATAAATAAATAAATAAATAAATAAATAAATAAATAAATAAACAAATAAATCTAATAATAGAGTAATATGCAAATTAGCCATCACTCCGCGACAAAAATGGCGGCGCCCATGGCCACAAGATGGCGGCGCCCAGTCCTCTTAGCTCCGAGCCCCAGCTCGCAATCCCGGGCTGGGGGGCCGGGGGTCTCAGGCCGGCCAACAGCACCCTGCCCCTGAGGCCCGGTGCGCGATCCAGGGCAAAATGGCCACGGGCTGGGGGGCCGGGGGTCTCAGGCCAGCCGACAGCGCCCCGCCCCCGAGGCCCGGTGCACATCCGGGGCAAAGTGGCCTAGGGCTTGGGGGCCAGGGGTCTCAGGCCAGCAGGGCAGTGCAACCCCAATGCGTGATCTTCAGGCCAGGGAAGGCAACCTGGGCTGGAGCTGCGCACCCCCACTGGGCTACCCCCACCGGGCTATCCCCAGCCAGACTGAGATGGCAGCCTGGGCAGGGGTCTCAGCCTGGCTGGGCTGAGATGGCATTCTGGGCTGGGGTCTCAGCCTGGCCAGGGCCCAAACCCCTTCCAGCGGTGGCAGCCTGGGGTCTCAACCATTGAGTCACACCAGCCAGGCAGATATGAAGGAATCTTAAATGTTTCTTTTTTTATAATATATATTTTATTGATTTTTTACAGAGAGGAAGGGAAAGGGATAGAGAGCTAGAAACATCTATGAGAGAGAAACATCGATCAGCTGCCTCCTGCACACTCCCCACTGGGTATGTGCCCCCAACCAAGGTACATGCCCTTGACCAGAATCGACCCTGGGACCCTTGATTCTGCAGGCCAATGCTCCATCCACTGAGCCAAACCAGTTAGGATTGTCCAATATGCTAAAGGAAAAAACCCTATCTAATAAAGAGGGGATATGCAAGGGAGGGCATTTGGGGGTGACCGGGGTGTCAGGGGAGGGCAGTTAGGCATCAATCAGGCTGGCAGGGGAGTGGTTAGGGGGTGATCAGGCTGGCAGGCAGAGCAGTTAGGGGCAATCAGGAAGGCAGGCAGGCGAGTAGTTGGGAACCAGCAGTCCTAGATTGTGAAAGGGATGTCCGACTGCCTGTTTAGGCCCGATCCAATGGATCAGGCAGTCAGACATCCCCCAAGGGGGTCCCAGATTGGAGAGGGTGCAGGTTGGGCTGAGAGACACCCCTCTCCCCGTGCACGAATTTCGTGCACCGGACCTCTAGTAAATAAATAAATAAAGTTCCCTACTATGATTGTATTGCTGTCAATCTCTCCCTTGAAACCCTCCAGAAGTTTTTATTTTATTTTATTTTATTTTATATATTTAGATGTTCCTGAATTTGGTACATATATATATTTACCTGAGTTATAGCATCTTGTTGTATCAATTGTTATAATGTTGGAAAGTGGCTTTCTCTATCTCTTGTTATGGCCTTTACTTTTTTTTTTTTTTTTGGCAGTATTATGATTTATTATAATTGTTACCTAGCTCTATTTTTCTTAAATTTTATTTATTGTCTAAAGTTTTACATATGTCTCCTTTTTCCCTGATTGACCCCCCTCCCCTGCCCCAGCCATTCTCACCCTGGGCAAGCCCTCACTGCCCCAGTGTCTGTGTCTATTGGTTATGCTAATATGCATGCATACAGTCCTCTGGTGGCTCTCTAAATCCCCACCTTTTCTGCATTTGTCTCTGGATCTATTCTTGTTCATAAAATTATGTTGATCATTATATCCCACATATGAATGAAATCATGTGATATTTATCTTTCTCTGACTGGCTTATTTTGCTTAGCAAAATGGTCTCCAATTCCATCCATGCTGTTGCAAATGGTAAAAGTTCCTTCTTTTTTATAGCAGCGTAGCATTCCATTGTGTAGATGTACCACAGTTTTATTTTTGTTTGTTTAAAGTATTACAGATAGTAGTACATATGTCTCCTTTTTTTCCCAATTGACCTTCCCCCGGCCTCCCCTACCTCCTGGCACATGCCCTCAACCCACACCCCCAGTGTCTTGCGTCCATTGGTTATGCTTATATGCATGCATACAAGTCCTTCAGTTGATCTCTTACCTTCCCCTCCTCAAACTTCCCCAGCCTTCCCACTGTAATTTGACAGTCTGTTTGATGCTTCTCTGCCTCTGTATCTTTTTGTTCACCAGGTTATAATGTTCTTTATTATCATAAATAAGTGAGATTATGTGGTATTTTTCTTTCACTGACTGGCTTATTTCACTGAGCATGATGCTCTCCAGTTCCATCCATGCTGCCACAAATGGTAAGAATTCCTTCCTTTTTTATAGCTGCATAGTATTCCATTGTGCAGATGTACCATGGTTTTTTAATCCACTCATCTGCTGATGGGCATTTAGGCTGTTTACAAATCTTAGCTATTGTAAATTGTGCTGCTATGAAAAATAGGGGTGCATATATCCTCTCTGATTGGTGTTTTTGTTTTCTTGGGATATATTCTTAGAAGTGGGATTACTGGGTCAAATGGCAGTTCTATTTTTAAATTTTTGAGGAAACAGCATATTTTCCATAATGGCTGCACCAGTCTGCATTCTCACCATCAGTGAAGGAGGATTCCTTTTTCTCCACATCCTCTCCAGCACTTGTCATTTGTTGATTTGTTGATGATAGCCATTCTGACAGGTGTGAGGTGGTACCTCATTGTTGTTTTGATTTGCATCTCTTGGATTATTAGTGATTTTAAGCATGTTTTCATATGTCTGTCAGACTTCTGTATGCACTCTTTTGAAAAGTGTATATTTAGGTCCTTTGCATATTTTTTGATTGGGGTTTTTATCTTCTTTTGTTAAGTTGTATGAATTTTCTGTAAATTTTGGAGATTAAAACCTAATCCGAAATATCATTGGCAAATATGTTCTTGCATGCAGTAGGCTTTCTTGTTGTTTTGTTGATGGTTTCTTTTGCTGTGCAGAAGCTTTTTATTTTGATATAGTCCCATTTGTTTATTTTTTCCTTAGTCTCCATTGTCCTAGGAGCTGTGTCAGTAAAGATATTGCTACAAAATATGTCTGATATTTTGCTGCCTATGGAGTCTTGTAGAATTTTTATGGTTTCCCATCTTACATTTTAGTCCATTAGCCATTTTGAGTTTGTTTTTGTGTATGGTATAAGTTGGTAAACTAGTTTTATTTTATTGTATGTATCTGACCAAATTTCCCAGGACCATTTATTGAAGAGATTGTTTTGACTCCATTGTATGGTCGCGCCTCCTTTGTCAAATATTAATTGAGCATAATGGTTTGGGTTGATATCTGGGTTCTCGGTTCCATTCCATAGGTCTAGATGTCTGTTCATATACCAGTACCAGGCAGTTTTGAGAACCGTGGCTTGGTACTATAGATTTATATCTAGTATTGTGATCCCTCCAACTTTATTCTTTCTCAGGATTGCTGTGGCTATTGGGGGTCTTTTTTTATTCCAGATGAATTTTTGAACAATTTGTTCTAGATCTTTGAAATATGCCGTTAGTATTTCAATGGGGATTGCATTGTATCTGTAGATTGCTTTGGGTAGAATGGACATTTAATGATATTGATTCTACCCATCAATGAACATGGTAAGTTTTACCATTTGTTTATGTCTTCCTCTATCTCTTTTTTCAGTGTCCTGTAGTTTTCCGCGTATAGGTCTTTTACTTCCTTAGTTAAGTTTATTCCTAGGGATCTTAATTTTTTTGGTGTAATGGTAAATGGGATTTGTTTTTTTTCTTTTCTCTTTCTGCGAGTTCATTATTAGAGTGTAAAAAGGCCATGGATTTCTGGGTGTTAATTTTGTATCCCGCTCCATTGCCAAATTCATTTAGTAGGTCTAGTAGTTTTTTTTTTTAATTTCTTTATTAAGGTATCACATATTTGTCCTCATGCCCCCATTCCCATCCCACCCCCCTCCCCACACATGCCCCCACCCCCCTATTGTCCCCAACTGCTGGTTAGGCGCATATGCTTGCACACAAGTCCTTTGGTTGATCTCTCCCCTTTACCCCCACCCTCCCCTATCCTCTCTCTGAGGCTCGACAGTCTGATCCGTGCCTCCTTGTTTCTGGGTCTGTTCTTGTTCATCAGTCTAGGTCTAGTAGTTTTTGATGGAGTCTTTGGGGTTTTCTATGTATAGTATCATGTCATCTCTAAATAAGGACAGTTTTACTTCGTCTTTTCCAATTTGGATGACTTTTATTTCTTCTTCTTGTCTGATTACTATGGCTAGCACTTCCAGTACTATATTGAACTGGAGTGATGAAAGTGGGCATCCCTGTCTTATTCCCATTGTTAGGGGAAATAAGTTTAATTTTTGCCCATTGAGTATGATGTTGGCTGTAGGTTTGTCATATAAGGCTTTTATTATGTTGAGGTATGATCCCTCCATTCCCACTTTGCTGAGAGATTTTATCAAGAAAGGGTGTTAGATTTTGTCAAATGCTTTTTCTGTCTCTCAGTTTGTTTATGTGATGTATCACATTTATTGATTTGCAGATATTGCACCATCCTTGCATCCCCAGAATAAATCCCACTTGGTCATGGTGTATAATCTTTTTATTGTAATGCTGGATTTTATATGCTAAAATTTTGTTGAGGATTTTAGTATCTATGCTCATCAAGGATATTGGCCTGTACTTCTCTTTTTTGTGGTGTCTTTATCTGGTTTTGGAATTAGGGTAATGCTGGCTTCATAGAAAGAGCTTGGAAGTGTGCCTTCCTCTTGAATTTTTATGAATAGTCTGAGGAGGATAGGTTGTAGTTCTTTTTGAATGCTTGGTTGAATTCCCCTCTAAAGCCATCCATACCAGGGGTTTTGTTTGCTAGAAGGTTTTTGATCACTCCTTTAATTTCTTCGGTAGTTATTGGCCTATTCAGTTGTTTTTTTTAATTTCCTGATTGAGATTTGGGAGCTTATATTTTTCTAAAAATATGTCCATTTCATCTAGGTTGTTCATTTTGTTTGACTAGAGTTGTTCATAGTATCCTACATAATAAAATGGTAATATGTAAATTACCATCACTCCGCTACGCCCACGATTGGGCCAGCAGGAGGCACAGGGGGCGGGATTCAGGGTGGCCGGGGTAGCTGATTGGGCCAGCAGGACGCTGAGCACTCAGCGTCTGTGCCATGGCTGCGCCGGAGGCTTTTGGAAGGCCTGGTGCACCGGCGGACAGCCGGCCAGCTCCCCCGCGATCAAAAGCCAAAGTGGGGGAGCTGGCCGGCTGTCTGCTCCGGCACAAGGCCTTTCGAAAGCCTCCGCCATGCAGGAGGCTTTCGGAAGGCCTGGTGCACCGGCGGACAGCCAGCCCGCTGGTGCACCAGGTGCATGATTAAATCATGCACTGGGCCTCTAGTTTTTTCATAATCCTCTGTATTTCTGTGGGACTAGTTATTACTTCACTTCTTTCATTTCTGATTTTGTTTATTTGGGTCCTTTCTCTTTGCTTCTTCGTGAGCGTGGAGAGAGGTTCATCAATCTAGTTTATGTTTTTTAAAATATATTTTATTGATTTTTTACAGAGAGGAAGGGAGAGTGATAGAGAGGTAGAAACATCCATGAGAGAGAAACATCGATCAGCTGCCTCCCGCACACCTCCTACTGGGGATGGGCCCACAACCAAGGTACATGCCCTTGACTAGAATCAAACCTGGGATCCTTCAGTCTGCAGGCCGATGCTCTATCCACTGAGCCAAACCTGTTTGGGCTTTTTCATCTTTTTAAAGAACCAGCTCTTGGTTTTGTTGACCTATTGTATTGTTTTTGTTGTTGTTGCTTTTTTTTTGGTCTTGTTTTGTTTTGTTGTTTTTGTCTCTATGTCATTTATTTCTTCTCTGATCTTTACTATTTCCTTCCTTCTGATGCTGCTGGGCTTTTCTTGTTGCTCTCTTTCTAACTCTTTGAGGTGTAGGGTTATATAATTACCATTATTTCTTGTTTTATTAGGTAGGCCTGTAGAGCTGTGAACTACGCTGTCAAGACTGCTTTCACTGTGTCCCATTGATTTTGGATTGTTGTGTTTTCACTTTCATTTGTTGCCATAATGCTTGTAATTTCCTTTTTGATATCTTTGGTAACCCAATCATTGTTTAATAGCATTGTATTTAGCCTCCAGGTGTTTGATTTTTATCCATTGTTTTTATTGTAGTTGATTTCTAATTTTATGCCGTTGTGATCTGAGAAGAAGCTTGATATGATTTCTATCTTCTTGAATTTGAAGAGACTTTGCCTGTGACCCAATATGTGGTCTATCTTTGAAAATGACCCATGTGCACTTGAGAAGTATGTATATTCTGTTGCTTTAAGGTGGAATGTTCTGAAGATGTCAATAATTCCATCTGATCTAGTGAGTCATTTAGGATTGATATTTCTTTGCTGAATTTTTTAGAGGATTTGTCCTGTGGTGTTAGTAGGGTTATAAATACCCCTACTATTATAACCTGATGAACAAAAAGATAGATACAGAGGCAGTAAAGCACCGAACAGACTGTCAAATTACAGCGGGAAGGCTGGGCAGTTTTGGGGAGGGGGGTAAAGAGATCAACCAAAGGACTTGTATGCATGTATATAAGCACAACCAATGGACACAAGACACTGGGGTCGGGGGGAATGAGGGCATGCGACAGGGGTAGGAGAGCCTGGGGGGAGGTCAATGGGGAAAAAAAAGGAGATACATGCACTACTATATGTAATACTTTAAACAATAAAATACTAATAATAATAAATAAAATAAAATAAAATGCAAAAAAAAAAAAAAAAGACCCCTACTATGACTATACTGCTGTCGATCTCTCCCTTGGTATATTCCAGGAGTTTTTTTTAAATGTATTTGCATGCTCCTGTATTGGCTGCAGATATGTTTACCAGAGTTATATCTTCTTGTTTAATTGCTCCCTTTGGTATTATGAAGTGGCCTTTGTTATTTCTTGTTATGGCCTTCACTTGGAGGTCTAATTTGTCAGATATAAATATTGTTACCCCAGCTTTTTTTTAACTTTCCTTTTGCCTGAAAAACCTTTTTCCATCCCTTCACCCTCAGTCTGAGTACTTTGTTCTGAGGTGGGTCTCCTTTAGAAAGCAGATATATGTTTTCTTATCCATTCAGTTGCCCTGTGTCTTTTGACTGGCGTGTTAAACCATTTATTTTAAAGTTATTATTGATAGGTACTTTTTTGTTGCCATTTCTATTATTTATGCCTATATTCCTTCTTCCCTTCTTATTTCTTCTTTTTACAGCAGACCCTTTAGCATATATTGTATTGCTGGCTTGGTAGTAGTAAACTCTCTTAGTCCTTTTTTGTCTGTGAAGCTCCTGATTTCACCTTCAACTTTGATTGATAGCCTTGCTGGGTACAGTATTCTTGGATTCAGACCCTTGCTTTGCATGACTTTGTATATTTTATGCCATTCTCTTCTGGACTGATTTGTTTCTGTTGAGAAATTGGTTGATAGTCTGATAGAAGATCCCTTGTAGGTAACTTTATGTCTCTCTCTGGCAGCATTTAAGATTCTTGCTTTGTTGTTGGTGTTTGCCAGTTTAATTGTGATGTGTATGGTGTCATCTTTTTTGGGTTCATCTTGTTTGGGACTCTGTGAGCTTCTTGGACTTGTGTGAGTTTTTTCTTCCCAATATCAGGGAAGTTTTTTGTCATTATTTCTTCAAACAGGTTTTTTAATTCTTGCTCAGTTTCCTCTCCTTCTGGCACCCCTATTATGCAGGTGTAATTTCATTCCATGTTGTCCCAAAGTTCCCTTAGGCTTTCCTACTTTTTTAAAAATTTCTTTATTGATTAAGGTATTACATATTTGTCTTTATCCCCCCATTTCCCTCCCAACCCCCCTACTCATGCCCTCACCCTCGTGTTGTCTGTTTTTTTTTTCCAGTTGCTGCTCTGCTTGGGTATTTTTTCCTACCTTGTGTTATATTTCACCAATGCGGTCCATACCTTCTTCTAGTCTACTGTTGATGCTTTCTATTGAGTTCTTTATTACAGCAACATCATTCTTCATTTCCTCTTTGTTCTTACACATATTGTTGAATTTGTCTTCTATCCTTTTCAGCATCTTTATGACCATTGCTCTGAATTATTTCTCTGACAAATTGATTGCTTCCTTTCATTTACTTACTTTTCCAGTGATTCCTCCTTTTCTTTCATATGGGGGCTGTTTCTTTGTCTCCATGTTTGCTCCTCTCAGGGTGTCTGGTTATGTAGTGCTCTCTCTCCTTCATTGCCTTAAAGGCACAAAGTTCAACATAACAAGACACAATACACAGGGCACAAAACACAAATGTATTCACGACACCAATAATCCCAAATAAAGGTGACCACCAAAGAAAGGAGAATTAGGGGAGAGAAAAGAGTGCAAAAATGATATTGAGATAAGGAAAAAATGTAAGAAAAAAAAGAAAGAGAAGAAAAAATAAGGGGGAAAATATATGTATATGGGGAGAAATCCCCAAAAACCCAACAACTAATCCAAAAAACACAAACAACAATCACCCAGAGAAGAATGAAAACAACAGATAACAACTAATCCAAAAAATGCAAACAACAAACACCCAGATGAATCTGAAGAGCCAGAGCTTATTTCCAGAAGTTTAGATCAAGGAATTGAATGAATGAGGAAGTGGCCACAATTCACACTATTCAGTATAGAGGAAGTAGAAAGAGAATGGGTGTATAATTTGAAATTTAAATACAAAATAAAAGGGAGAGAGAAAAAAAATATGAATATTTATAGAAAGTAGATAGGCCTGAGTTGGTAATTGAAACTAATTAAGGTATTAGTACAAGAAGAGAACAAGTGAGGAGAGGAAAAACAGAAGCAAAAGAAGAAGAAGAAGAAGAAGAAGAAGAAGAAGAAGAAGAAGAAGAAGAAGAAGAAGAAGAAGAAGAAAAACTAATAAACCATCAATCAAACAAGAACAAGACAGAAGGAAAGAAAGAGGGAAGAAAGAAAAAAAGGAAAAAGTAAAAAATTTGGCTAGTGAAGAAAGAGAAGTGAGAAGTGTGCATGGACTTGGAGCAGGGGAGAGAAAATTAGATATATGAATAAGATAAATTTTAATAGTGAGTAAAAAGAAAGGATAGAGAAAAACTAAAGCAGGAACAGGGTAAGAGAAACAGGACAAAAAAGGTGAAAAGTGAGGAAGTGAGGTTGGCATAAAGGAAAAATTGAGATAGAGTAAAATAATGCTAAAATAAAAATAGAATGTAGAATACTAATCCAAAAATAAAATAAAATAAAGAAAAATAAAATAAAACTTTAAAAAGTAAAATAATAGTAATAATAATAATTAAAAATAAAATAATAAAAAATGTAAAATAAAGTGAGAAAAAATTTAGTTTCTTAAGTAAAAGATAAAAAAAAGTGAAGTAGTGAAGGTTGTTCACTACAGTGGAGCTTCAATGACCTATGGGGAGTGGTTTAAGACCTCTCTCTACTGTTCTCCCTGGCACATCTCTTTCCAGTCAGGTAGTCTGTCTAGTGTTGAAGTTCCCTGCGATCCACCGCTCCTCTGTGTCATAAGCCACAACCTTGTTTTCAAGCAGGCGGGATCTCTCTGCTCACTTTGTTTCGGTCTTCTTTCATTTGTATATACACAAGCGTCAATTTCTGACACAACCCCTGGGTGGCAGTGTTTTTGTATTAGCTTCTGGGATCAAATGGCCCCTCAACCCAGTGTTTAGATTCTTCTTTCCCTGTCGCACTTAATACTGGGTAGGAAGGATGGACTGATTCAGAGCTGGTTTCCTGCTCATCTTTCCTTATTCTGATCCCTAGTTTCCACAAAAACAACTTTCCATTGCAGTTTCGGTGAGTGTTTTTAATTGCAAGATCCTATGCACTGGGTTTAGCAAGTAAAAGCAAGGAAGTTATAAAGACAAAGCAACCATGCCACCTTGTGTCTTTCTTCTCCCGGCACTGCATAACAGGTACAGAACTTCAGGCTGCCTTTCTGGGCACAGTCTCCCACAGCTGTGGGCTTAGATCTAGAGTCCCCCTCTGCCAGCAGCCCTGTGGACCCCCTTCCACATTCAAGGGCTACACTGACCACAAGGGCCACGGATTTGGTGGAGCACAGTCTCCCTCTGAGACTAGTCCCCACTGTGTGCATTTCTCCTTTCAACCTGGATCTCAGATCTCACCTCTCTCTAGGCCAGTGGTTCTCAACCTTCCTAATGCTGTGACCCTTTAATACAGTTCCTCATGTTGTGGTGACCCCCAACCATAAAATTATTTTCATTGCTACTTCATAACTGTAATTTTGCTACTGTTATGAATTGTAATGTAAATATCTGTGTTTTCCTATGGTCTTAGGCGACCCTGCTAGCAGTTCTCAACCTGTGGGTCTCAACCTGTGGACCAGCTGTGTTTAATTCACCAATTCCAGATGGATGTTATTCAATTCAGCTGTTCTTTCTATCTGATCTGTGAGAAGGCACAGGACCCGTCCGCATACTGGGCCACCACCTTGCCTCGCCCTGGACAAACTTTTTAGGTGCCCGTGGCTGGGGAGGCTGGAGTCTCGGTGTTTGTGGGTTCACAGCAGAGGCAGCTGGTCCTTGGGTGTTATGGTTGTAGGGTCCCAAGAGGTATCCGAGGTCTCCCTGGTTGAAGGTAAGGCTGGGCTTCTGATCACAGCCACTCTCCCCTTCAAGATGGCACAGTCTCTGTGGCAGAGCCAGCCTCTCTCAGAGATATTTCAGCAGTAGTAGAGGCTGCCCGGGCAGGGGAGCCTCTCTGCCAGTCCCCAACAGTCCTGTGGAACATAACTGTTCCTCAGTCACAAATACAGACACTCCCTGCATGTCCATGCACTCTCCTTTTGCTCTCTCACTCACACACATCTTGCAGCCTGCTGTCCTGTTGGCCGCCATCTTCCACCCCTCTATGGCCTTTACTTTGAGGTCTATTTTGTCAGATATCAGTTTTGTTACCCCAGCTTTTTTTTCATTTCCATTTGTCTGAAAATTTAGTTTCCATTCCTTCACTTTCAGTTTGTGTGAGTCCTTTTTTCCAACGTGGGTCTCTTGGAGACAGAATATATATGGGTCATGCTTTCTTATCTATTCAGCTACCCTATTTCTTTTGATTGGAGCATTTATTTACATTTAAGGTTATTATTGATAGGTACTTGTTTGTTGCCATTTTTATTCTTTATGCCTGTGTTTCTTCTTCCCATTCTATTTCTTCTTTTTACAACAGTCCCTATAGCATTTCTTGCATTGCTAGCTTGGTGGTAATAAACTGCCTTAGCTTTTTGTTGTCTGTGAATCTCCTGATTTCACCTTCAATTTTGAATGATAGCCTTATTGAAGAGTATTCTTGGATTCAGTCCTTGATTTGCATTGCTTTGTATACTTTATTCCATGCCCTTCTGGCCTGATGTGTTTTGTTGAGAAATTTGTTCATAATCTAATGAGAGATCCCTTTGTAGGTAACTTTCTGTGTCTCTTTGGTAGCTTTTAAGATTCTTACCTTGTCATTGATGTTTGCCAATTTAATTACAATGTTTATTAGTGTCTGTCTTTTGGGGTTCATCTTGTTTGGGACTCTTTGCACTTCTTGGACTTATGTGACTTTTTTTCTTCCCAAAGTCAGGGAAGTTTTCTGTCATTATTTCTTCAAACATGTTTTCTATGTTGTGCTTAGCTTCCTCTCCTTCTGGGACCCCTATTATGTGGATGTTGTTCTATTTTTTATTATCCCAGGACCCCCTTAGACTCTCCTCCTGCTTTTTAATATTTTTTTCCAGTTGCTGCTCTGCTGGGGTGTTTTTTCTACCTTGTCTTCTAACTTTCTGATTCAGTCCTCAGCCTCTTCTAATTTATCTTTAAAACCTTCCATTGTGTTCTTTACTGCAGCTCTGTAATTTCCCTTGATTCTTACACATGTTGGTGAATTTCCTTTCCAGATGTTTGAGCATCCTTATAAGCATTATTCTGAATTCTTTCTCTGACAAGTTGGTTGCCTCCATTTAGTTTAGTTCCTTTTCTGGTTATTCCTCTTTTTCTTTCATTTGGGGTTGTTTCTTTGTCTCCCCAGTTTTGTTGTTCCTCTGTACATGTTTCTATGTATTAGAACCAACTTCTATGAATTGGTCTTATGTAGTAGATGTTTTGTGGGAACCAGTTGTGCAGTCTCTCAGGTCTCCTGGGCTAGGTGTTCTAAGGAAACCCTCTACTTGAGATATTTGGGTTCTCCTGATGTAGTTGGGTCTTGAATGTTATTGTCCAGTTAGTAGATGGAGTCTTCTCTCAGGGTATCTTATTATGTGACTTGCTCCCTACCATGTCATGCCAACCATTGTGGAGGCACTGACCAAACAGCACAAAGTACAACACGAAAAGACACTACACAGAAGGAACAGAACATGAATGCACACAAGACACTTATAACTCCAATAAAAGTGACCACCAGAGAAAAAAGAATTAGGAAAGGGAAAAGAGAGCAAGAATGATATCAAGGAAAAAAGGGGGGATGAAAAGAAATAATATGGAGAGAAAGCACGACAAAACAAACAAATTAACCAAAATGCACAAATAAAAAACACCCAGAAAAAAAGCGGGGACAGAATGTGTAGTTGCAGAGCTTAAATAGAGAAAATAAGGTTAAGGAATTGAATGAATAGGGCAAGTATCATGGTTTAGAATAGAGGATGGAGAAAAGAAATGAAAGGAGTAAAAGAAAAAAATAGAAAAGTAAAAATAAATTTATAATACAATAAAATAAGGTGTAAAATAAAATAAAGTAATTTTTTTTGAAAAGGAGAATAGTAGAGTGAGCAGATAGGCCTAAATTTAGGAAGTGAAACAAGTTTAAAAAATTAGGAGAAGAAAAGAGCAAGAGAAGAGAGGGGAAAAATTGAGTAGTGAAGAAAAAGAAAAGAGAAGGGGAAATGGAGTAGGAGCCAGGAAGAAGAAATTAGATATATGAGTAAACCAAAAGAGACTAGAATAATAACACATCAATTAAGATAAAGAAGATCCATTTTTGCAAAGGGGAAAAATGAAAGGAAAGAGAAAAACTAAGATGGTGAAATGAGAAGAAAAACAGGAGAAAAAAAGAGAAATGAAGAAGAAAAAGGTGCAAAAATTTTTAAATAAGAAAAAATAATAAAAAGTTAAAAAGTGAAGTGTCCTTCACTTCAGCTGAGATTTAATGCCCCATGTAAACATGTAAGCTGGTTTATGACCCCACTCTTCTGTTTTGTCTGCTAATTCTGGGCTTCCTGTTAGATACTTAGGCAATGGCCACTGTCAGGAACTGTCTTTTGACTTTTAGAACCCTTCTTGAAGCTCCACAGGTCCTCTGCTATGACTATCTCCACAGGCTTTGGGTGCAATCTTCCCTCTTTGCCCGTCTGCCCACTATCAATCTTAATCACTCAAGTCTCTGTTTCTGATAGGGTTTTAGGTGGGGTTGGTGCTATTTGGCTTTCAATGAATAAGATTATTTCTTTTTTCCTGACCCAGAGCTACTCCTCCCTGAGCGGAAAAAAAAAATATTACTCTAGCCTTGGTTGGTCAGAGAACCTTGTATGGAGACCTATGGGGTTGGCTGGCAACTTGGAGTTATCAGTCTGGTTCCAAGAATAGCAGGGAAGACTCGCCCCTCTTCCAATCCAGTCACTGATGGCTTTTGGGGACTATTCAAACCCCTAAACTTGGCCTCTGCCTTTTTTTTCCTCTGTAAAGCTCAAACAGTGGGGTGTGGAAGGCTGTATTACCTGCCTTGAGGCTACTGGGCTGGGCTAGCTCTTCTGGGGAGAAATGGCCATTTATGTTTGGAATTTTAAGAATGTCCCACTGCAGGAATCCTGGCCATGTCTCCCTGTCTTGTTTCCTTCCCCAGCCTCTCCATAGACACCTCAAGTTTGTGTCTCTCTCCCTGTGCCAATGCCTCAGGTGAGTGTTTGCAAATGAAAAGTCATGTGTTCTGGGTTTAGAGAATAAAAGCAAAGGCAATCCAAAACAACTACGAAACTGCGGGTTTCTCTCCCCCCAGCACCATGCTGCTTGGGACACCTTTCAGGCTGCCTTTCTCAGTGCAGCCTTTTGAGGCTGTGGTCTTAGGCCCAGATTTCCTGGCCCCCAGTAGCCCCATGGCTTTTCCTTTTCACAGTTGGATGTTATGCCTGTTGCCAATGGACTCAGCTTTGGTGCAAAGCAGCTTCCTCCTCACCCTCTTGGCCCACCTGCCCACTGCCCCTCTCAAACCCACAGCCACATTCCTACCATTCTTTAGGCATCCTCTGCCCTTCCTTATTGTACATCATCTCCTCAGCTGTCTAATTTGTTAATTCTGAGTAGATCTTCTCAGATTTAGTTGTATTTCAAGTCGGGCCCCAGGACGAGGTGCATGACACATCTGCCTCTTAGGCCGCCATTTTTCTCTCCTAGGTATTTTATTCCTTTTGTTGTATTACAAAAAAGTTTTTCATTTCTTTTTCTGAAATATCATTGTCATTATGTGGGAATGTAACAGAGTTTTGTACATTGATTTTCTCTCCTGCAAATGTACTGTTTTCGAATATTGTTTCTAATGGGTTGTTTGTGGAGTATTTAGGGATTTCTACATAAAGAATTATATGTTATGCAAATAGTGACAATTTTATTTTTTTATTCCAAATTTGGATGCCCTTTATTTTTTTCTCTTGCCTGATCACTCTGGTTAGGATTTTCAGTATTATGTTGAATCGCAGTAGTGAGAGATTGTATTCTTGTTTTATTCCTGATCTTAGAGGAAAAGCTTTCAGTTTTTCACCATTGAGTATGAACTTAGCTGAAGGTTTTTAATATATGGCCTTTATTACATTGAGGTACTTTCCTTCTCTACCCATTTTATTGAATGTTTTAATAATAAATGGGTATTATATTTTATTAAGTGCTTTTTCTGCATCTATTGATATGATTTTATGATTTTTATAGTTTATTTTGTTCATATGTATTACATTTGCATATGTTGAACCATCTTTGTGCTCCTGGAATGTACCCCACTTGATCATGATGTATTATTTTTATTTTTTTGACTATTTTTTTATTGAGATATTATATGTGTACATACCTTACCATTGCCCCCCCCCAACCCCAGACCCATACATGTCCTCACCCCCAGAGTTTTGCGTCCATTGGTTATGCTTATGTGCATGCATACAAGTCCTTCGTTTGATCTCTTATCTCCCCCACCTCTCCCTAACATTCCCCCTGTAATTTGACAGTCTGTTTGATGCTTTACTGTCCCTGTATCTACTTTTTTGTTCATCAGTTTATGATGTTCTTTATTATCCATAAATGAGTGAGATCATGTGGTTTTTTTTCTTTCATTGACTGGCTTATTTCACTTAGCATAATATTCTCCAATTCCATCCCGTTGCTGCAAATGATGAGAATTCCTTCTTTTTTATGGCAGCATAGTATTCCATTGTGTAGATGTACCACAGTTTTCTGATCCAGTCATCTGCTGATGGGCACCTAGGCTGTTTCCAAATCTTAGCTATTATAAATTGTGCTGCTATGAACATAGGGGTGCATATATCCTTTCTGATTGGTGTTTCTAGTTTCTTCAGATATATTTCCAGGAGTGGGATTACTGAGTCAAATGGGAGTTCCATTTTCAGTTTTTTGAGGAAACTCCATACTGTTCTCCACAGTGGTTGCACCAGTCTGCATTCCCACCAGCCGTGCACGAGGGTTCCTTTTTCTCCGCATCCTCGCCAACACTTGTCGTTTGTTGATGATAGCCATTCTGACAGGTGTGAGATGGTACCGCATTGTTGTTTTGATTTGCATCTCTTGGATAATAAGTGACTTTGAGCATGTTTTCATGTGTCTCTTGGCCTTCCTTCTGTCTTCTTTTAAAAATATTCTGTTTAGGTCCGTTGCCCATTTTTTTATTGGATCATTTATCTTCCTTTTATGAAGTTGCATAAGCTGCCTGTAGATGTTGGAGATTAAACCTTTATCAGTGATAGCATTTGCAAATATGTTCTCCCATGCAGTGGGCTTTCTTGTTGTTTTGTTGATGGTTTCTTTTGCTGTAAAAAAGCTTTTTATTTTGATGTAGTCCAATTTGTTAATTTTCTCTTTAGCTTCCATTGCCCTAGGGACAGTGTCAGTGAAGAAGTTCTTTTGGCATATGTCTGAGATTTTGTTGCCTGTGGATTCCTCTAGTATTTTTATGGTTTCCCATCTTATGTTTAAGTCCTTGATCCATTTTGAGTTTATTTTTGTGTATTTTGTAAGTTGGTGATCTAGTTTCATTTTTTTGGCATGTGTCTGTCCAATTTTCCCAACACCATTTATTGAAAAGGCTGTCTTGACTCCATTGTATGTTCATGCCTCCTTTGTCAAATATTAATTGAGCATAGTGGTTTGGGTTGATATCTGGATTCTCTATTCTGTTCCATTGATCTATATGTCTGTTCTTGTGCCAGTACCAGGCTGTTTTGAGGACAGTGGCTTTGTAATACAGCTTTAGGTCTGGTATTGAGATGCCTCCTACTTTATTCTTCTTTCTCATGATTGCTGTGGCTATTCGGGGTCTTTTTTTATTCCAGATGAATTTTTGGAGAGTTCTTTCTAGGTCTGTGAAATATGCTGTTGGTATTTTGATGGGGAGTACATTGAATCTGTAGATTGCTTTGGGTAGTATGGACATTTTAATGATGTTGATTCTACCAAATCCATGAACATGGTAAGTTCTTCCATCTGTTTACGTCTTCCTCTATCTCTTTTTCAGTGCCCTGTAATTATCTGTGTATAGGTCTTTTACCTCCTTAGTTAAGTTTATTCCTAGGTATCTTAGTTTTTTTGGTGTGATGGTAAATGGGATTACTTTTTTAGTCTCTATTTCTGTAAGTTCACTATTGGTGTATAGAAATGCCACAGATTTCTTGGCATTAATTTTGTATCCGGCTACATTGCTGAGTTCATTTATGAAGTCTATTAGTTTTTTGATGGATTCTTTTGTTTTTTTTATGTACAATATCATGTCATCTGCAAATAAGGACAGCTTTATTTCTTCTTTCCCAATTTGGATGCCTCTTATTTCTTCTTCTTGTCTAATTGCAATAGCTAATACTTCCAGTACTATGTCAAACAGGAGTGGTGAGAGTGGGCATCCCTGTCTTGTTCCTGTTCTTAGGGGAAATTATTTTAGTTTTTGCCCATTGAGTATGATGTTTGCTGTGGGTTTATCATATATAGCTTTTATTATGTTGAGGTATTATCCTTCTACTAGAAGCCCGGTGCACGAAATTCGTGCACGGCGGGAGGTTGTCCCTCAGCCCAGCCTGTACCCTCTCCAATCTGGGACTCCTGGAGGGATGTCCGACTGCCCCTGGTGGGATCGGGCCTAAACGGGCAGTCGGACATCCCTTTCACAATCCAGGACTGCTGGCTCCCAACTGCTTGCCTGCCTGCCTTCCTGATTGCCCCTAACCGCTTCTGCCTGCCAACCTGATCACCCCCTAACCACTCTGCTGCCAGCCTGGTTGATGCTTAACTGCTCCCATGCCAGCCTGTTTGCCCCCAACTTCCCTCCTCTGCCAGCCTGGTCACCCCTAACTACCCTCTCCTGCAGGGTTGATCACCTCCAACTGCCCTCCCTTGCAAGCCTGGTTCCTCTCAACTGCCCTCCCTTTCAGGCCTGGTCCCTCATAACTGCCCTCCCTTGCAGGCCGGGTGCCTCCCAACTGCCCTCTCCTGCTGGACATCTTGTGGTGGCCATCTTGTGTCCACATGGGGGCAGGATCTTTGACCACATGGGGGCAGCTATATTGTGTGTTGCAGTGATGATCAATCTGCATATTACTCTTTTATTAGATAGGATAGAGGCCTGGTGCACGGGTGGGGGCCAGCTGGTTTGCCCTGAAGCGTGTCCCTGATCAGGGTGGGGTTCCCTTGGGGCATGGGGCAGCCTGAGCGAGGGGCCTGTGGTGGTTTGCAGGACGGCCATGCCCCCTGGCGACCCAAGAGGAGGCCCTGGTATCTGGAATTTATTTTCCTTCTACAATTGAAACTTTGTAGCCTGGAGCGGAGCCAACCCTGCTGTTCCCACCAGGGCGGCAGCCATTTCTGTGGCAGTTAATTCACCTTCTACAATTGAAACTTTGTATCCTTAAGCTGATGAGCCCGGCCAGGGTGTGTGGAAACCTTTGCTTCCCCTGTTGCCGCCGGCAACCCTGGCCTGTTCTCTCAAGCTCCATTCTGCCGCCATGTGTTTGAATTTGTTTACCTTCTATAATTGAAACTTTGTAGCTTGAGTGGAGGCTTAGGCCTGGCAAGGGCAGGCAGAAAGCTTGGCTTCCTCTGTTACCTAGGAAACCTTGCTCTCTGTGGCTGTAGCCATCTTGGTTTGGGTTAATTTGCATACTCGCTCTGATTGGATGGTGGGTGTGGCTTGTGGGTGTGTCGGAGGTATGGTCAATTTGCATATTTGTCTATTATTAGATAGGATTCCCACCTTGTTAAGAGTTTTTATCAGGAAAGGGTGCTGGATTTTGTCAAATGCTTTTTCTGCATCAATTGATATGACTATGTGATTTTTATCGCTCAATTTGTTTATGTGTGATGTATTATTTTTAAACCAGAAGCCTGGTGCATGAAATTCGTGAATGGGGGGGTGGTGTGTCTCTCAGCCCAAACTCCAATCTGGGACCTCTCTCACAATCCAGGACTGCTGGCTTCCAACTGCTCGCCTGCTTGCTTGCCTGCCTGATTGCCCCTAACTGCTTCTCCTTGCAGGCTTGGTCACCTCCAACTTCCCTCCCTTGCCAGCCTAGTCGCCCCTAACTTCCCTCTTCTGCAGGCCTGGTCCCTCCAACTTCCCTCCCCTGCAGGCCTGGTCCCCCCTCAACTGCCCTCTCCTTCAGGCCTGGTCACCCCTAACTGACCTCCCCTGTAGGCCTGGTCCCCCCAACTGCCCTCCCCTGTAGGCCTTGTCCCCCCTCAACTGCCCTCCCTTTCAGGCCTGGTCACCCCTAACTGCCCTCCTCTTTAGGCCTGGTTCCCCCAACTGTCCTCCCCTGAAGGCCTCGTTCCTCTCAACTGCCCTGCCCTGCAGGCCTGGTCCACCCCACTGCCCTCCCCTGCAGGCCTGGTCACCCCCAACTGCCCTCTCCTGCAGTCCTGGTCCCTCCTTACTGCCCTATCCTGCTAGCCTGATCACCCACAACTGCCCTCCCCTGATGGCCATCTTGTGGCGGCCATCTTGTGTCCACATGGGGGCAGCCATCTTGTATGTTGCAGTGATGCTTAATTTGCATGTTAGGTTTTTATGATATAGGATGTATTGCTGTATTTGATTATATAACATTTTGTTTAGGGTTTTTACATCTGTATTCATCACAGTTGTTGGTCTGTAGTTTTCTTTTTTGTGTGTTATCCTTGCCAGGCTTTAGTATCAGGATAATGTTGGTCTCATAAAATGTGTTACAAATTATTGCGTCTTCTTCAATTTTTGGAAGAGTTTGAGAAGGATAGGTTTTAAATCTTAGAATGTTTGGTAAAATTCATTAGTAAAGCCATCTGCCTCTGGAGTTTTGTTTTCAGGAAGTTTTTTTATGGCTGTTTCAATTTCCTCATGGCTGATAGGACTATTTAGATTTTCCAATTTTTCGTGATTTAGTCTAGGAAAGTTATTTATTTCTAGGAACTTATCCATTTCTTCTAGGTTATTGAATTGGTGGCATATAGGCTTTTATAGTATTTGAGATGGCTATGGTAATTTCTCTTTCACTTCTGATTTTGTTGAGTCTTTTCTCCTTTTTCATTAGTGAATCTAGCCAGAGGTTTGTCATTTTATTTATCTTTTCAAAGATCCAGCTCTCTTTTGCTTTAATTCTTTTATATTGTTTTCTCTTCTCTATCTCATTTACCTCTAATTTTTATTATTTTCTTCTTATGCTGACATTGGGCTGCATTTGTTTTTCTTCTTCCAGTTCTTTAAGATGTAATGTTAGGTTGTTTATTTGTAATTTTTCTTATTTCTTGAGATAGGCCTATAAACTTCCTCTTATTACTGCTTTTGCTGAATCCTAAAAGTTTTGATATGCCATATCGTCATTCTCTTTCGTCTCTATGTATCTTTTGGTCTCTCCTCCTATTTCTTCTTTTACTCAGTTGCTTTTTAGTAGTGTATTGTTTAATCTCCACATGTTTGTGTTTTTTCCAACTTTCTTGTTACAGTTAACTTCCAATTTCAAAATCTTGTGGTCCAATAAAATATTTGGTATGATTTCAATCCTCTTAAATTTGTTAAGGCCAGTTTTGTGTCTCAACCAATGGTCTATATTTGAGAATTTCCATGTTCACTAGAAAAGAATGCATAATCAGATGTTCTGGGATGAAAAGCTATATAAATGTCAATTATGTCTAATTGGTCTAGTTTGTCACTTAAGACCAATATTTCTTTATTGATTTTTTTGGATGATCTATCTAGAGCTGTCAATGGAATATTAAGGTCTCCAACTATGATTGTGTTTTGATGTTTTTCCCTTTAGTTCTGTGAGTAGTTGCTTTATATATTTCAGTGCTATCTGATTGGGTGCATATATATTAAGAAATGTTACATCTTTTTAATGTATTGTCCCTTTTATCATTGTAAAATGTCAATTTTTTGTATTTTTTTAACTTTTTATCTTAAAACTAGAGGCTCAGTACACAAAGGCCATGCACAAGGGGACCCCCTCAGGCCAGCCTGCACCCTCTCCAATCTGGAACCCCTTGGGGATGTCCAACTGCCAGTTTAGGTCTGATCCTGCTCACTTGCCTGCCTGCCTGATCGCCCCTTACTGCCCGCCCTGCCAGCCTGGTCACCCCCAACTGTCCCCCCCTCACTGGCCTGGTCACCCCTTACTGTCTCCCCGGCCTGGTTGCACCTTACTGCCTCCCCCTGCCAGCCTGGTCACCCCAACTGCATTCCTGCCAGCGTGGTCACCCCTCACTACCCTCCTCTGTCAGCCTGGTTGCCCCTCACTGCCCCCCCCACCAGCCTGGTCTCCCCCAACTGCCCATCCTGAAAACCTGGTTGCCCCATGCAGCCTGCTGTTCAGTCATTTGGTTGTCCCTCACTAACCCCCGTGCCCGCCTGGTTGCCCCACACAACCTGTTCGGTTATCCATTCAGTTGTGATGGTAGCTTAGGCTTTTATTATTATAGATATACTGTATTTTGTTAGATAGATACATGGGTACACCTATTTCTCTTAGAATGCCATTTGCTTGAAAAATCATTTTCAACCCCTCATCTTTGATTCTATATTTGTCCTTAGAGCTGTGATATGTCTCCTGAAAGCAAAATGGGGTTAGGTCTTGTTTATTCATCCAATCTGCTACCCTGTGCCTTTTAATTGCTGAGTTCACTCCATTTAAATTTAGGATGATTATTGATGTATAAGTATTTCCTATAGCCATTTTCTCTTTTGTCTTCTGGTAGCTCTGTGTCTCCATCCCCCCCCCCCCACGCCCCGCTCCTTGTGTTTCTGCTTGGTGTTTCATTTTGTTGTTATTCTATGATTTTTCCTTCTGTTTCAACTGTTTTATGTTATGTGTCTCAGTTATGGATATTTTTTTTTGTGGTTACCAATAGGTGTATGCAAAAGAAAGTTTTATATGTACAGTAGTCCTTTTTCTTCTTAATGTACCTCATCTCCATTCCTCTTTGCAAATTCAGCCTTTTACCCCATCCCCTATTATGTTTCTGTCACAAATTATCCCTAATTATGCTGTCATCTCATTTCTGAATTGCAATAGCTATTGTCTTCCTTTTTATGCTTTTATATCCTTTAACCTTTATGTTATATTTAAGTGTATGATACCCTATTCTGAAAAAAAAAAGGTTGTAATATCCTAATTCTTTCTGTCTGTTAGTATCTTATTCTTAGTTTTTTATCTTTTTGTCTTTTGTTTCAGGTAGAATAACCCACTTTAGAATTTCCTATAATGGAGGTTTTGTGGTGGTAAGTTTCTTCAGCTTCTCTGTCTAGAAAAGTTTTATTTTTCCTTCATATCTAAGGGATAACTTTGATGGGATATATTATTTTTGAATGATGATTTCTCCCTTTCAATACTTTGAATATTTGATTCTACTCTGTCCTAGTTTGTAGGGTTTTTGCTGAAAAATCCAATAATGATATAATGTGATTTCCTTTACAGGTGACTATCTTACTTTCCCTGGCTTCCTTGAGTACTTATTCTTTACCATGAATTTTTGACAGTTGTAATATAATGTACCTTTTTGAATCAAGATCAGTAGGTGTACTGTTTGTTTCTTGGATTAAAAAATCTAGCTCTTGCTGAAACCGGTTTGGCTCAGTGGATAGAGCGTCGGCCTGCGGACTGAAAGGTCCCAGGTTCGATTCCGGTCAAGGGCATGTACCTTGGTTGTGGGCACATCCCCAGCTGGGGTGTGCAGGAGGCAGCTGATTGATGTTTCTCTCTCATCGATGTTTCTAGCTCTCTATCCCTCTCCCTTCCTCTCTGTAAAAAAATCAATAAAATATATTTTAAAAAAAAATCTAGCTCTTTCCAAAGGTTATGGAACTTCTCATCAACTATTTGTTTGAATGGCCTCTTTGTTTCCTTCTCTCTCTCTTCTTCTGGTATCTTCTTCTTCAAGATGGGAGACCTCTCATATAAGGAAGCTTTTTATTTTTCATTTTTCAAAAATATTTTTTATTGATTGCAGAGAGGAAGGGAGAGAAAGAAAGAGGGATAGAAACATCAATGAGAAAGAATCATTGATTAGCTGCCAACTGCATGCTCCCTACTGAGGATTGAGCCCACAACCCAAGCATGTGTCCCTTACCAGAATAGAACCCAGGACCCTTCAGTCTGTAGGTTGATGCTCTATCTGCTGAGCCAAACCAGCTAGGGCTCCCATTATTCTTATATTGCTCTTTCTGATGGAGTCCATTCTCATAAAGTTATTTTTTGTTGTTTTTTTTTACTTTCAAGTCTCTCTTCTTCCATCTGTGCCATTTCTAGATTTCCATCTTCAGTGTCATTAATTCTTTCTTCCACGTGGCCAGCTCTATTTCCTAACTTTCTAATTCATTTTCATCTCTTTGAGTTATTCATCTCCAGAATTTCTATTTTGGTTCCTTTTGTTTGCTGATTTTATTTCTATGTTCATTAAACTGCCTATCTGTGTTTTCTTTTGTCTCATTGAGTTGTTTCAGAAGTACAATCTTGAATTCTCTGTCATTTAAATGACATATTTCATATTTTTAAGTTTATTTCTGGAGATTTTAAATTTTCTATCTGAACTGCCTTATTACCTTAGTTATTCATGATATTTGATAGATTACTTCTCCACTTAGTCATCTATGGGAATGAAATTTGCTTTTTTTTTAAAGAGTGGCACTTTTCTATTTAGTATGTTGATAAAAAGCTTTTCTTTTCTTTTCCTGTAAGCACTGACTCAGATACTTTTTCAGTTTCTTTTGAAATGCTATGGCTTGTAAGATCTTTGCAGAGTGGGGGAAATATGTTTTGTATTGTCTGGGGAGATTGGCATCTCCTCTATGACCAGGTCCCCTTGTTCTTAGGTCATTAGACTCATGAAGAAATGTGTTGGGAGATTCAGTTCTGAGCCCAGTAAATCCCACCACTGTCCCCTGCAACCAAACACTGCTGGCAGTGCAGCCATGATGGGTGGAGGTGAGGTGAGCTCTAATAGGATGGCTGGTGCAGTTTGTGGCTTTGTTATTCTCTCATTAATGGCCACTGCCAGGCCTCAGCTGCCTCATCTATGTATCTCCACTCTTGTCACTGAGATTAGCCTCAACATGCACCTGCAACTCAGGGAAAAGTGCTTCTGTTTCAAGTTTTAAGGACTGCACAGCATGTTCTCTGTAACTAAACACTCATTGCTACTACTTCTTCTGGATCTTGCTGATACCTCTGTGAGGGTGAAGGGAGACGAGCTTTGGAGGGATGAGTAGATGTGTCCAGGCTCTATGGTTTTTGTTTTTCTGCCTGGAAATGGCAGCCACCAGACAACAGTGGTTGTATCTCTGTGCTTTGTCTCTGCTCAGGTCACTGGGTTATGTTGCAGTGCATATCCACCACTTCAGCAGGAGCATTCACCTTATTGTATCTCTCTGCTCCTCTGAGCTACAGTGAGTGCAGGTGGTAAGTTGATTTCTCTCCTCACTAAAGACCCACAATGAGTTCCAGACTGCATTTGTGGCACCCGTATCTGTTCTTCTTCCTTTCCTCTTTCCCACATGCTCTGACTCACTCTCCTTCAGGTGTTTAATTGTATGGATCTCTCAGACATGTTTGTGTGTTGAGCCCAAAATTTTTGTTTAATTATAGTGGTTCAAATTGTTGTAACTTCAAGATGGGAGACCTCTCATATAAGGAAGCTTTTCACATACGTAGAAAAAGTATAGATTACTGAACTTTACAAATGGTACTAAGAAAATTTCTTCATTACTCGCTATACAGTCATGTAGTGCTTAACAATGAAAATACTTCTGAGAAATTTAGTGTTAGGTGGTTTTGTCATTGTGCAAGAATAATAAAGTATACTTATACAACCTAGATAGTATAGTGTACTACACATATGCACTATATGGTATACCACCATTGTATAGGCATACAGCAACTTTATTATACAGTGCATGATTATACTATCTAATAAAAGAGTAATATGCAAATTAACCATCACTCTGTGACAAAAATTAACCATCACTCCTGGGAACTGGAGGATTCCAAAATGATGGCGGAGTAAGTGGAAGCTACACTGTCACTCTCCCAGGACCAAACTGGAAATACAACTAAAATACAGAAAAAACAACCTGAATATTCAACTAAAGACTATTTGGAGAAAACTCTTATAACCAAGGATGGAAAGTGGAGATTACATAGAGAATGCTAGGAAGTGTGGAGGCTCAAAAGGACTGAATTTTGACAGGCAGCAGCTGAATTTCAGGAGGGATATCTCAGGTGTGGGGGGTTCCCACAGAACTCTGGGGTCTAAACCCTAAGCTGAGATTTAGACCAGAGTACCAGAACTGAGAAAGGTGCCCACATAATACCTGGCTGTGAAAAGCAGCAGGGTTGCTGTCTTCCAGGGAGAGACAGGCACCCTCTTAAAGGGCCAATGCACAAAATTTCATGTGTAGCCACTCACCTTGGGTTCTGGCAGAGGGAGGGTAGAGTAGACTAGACCTGTGTGAGCAGAATCCAGGGATAGGGGCTCTGAGCTTAGAGATTCAAATCCAGCCACCCCAGTTTCCTATGCTGAGTCATTCCTGCATACTACAGAGGACATCTTTCTCCTGCAGACCTTTATCATCTAGGCAGCTTTTGCATGTGGGGAAGCAATTGCCCCACTCTGCTAGAAAACCACTCGTGCCACCATGTGGTTGATAGCTTGAGGCTAATCAAGACTGAATAACAATCAGACTGCAGGTACAGTTAGATCTCTGGAGTCTTTGAGTCTTTGCCCGATTTCCTTTTGGGCCTGGGGATAAGAAAAGCAGACCTCGGTGCACATCTTGGTCCTTTCCAAAGGTACCCAGCCCCAGGAGAGGTTAGCCACAAGATGTTGATTACTAAAGACTCCAAATAGGATACACATGGCCAGTCACAAACAGCATCTGGCATTGTCCTGAACTAGAGACTTGGAATCATAGCAGATCAAGCTAATAAATAAACACAAACACAAACAGGAAGCCAAAATGTACAGACAAAAAAAGCCCCAAATTAAAGAAGAAAATTATCCAGAAGAAGATCTAAGTGAAATGGAGATAAGACATTTATCAGATATAGAGTGAAGAATAATGATGGCAAGGGTGCTCAACAGAATGAAGAAAGACCAGTTGGAAAGGAAGCATGGCATAGCACTAATAAAGAACACATTGGAAGGAATACACATTAGATTAAGGTAAGCCATGATCTGATGAGTGAATTAGAAGGGAGAGTAGAAAAAATAAATCAGAGAACCATAAAGAGAAAAATAAACAATTTAAAAACAGAAGGACAGATTAAAGGAGCTTTGGGACAACATGAAACGTAACAATATTGCCATCATAGGAGTGCCAGAGGTGGGAAGAAAGTAAGCAAGGGATAGAGAACTTGTTTGAAGAAATAATGGCAGAAAATTGCCCTAACCTGGAGAAGGAAAAACTCAGGCAAGTTCAGGAGGCACAGGTAGTACCAAGGAAGAACAACTCAAAGAGGCACTTGCCCAGACACATCATAATTAAAATGCCAAAAAATTAAAGACAAAGAATTTTAAAGGAAGCAAGAGAAAAGTAATTTGTTATGTACAAAGGAGCTCCCATACGTCTGGCAGCTGATTTTTCATCAGAATCTCTACAGACCAGAAGGGAATAACATAAATTATTCAAGGTAACGAAAACCAAGGATCTGAAACCAAGATTACTATATCCAGCAAGGTTATCATTCAAAATAGATGGTGAAATAAAGAGCTTTCCAGGGAAAAAAGAAAGGCTAAAGGAGTTTATCACCACCAATCCAGCACTGCAAGAAATGCTAAAGGGACTGTTGTAAGAAGAAGAAGAAATAAAGAGAGGAAGAAACATAGGCATAAAGAATTAAAATGACAATAAATATGTACCTATCAATAATAACCTTATATTTGATTAAATGCTCCAATCAAAAGACAAAAGGTAGTTGAATGAATATAAAAGAATGACACAAATATATGGTGTCTGCAGGATACCCACTTCAGAATAAAAGACTCAAATGGGATGAGAGTAAAGGGATGGAAAAAAAATCCCATGCAAATGGAAATGAAAAACAACAACAACCAGGTAGCAATAGAGATATCTGACAAAATAGGCATCAAAATGAAGGCCATCACAAGAGATAATAAAGGTCACTACATAATACTAAAGGAATTGATCCAGCAAGAGGATATAACCCTGGTAAACATATATGCATCCAATATAGGAGCACCTAAATACATAAAAAAGGAGATAAAAAAATGGTGGCAGAATAGAGATGTGTCCTGAGCCTTGTCCCAAAGCAGATAGAAAGAACAGCTGAGCGTCGCACAGGGAGTGTTTGTTGGTGAGTTGAGGGACAGCTATACTCCAGGAGATGGTGGGGGACTGATGGACGGGGCTCCCCTAGCCGGGCAGCCCCCACTACTGCTGGATTCCCTCCCGGAGCAACCGGCTCGGACGCGGAGACCGTGCCATCTTGAAGGGGAAAGTGGATGTTATCAGAAGCCTGAAAATCTACAACTACGGCACTCATCAAACAACTGCGAACTCCAGAACACCGGTCCCCAATTGGTGCAAACACATGGATTCAGAGGAGCTCTACACTCCACCACAGAAAGGTCAGATTTCACCTGGGATAAGGCGAGGTCACTGGTCCTGGAAGGAGAGAGAAACACGAGCACTGTGGGAGCTGGAGGACCTGGGGAAGTCTGCGCCTAGAAAAATCCATGGCTGTTGGAGCTGGCGTGATCCAGGAATGTGTAAGGGGGTCCTCAGAACTATTAACAGAAGGGAACTCTAAAACCAACCCATTTTGATCTGATGCAAAAGGACAGCCTAAAAATTTTAAAAGTGTGTCGGCTGCTTAGACCCAACAGGGAAAAAAAGATTGCACAGACTTGCGCGCAGCCCCAGAGTTCCACACTTACACTGGCTCTTTTTTTTTTAATCTTTTTCCTCTTTAAATCCTTGCTTCTGATTACTGAGACTGCAGGGGAAGGTAGTTTTTCTGGAACCTGGGGATCAGAGCGGGGAATAACCATCAGAAAACCAGCTCTGGGGCAAGCCACTCCCACAAACCGGTATTGAGTGCCACAGGGAAAACAGGATCTAAGCACGGGCTAGAGAGGACCCATAGACCTGGAGGTCAATCCAGAAACACTGCCACCCAGGGTTTGAATCACAAATTGACTCTTGTGTAAACACAAATAAAGGAATACAAGAAATTAAGACACACTGCCTGCTTAAAAATCAGGACTGGCTTACAACACTGAGGAGCAGTGGAATGCAGCGAAGTGCAATACTGTCCTGACTAGGAAACAGGCATGCCAAACAGAACAGTAGAGGAAGTGAATGACCTTCACTACTGCACATTTTTATTTTTTTCATCTTTTACTTAAGAAACTAATTTTTTTCTTTTTTCCTCACTTGATTTTACCTTTTTAATTATTACATTTTTATTTTCAATCAGTATTATTACTACTACTATTTTACATGTTTTAAAAAACAAGTGTCACTTTATTTTCTCTTTATTTTACTTTGGGATTAGTGTTCTACATTCTATTTTCATCTTTCCTTTAGCATCATTCTACTCTATCTCAACTCTACCTTTATGCCATCACTCTCTTCCTAACTTTTCCACTTTTGGGGTCCTGTTTCTCTTACCCTTTTCCTACTTTAGATTTTCCCTATTCTTGCTGTTTAACCACTGTTAAAATTTCACCCTACTTATATATCTAATTTCCAATCCCCTGCTCCAAGTCCATACACACCTCTCACTTCTCTGTCTTCACTATCCAAAAAATTATTTTTCTCTCTGTCCTTTTGTTGTTGTTTGCTTGCTTGTTGACTATATCGATTTTTTATGCTAGTATGTGAGATTGTTTTGCTTATTCCTTTTTTTGTTTGTTTTTGTTTGTTTTTTGCTTCTGTTTTCCCTCGCCTTGCTTGATATTAGTTGTTTGTTTGTAGTTTGTATTCATCTCCAGGTACTTGTTGCTGGCATTTGTTGGGATTAGTGGCTGTTCTTTTGGAGTTTTCTAGCCATATATATTGTTTTCCCCCCTCTTCCTTCTTATTCTCTTTGTTTTCTAGCTTACTTTTTTTTTCCTTTTCCCAATTTCATTTTTTAACTCCTTCCTTTTTTTCTCTTCTTCTTTCTCTCCTATCCCCTAATTTGCCTTTCTCTGGTGGTCACCTTTATTGGGGGTTATTAATATCGTGAATACATTCTGTTCAGTGCCTTGTGCATTGTACCTGGTTGTGTTGTATTTTGTGCCTTTAAATCAACACAGGAGAGAGAGAACTACATAACCAGACACCCGGAGAAGACAGACCATGGGGAGACAAAGAAGCAGCCGGATATGAAAGAAAAGCAAGCATAACCAGAAAAGGAAGTAAACGAAATAGAAGCAAGCAACCTGTCAGAGAAAGAATTCAGAGAAATGGACATAGGGTGGCTGAAAAGAATGGAAGACAAATTCGACAATATGTTTAAGAACCAAGAGGAAATGAAGAAGAACCAAGAAGAAATGAAAAATGGCATCGCTGCTGAAAAGAACTCAATAGAAAGCATCAAGAGTAGACTAGAAGAAGCAGAGGACTGCATCAGTGAGCTAGAAGACAAGGTAGAAAAAAATACCCAAGTAGAGCAGCTTCTAGGAAAAAAAAAATTAAAAAGCAGGAGGAGAGCCTAAGGGAGCTTTGGCACAACACAAAAAAAACAACAACAACAATATCTGCATAATAGGGATTCCAGAAGGAGGGGAAACTGAGCAAGGAATAGAAAACCTGTTTGAAGAAATAATGACAGAAAACTTCCCTGATATAGGGAAGAAAAAACTCACACAAATCCAAGAAGCTCACAGAGTCCCAGGCAAAATGAACCCCAAAAGACTGATGCCAAGGCACATTATAATTAAATTGGCAAACACCAAGGACAAATTAAGAATCTTAAAAGCAGCCAGAGAGAGACAGAAAGTTACTTACAAAGGAACCACCATTAGACTAGCGACTGATTTCTCAAAAGAAACTTATCAGGCCAGAAGGGAATGGAATGAAATATACAAAGTCATTCAAAGGAAGGGTCTGAATCCAAGAATACTGTACCCAGCAAGGCTATCAATCAAAATTGAAGGTGAAATCAGGAGCTTCACAGAAAAAAGGACGAAGGGAATTTATAACCACCAAACCAGCAATGCAAGAAATGCTAAAAGGTCTGCTGTAAAAAAAGGAAATAGGAAGCGAAGAAGAAACACAGGGGAAAGAATAAAAATGGCGAAAAATAAGTACCTATCAATAATAACTTTAAATGTAAATGGATTAAATGCCCCAATCAAAAGACATAGGGTAACGGATTGGATAAGAAAACACAACCCATATATCTGCTGTCTACAAGAAACACACTTCAAAAAAAAGATGTACATAGACTGAGGGTGCAGGGATGGAAAAAGATTTTTCAGGAGCATGGAAATGGAAAAAAAAGCTGTGGTAGCATTACATATATCTGACAAATTAGATCTCAAAGTGAAGGACATACCAAGAGATAAGGAACGCAACTTCATAATACTAAAGGGAGCAATCCAACAAGAAGAAATAACTATGGTAAACATATGCTTACCCAATACAGGAGCACCCAAATACATAAAAAAAGTCCTGGAGGATATCAAGGGAGAGATTGACAGCAATACAATCATAGTAGGAGAATTTATTATGCCACTATCACCATTGGACAAATCCTCTATACAAAAAATAAGCAAAGAAACATCAATCCTAAATGACTCACTAGTCCAGATGGAATTAATTGACATCTTAAGAACATTTCACCCCAAAGCCACAGAATATACATTCTTCTCAAGTGCACATGGGTCATTTTCTAAGATAAATCATATTTTGGTCACAGGCACAGTCTCTTCAAATTCAAGAAGATAGAAATCATATCAAGTGTCTTCTCAGATCACAGTGGCATAAAACTGGAAATCAACTACAATAAAAACAACCCAAAGAAATCAAACACATGGAGAATAAACAGCATGCTATTAAACAATGACTGGGTTACCAAATACATCAAGGAAGAAATAAAAAACATCATGGCAACAAATGACAATGAAAACACAACAATCCAAAATCTATGGGACACAGCTCCCGGGTCCGGGTGAGGCCGTGAGCCCCTGGATCTGGGTGAGCCTGGGTCCCGGGTCCGGGTGAGGCCGTGGGCCCCTGGATCCGGGTGAGCCTGGGTCCCGGGTCCGGGTGAGGCCGTGGGCCCCTGGATCCGGGTGAGCCTGGCCCCGGGTCCGGGTGAGGCCGTGGGCCCCTGGATCCGGGTGAGCCTGGCCCCGGGTCCGGGTGAGGCCGTGGGCCCCTGGATCCGGGTGAGCCTGGGTCCCGGGTCCGGGTGAGGCCGTGGGCCCCTGGATCCGGGTGAGCCTGGGTCCCGGGTCCGGGTGAGGCCGTGGGCCCCTGGATCCGGGTGAGCCTGGGTCCCGGGTCCGGGTGAGGCCGTGGGCCCCTGGATCCGGGTGAGCCTGGGTCCCGGTTCCGGGTGAGGCCGTGGGCCCTGGATCCGGGTGAGCCTGGCCCCGGGTCCGGGTGAGGCCGTGGGCCCCTGGATCCGGGTGAGCCTGGGTCCCGGGTCCGGGTGAGGCCGTGGGCCCCTGGATCTGGGTGAGGTGGGTCCCGGGTCCGGGTGAGGCCGTGGGCCCCTGGATCTGGGTGAGGCTGGGTCCCGGGTCCGGGTGAGGCCGTGGGCCCCTGGATCCGGGTGAAGCCGTGCCCCTGGGTCCGGCCGAGACCAAACCAGAGGGAGTCGGACCTGCATTACCACCATTTGTCCACCATCCAGAGCTGAGGGGTCAGTGTCGACATGTACTCATAAGGAACTGGTGGACATTGATATTGGGTCTCAAAAGAACTGTTGGTCCAGAAAGAAACTCACTACAGACTGATTCATTTGCCTGTCAGCATAACTATTATTGCTCGTCGCACATTCAATTCTTATAAGTATATCTCTAGTGACACATGATTTCGCTCATCTAGGGGAAATGATGAACAACATAGACTGATGAACAAGAACAGAACCAGAAACAAGGAGGCATCGATCGGACTATCAGGCTTCAGAGGGAGGATAGGGGAGGGTGGGGGGAGGGGGGAGAGATCAACCAAAGGTCTTGTGTGCATGCATATGAGCCTGACCAATGGTTAAGTTCAACAGGGGGTTGGAGCATCCATGGGGAGGGGTGTGGGATGGGAATGGGGGGATGAGGACAAATATGTGACACCTTAATCAATAAAGAAATTTTTAAAAAAAAAATAAAAAATAAATAAATAAACAAAATCTATGGGACACAGCGAAAGCAGTCCTGAGAGGGAAGTTCATAGCTCTACAAGCCTACTGCAAAAAACAAGAAACAATGGTAATAAATTACCTAACCCAACAACTTAAAGAGTTAGAGAGAGAGCAACAAGAAAAGCCCAGTGTAAGCAGAAGGAAAGAAATAATAAAGGTCAGAGCGGAGATAAACAACATAGAGACCAAAGAAACAATACAAAAGATCAACAAAACCAAGAGCTGCTTATTTGAAAGGATAAACAAAATTGATGAACCTCTAGCCAGGCTCACCAAGAAGCAAAGAGAGAGGACCCATATAAACAAAATCAGATATGAAAGAGGTGAAATAACAACAGACCCCACAGAAATACAAAGGATTGTTAAAAAATACTATCACCAACTCTATTCCAACAAACTGGACAACCAGGAGGAAATAATCATATTCCTAGAAAAATATAACATTCCAAAACTCAATCAGGAAGAATCTAAACATCTCAATAGGCCAATAACTATGGAAGAAATTGAAGCAGTCATCAAAAAGCTTCCAGCAAACAAAAGCCCGGGACCAGCCAGCTTCACAGGGGAGTTTTAACAAACATTCAAGGAAGAACTAAAACCTATCCTCCCCACACTATTCGAAAAAATTCAATAGGAAGGAACACTTCCAAGCTCCTTTTATTAATCCAGCAACACCCTAATACCAAAACTAGACAAAGACAACACAATGAAAGAGAATTACAAGCCAATATCCCTCATGAACATAGATGCCAAAATCCTCAACAAAATTCGAACAAATAGGATCCAGCAGTACATCAGAAAGATCATACACCATGACCAAGTAGGATTTATCCCAGGAATTCAAGGATGGTACAATATCCGCAAATCAATAAACGTGATACATCATATGAGGAAATTGAGGGAGAAAAATCACATGGTCATATCAATTAATGCAGAAAAAATATCTGACAAAATCCAACACCCTTTCTTGGTAAAAACTCTCAACAAGATGGGAATAGAAGGATCATACCTAAAAATAATAAAAGCCATATTTGATAAACCCACAGCCAACATCATACTCAGTGGGCAAAAACTAAAAACAATTCCCCTAAGAACAGGAACAGGACAGGGATGCTCACTCTCACCACTCCTGTTCGACATAGTACTGGAAGTATTAGTCATTGCAATTAGACAACGAGAAGAAATAAGAGGCATCCAAATTGGAAAAGAAGAAGTAAAGCTGCCTTATTTGCAGATGACATGATAATGTACTTAAAAAACCTGAAAGACTCCATAAAAAAACTAATAGATTTAATAAATGAATTTGGCAATGTAGGAGGATACAAAATTAACGCCAAGAAATCTATGGCATTTCTATACATCAATGGTGAACTTTCAGAAACAGAGACTAAAAAAGCAATCCCATTTACCATCGCACCAAAAAAATTAAGATACATAGGAATAAACTTAACTAAGGAGGTAAAAGACTTATGCGCGAAAAACTACAGGACACTGAAAAAAGAGATAGAGAAAGACATAAACAGATGGAAGAACATACCATGTTCATGGATTGGTAGAATCAACATCATTAAAATGTCCAGACTACCCAAAGCAATCTGTAGATTCAATGCATTCCCCATTAAAATACCAACGGCATATTTCACAGACCTAGAAAGAACTCTCCAAAAATTCATCTGGAATAAAATGACCCTGAATAGCCACAGTAATCCTGAGAAAGAAGAACAAAGTAGATGGGATCTCAATACCAGATTTCAAGCTGTACTACAAAACCACTGTTCTCAAAACAGTGTGGGACTAGCACAAGAACAGAAATATAGACCAATGGAATAGAATAGAGAATCCAGATATCAACCCAAACCACTATGCTCAGTTAATATTTGACAAAGGAGTCATGAACATAAAATGGAGTCAAGACAGTCTCTTCAATAAATGGTGTTGGGAAAATTGGACAGATACATGCAAAAAAATGAAACTAGACCACCAACTTACACAATACACAAAAATTAACTCAAAATGGATACAGGACTTAAACATAAAATGGGAAACCATAAAAATACTAGAGGAATCCACAGGCAGAGAAATCTCAGACATATGCTGAAGCAATTTCTTCACTGACACTGCCCCTAGGGTAATGGAAGCTAAAGAGAAAATAAACAAATGGGACTACATCAAAATAAAAAGCTTTTTCACAGCAAAAGAAACCATCAACAAAACAACAAGAAAGCCCACTTCATGGGAGAACCTCTTTGCAAATGTTACCACTGATAAGGGTTTAATCTCCAACACCTACAGGGAACTTTTACAACTTAATAAAAGGAAGATAAATGATCCAATAAAAAAATGGGCAACGGACGTAAATAGAATCTTTTTGAAAGAAAACAGAAGGAAGGCCAAGAGACATATGAAAACATCCTCAAAGTCACTAATTATCCGAGAGATGCAAATCAAAAGAACAATGCGGTTCCATCTCACACCTGTCAGAATGCCAACCATCAACAAATCAACAAAGGACAAGTGCTGGCGATGATATGAAGTAAAAAGAACCCTCGTGCACTGTGGTGGGAATGCAGACTGGTGCATCCACTGTGGAGAACAGTATAGAGTTTCCTCAAAAAACTAAAAATGGAACTCCCATTTGACCCAGTAATCCCGCTTCTAGGAATATATCCCAAGAAACTAGAAACACTAATAAGAAAGGATATATGCTCCCCTATGTTCATAGCAGCACAATTCACCATAGCTAAGATTTGGAAACAGCCTACATGCCCATCCGCAGATGAGTGGATTAGAAAACTATGGTACATCTACACAATGGAATACTAAGCTTCTATAAAAAAGAAGGAATTCTTACCATTTGCAGCAACCTGGATGGACCTGGAGAGCATTATGTTAAGTGAAATAAGCCAGGCAATGAAAGAAAAATACCACTTGATCTCACTCATTTATGGAAAATAAAGAACATTATAACCTGATAAATAAAAAGATAGATACAGAGGCAGTAAAGCACCGAACAGACTATCAAATTACAGCGGGAAGGGTGGGGAGTGTTGGGGAGGGAGGGAAATAGATCAATGAAAGGACTTGTATGCATGCATATAAGCACACCAATGGACAAATAACACTGGGAGGGTGGATGAGGGCATGTGCCATGGGGTAGGGGAGGTTTGGGGAAGGTCAATGGGGATAAAAAGGAGATATATGTACTAATATATGTAATACTTTAAACAATAAAAAAATGTTAAAAAATACATTAAAAATAACTTCTGGAGGACTTTGAGGGAGAGATTGATAGTAATACATTCATAGAAGGGGACTTTAATACCCCGCTGACTTCCAGATAAAAAATAAACAAGATTACAGTGACTCTAAATGACAGCCTTGATCAGATGCATTTAATTGACATTTTTAGAATATTTTTCCCCAAAGCTACAGAATATACATTCTTCTCAAATGTACACGAGTCATTCACAAATATAGACCACATGTTAAAATGCAAAAAAAGTCTCTACAAGTTCAAGAAGATTGAAATCATATCAAGTATCTTCTCAGATCACAATGGAATTAAATTAAAAATCAACTGGAGAAAAACACTCAAAAATATTAAAACACCTGGAGACTAAATTGCATGTTATTAAACAATGAATGGGTTACCAAAGAGATCAAGAAATAAATAAATAAAACTCACTGGAAACAACTGAAAATGAACACAACCACCCAAAACCTTAGGGACACAGTGAAAGCAGTCCTGAGAGGGAAGTTCATAGCACTACAGGTATACCTAAAAAAAAGAAAAGAAAAGAAAGAAAATATTAATAATAAACTATTTAACCCTAAAATGTAAAGAATTAGAAAGAAAACAACAAGAAAATCCAAGAGTGAGTGGAAGGAAGGAAATAATAAATATTAGAGCAGAAATTAATGACATAGAGACCAAAAAAATTGCAAAGGATCAATGAAATCAAGAGCTGGATCTCGGATAAACAAGATTGATGAACTTTTAGCCAGACTCATCAAGAAACAAATAGTGAGGACCCAAAAAAAGAGTCGTGAAACAATAAAATTAGAAATGAAAGCAGTGAAATACCACCACAGAAATACAAAGGATTGTAAGAAAATAATGAAAAACTATATGTCAAGAAGCTGGACAATGTGGATGAAATAGACAAATTCCTCGAAAAAATACAATTTTCCAAAACTCAACCAGGAAGAAGCAGAACACCTGAATAGGCCAATAACAACTGATGAAATTGAAGCAGTGAACAAAAAAATTCCAGCAAACAAAAGCTCTGGCCAGGATGGCTTCACGGGAGTATTACCAAATATTCAAAGAAGAACTAACCTCCCCAAACTATTCTAAAAAAATCCAAGAGGAAGGAACACTTCCAATTTCTTTTTATGAGGCCAGCAGTATCCTAATTCTAAAACCAGATAAAGACACTACAAAGAAAAAGAATTATAATCCAAAATTCCTGATGAATATAGATGCTAAAATCCTCAACAAAATATTAGCAAATTGAATATAGCAATATATTAAAAAGATCATACACCATGACAAAGTGCTATTTATTTCACAGACACTTGTCAACAAATATGACATATCACATAAACAAATAGAAAGACAATAATCACATGATCATATCAATAGATGCAGAAAAAGCATTCAACAAAAATCTAACAGCCACTCTTATTCAACGTAGTACTGGAAGTCTTAGCCACAGCAATCAGAAAAGAAGAACACATAAAAGGCATCCAAATTGGAAAGGAGGAACTAAAAATCTCATTATTCGCAGATGACATGATATTGTACATAGAAAACCTTATAGACTCCACCAAAAAAAACTACTACATTTTATAAATGAATTTGGCAATGTAGCAGGATACAAAATTTACACGCAGAAATCACTGGCATTTTTATGCACAAATATGAATTCTCAGAAAGAGAAACTAAACAAACTACCATTTACCATTGAAACAAAAAAATTAGGATACTTTGGAATAAACGTAACTAAGGAGTTAAGAATCGTGAAACCATAAAAACCCTAGAAGAAACCATAGGCAGCAAAATCTCAGGCATATATCATATCAATATGTTTGCAGATACATTTCCTAGGGCTAGGGAAACTAAGGAGAAAATAAACAAATGGGACTACATAAAAATAAAAAGCTTCTGCACAGCAAAATAACCCATCACCAAAATGAAAAAGGAGCCCATTGTATGGAAGAACATATTTGGCAATGATACATCTGATAAAGGATTAATAGCCAAAATATAAGGAACTCATACAACTTAACAAAAGGAAGACAAACAATCCAATTTAAAAACAGGCAAAGGTCCTAAATAGACACTTCTCCAAAGTGGACATACTGATGGCCAAGAGGTATATGAAAAAAACAAAACAAAACTCAATGTCACTGATCATCAGAGATGCAAATTAAAATGACAATGAGTTATCACCTCACACCTGTCAGAATGGCTACCATCAACAAATCAACAAATGACAAGTGCTGTTGAGGATGTGGAGAAAAGGGAACCCTAGGATACTGTGGGTGGGTGAAGCTACTGTGGAAAACAGTATGAAGTTTCCTCAAAAAGTTAAATATGGAACTGCTATTTGACTCCTAGGAATATATCCTAAGAAACTCAAAACAGCAAACAGAAAGAATGTATACACCTCTATGTTCACAGCAGCACAATTTATAATAGCTAAGATCTGGAAATAGTCCAAGTGCCTATCAATAGATGAGTGGATAAAAAAAAGCTGTGGTACATTTATACCATAGAATACTATGCAGCAATAAAACAAAAAGATTTCTTACCGTTTGAGACATCCTGGAGGAACCTGGAGAGTGTTGTGCTAAGAGAAATAAGCCAGTCATAGGAAGACAAATATCACATGATCTCACTCATATGTGGAATCTAGTGCATAAAATCAACTAATGAACAAAATAGATCCTGAGACATAGAAGCATGAAACAGATTGATGAATCTCAGAGGGAAGGTAGGGGTGGGTGGGGAGAGATTAACCAAAGAATTTATATGCATATATACATAACTCATGGACACAGACAATAGGGTGGTAAAGACCTGGGGTGGGACAAGGTGGCAGGCTAGAAGAGGTCAATAGGGGTAATGTGTGGTGGGGTATATGTAATAATTTTAACAATAATGATTTTTAAAAAATTATAATAAAAATTATCAATTTTGAATATTATTGT
This sequence comes from Cnephaeus nilssonii, assembly GCF_951640355.1. Taxonomy (NCBI): domain Eukaryota; kingdom Metazoa; phylum Chordata; class Mammalia; order Chiroptera; family Vespertilionidae; genus Cnephaeus; species Cnephaeus nilssonii. The sequence continues at coordinate 44,635,914 of NC_137071.1, forward strand.
GGAAAATATATTTCACTTATGCATTATTCAACTTTTCCTTCTTAGTAACATATTTCTGATTTTTTGTGTGACTACTTTTATAATTTTAAAAAGAATACATTTTCCAGACTTTTATGCAATTAGAAGTGGGCATGTGACAGAATTCAGGTCATTGAGATATAAGTGGGAGTGTCCAAATAGGGTTTCTATAAAAGCGCTTTAAGTCAGGATGATTCATCTTGTGTATTTTCTTACCTCTTTGCCCTCTCCCTCTTTCTTATTTAGCAAGTGTATATGGTAAAGGAAGTAGAGTAGCCATCTTGTTGTCTTGAAAAGATATGACTGACCATAGCCAAACTATGTAGCTTCTTTGTGAGAAAAAGAAGCAGTTGTTACTTTAAACCACAGAGTCAATTTCACCTTTCACTTACCCCCTCACTGGCCAACGCTAGACTGTAAAAATTATCAAAACTATTTGTGGAAGTCCTGGTTGAATGGGAGATGAGAAGAAGCTTGGATTTCTCAAGGATTCACTTACCTCTGGACATATTATGAGGAAAAATAAAATCTTTAATAAAAACCACTGTATTAAGTTTTCTGTTATTCACAGTTAAATACAATGCTTAATGTATACAATTATAGACATGGCTTTTGGAGGATGACCATCATTGCCAAAATAAGGAGAAAACCACATCGTTTTTGTGGGCCCTTGGTTAAAATGCATTTTCCTGAGGAATGTGAAGTGCCTATTTGATAATTGGAGGGAGAAGTTGTTAGGCCAAATTGTAAAATAAATAAAATATATTCTTTTTCTTAAGAACTTATTTCCCTCTAAGATGTATAGCAAGGAGACAATATTGCTGGAATTATGAATTCTGATAATGGCCCAACAGGTATTTGAAGCTGGGCATGTAGACTGAAAATTTGTATAAGATGACAATTTTGCATTTTATTTATCCAAACAGTCCTGTCTTGCCACTGAACTGGGCACATGCAAGCCATAAAATACATAATGCTTGTAACTTTTCTATCCTCTGTACCTTGCACTTTATCTCTGCTTTCCCAACATCGGCCTCCTAGACAGAAGTCAAAATTCCTGGTATGGCGTGGGTCGTGGAGTCCTAATAGCTTACTTAGTATTCAAGTACACTTTCTTACAGGCTGTCCTAAAGTGAATGGAAAAAATAAGGATGAGGGTGAGTTTGGGATTGATTTAAGTCAGTATTTCAAATATGTAAGCCTAAATCAAAGCCTACCACACTCTCTACCATTTATACAAAGGTTTAACCCCAGTCAACAAATATATAGACCACATTCTGCCACTCCCAATCCCCCATCAACCCACACTCTTATTATTATGTACAGTGGCACTCAGTCATGGTATTCTCTCCTATGGAGTCCAGATAGAGCCACACAATGCTTTCCAACATGGTGCATCAAGCAGTCACAACTAATTAATTTGTCAGTACAGGAAACATTACTTATGTGTCACTCTTGGACTGAGTAGAAAGGGGGCATTTGGACATGAGGCAGTCAGGTGATAAAAGGGGATCAAGATAAAAGCAAAAGGATTAAAAATGGAGTGCAGAAGTATAGCCTCCAGAAATCTACTGAGTCAAAAAGTGTAGGTATAAAACCTTTGAGGAAAAGTAACTGAGGCTTTGGCAGGGGTAAGGAGGAATCTGTTAGGTTTGCTGGCCTGGCCTAGATAGGAGCAGCTCAACAGTGTTATATCACAGGAACCTCTGGAGACAAGGCTCCTGGGAAATGCTGGGATGAAGGTCAAGTCAGAGAACTGTGATATTGGGACTACAGAGAGGAGAAAGGAACCAAGAGGAGAAGACTATAAGTTTCTAGCCTATGTCTGGTCCAGTTTATCAGAGTTTAAATATCTCATTCCTGCCTCTAGTCTGCCTTCACTGGACTCTGGCCTATGGCATAATTTATTCTTATTTCCTCAAATCCTCTCTGAACTGTTTGTTCCCTGCACTCTTGGGCCCTTTCTCTAAGGCTGTTTTTTATTCCTTCACTTTCTTTAGAGACTATTGATTTATCATTCTTTTTCAAGCTCTGAAGTTGATTCTGCAAAACACCATCTGTTCAACTTATTCTCAGAAGGATGCCTTTCTAAAGGAACTCCAGTTCTCAAGGCTAGCACTTGGGAAAAATTCCTCTTTATGAGATCACAATTATTTGGAGGCCTCCAAAAGCAGCCATGTTTATTTTTAGAAACTTGTCAAAAGAAGCTCCTTAGAGACAGATCACATCCTTTGTTATGCCCTAAAACATCTTTCACAAAATGTGTAACCTATGTTCCTAGGATTGGATACATGATTATTTGTTTTTACTGCTGCCATCCTACCCTACTGGAGCAATTGTTGCCCCTTGTGTAAATTTTGTTGTCCTCTGATTTTGTCCCAGAATCGAATGTTTATTATCAATTGCAAATTTGCCTTCACTGTATCTCCCAGGAGGGCTTGAACCCAGTTTAATCAATTCTCCTGATCTTAGGCTTTGTTAGCTCAAAATACCAGAGGTGGGTATCATATTATACCCTCTGCAACTATAGTGATAACACATGTGTAAACACAGTAGTAAAGCTTTTAAGAAATGCATGCCCCATGATTTATATTAATCCTTCCCTGTGAAATAAGTGAATTAGAGTTTATTATCATGATTTTCAAAAATAAAACAACTGTATTCCATAGGGGTTATGACTTGTGTATGGCCACATTGTATTATTATGTAATTTGCACTCATATTGTCTTTGTTCTGACATGGGCTTCTGGATCTGGGTAGCTTATACCCATAGTGGGAGCAGCCTTCTCCTAAAAAGCCCCTTTTTTCCAGGACCAACCTTAGAGTCCATCTGGTCTCCAGTGAATAAAGCTTTCAGTGATTGGCAACAGGCTCCACTCTCCAGTCCATTCCATTAGGAGTGCTCTGCTTGAACTGTTGGAGTCACGCAAAACTCTGCTGTATGTGATTATGCAGTGGAAATCTGTTTTCCATTTTCAGTTTGCAGACTGAAAACCCCAAAGTACTGGTTTAAGGCTCAAGAGGCATGAGAATGTTTGAGTATGCCTACAAGAAAAGATCAACATTTCCAGTACCAGATTCTTGGCAGAAGAGAAGGAAATATACATATTTAAAACAGAAACTAAAAAGATGGAAGCAAGTGGAAAAGTGGTTCATAGAAACCCACTTTATACAATTTTCTAGATGAAGGAACACTGAATCTCAGAAAGATGAAAGGATGTGAATGAGATACTACTACAAATACTTGACAAGTGGTGGGATTTGAATTCAATGGGTAGACCTCCAAACTGGTGCTCTCAACATTGTACTCCACTGCCATGGTAAGTGCCCTCAAAGGAAAGTTCTATTATGATTCACATCCTTTCTTCCTTTGAATCGATGCCAATTTTCAAGTCCCCAAGAAAAACTTGGTGAGGAGAAATAAGTAGTGGTGAATGATTTTGTCTTGCCCGGTATATATGATGAGAGAAGATGATGGTTCCTGCTTCCAGCATGCTCAGAAAGAAGTAGTTTATGCTGGTTTTCAGGCTACATTATTTTATCACTTTAAAATAATTTAATAATTAATAACAAGTGATTTATACTAGTAATGTACCTGACACAGATACCCAAAAGGAGACATTTACAATAACTTAACTTTGTAAGTGAAATAAAGAACCTAGTATTGGCCAGTTAATACCTGATGCTTAAAGTACCTGCTTGTAGCTAAATGTCTGGTTGAGGGTGTTCTGTCTGTGTTCAGATTCTGAAGGGGCCTTCCACTTGCTTTGTGCTATTTGGATAGTCACTGAAGTCTCTGTTGAGGAGGAGATACTGCCCATTCTTCAAGTACAGGACTATTTTTCCACATTAGAACACAGAGAGGTGGATTAACTAGTATCTATGGGCCTTTCTATTTCTGACAGACTCTTTGGGACTCCATTGTACTCTCACAGATTTAAGAATTTTTGAAATATTTTATTTTAATTTCAATAAATTGAATAAGTATTATAAGTTTACTGTATAACAATAATAAAATATAAACAGCAAAACAAATGGAACAGTTTATTAGAATTTTACTCTTAGAGATAACTACTATTAAAATTAAGCACTGTCTACCCTTCTGACCTTTTTTATATGACCACTTACTTATGCTTATTGTGTTTTAATTGTAAAAATACACTGAGTGGCCAGATTATTATGATCTCTGAACACATAATAATCTGGCCACTCACTGTATATCCTATATAATAAAAGACTAATATGCAAATTGTCCCCTCAACCAGGAGTTCAACCAGCAGGCAGGCCGGCCAACTGTCCATGTCCCCTCCCCCTGGCCAGGCTGGCCGGAACCAACCCATGCATGAATTCATGCACCAGGCCTCTAATATATACACTGAGTGGCCAGATTATTATGACCACCTGACGTTTGTAGGCAAATTAGCCGTACACTGCAGCATATGGGATATGGAAGCCGAAGGCCTGTTCAAACACCTTTGCTGTCTGCAGTTACCAAGATAAAATGTCTCCAATTCACACAGGAACACAAGGATTGGACAGTCGAGCATTGGAAAAAAGTCATGTGGTCCGATGAATCACATGTCCAATTGCATCATGCAGATGGCAGAGTGAGAATTTCCCAGAAACAGCATGAAAGCATGCACCCCACATGCATGAGTAAAACCCTTCAAGCTGGTAGGGGCAGTGTTATGGTTTGGGGCATGCTTTCCTGGCATGACTTGGGCCCTTTAATTCATGTGGAACAACATCTGAACAGCACAACATACCTAAGTATCGTTGCTGATCAAGTTCATCCTATCATGTTGATGGTGTATCCCAATGGAGATGGCTTTTTCCAACAAGACAATGCGCCATGCCACGGTGCTCGTATTGTGCAGGAGTGGTTTCAAGAACATGAGGGAGACTTTACCTTGCTTAAGTGGCCCCCACAATCACCAGATCTCAATCCAATTGAGCATTTGTGGGATGAAGTTAAAAAAGCCATCAGGCAGTTGGTTTCACAATCATCAAATCTCACAGAACTGAACCGTGCTATTCATTAGGCATGGTGTCAGATTCCTCACATCACCTTTCAACATCACATGGACTCAATGCCAAGAAGAATCGCTGCAGTATGGAAAGCAAAAGGTGGCCCAACGAAGTACTGATGTGGTCATAACAATCTGGCCACTCAGTATATATATACATATATATACAATATAAAGACCATTTTGCAATCTGGCCACTCAGTGTATATATATACAACATAAAGACAATTTTGTAATACACTGAGTGCGTTCAGAGGTCATAATAATCTGGCCACTCAGTGTAGTATCACAACATAAAGACCATTTTGTAATCTGCTTTTTGCTACTTCACAATGCATCATGAATATTGTGCAGAGGTGAAAAACTTATGCCACTCTATTCATGTTGCAGATTTGAAACTCAGGAGATCTCTGTTCTCTCTCCCCATACAGGTTTATACTAGACAGATTTTACATCCATTCTTTACAATTTCCTTAACTCCTTCTTTTATCATTCTCATTAGTGTAGTTGTTAACTCTGAAAAAATTTGGGGAGCCATATATATTGATGAGCAAGATTATAATACTTAAAAAGAAGTATACCTTTTTCCTTTCATTTCTTGTGCCTAGGCACTTCTGGATTTCCTCTACACCAGGGGTCCTCAAACTTTTTAAACAGGGGGCCAGTTCACTGTCCCCCAGACTGTTGGAGGGTCGGACTATAGTTTAAAAAAAAAACTATGAACAAATTCTATGCACACTGCACATATCTTATTTTGAAGTAAAAAAACAAAACGGCAACAACACCCGCATGTGATCCGCGGGCCGTAGTTTGAGGATGCCTGCTCTACACCCTGCTTCTATAAGGTAAGGAAACTAGATAAAAAGTCAAAAGGTGCCTTTTAGCTAAGTTTTAACAATTTTTTCTTCTGCCTGTAATTGATGTATGTGGCAGACTTTCATCCTCATCCACAGAACTGGTTGAGTCAAGTTACCCAAGCCCATTTTTTCAGATTTAAGAAGCATGGAAATGTAGCAAACTTATCCACAAACCTGCATTACTTTCTCTTTTTTTTTTTCAGGGGAGAGCGCGAACGCAGTCCCCCACTACCACAAATTATGCAGTCGAGTTTCCCACATTTGGGGAAATCGCAGGGGTCAGCACATCCAGAGTGCAATGGATAAGCCTCACCCTGGGAAAACCACCTTCGTGATCATGGTATCTCCCCTGCCAGGTAAGTATCCTGCATTACTTTCTCTAAACCATAGCTCTACATTGGGGGTTATAGCTATCTTGACCAATTGAATACAATTAGCACTTGTTTCCCATTTGGCTAGTGATCTTTGTGTGTGCCTTCCATTTATCAGAAATCTAAAAATAAAAAAAGAAAAGATTAAGAGCATTCTAATAGTTAAAAATGATTTTATATGTTAATAACTATTTTTCTATATTGTCATTTGAACTGTCTACAGGGTATCCCATTGTAAAAATGTTCTATATTTATTTAAGCAATTCCCTATTGTCAGACATTTAAATTGTGTTACCCCCAGGCTATATGATCTATATGCTGAAAATTATAAAATGCTGAAAATAGAAATCAAAGAACACCTAAATAAATGGAAATAAAAAACATGTTCATGAGGTGGAAGAATAAGTGTAGTTTAATACAATTTCTGTACAAATGCCAGCAAAATATTTTATATATAGAGAAACAATTAGTTTAAAATGTAGATTAAAAGACAAGAAAAGGAGAATAGCTAAAACAGTTTTGAAAAAGATGTATAAAGTTGGGGGAATATTTTATTAGAAATGAAGTCTTCTTATATAGATACAGTAATCAAGAGTATGTGGCATTGGCTGAGAGATAAACATATAGATCAATGGAACAAAATAGAGAAACCAGAAACAAATTCACACAAATATGCTCAAATTATTTTTGACCAAGGTACAAAACAATTCAATAGAAGATGAATAGCATTTTCAACAAATGTGCTGGAGCAATTGGATATTCATGGGTGAAAAATAAACTTCAACTTAAATACCTTACACAAAAATTAACTCAAAATGCATCACAGACTTAAATATAAAACATAAAACTCTAAAACTTTTAGAAAAAGTAGAGGAAAACAATTTATGAATCTAAGGCTAAATAAATAATTCTTAGATTTGACATCAAAGCCTGATCCATCAAAAGAAAATTTGATGAATTGGACCTCATCAAAATTATAAAACTTTCATTCTATGAAAGCACATGTGAGAAGGATGGAAAATATTGCATACTAGGGGAAAATGTTTGCAAACCATATATCCAACAGGTGTGTGTGTGTGTGTGTGTGTGTGTGTGTGTGTGTGTGTGTATTCTCCCTTAACATCATTGATAGATTCTGCAACATTAAGTGAAACAATATATAAAGAAACAAGTTTTATAATAGGCTAATTGATATATATTAGTGTTAAATACCGGTGGAACCTCACCAACATTATACCAAAACATTAAATGAAACAACATTATTAAAGGACCTGCTGTCTATATAGTCTGAAAACTCACTGGTAGAAAATTTGCTTTTGGCATGATTGTGTGACGAGCTCCACTGACCCACTCCCCATTGAAACTCATAGATATTATTTTAAAACAATAATTTAAAGACTCTGTAAATGGTCCCAAGGGCAAACAGCAAATGAAGCAACATCTATTCAAGAAAAAAATTATGAAAATTAAGTAAGAAAGTCAAAGGTCTGTGATAACTGAATCAAGGACACTACCTCTCATCCTCCTCAGAGATTAACATGGTGAAAATTCCATTCCAAACAGCTTCAGCCAACAAAACAGGGCTCACTTTACTCCTAAATACTAGTCAGAAGTCATTCTTACCTGGAAAAATAGGACATCAACATTTCTTATCTTTCCCCAAGATGCTTGTTGCTGGGGTTAAATACCTAAGAAGTTTGGCCTAGAGGTGGGGAATCCCTTCTTTTGCCTAACCTCCACTTCTGGAATGGAGACTCCAGAAAAAATGTTTAAAGAATTAAATGAAAAATTTGCACTTGAAAATTATAATAACTGAAATAAAATACTAGAGTGGCTCAAGAATAAACTTGAATGGCACAAAAAAAAAGAATTAGCAAGCAAACATAATTTGAGCTGAAGAATGGAGACAAAAAAAAGAATGAAGAAAATTTAATGGACCTTCAGAGAAATGTGGAGCACCATTGAAAACACCATAATACATATGATAAGAGTAGCAAAAGGAGAAGAGGAAAAAAGTAAAAAAATATTCAAAGAAATAATGGTAAAAAAAATTCTCAATTTTATTTTTAAAATGATAATGTACATATTCAGAAAGATCAATAAAGTCCAAGTAGGGTAAACTCAAAGTGACTCACAAACAGGCACATCATAGTATAAATGCTAAACATCAACAAGGAGAAAATCTTGTAAACTACAAGAGAAAAATTACATGTAAGATCAACTGCTGATGTATCAACAGAAACAATGTAGGCCAGAATGAAGTGGGATAGTGTATGCAAAGTGCTCAAAGAAAAGCACTGTCAACCAAGAATAATATACACAGAAAATAAAATTACAAAATTAAAGCCAAAAATATTTCCAGATGCAATAAAATTGAGAGAATTAATTACAAGTACACCTACTTTACAAGAAACACACATAAAAATGTTTTTTTTTAGCCAGGCCAGTGTGGTTCAGTGGTTAAGCATCAACCTATGAACCAGGAGGTCACAGCTTGATTCCTGGTCAGGGCACATGCCGGGGTTTTGGGCTCAATCCCCAGTATGGGGCATGCAGCAGGAAGCCAATCAATGACTATCATCATTGATGCTTCTTTCTCTCTCTCTCTCCCTCTCCCTTCCTCTTGGAAATCAATATATGTAAAGGTTTTTCAGGCTGAACGAAAGTGACCCCAGATAAGTGGAGCTACATTCACCTCCTTCCAGGACCAAACTGGAATTACAACTAAATTAGAGAATAATCATCCTGAAAAACCAGTTTAAGACTTGCTGAAGAGAAGTCTTATAACCAAGTATTTCAGAAGAAGCCACATCGAGAATGGCAGAAAGGCTGGACACACAAAAAGGGTTAGCCCTACTCCCATAAGCCATAGTTGAAGTTCTAGAGGGTTATCTCAGTTGTGAGGATTCCCCCAGAGAAGTTTGGGGTCTAAACTCAAGCCAGAATCCCCAATCCAGACACCAGAGCCAGTAAGAGGCACCAACATGCCATCTGGCTATGAAAAGCAGTGGGGTTTCTGTCCACCAAGGAAAGATGAGAGTCCACTTTAGAAATAGACACCCTCTTAAAGAGCCAATGCAAACAAATTTTGTCAGACACTAACCCTGGACCCCAGCAGAGAGAGGGCACAGTAAACTAGGGCACAGACTCATGTTAAAAGAGTCTGGAGTTTGTGGCTCTGGGGAGAAAGCTAAAGGAACCGCCACCAGGATCCCTGTGCTAAGTCATCCTCCTATACTGAAAACACCATCTTTCATGAGAGGAGCACTCCCCTCCCTGTGGAATCCACCAGGGGGAAGCAACAGCCTGAACTGCTAGACTTCCTCTCAACCCACACTGAAGAGCTTATTCCCTGTTGAGAAATCAGCTGCCTTGGCTAGGGTGTAGAGGCTTGGGTAAGTCAGGGGGTATCAGTGACTGAGTTGTGTGGCTTTGGGGCATAAGCCATTCCCCTCACTTTCCCATGAACCTGGTTGGTACTTCCCCCACATGGAAGGTCTGCTAGAACCACCTTAAGAGCTTCCCACAGACATACTCTGAGGGCTCCTGCTCCAGAGGCCACACCCACCCAACTCCTAGTGGCTCTGCCCTGCCAAAATTGGGGCAAAATCTGGAACAGGCTGAGTGGTGTGATTCTATGGAAAGTCCACACCCCCACCTTCCCTGAATCCTTCTTTTCATGGGAGATCCACTAGCCAAATCTTCCTGACTCCTGGCAGCCGCACCCTGCTGAGCTCTGTCTAAGTCATAGAAAAATCTGGGACAGATGGAGCTTTATGGCTCTAGAATAGGGGCCATTTATCCCTTCCAGCCCCATCTGGAGCAGACCACTCTCTTCACATGGCTAAATATTTCTGTTTGAATCTGATAAAATCTGCTAGCTTCACCTTGAGAACTGCCTGAAACCCTGCCCCAGTACAAAGGGGTATGATCACCCAGTGGGTGGCTGCTAGACTTGGTATACCAAAGAACATTTGCTTAGTGACCTCAGACCCAGCACTGGCACCAAGTTTGATCCTGTAGCAATCTGGAAAAACCACATACCCCTACCTGGTGGCTCACTGTAAACCTACTTCATGAAACTCGAGTAGAGACAGAGGCTCTTTCAGTGACTAAGCCTAACAGGCAGCCAGCAGGTGGAGGCAGGTAGAGGTGGATTTTTGGGATGCCTTGTGACCTTGCTGACCTGCCCCCAGTGCCAGTTTTAGTAAAAGTTGGGCTTGGTGCACAGCTTGGTCCTTCCCACATGCACCCAGGTCTAGCAGAGGCAGCCACAAACTGTGGATTGCTTGTAGCACAAACAGGTTACCCAGGGCCAGTCACAGACCATGTCTGACATTGGCCTGCACCAGAGTCCCTCCCAATAACCCCAGAAGCAATATAACCAGTGGCTAGTCTCAGATCTTACCAGAGCAGGATCCAATAAGCTTCACAAGCAGCATATCCAAAGGGAGATCTTGTTAGGCACCAAAACCTGCAGAGGCGAATTCGTCTTTGTGAGGTCAGCACCTGCACAGGAGCTTGCATGCCATGGTCAAGGTTGAGCCTCATAGTCAGCCAGCCTGAGAGTTGATCCCACACATGAATAGGCAAATAGAAATCAAAGCACAATTATAACAGGAGTGCCCATATCACATACACAAGGGACATTCTTGGAGCACCAAGCTCAGGTGATAAAGGAGACTGCACCACTGGACCCCACAAGACACACAATACAAAAGGCCACCTCAAGAAGACTGGGAGTCATAGCAGATCTTATACATAGAAACAAGCACAAAGAGGTAGCAAATTGAGAGATAAATAAACATCACCCAAAGAAAATAACAAGAAATTTCCAAAAAAAGGGAGCTAAATGAAATGGAAGCAAGCAATTTATCAAATATTGTGTTCAAATGAATGTTTAAAAGGATGCCCAACAGCATGAAAAAAATAATAGAAACAATTAAAAAGAACCAGTGAGAAATGAAGAATACACTGGGTAATAAACAGTACATTGAATGAAAACAGGATTGAATCAGCAATTTTTAGAAGACAAGGTAGGAAAAAACACCAAATCAGAGCAGCATAAATAAAAATTAATGAGAATAGCCCTGGTTTGGTTGCTCAGCTGATTGGAGCATCAACCAATACACCAAAAGATTATGAGTTTGATTCCTGGTCAGGGCACATGCCTAGTTTGTAGGTTTAATTCCTGATCAGGTCATGTATGGGAGGCAACCAATTGATGTTTCTCTCTCATATCAATGTATCTCTCACTCTTCCTCTCTCTCCAAAATTTAATAAAAACATATCCTTGGGTGAGGATTAAAATACAATGAGAATCGTTTAAGGAACGTTTGTGACATCATGAACCATACATTCGCATCATAAGGGTACTAGAAAGAGAAAAGAGAGAGCAAAGGATCAAGAGACTACTTGAAGAAATGAGTGAAAACTTCCTTAATATGGTGAAGGAAAATAACACACAACTACAGGAAGTACAAAGAGTCCCAAACAAGATAGACCCAAAGAGGCCCACACCAGGCTATATCATAATTAAAATGGCAAAAGAAAATGACAAAGAATCTGAAAAGCTGCAAAAAAAAAAAAAAAAAAAAAAAAAAAGACAGTTACAAACATGGGAGCTCCCACAAGACTGTCAGCTGATTTCTCAACAGAAACATTTCAGGTCAGGAGGAATTGGTTTTAAATATTCAAATTGATGAAAAGTAAGACCCTACAACTAACACTACTTTACCCAGCAAGGCTATCATTTAATACTGAAGAAGGAATTAAGAACTCCCCAGACAAGAAAAAACTAAGGGAGTGTGTGGCTACCAAAACAGCATTACAAGACATGTTAAAGGGCCTTGGAGGAGGAGGAGGAGGAGGAGGAGGAGGAGGAGGAGGAGGAGAGAAAAATAAGAAAAAGAAGAAAAACAGAACATAGTAAAAAGAATAAAATGGCAATACATATATACCTATCAAAAATCGGTTTGAATGCAAATGGTTTAAATGCTCCAATCAAAGAACAGAAGTTAGCTGATTGAATAACAAAATAAGATGCATATATATCTCATCTACAAGAGACCCACCTTAAAATGAAACCTGCACAGAAACTAAAATTCAAGAAGATCAATTGGAAAAAAAGGAGACATATGTACTACTATGTGTAATACTTTAAACAATAAAAAATAATAAAAAAATTTAAAAAGATGGAAAAAGATATTTTATTCATGTGAAAAGGGAAAAGAAGCTTGGGTAGTAATATATAAATGTGACAAAATAGACTATAAAACAAAGGCTTTAGTAAGAGACGAAGAAGAGCACTACATGATGATAAAGGGAGCAATAAAACAACAATATGTAATCATTATAAGGATTTATGCACCCAACAGAGAAGCATCTAAATATGTAGGGTAAATCTTGATGGACATAAAGGGAGAGACTTTCCTCTTAATTCTGTCTTGTAATACAGTCATAGTAGGGGATTTCATCACCACATTGACATCAATGGATAGATCTTCCAGACAGAAAATAAAAAATGAAACAGCAACCTTAAATGACACAATTAGAACAGATGAATTTAATTGATATCTTCAGAGCATTTCACCCCAAATGAGCAGAATAAACATTCTTTTCAAGTGCACATGGAACTTTTTCTAGGATAGACAACATGTTAGGATGCAAAACAAGTCTCAACACATTTAAGGAGATTGAAATCATATCAAACAGCTTTTCTAACTATAATAATATGAAACTAGAAATCAACTACAAGACAAAACTGAAAAACAAAGATAAACCTGAAGGATAATATCATGCTACCAAACAATGAATGGGGTGGGGGGGATCCAAGATGGCGGCCGATGGGATGGCAGGCTGCAAGATAGTGTGTGAGTGAGAGAGCGAAAGGAGAATGCGTGGACATGTGGGGAGTGTCTGTATTTGTGAGTGAGGGACAGTTATATTCCACAAGACTGTTGGGGACTGGCAGACCAGGCTTCCCTGGCAGGGCAGGCAGCCTTTACTACTACTGAAATCTCTCTGGAAGCGGCTGGCTCTGCCACAGTATTGAAGGGAAGAGCGGTTGTGTTTGGAAACCCAGCCTTACCTTCAATCGGTGAGACCTCAGATACCTCCTGGGACCCTACAGCCACAACACCTAGGACCAGCTGCCTCAGCTGCGAATCCATGAACTCCAAGACTCCAGCCTCCCTGGCCACGGGCACCTAAAAAGTTTGTCCAAGGGAAGACAAGGTGGCGGATGAATATGGGTCCTATGCCTTCTCACTGAGCAAAGAGAAGTAACAGCTGAATTGAATAACATCCACCTGTTAAATTGGAATCGGCAAATTAAACACAGCTGGTGAGGCAGTCAGAGATTGCCTAGATAGAGGTGAGATCTGGGATCCAGGCTGGAGGGAGAAACATGCACAGTGGGGACTAGAGTCTCAGAGGGAGACTGCTCTCCACCAAATCCGTGGCCCGTGGGGTCAGTGTAGCCCTCAAATGTGGAAGGGGGGTCCACAGGGATGCTGGCAGAGGGGAACTCTAGATCTAAGCCCACAGCTGTGGGAGACTCTGCCCAGAAAGGCAGTTCTATACTGGCCACACAGTGCCAGGGGGAGAAAAACACTAGGTGGCAAGGTTCCTTTGTCTTTTTTACTTCCTTGCTTTTGCTTGCTAAGTCCAGTACATAGGATATTCCAATTAAAAACACTCACTGAGACTGCAGGGGAAGGTGGTTTTTGTTGAAACTGGAGAGCAGAATAGGGAAACCAGCTCCATCCCTCCAACCCAGTCTTAAGTGCGGCAGGGAAAGAATAGTCTAAACACTGTGTTGAGGGGCCATTTGATCCTAGAAACTAATACAGAAACACCTCCACCTAGGAGTTGTGTAAGAAATAGATGCTTGTGTAAATACAACTGAAGGCAAGCACAGAAACAAAGTGAGCAGAGTGATCCTGCCTGCTTGAAAACCAGGTTGTGGCTTATGACACAAAGGAGTGGTGGATCGCAGGGAACTTCAACACTGTGACTGACTACCTGACAGAAAATAGACATTCCAGGCAGAAGAGTAGAGAGGGGTCTTAAACCAGCCCCAATGGGTCATTGAAGCTCCGCTGAAGCGAACAACCTTCACTACTTCACTTTTTTATTTTTTACTAAAGATATGAATTTTTTTCGCATTACTTTACTTTTCTGTTATTATATTTTTCTTTTTAATTATTATTATTACCATTATTTTGCCTTGTTAAAGTTTTATTTTCTTTTATTTCTTTTTTTTCTTCTTTTATTTTATGTTTGGGTTAGTGTTCTACATTCTATTTTTATTTTTTTTCATTTTAGCATTATTTTACTCTATGTCAATTTTATCTTTATGCCAACACTCTCTTCCTCACTTTTCCCCTTTTTCATCCTGTTTCTCTTACCCTAATCCTGCTTTAGTTTTTGCTATCATTTCTTTTTACTCCTTGTTAAAAATTGATCTTACTCATATATCTAATTTTCTCTCCCCTGCTCCAATTCCATGCACACTTCTCTTTTCTCTTTCTTCACTAGCCTATTTTTTTCCCTCTTTATTTCTGTCTTGTGGTTGCTATTTGTTTGATTGTTTGTTAGGGTTTCTTTCTTGTCTTTTTTTTTCTTCTTTTTTCCACTCCTCACTTGGTCTTCTTCTACTAATAGCTTAGTTTCAATCACCAACTCAAGCATATATGTTCTCTATTCTCCTTTTCCAAAAATAGATGAATACATAGATAGATAGGTTAAAGAAAGGAAAAAAAATCCTATCTAATAGAGAGGGAATATGCAAATTGACCATAATGCAGTCACATAGATGGCGGTGCACATAGCTACAAGATGGCGGTGCCCAGTCCCCTCAGCCCCACAGGAGTCCCCCAGTTCCGGGGGGGAGCAGCAGGTGCCTGGCACAGATGGACCTACCCCCAGGCAGGTCTGGCCATGCCGCTTGCCTGCGGCCGGAGTCCCCCAGTCCTTTCACAGAAAATGGGTTACCTCAAAAGTTGGTTAAGCTTCTTAGGACAAAAAGCATTCAAAATCTTTGAAAAGGGAATTCCAATATTTGTAAAAGTTTGGACTACACAATCAAGGTTATTTCCACTACAACCTTCTATGATTTTGTGATATTAACATTCTGAATTCTCATAGTACCAGCTGTATTGTATGTAAGCGGATATTATTTAAAGGAATGGCCATTATTATTAAAACAACTCATAAAACCACACTGTTTGTATGTCAAGGAAATTCTGTGTGATTTTCCTAATGGCTGGAGTAAACTCCCCTAAACTGGCAGTTGAACATCCCTCGAAGGGTCCCAGATTGGAGAGGGTGCAGGCCAGGCTGAGGGACATCCTCCCGCCCCCGTGCATGAATTCCATGCACCAGGCTTCTAATATATATCTACACTAATAAAAGAGAAAAATTCAAAGTGACTGTACCTCAGTGACGCCCACCAGCCAATCAGGAGTGAGTATGCAAATTAACCCAACAAAATGGTGGTTAAATTGCATATGCAGGCACGGAGCGAAGACTGAAGGCTCAGCCTGAGTGAAGACTGAAGACCGAAGGCTCTGCTGCAGCCTGAGCCAAGCCTGAGGGCTGAAGGCTTGGCTCCACTGAAGGCTGAAGGCTTGGCTTCCCTGTGGCCTGGGTCCTGGGTGCCGGAAAAAAAACCGTGCCGGCAGCCAGGGGAAAGAAGGACTATTGCACGAATCTTCGTGCAATGGGCCTCTAGTATATATATATATATATATATATATATATATATATATATATATATATCTTATCTAATAAAAAAGTAATATGCAAATTGACCATACCGCCACTACACCACAAGCCACGCCCACCAGCAATCAAGAGAAAATATGCAAATAAACCCAACCAAGATGGCTGTGGCCACGGAGAGCAGGAGGGAGGCTTGGGTTTCCCTGGCAATGGAGGAAGCCAAGCTTTCTGCCTGCCCTTGCCAGCCTAGGCCTCCACTCAATGCTACAAAGTTTCAATGATAGAAGATAAATAAATCCCAACAAAAATGGCAGCAGCCACGGAGTTGGAGAGAGCAGGAGGCTAGGGTTGCCCCCAGCTATGGAGGAAGCCAAGCTTCTGCAGCCATGGCCGGCCTAGGCCTCCACTCCAGGCTACAAAGTTTCAATTGTAGAATAAAAATAAATCCCAGATACCAAGTCCTCCACTTGGGTCTTTGGGGTGTGTGGCCAGCCTGCAAACCACCAAAGGCCCCTTGCCCAGGCCACCCCACGCCCCAAGGGAACCCCCACCCTGATCCCGGACACCCTTCAGGGAAAACCAGCTGGCCCCCACCCATGCACCAAGCCTCTATCATATCTAATAAAAGAGTAATATGCATATTGACCATCACTCTAACACACAAGATGGCTGCCCCCATGTAGTCAAAGATCCTGCCCCCATGTGGACACAAGATGGCTACCACAAGATGGCCAGCAGGGGAGGGCAGTTGGGAGGGACCAGGCCTGCAAGGCAGGGCAGTTGGGGGCGATCAAGCTTGCAGGGGAGGGCAGTTAGTGGAGACCAGGCCTGCAGGGGAGGGCAGTTAGGGGTGACCAGGCCTGCAGGGGAGGGCAGTTAGGGGCAAACAGGCTTGCAGGGGAGCAGTTAGGCATCAGTCAGGCTGGAAGGGGAGTGGTTAGGGGGGTGATCAGGCTGGCAGGCAGAAGAGGTTAGGGGCAATCAGGAAGGCTGGCAGGCGAGCAGTTGGGAGCCAGCAGTCCTGGATTGTGAGAGGGATGTCCGACTGCCCGCTGGGATCTGGCCTAAATGGGCATCCCTCAAGGGGTCCCAGATTGGAGAGGGTGCAGGCTGGGCTGAGGGACATGCCCCCCATGTGCAAATTTCATCCACTGGGCCTCTAGTATACTAATAAAAGCCTAGGTGGCCCTCCTGCCCTCTCACCCTTACATGATGCCCTCACTTCATCATAAGATGGCCACCTCCACGTCATCACAATATGACCACCACAAGATGGTCACCACAAGATGGCCACCCCATGTCATCACGAGATGGCTGCCCCCATGTTGTCACAAGATGGCCGCCCCTACATCATTACAAGATGGCCACCACAAGATGGCCAGAAGGGGAGGGCAGTTGTGGGTGATCAGGCCAGCAGGAGAGGGCACTTGGGGGTGAACAGGCCAGCAAGAGAGGGCAGTTGTGGGGGACCAGGCCTATAGGGGAGGGCAGTTAAGGGCAACCAGGCCAGCAGGGGAGGGCAGTCAAGAGTGACCAGGCCAACTGAGGAGGGAAGTTGGGGGCGACCAGGCCTGCAGGGGAGGGCAGTTGAGGGTGATCAAGCCAGCAGGGGAGCGGTTAGGGAGCTATTAATCTGGCAGGCAGAAGCAGTTAGGGGCAATCACACAGGCAGGCAGACGAGTGGTTGGGAGCCAGCAGTCCCGGCTTGTGAGAGGGATGTCCGACTGCCGGATCCCTGCAGGATTGGGACTAAACTGGCAGTTGGACATCCCCCAGGGTGTCCCAGAATGGAGAGGGTGCAGGCTGGGCTGAGCAAAAACCCTCTAGTGCAAAAATTTTGTGCACCAGGTCTTTAGTATATATATATTCTTTTATATATTTTTCAATATATATATATTTTAGTATTTTGTTTTTTACTTTTCTTCTTATAAACTCATTCTCTTTCTGCTTCCTTTATACTGAATTGTGGCCATTTCACCATTCATTCAATTCTTTGATCTTACCTTCTGGAAATGAGCTCTGACTCTTCAGATTCAGCTTTCCTCCTTTTCTGAGTGTTTGTTGTTTGCATTTTTTGGATTAGTTGTTAGTTTCCCCCCATATGCATATTTTTTCCCCTTCTTTTTTCTTCTCTTTCTTTTCTCTCTTATATTTTTTCCTTTCCTTAATATCACTTTTGCACTCCTTTCTATACCCTAATTCTCTTTTCTGTAGTGGTCACCTTTATTTTGGGGTTATTGGTATTGTGAATACATTTCTGTTTGCTGCCCTCCGTGTTGTGTCTTCTTGTGTTGTATTGTGTGCCATTCAATCAATGCGGTAGAGAGAGAGGTACATAACCAGACACGCTGAGAGGGAGTGAACAAGGGGAGAAAAAGAAACAGCCCCCATACAAAACCAAAGGAGGAATCGCTGGAAAAGGAAGTAAACAAAATGAGGCAAGGAATTTGTCAGAGAAAGAATTGAGAGCAATGGTCATAAGATCACTGAAAAGGATAGAATTTAAATTCAATATGTGTAGAGAACCAAGAGGAAATGAAAATGAACCAAGATTAAATGAAAAATGATGTCTCTGCAATAAAGAACACAATAGAAAGCAACAACAGTAGACTAGAAGAAGCAGAAGACCGCATCAGTGAGCTAGAAGACAAGGTAGGAAAAAATACACAAGCAGAGCAACAACTGGAAAAAAAAACTTAAAAAATAAGAGGAGTGCCAAAGGGAACTTTGGAACAACACGAAATGAAACAATCCTACCTAATAAAATAGTAATAAGCAAATTGACCGCACCTTCCCTATGCCCAAGCCACACCCAGCAGCCAAAACCACGCCCACCAGTCAATCAGGGTGAGTATGAAAATTACCCAACAAAGATGGCAGTTAATTTGCATACACTGAGGGAGGGAGGAGTGAAGACTGAAGACAACTTAGAAGGAAGAGGGAGGAAAAACGGAAAGCAAGGTGGCTGACAGAGGGAAAGCCCGGGCGGGGCAGAGCAGGGCGGGCGGCAGTGGAGCGTGGGTGCAGGCGCAGTGGCCGCAGAGGCTGCGGCAGCGGCAGTGGTAGTGCACGCGGCCGCAGTCGCCGATTGCAGGATTCTTCCTGCAAATGGGCTACTAGTATTCACATAGTAGGGATGCAAGGAGAGGAAACTGAGCAAAAATAGAAAACCTGTTTGAAGAAATAATCACAGAAAACTTCCCTGATATTGGGAAGAAAAAATGTACAGAAGCTCAAGAGGTTCACAGTGTCCCAAGCAAGTTAACCCAAAAAGACCAACACCAAGACACATTATAATTAAATTGGAAAACACCAATGACAAAGTAAGAATCTTAAAGGCTGCTGGAGAGAGACAGAAAGTTACCCACAAGGGATCTCCCATCAGACTATCAACTGATTTCTCAACAGAAACATATCAGGCTGGAAGGGAAGGGAAAGAAATAAACAAAGTTATGCAAAGCAAGTGTCTGAATCCAAGAATACTATACCCAGCAAGGCTATCAATCAAAATTGAAGGAAAAATAAGGAGCTTCAAAGACAAAAAAAGGCTAAGGGAGTTTATTACTATAAAGCCAACAATGCAAGAAATGCTAAAGGGATTGCTGTAAAAAAAAATAAGAAGGGAAGAAGGAACACAGGCATAAAGAATAAAATTGGTGAAAAACAAGTACCTATCAATAATAACTTCAAATGTAAATGGATTAAATGCCCCAATAAAAAGACATAGGGCAGCTGAATGGATAAGAAAACATGACCCATATATCTGCTGTCTACAGGAGACCCACCTCAGAACAAAGGACTCACACAGACAGATAGTGAAGGGATGGAAAAAAAATTTCAGGAGAATGGAAAGGGAAAAAAGCTGGGGTAGCAATACTTATATTGGACAAAAGAGACCTCAAAGTGAAGGCTATAGCAAGAGATAAGGAAGGCTACTTCATAATACTAAAGGGAAGATATAATAACAAGAAGATATAACTCTGGTAAACATGTATGCACCCAACACAGGAGCACTAAAATACATAAAATAAATTTTCTGGAAGATAGAAAGGGAGAGATTGACAGCAATACAGTCATAATAGGCTACTTTAATACCTCACTAACACCACTGGACAACTCCTGTAAACAAAAAATCAGCAAAGAAACATCAATCCTAAATGACTCACTAGATTAGGTATAATTAATTGACATCTTCATAACATTTCAGCCCAAAGTCACAGAATATACTTTCTTTTCAAGTGCACACAGGTCATTTTCAAAGATAGACCACATATTGGGGCACAAGCAAAGTCTCTTCAAATTCAAGAAGATAGAAATCATATCAAGCATCTTCTCAGATCACAATGGCATACAATTAGAAATTAACTACAATAAAAACAATGAAAAAAATAAAACACCTGGAGGCTAAATAGCATGCTACTAAAGAATGTTTGGGTTATGAACAAGAGATAGCCACAGCAATTCTGAGAAAGAAGAACAAAGTTGGAGGGATCACAATCCCAGACATAAAGCCACGGTTCTCAAAACTGCCTGGTATATGCACAAGGACAGACATATAGAACAATGGAATAGAACAGAGAACTGAGAAATCAACCCAAGCCATTATGCTCAATTAATATTTGACAAAGGAGGCAAGATATACAATGGAGTCAAGACAGTCTCTTCAATAAATGGTCCTGAGGAATTTGGTCAGATACATACAAAAAAATGAAACTAGTTCACCAACTAACACCATACACAAAAATAAACTCAATATGGCTAGAGGACTTAAACGTAAGATGAGAAAACATAAAAATCCTACAAGATTCCATAGGCAGCAAAATATATCAGACATATGCCATAGCAATATCTTTACTGACACAGCTCCTAGGGCAATGGAGACTAAGGAGAAAATAAACAAATGGGATTACAACAAAATAAAAATCTTCTGCACAGCAAAGGAAACCATCAACAAAACAACAAGAAAGACCACTGCATTGGGGAACATATTTGCCAATGTTATATTTTATCTCCAGAATTTTTAGGGAACTCCTACATCTTAACAAAGGGAAGATAAATTTTCCAATCAAAAAATGGGCAAAGGACATATATACACTTTTCAAAAGAGTACATACAACAAACAAAAAGTGCTGGCAAGGATGTGGAGAAAAAGGAACCCTCATGCACTCCTGGTGGGGATGCAGACTAGTGCAGCCACTGTGGAATACAGTATGGAGTTTCCTCAAAAAATTAAAAATGGGACTCCCATTCAACCCATTAATCCCACTTCTAGGTATATATTCCAAGAAATCAGAAACACCATTTAGAAAGGACATATGCATCCCTATGTTCATAGCAGCACAATTTACAATAGCTAAGATTTGGAAACAGCCTAAATGTCCATCAGTACATGAGTGGATTAAGAAACTGTGGTACATCTACACAATGGAATACTACACTGCTATAAAAAGGAAGGAACTTTTACCATTTGCAACAGCTTGAATGGACGTGGGGAGCATTATGCTAAGCGAAACAAGCCAGTCAGGGAAAGGTAAATATCACGTGATCTCACTCATTTGTGGAATATAATTGACAACATAAACTGATGAATAAAAATAGATCCAGTGACAGAGAAGCATCAAACAGAACGTCAAACTTCAGAGGGAAGGCAGGGGAGGGTGTGGATGAGGGTTAAGAAATCAACCAAAGGACTTGTATGCATGCATATAAGCATAACCAATAGACACAGACACTAGGGGGTGAGGGCATGTGCTGGGGGTGGGGGTGGCTGGGGAGAGGTTTATGGGGGAAAAAGGAGACATATGTAATACTATATGTAATACTTTAAACAAATAATTTTTTAAAAAAGAAGAAATGAAAGGCATGCAAATGGGAAAGGATTATATAAAACTGTCATTATTTGCAGATGGCATGATATTGTATATAGAAAACCCTAAAGACTCCATCAGAAACTACTAGATCTAATAAATGAATTTGGCAAAATTACAGAATACAAAACCAACATCCAGATATTAGTGGAATTTTTATATACCAATAATTAACTATCAGAAAGAGAAACTAAGAAAACAACCCCATTTACTATTGAGACAACAACCACCACAACAAAAATAGGTACCTAGTGATAATCTGAATTGTAAACTGAGGTTTTTACCCAGGGTTATGTCTCACAACACCAAAGAATGGGGTCTGTAGACCAGAATATTTAAGCACAAGTGTAGTAAATTTATTACAAGCATATTCAGACTCCCGGATGGGGAGGGAGCCCAAATAATGGGCTTTTAGTGAAGCTAGTCTGTTTAGTGGTATATATGTGCTACAAGCCTGCTCTATATCTACCTGTGTTGCCACTTGATTGATTCCCTCATTGTTCTTATCCAGCAATGTACCTGAACTTTCTCTGTTCCTTTGTGTCAGTTCACCTTTTTGTTGCAAGCCCTCCCTTGGTTTCACATGCCTTCCATTTTAAGTCCAAAAGAATTCTATTATATCATCATGGTTGGTTTCTGTGACTAGGCTTGCTCAAACTGCCATGTCTTCACCCTGTCTATGTTCCACCTGCTCTTGTTTCCCACTGGATCCCTGCCCTGTCTGCCTGTGTTTCAAGCTAACTTCTCTCACTAGTAAATTTAACCAAGGAGATAAAAGATCTATACTCAGAGAACTACATGACATTGAAAAAAGAAATTAAGGAAGATGCAAATAAGTGATAGTATAGTGATATTCATGGGTTTGAAGAATTAACATAATTAAAGTGTCCATATAAAGACTTCAGTAGCTACAACAATCAATCTTGAGAAAGAACAAAGTTGAAGGCAAATAAGTGGAAACATCAGAAAAATGTTCATGGATTTGAAGAATTAACATCTTTAAAGTGGCCATAAAAAGATGCTGAGTAGCTGCAACAGTCAATCTTGAGAAAAAAGAAAATTGATGAAGGCATCAATACTGGATATCAAAATATACTACAAGACCGTTGTAATCAAAACAGACTGGTACTAGCATAAGAAAAGGCATATAGTTCAATGGAACACCACGGAAAGCCCAGGAAACAACCCACACCTCTATGGTCAATTAATATTTGACAAAAGAGGCAAGAGCAACAATGGAGTAAAGACAGTGTCTTTGAGAAATGGTGTTGGGGCAATTGGAAAGGCACATGCAAAAAATGAAACTAGTCCACCAACTTATACCATACACAAAAATAAACTCAAAATGGATAAAAAATTTTTGTGTAAGTTGCAAAACCACATAAAGCTGGGAAGAAAACATAGGCAGTGAAATCTCAGTTATCTCTCACAATAATGTTTTTATAGATATGACTCTGAGGGAAAGGGAAACTCAGAAAGATGTACAAATCAGACTGCATCAAGCTAAAAAGGTTCTACACAGCAAAAGAAATGATCAACGAAGTAACAAGAGAACCCACTGTATGGGAGAACATATTCACCAATGATGCATCCAATAAGGGTTTAATTTCCAAAATTTATAAAGAATTGTACAACTCAACCCCAGGAAGAAAAACAATCCACTTTAAAAAAAATAAAAGACCTGAATAGACATTTCTTCAAAGAGAACATACAGATGGCCAATAGACATATTAAAAGATACTCAAGGTCATTAATCTGACTGATACAAATTAAAACTACAGTGAGATATCACTTCAGATCTGACAGAATGGCTACTATCAATAAGTCAACAAACAACAAGTACTGGAAAGGATGTGGAGAAAAGGGAACCCCTGTGCACTGTTGGTGCGAATGCAGACTGGTGTAGACACTGTGGAAAACAGTATGGAGTTTGCTCAAATATTAAAATGGAAATGGCTTTGACCTAGGGATCTCACTTCTGGGATATATCCTAAGAAATCCAAAACACCAATTGGAAAGAATATTCGTATCCCTATGTTTATAGCAGCATTATTTACAATAGCCAAGATCTGAAAGTAGCCCAAGATAAGTGGACTAAAGAGCTATGTACTTTTTAAAAATGTAATACTATGTTGCTATAAAAAAAAGAACTCTTACTTTTTGCAACAGCATGGATGGGCCTGGAGAGTATTACACTAAGTGAAATAAGCCAGTTAGAGAAAGAAAAATATCATATGATCTCAATCATATGTGCAAACAAATTAATTAAATGTACTGACAAACAAAATGTAACTGGAAGCATGAATAGATGGAATAGACTGGCCAGTGCCTGAGGGGATAGGGCTGGTGGTGATTGGATAAAGTAGTTGAAGGATATTAGGATACAGGCTAAGTCTCTACAAATTTAAGAAGATAGAAATTATATCAAGCATCTTCTCAGATCACAATGGCAAAAAATTAGAAATCAACTACAATAAAAACAATCAAAAACATTCAAATACATGGAAGCCAAATATCATGCTACTAAACAATGAATGAGTTACCGAAGAGATCAAAGGAGTAATTTTAAAAATCCTGGAAACAAATGACAATGAAAACACAAAAATCCTAAATCTATGCAACACAGTGAAAGCAATACTGAGAGGGAAGTTCATAGCACTATAGTGCTACCTTGAAAAACTTGTAATAACTTATCTAACCCAACAACTTAAAGACTTAGAAAAAGAACAACAAGAAAATCCCACAGTAAGTAGAAGGAAGAAAATAAAGATCAGACTAGAAATAAATGACATAGAGACAAAAAAAAATACAAAAGATCAATAAAACTGAGTGCTGGTTCTTTGAAAGGATAAGCACGATTGATAAACCTCTAGCCAGACTCACTAAGAAACAGAGAGGACCCAAATAAACAAAATCAGAAATGAAAGTGGTGAATTAACAACTGACCCCACAGAAATGCAAAGGATCATTTAAAAAAAATACTATGAACAATGCTATTCCAAAAAAACTGGACAGCCTAAATGAAATAGACATATTCCTAGAAAAATTCAAGCTTCCAAAACTCAATCAGGAAGAATCAGAAAATCTGAATAGGCCAATAACTAGTGACGAAATTGAAGCAATAATCAAAAAATTTCCAGCAAACAAAAGCTCTGGTCCTGATGGCTTGACAGGGGAGTTTTACCAAACATTTAAAGAACTAACACCTATCCTACTCAAACTATTCCAAAAAATTCAAGAGGAAGGCACACTTCCAAGCTCTTTCTATGAAGCCAGAATTATGCTAATCACAAAGAAAGAGAATACAGGATAATATCCCTGTTGAACACAGAAGCTAAACTCCTCAACAAAATATTAGCAAATTGCATCCTGTAATACATTAAAAAGATCATATAACATGACCAAGTGGGATTTATGCCAGGGATGCAAGGTGGGTACAATATCCTCAAATCAATAAATGTGATACAACACATTAACAGATTGCAAGACAAAAATCACATGATCATATCAATTGATACAGAAAAACCATTTTACAAAATCCAACACCCTCTCTTGATAAAAACTGTCAGCAAAGTGGGAATAGAGGGATCTTACCTCAACACAATTAAAGCCTTATATGAAACACCTATAGCCAACATCATACTCAATGGGCAAAAAAATAAAACCAATTCCCCCAAGAACAGGAACAAGACAGGGATGCCCATTCTTACCACTCCTGTTCAACATAGGACTGGAATTACTAGCCATAGTGATCAGACAAGAAGAAAAAATAGAAAGCATCCAAATTGGAAAGAGTAAAACTGTCATTATTCGCAGATGACATGATATTGTACATAGAAAATCCTAATGACTCCATTAAAAAACTACTAGATTTAATAAATGCATTCAGAAATGTAGCAGGATACAAAATGAACACCCAGAAATCTATGGCATTTTTATACAACAATAATAACTCACTGAAAGAGAAACTAGAAATCAATCCCATTTACCATTGCAACAGAAGAATTGCCTGGGAATAAACTTAACTAAGTATGCAAAAATCCTGTACTCAGAAAACTACAGGATGTTGAAAAAAGAGATAGAGGGAGATATAAACAAGTGGAAGAATATACCATGTTCATGGATTGGTAGAATCAACATCATTAAAATGTCCATACTGCCCAAAGCAATCTATAGATTCAATGTGATCCCTATTAAAATACCAATGGCAACCTTAGTTGGTTTGGCTCAGTGGATAGAGTGTTTGCCTGTTGACCAAAGAATCCCAGGTTGGATTCTGGTCAAAGGCATGTACCTAGTTGCAGGCTCCTCCTTTGTCAATTAATATTTGACAAAGGAGGTAAGAGCATACAATGGAATCAAAACAGTCTCTTCAAGAAATGGTGTTGGGGAGTCTGGTCCTGGGGCGGAGAGTAGGAGCAACAGAGGTTCGCAGGGGGATTGTATATTGGCAAGCCAAGGGACAGCTAAACTACAGGAGAAGGCGGGGCAGTGCTGGCCAGGGCTCCCCTGACCGTGCAGCACCCACAGGGGCTGGGTCTCCTCCCGGAGCTGCGGGCTCACAGGGCGCCTCACCATCTTGCAAGGAAAGGAGGACTTTAGTGGAAACCTGACTTTCCGCGACAACTGCAAACACTGAACAGTTGTGAGTACCAGAACACCGGTCCCCTATAGGCGCAAACATTCAGATTCAAAGGAACTCTTCACTGCACCACGGAAAGGTCAGATTTCACCTGAAATAAGGTGTGGTTTCTAATCCCCCTGGTGGAAGGGAAGCGCGCGAGCCGCAAGACCTGCAGGAACCGGGAGGTCTGTGCCTAGAAAAATCGGCAGCAGTTGGAACTGCCGTGATCCGTGAATGTGGAAGGGGGTCCTCTGAGCTGCTAACAGAAGTGACCTCTTAAAAGCAACTCATTTTAATCTGACGAGGAGGATCAGACTAAGAATTTTCAAAGGAGTGCAGGCTACTTAGTCTGGCGCACAGACCCACTGTTCGCACACTTGGGCTCTTTCCGACTCTGATTACTAAGCCCAATACATAGGAAAACCCAGGTGGAAAAACCCTGAAAGACTGCAGGGGCAAGTTGTTTTTTCGGAACCTGGGAACAGAGCTGGGTGTGACCATCAGAGAGGCAGCTCTGAGGCGCACAACTCCACAAACCCGTAGTGAGTGCCATAGAGGGGGAAAAAAAAAAAAAAACTAGAGAGGCCCGGAAATCAATTCAGAAACACTGCCACCCAGGGGCTGAAACGCTAATTGTCTCTGGTGTAATCAAAAATAAATATGAGAAATTAAGACACGGCCGGCTCAAAAAGCAGGACTGGCTTACAACACTGAGAAGCAGTGGAACGAAGCTGAACTGAAATACCGCCCAGACTGGGAAACAGGCATACCAAACAGAATATTAGAGGAAGTGAATGACAGCCGCTACTGCACATTTTAGTCTTCCTATTTTTAAATTTTTAATTCCTTTTTCAATTTTTTTTTAAATTTTTTTATTCTAATTTTTTTTATTTTCATTTTTTGCATCTTTTACTTAAGAAACTAAATTTTTTTTCTTTTTCCTCACTCGATTTTCACCTTTTTAATTATTACATTTTTATTTTCAATCAGCATTATTATTACTATTATTTTACTTTTTTTTTTAATGTCATTTGATTTTCCCTTTCTTGTATTTTGGGATTAGTGTCCTACATTCTATTTGCATCTTTCCCTTACCCTATCTCAACGCTAACATTTTGCCATCACTCTCCTCCTAACCTTTCCCCTTTTGGTCTCCTGTTTATCTTAACCCTTTCTGGCTTTAGATTTTCCGTATTTTTTCAGTTTACCCTCTGCTAAAATTTCACCCTACTTATATATCTTATTCCCAACCCCCTGCTCCAAATCCATACATACCTCTCTCTACGCTACCTTAAAAAAAATTATTTTTCTCTCTGGCCTTTTGTTGTTGTTTGCTTGAATGTTGATTAGATTGAATTTTTATGTTTTTTATGAGATTGTTTTGATTATTCTTTTTGTTTGGTTGATTGGTTCTTTTGTTTGCTTTGTTTTTGTTTGTTTTTTACTTTTGTTTTCCCTTGCCTCACTTGATATTAGTTGGTGTTGCAGTTTGTATTAATCTCCAGGCTCGTGTTGCTGGAATTTGCTGGGATTAGTGGTTGTTCTAGTGGAGTCTACTCCCCATATATATAGTTTGTTCCCCTTTTCTCACTTAGTATTGTTCTTGTCTCTCTTACTTTTTTTTCTTTTTCTTTTTTTCTGCTCTTTTCCCAAGTTCAGATTCACACTCTTTTTTTTTGTTTGTTTGTTTTGTTTTGTTCTTTCTTTTTACTCTCCCTCTTCCACTCCTATACCCTAATTTATCTTTCTTTGGTGGTTACCTTTATTGGAGGCTATTAATATCGTGAATACAATTCTGTTCAGTGCCTTGTGTGTTGTGCCTGGTTGTGTTGTATTTTGTACCTTTAAATCAACGCCAGAGAGAGAGAACTATATAACCAGACATCCGGAGAAGAGAGACCATGTGGAGACAAAGAAATAGCCCCCATAGGAAAGAGAAGCAGGCATCACCAGAAAAGGAAGTAAACGAATTAGAGGCAAACAACCTATCAGAGAAAGAATTCAGAGAAATGGTCATAAGGTGGCTGAAAAGATGGAAGACAAATTCGACAATATGAGTAAGAACCAAGAGGAAATGAAGAAGAACCAAGAAGAAATGAAAAATGACATCACTGGTGTAAAGAACTCAATAGAAAGCATCAAGAGTAGACTAGAAGAAGCAGAGGACGGCATAAGTGAGCTAGAAGACAAGATGGAAAAAAATACCCAATTACAACAGCTTCTAGAAACAAAAATTAGAAAGCACGAGGAGAGCCTAAGGGAACTTTGGGACAACACAAAACAAAACAAGATCAGGATAATAGGGGTACCAGAAGGAAAGGAAATGGAGCAAGGAATAGAAAACCTGTTTGAAGAAATAATAACAGAAAACTTCCCTGATATAGGGAAGAAAGAACCCACACAAATCCAAGAAGCTCACAGAGTTCCAAGCAAAATGAACCCCAAAAGACCGACACCAAGGCACATTATAAATAAGTTGGCAAACACCAACGACAAAGTAAGAATCTTAAAAGCGGCCAGAGAGAGACAGACAGTTACATACAAAGGAACCCCCATCAGACTAGCAACTGATTTCTCAACAGAAACTAATCAGGACAGAAGGGAATGGAATGAAATATACAAAGTCATGCAAAGGAAGGGTCTCAATCCAAGAATACTGTACCCAGCAAGGCTATCAATCAAAATTGAAGGTGAAATCAGGAGCTTCACAGACAAAAAAAGGGCTAAAGGAGTTTATCACCACCAAACCAGCAATGAAAGAAATGCTAAAGGGTCTGCTGTAAAAAAAAAGAAAGAAAGAAAGATATAAGAAGCAAAGAAGGAACACAGGGGTATAGAATAAAAATGGCGACAAATAAGTGCCTATCAATAATAACTTTAAATGTAAATGGATTGAATGCCCCAATCAAAAGACACAGGGTAACAGATTGGATAAGAAAACAAAACCCATATATCTGCTGTCTACAGGAAACCCACCTCAAAAAAAAGGACACATACAGACTGAGAGTAAAGGGATGGAAAAAGGTGTTCCAGGCGAATGGAAATGAAAAAAAAGCTGGGGTAGCAATACTTATATCTGACAAATTAGATCTCAAAGTGAAGGACATTACAAGAGACAATGAAGGCCACTTCATAATACTAAAGGGAGAAATTCAACAAGAAGAAATAACTCTGGTAAACATATATGCACCCAATACAGGAGCACCAAGATACATTAAAAAACTCCTGGAAGATATCAAAGGAGAGATTGACAGCAATACAATCATAGTAGGAGACTTCAATACCCCACTATCACCATTGGACAAATCCTCTAAACAAAAAATCAGCACAGAAAAATCAATCCTAAATGACTCACTATACCAGATGGAATTAATCGACATCTTCAGAACATTTCACCCCAAAGACACAGAATATACATTCTTCTCAAGTGCACATGGGTCATTTTCAAAGATAGACCATATGTTAGGACATAGGCAAAGTCTCTCCAAATTCAAGAAGATAGAAATCATATCAAGTATCTTCTCAGATCACAGTGGCATAAAACTGGAAATCAACTACAATAAAAACAACCCAAAGAAATCAAACACATGGAGACTAAACAGCATGATATTAAACCATGACTGGGTTACCAAAGACATCAATGAAGAAATAAAAAAACATCATGGCAACAAACGACAATGAAAACACAACAATCCAAAATCTATGGGACACAGCGAAAGCAGTCCTGAGAGGGAAGTTCATAGCTCTACAAGCCTACTGCAAAAAACAAGAAACAATGGTAATAAATTACCTAACCCCAAAATTCAAAGAGTTTGAGAGAGAGCAACAAGAAAAGCCCAGTGTAAGCAGAAGCAAAGAAATAATAAAGATCAGAGTGGAGATAAACAACATAGAGACTAAATAAATAATACAAAAGATCAACAAAACCAAGAGCTGCTTCTTTGAAAGTATAAACAAGATTGATGAACCTCTAGCCAGGCTCACCAAGAAGCAAAGAGAGAGGACCGAAATAAACAAAATCAGAAATGAAAGAGGTGAAATAACAACAGACCCAGACGAAATACAAAGGATTGTTACAAAATACTACAAACAACTCTATTCCAACAAACTGGACAACCTGGAGGAAATGGACATATTCCTAGACAAATACAACCTTCCAAAACTCAATCAGGAAGAATCTAAACAGCTCAACAGGCCAGTAACTATGGAAGAAATTGAAGCAGTCATCAAAAAGCTTCCGGCAAACAAAAGCCGGGGCCAGACGGCTTCACAGGAGAGTTTTACCAAACTTTCAAGGAAGAACTAAAACCTATCCTCCTCAGACTATTCCAAAAAATTCAAGAGGAAGGAACACTTCCAGGCTCCTTCTATGTAGCCAGCATCACCCTAATACCAAAACCAGATAAAGACAACACAATGAAAGAGAATTACAGACCAATATCCCTCATGAACATAGATGCCAAAATCCTCAACAAAATTCTAGCAAATCTGCTCCAGCAATACATCAGAAAGATCATACATCAAGACCAAGTAGGATTTATCCCAGGAATGCAAGGATGGTACAATATCCGCAAATCAATAAATGTGATACATCACATAAACAAATTGAGAGATAAAAATCACATAGTCATATCAATAGATGCAGAAAAAGCATTTGACAAAATCCAACACCCTTTCTTGATAAAAACTCTCAACAAGGTGGGAATAGAAGGATCATACCTCAACATAATAAAAGCTATATATGATAAACCCACAGCAAACATCATACTCAATGGGCAAAAACTAAAACAATTTCCCCTAAGAACAGGAACAAGACAGGGATGCCCACTCTCACCACTCCTGTTTGACATAGTACTGGAAGTATTAGCTATCGCAATTAGGCAAGAAGAAGAAATAAAAGGCATCCAAATTGGAAAAGAAGAAGTGAAGCTGTCCTTATTTGCAGATGACATGATATTGTACATAAAAAACCCAAAAGATTCCATCAAAAAACTAATAGAATTAATAAATGAATTTGGCAATGTAGCGGGATACAAAATTAACGCCAAGTAATCTATGGCCTTTCTATACACCAATAGTGAACTTACAGAAAGAGAGACTAAATTAGCAATCCCATTTACCATCGCACCAAAAAGATTAAGATACCTAGGAATAAACTTAACTAAGGAGGTAAAAGACCTATACGCGGAAAACTACAGGACACTGAAAAAAAGAGATAGAGGAAGACGTAAACAGATGGAAGAACATACCATGTTCATGGATTGGTAGAATCAATATCATTAAAATGTCCATACTACCCAAAGCAATCTACAGATTCAATGCACTCCCCATCAAAATACCAACAGCATATTTCACAGACCTAGAAAGAACTCTCCAAAAATTCATCTGGAATAAAAAAAGACCCCGAATAGCTGCAGCAATCCTGAGAAAGAAGAATAAAGTAGGAGGGATCTCAATACCAGATTTCAAGATGTATTACAAAGCCACTGTTCTCAAAACAGCTTGGTACTGGCACAAGAACAGACATATAGATCAATGGAACAGAATAGAGAATCCATAAATCTACCCAAACCACTATGCTCAATTAATATTTGACAAAGGAGGCATGAACATACAATGGAGTCAAGACAGTCTCTTCAATAAATGGTGTTGGGAAAATTGGACACACACATGCAAAAAAATGAAACTAGATCACCAACTTACACCATACACAAAAATGAACTCAAAATGGATACAGGACTTCAACATAAGACGGGAAACCATAAAAATACTAGAAGAATCCACAGGCAACAAAATCTCAGACATATGCCAAAAGAACTTCTTCACTGACACTGCCCCTAGGGCAATGGAAGCTAAAGTGAAAATTAACAAATGGGACTACATCAAAATAAAAAGCTTTTTTACAGCAAAAGAAACCATCAACAAAACAGCAAGAAAGCCCACTGCATGGGAGAACATATTTGCAAATGCCATCACTGATAAAGGTTTAATCTCCAACATCTACAGGCAGCTTATGCAACTTAATAAAAGGAAGATAAATGATCCAATTAAAAAATGGGCAAAGGACCTAAACAGAATATTTTCAAAAGAAGACAGAAGGAAGGCCAAGAGACACATGAAAACATGCTCAAAGTCACTTATTATCCGAGAGATGCAAATCAAAACAACAATGAGGTACCATCTCACACCAGTCAGAATGGCTATCATCAACAAATCAACAAACGACAAGTGTTGGCGAGGATGCGGAGAAAAAGGAACCCTCGTGCACTGCTGGTGGGAATGCAGACTGGTGCAGCCACTGTGGAGAACAGTATGGAGTTTCCTCAAAAAACTGAAAATGCAACTCCCATTTGACCCAGTAATCCCACTCCTGGGAATATATCCGAAGAAACTAGAAACACCCATCAGAAAGGATATATGCACCCCTATGTTCATAGCAGCACAATTTACAATAGCTAAGATTTGGAAACAGCCTAGGTGCCCGTCAGCAGATGACTGGATCAGAAAACTGTGGTACATCTACACAATGGAATACTATGCTGCCATAAAAAAGAAGCAATTTTCATCATTTGCAGCAACCTGGATGGAATTGGAGAATATTATATTAAGTGAAATAAGCCAGTCAATGAAAGAAAAATACCACATGATCTCACTCATTTATGGATAATAAAGAACATTATAAACTGATGAACAAAAAGATAGATACAGAGACAGTAAAGCAACAAACAGACTTTCAAATTACAGGGGGAAAGTTAGGGAGAGGTGGGGGAGATAAGAAATCAAACGAAGGACTTGTATGCATGCATATAAGCATAAACAATGGACGCAAAAGTCTGGGGGTTGAGGGCATGTATGGGTGTGGAGAGGGGGGGCAATGGTAAGATATGTACACATATAATATCTCAATAAAAAAAAAGAAAGAAAAAAAAAGGAAATGGTGTTGGGAAAATTGGACAGACAATGAAACTAGACCACCAACATACACCATACATAAAAATAAACTCAAAATTGATAAAAGACTTAAATGTAAAGTGGTAAACCATAAAATTCTTAGAAGAATCCATAGTAAACAATATGTTTACTGATACATCTCCTAGGATAATGGAAACTAAAGAGAAAATAAACAGACACACAGAAAGTGGTAGTGGAGTAGGCAGATGTGTCCCAAGATTTGTCCTGGAGCAGATAGAATGAGCAACTAAATCAAATAGCATCCACCCCAAACTGGCAAAGTAGACACAGCTGGTGAGACAATTTGCAGCTGGGAAGGGCGGAGGATGCCTGAAGAATGGCAAAATCAGAGATCTGGGCTGGAGAGAACTGAGACCTCCAATCCCAGAGAGTCAGAAGGAAACCACACAGCACCGAGGTCCTGTCCCTTGGGACAGGCGTAACATCTGACTGTGAAAAGGAGGTTCACCGGACTGCTGGCAGCAGGGTATTCTAGATCTGGGTCCACAGCCAAGAGAGACTGAGCCCAGAGGGGGCAGCCATGCCATGTCAGGGGCAGAAGGGTTCGCAGTGGCACAGCACTTTCCCCTCTTTTTGGGCTTTGCTTTTATATGCTAAACCTAGTTCATAGCACCTTTCAAATACAAACACTCACCTGTGGCTGAAGTGCAGGAGGAGGTGCGGACTTGTGGAGTCTGGGAAGAAGCTGGGGAGAGTAGAGGTTTGGGGAGAGGTGGCCAAGAATCTGGTGCTGAGTCATACCTGATGTGCCGGACATAGGCAGCCATTTTCTACAGAAATCATAGCCCCTCCCTGCAGTCTCCAGATAACGAATACAGCCCCACCCAGACTACAGCCTGAGTGGTACAAAGGATACAAAGAAAAATCTATATATATATATATATATATATAGAGAGAGAGAGAGAGAGAGAATACCAGAGAACAAACAATATATATATATATATATATATATATATATATATATATAGAGAGAGAGAGAGAGAGAGAGAGAGAGAGAGAGAGAGAGAGAAATGGAAAATATATATTTCCATTTCCTTCCTTTCTCTTCTTTTTCTTTTCTCTCATACCATTTTTTCTCTCTTTGATATAATTTGTGCTCCCTTTTCTCTCCCTTAATTCTCTTTTCTCTGGTGGTCACTTATATTGGGTTATGGGTGTTATAAGTACATTTGTGTTTTGTTCCCTTTGTGTCATGTCTTGTCGAGTTGCATTTTGTCCTGTTTGGCCAATGTGGTAGAGAGCGAGCTACATAACCAGACAACTGGAGAGGAGACTCCATCCAAGAACAGGTTAATAACACTCCAGACCCAACTACAGAGGCAGGAAGAAGGCAGCAGTGATGGAGTGAGCGTGAGTGAGTGAAAGAGTGAAAGATGAGTATGTGGACGTGTGGGGTATGTGTGTGTGTGTGGGAGTGAGGCATAATTAGATACTGCAGGACCTTCGGGGCAGGCTGTCCAGGCATGCCTAACCAGGCAGGCTCTGCTACCATTTCAAACAGTCCCAGAGTGGCCTGCTCTTCCCTTTTGAAGGGGAGAGATGCTGCACCCTTTTGAAGGGGAGAGATGCTATGACTGGCAGCCCAGCCTCACCTCCACCCAGGTTGCCCTCAGACAACACCCAGGACTCTACAGCCAACCCCTCAAGGGTCCTGTTACCGCAGATATGGTCCCATGGTCACTGAGACTCCAGCCACCCTGGATGCAGGCTCCTGTGAGTTCCAAGGCATGCTCCCCTCAGGCTGGCCCAATGCTTTAGCCCAGGGCATTCCAACTACATGAGCAGCAGCCACGTGAGCAGCCCACCCCCATCCAAGGAGCAGCAGCCCTATGAGCAGCACACCTAAGTCCAAGGAGTAGCAGCCTCACGCAGCCTGCACCCATCTGAGGAGCAGCAGCTCAGCAAGCAGCCCACCCTCATCCAAGGAGCAGCAGCCATGTGAGTGGCCCACCCATGTTCAAGGAGCAGCAGCCCCGCACACCCTGCCCCTGTCCAAGGAGCAGCAGCTGTGTGAGCAGCCCACCCAAGTCTGAGGAGCGGCAGCTGTGTGAGCAGCCAGCCCCTGACGGGTCAGAGGAGCCACCACTGCTGCAAGCAGTGCCCATCAGAGGAGCCATCGCGAACAGAGGAGCAGCTGTTGCCACAACCGCCCAAGAGCAGACACCACCCGAGGAGCCATTGCCACCTGAGAAGTAGCCCCTGCACAACTCGACACCTAGGTCCTTTGGTGAGAGCAAAAATCGGGAGACAAAGAATCCTCCAAAGGAAAGAAAAAGACAAATTGCCAGAAAAGCAGCTAAGTGAAACAGAGGCATGCAATATGTCAGAAAAATAATTCAGAATAAGGGTCATACAGTTCATAAACTGGGTGGATGAAAAAAATCAACAACTTATGTAAGAATCAAGAAGAAATAAAGAGTGATATAGCAGCAATAAAAACACACCATGGAAAGTGTCAACATTAGACCAGGAGAAGCAGAGGACTGAACTAGTGAATTAGAAGACAGGGAAGCAAAACACACCCAAACTGAACTCCAATTGGAGAAAAAAAAATTAAAAGACAGGAGGAGAGCCTAAGGGAGCTTTGGGACAACATGAAACAAAGCAAAATATGAATAATAGGGGTGCCAGAATGACACGGAGAGGAACAAAGATTAGAAAACCTATTTGAATAAATAATATCAGAAAACTTCCCTGATGTGGGGAAGAAAAAAGCCACAAAAGCACAGAGAGTCCTAAACAAGATGAA
This sequence comes from Cnephaeus nilssonii, assembly GCF_951640355.1. Lineage (NCBI taxonomy): Eukaryota > Metazoa > Chordata > Mammalia > Chiroptera > Vespertilionidae > Cnephaeus > Cnephaeus nilssonii. The sequence continues at coordinate 44,672,125 of NC_137071.1, forward strand.
CCCAAAAAGTCCCATACCAAAACATGTCATAATTACAATGGCAAACGTTCAGGACAAAGAGAGAATCTTAAAGGCTTCAAGAGAGAGACAGAAAGTTATGTAAAAGGGATCCCCCCCCCCGGCTTGGTGTTGATTCTAAACCCATCCACAGCAGAGGCACCAGTGCTTGAGGTTCTTGCTGGTGTGAAATGACTGAGTACAAACTGGTGGTGGTTGGAGCAAGTGGTGTTGGGAAAAGCATGCTCACAATCCAGCTAATCCAGAACCACTTTGTATATGATTCCACCATAGAGGATTCTTACCCAAAATAGGTGGCTATAGATGGTGAAACCTATCTATTGGATATACTGGATATGGCTGGACAAGAGGAGTACAGTGCCATGAAGGACCAATACATGAGGACAGGGGAAGGTGCTAGTAGGAAACAATTGTGATTTACCAACAAGGACAGTTGACACAAAACAAGCCCGTGAACTGGCCAAGAGTTATGGGATTCCATTCATTGAAACTTCAGCCAAGACAAGACAGGGTGTTGAAGATGCCATTTACACACTGGTAAGAGAAATACGTCAGTACTGAATGAAAGAACTCAACAGCAGTGATGATGGGACTCAAGGTTGCATGGGGTTGCCTTGTGTAGTGATGTAACAAGATACTTTTAAAGTTCTAGCGTCAGAAAAGAGCCACTGTCCAGCTGCACTGACACCCTGGTACTGACTTCCCTGGAGGAGAAACAAGTATTCCTGTTGCTGTCTTCAGTCTTACAGATAAGCTCCTGCTACTTCCCGACTCTCCATAGATCAATACAATGTTCTCTATCTGAGAAGTTCTCAGAATAACTACTTCCTCACTTGGTTGTCTGACTAGAGAAATGAACCTCTTGTTACTCCCCAATATTTTTCCACTCTGGGTTCTCCCCAAACAACTCCACCACCCCATGTTTTTCATCTGAAAAACAATTCATGCTCTGAAACAAAGAACAAAACTGTAGACATGAAATTCTCTAGAAAACAATGTCTTGAGTTCTAATGTAGCATCTGCTGGTGATTCTCTCTCTCTCTCTCTCTCTCTCTCTCTCTCTCTCTCTCTCTCTCTTTTTTTTTTTTTACTGTTGAACTTGGAACTATATTGGTTTTGGGGGGAAATGTCATGAATTACTGTTTTGCTGACAATATAGTTAATGTTGGTGTTTGGTTTGTTTATGTTACTAGAGGCCTGGTGCATGAAATTCGTGCACTCGGAGGAGGGTCCCTCAGCTCGGCCTGTGCCCTCTTGCAGTCTGGGAGCCCTTGGGGAGCGGGCCTAAGCTGTCAGGCGAACATCCTCTCGCAGTCCGGGACTCCTCACTCCTTACCACCTGCCTGCTCATTGCTCCTTACCACTCAGCTCACTGCTCCTTAGCGCTGCCTTGGAGGTGGGAGAGGCTCCCTCCACTGCCACTGTGCTCGGCAGCCATGAGCCTGGCTTCTGGCTGAGTGGCACTCTCGCTGTGGGAGCACACTGACCACCAGGGGGCAGCTCCTGCATTGAGCGTCTGCCCCCTGGTGGTCAGTGTGCCTCATAGTGACTGGTCGTTCTTGTCATTATGCTGTAATGGTCGCTTAGGTTTTTATTATATAGATTGCTATACTCTATAAACTGGCATCTACTCTGTATTTGTAAATACAAAGATGAATACAGACTATGGAGTCTCTCCTACTCTTCTTGACTTTCATGCAATTAAATCTTTCACAATGAAGAGCCTTTTTCCTAGAAGTGGTTTGTATACTTCGGTGGAGTGGATGTTTCAAAAACCATTACACGTGAAAATGAATGTCTGAGTTATGTCTGTGACCTGTCTGCCTTTGAGGGAAAGATGTGTCGATATGGTAGCAGATGCCATTTTTTACCTACATAAAGTTGACTTTGCCCTGTTTTTAGGTTCTCACAAGAGAAAGATGAAACTGGAAACAATTGCCTGTATATTTCACTTATTTTTTACCTGTGCTCCATTTTTTTTGTAGGTTACTAACTATGAAATGTATGTAATTTGTTTCTTCTAGCTTACTGATAATCTAATGTTCAATGAATTTCCATTTGTATTTAAATTTGGGTTATATCAGAAAGCTCTACATTTACAGGTATGCAAAATTGTAAACATTTGATGCTGTTTTATTTAATATTGTGATCAATGATTTTCAAGCCTCAGCCATAATATATCTTGTATCTTAGTGATGTATATAATTGCCCTCAGTCACCGTTTCACCCCACTCTCCATCCCTCACCCACAGCAACTGCAGTTTGATTCATTATTTCAGTTGAGTAAAGCATGGTGTTAAATGGACCAGTGTTACTGCTTCAAAACTTGAACCAAGCCCATTAGCATCACAGAGGGAGCAACTGTTTTACGTTTGCTCATTGCACCAGTTACCCTGGCTGGTAGTTTTGCCAAACGTATGCTGTTATCCTGCAAGGAAAGAAAAGGTCAGTTCACACAAGTCCTTTATCGTGATGAAAAAGAATTGGTACCCTGAGGAGGGTCAACTTAGCAGTCTTCATAAAGAATGTGTCTAGACTATATTTTTAGCCACCTGGAAACTAAATGAAGCCAACATTTTTGTCATTGCATCTTTTAGAATGAGGGTACCTCTGATCAAAATGTTTTAAAATTTTCTTTACTCATAATGTTCTTTGAGGAGTTTAAGATGAGGTGTTGATGAGTTAGTCTGCATATGAGCTAAAAGAAGCTGAGTGTGTTCAGAGCAAGAAGCCGTTGAATTGGAATTGCTGTTAAGAAAGGAATGGAAACCATAATGAATTGTTAGTTTTGAGGATTTGGGAAACGTGGCTTTTCCATTTGCAAATAATATCCTGGTAATTCTAATGAAAAATAGACTTAGGTAACTTGTGATAAAAGCCTACTTCCAAAATGGCCACTTTCTGCTCTGGTCTTTTAATATGTAAATACTTACTGAGGTCCTCTATCTTCTAATATGAATTTTCATTTATTAAGCAAAGTCCACATTGCCTTGAAATGAATTCAGAAGAGAGGAAGAACTCTATACTGTGTCCAGACTTTAATGAACTCAGAGAGCCATGCTCCTTAGTGTTCATTCTGAGTTTTCACAGTGCTGTTGACACCTGGTAGCAGGAACTTGCTGCTGCTTTGTTTCTGCTGCTGTTGGAGAATTGCTCTGTCATTTTTCTTTTTCTAATATATGTTTATTGATTTCAGAGAGGAAGGGAGAGGGAGAGAGAGCTAGAAACATCAATGATGAGAGAATCATCAATTGGCTGCCACCTGTATACCCCATACTTGGGACAGGGCCCACAACACCGGGCATGTGCCTTGACTGGGAATTGAACTGTGACTTTTTGGTTCATAGGTCAAGGCTCAACCACTGTGCAACACGGCCAGACAGGCACTTTTTCATTTTTCTTGAGGCTGGATTGAGGCTTGTCACCTCAGTTGCCCTCATTTGTCCTTGTCGTCCTCTTCCTCCTCTTGTGTAATGTTACTGACAGTATGATTCTTTTTCTAATGTCAAATTAGGGGGAAGGATAACTGATTTGGGGCTCTTGTGCCCATAGTCCTTGTATGTACTTTATCATTCTCTCAAGTATGTTGTGAACACAGATGTATCTAAATGGAACCAAAATTCAGACTTGAAAATGTTTTTTAATAGCTTCTAAGAAGGTACATTTAGGTATGAATTTTGGCATAATAGAGTGACAAAGTTACAGTTAAGTGCCGAAAAGTTTCAGTTAGTGTGGTATAAACATATTAGAGTACTAGAGGCCCGGTGCATGAAATTCGTGCACTGGGGAGGGTGTCCCTCAGCCCAGCTTGCACCCTGTCTAATATGGGACCCCTCGGGGGATGTCCAACTGCAGGTTTAGGCCCGATCCCTGTGGAATCGGGCCTAAACCTGCAGTTGGACATCCCTCTCACAATCCGGGACCACTGGCTCCTAACCGCTCACCTACCTGCCTGATTGCCCCCTAACTGCTCCCTTGCTGGCCTGATTGCCCCCTAACTGCTCCTCTGCAGGCCTGATTGCCCCCAAGGCTTTTATTAGTATAGATGTTTGTAATTGCTGAAAACAATTCTAATTTACCTCAACATCTGAAAGTTTCTCTCCCCAAGTTAAGTGCCTGGCCAGCTGCTGTAAATTACACATTACTTTTTTTTAAAAAAAGTTGCAAGTTCAAGAGTGTGAAAGTATGATGTTCTGTCTAAAGGCTACCACGTCTAAACTGTTAAGTGCTGTATTTGTTCCAAAAGCTTACTATCAAATGTTACTTGGTAATACAGTACCATGCTAGTTACAATTTTCACTTTAGGAGTGTAATGGGTAAAATTGTTCTCAATATGTATTTTAGTGGGCCCCGTGTTTAGTCTGTACATCATCACTTAAACTTCCATGAAATTTTGTCTTGAAGTAAAAAATAGAGAAACGCATTAAAGAGATATTTTGGGGGTTTTTTCCCCATTCCAAAATTGGTGAGCATAACCATATTTTGTTTTACATTTACAGTCATGAACTCTTAAGCTGGCAGCTACAACAAAGAACCAAAAAATGGTGTGCTCTGCTTCTTGTAATTCATCAGGTTACAAGAAACAGGATTATTAATTAAGGGAAATATTTTATTTGGGTTGTTTTCATAAACAAGGGACTGTAACTTTTTACATTGTTTTACATCTTTGCTGTTTCTTTACGCAGTCCAGTGTGCCACAATTATTTGAAGGTGTTCCCTATGAGAATTGTTTGAAAAATGTTCTTGTTATAAAAGTAGTTGTAGATATATTTCAAACATAACTGGTGATTTTTAAAAGCCTTAGTACTGACCTAAGAAGCAATTGTATGACTTCTGCTCTGGAGGGAAGGGATCTCAATGGACATTGTGTGACATTTATATTTCTGTGCCATCAAATATAGGTCAAATGATTGATTGTGCAATTCTGTTGTTTAAACAGCAACTACTGGCCTCCATACACCTAAATGAAAGGGCTGATATTTTAAGTTGCCTTTTTATTGTAAAATAATCAATCTAATTTTTAAAATTTTAGTTGAATGTTTTCTTTTCAAATGTTTAAAAAATAAAAACTGGAAGTTAAAAAAGTTACATAAAAGGGATCTCCCATTAGATTATCAAATGATTTCTCAATAAAAACACAACAGACCAGAAAGGAATGGAAGGAAATTTATAAAGTGATGCAAAGCAAGGGACACAATCCAAGAATACTCTATCCAGCAAGGCTATAATTCAAAATTGAAGGGGAAACAAGGAGATACAGAGACAAAAAAAAAAAGGCTAAGGGAGTTTATCACTACCAAGCCAGTGATGCAAGAAATGCTAAAGAGAATGCTGTAAAAAGAAGAAATAAAAAAGGTAAGAAGGAACACATGCTCAAAAATAAAAATGGCTACCAAAAAGTACCTTTCAATAATAACTTTCAGAGTAAATGGACTAAATGCTCCAATCAAAGGAAATCAAGTGGCTCAATTGATTAAAAAAAAACAAACATGACCCATATATATGCTCTCTACAAGCGTCCCACCTAAAAACAAGGGACTCACACAGACTGAAAGTGAAGGGATGGAAAAACATCTTTCCGGCAAATAGAAATGAAAAAAAAAAAGTTGGGTTAGCAATACTTATATCAGACAAAATAGACCTCAAAGTGAAGGCCATAACAAGAGATAAGGAAGGCCACTTCATAATACTAAAGGGATCAATACAACAAGAGGATATAACCCTGGTAAACATATATGCACCCAATACAGGAGCACCAAATACATTTAAAAAATGCTTGGAAGATATCAAGGGAGAGATTGAAAACAATAAAATCATAGTAGGGAACTTTAATACTCCGCTGATATCACTGGATAAATCCCCTAGATAAAAAAATCAGCAAAGAAACAGTAATGCTAAATGACTCACTAGATCAGATGGACTTAATTGACATCTTCAGAACATTTCACCCCAAAGCCATGGAATATACACTCTTCTCAAGTGCACATGGGGCATTTTCAAAGATAGACTACATGTTGGATCATAGGAAAAGTCTCTCCAAATTCAAGAAGATTGAAATCATATCAAGCAACTTTTCAGACCACAATGGCATAATATTAGAAATTGACTACAATAAAAACAATAAAAAATTCAAAAACTTGGAGGATAAATAGCATGCTATTAAACAATGATTGAGTTACCAAAGAGATCAAAGAAGAAAATAAAACATTCTGGAAATGAATGGCATTGAAAAAACGACAATACAAAATCTATGGGTCATAGTGAAAGCAGTCCTGAGAGGGAAGTTTATAGCTCTACAGGCCTACCTTAAAAAACAAGAAAAAATTGTAATAATTTTAACTCTACAACTTAAATAATTAGAAAGAGAGCAACAAAAAAAGCCCAGAGTGAGCAGAAGGAAGGAAATAATAAATTTCAGAGCAAACTTAAATGACATAGAGACTAAAAAAGCAATACAAAAGATCAATGAAACCAAGAGCTGGTTCTTTGAAAGGATAAACAAGATGGATGAACCTCTAGCCAGGCTCACCAAGAAACAAAAGAGAGAGGACCCAAATAAACAAAATCAGAATTGAAAGAGGTGAAATATCAACAGGCCCCAAAGAAATATAAAGGATTGTTAAAAAATATTATGAGCAATTATATTCCAAAATACTAGACAACCTAGAGGAAATGAATATATTCTTAGAAAAATACAACCTTCCAAAGCTCAATCAGGAAGAATCTAAAAATATAAATAGGCTGATAATTATGGAGAAAATTGAAGCAGTCATCAAAAAGCTTCCAGCAAACAAAAGCACAAGGCCAGAAGACTTCACAGGAGAGTTTTACCAAACAGTAAAAGAAGAACTAAAACCTATCCTCCTCAGACTATTCCAAAAAAATCAAGAGGAAGGCAAACTTGCAAGCTCGTTCTATGAAGCCAGCATACCTTAATTCCACAACCAGATAAAGACAACACAAAAAAGAGAAAACTATAGGCCAATATCCTTGATGAACATAGATGCTAAAATACTCACCAAATTTTAGCAAATAAGATCCAGCATTAAATTAGAAAGGTCATACACCATGACCAAGTAGGATTTATTCCAGGGATGCAAGAATGGCACAATATCTACAAATCAATAAACGTGATACATCACATAAACAAAATGAGAGATAAAAATCACATAGTCATATAAATTGATGCAGAAAAAGGATTTGACAAAATCCAACACCCTTTCTTGATAAAAACCCTCAGCAAAATGAGTATAGAGGGATCATACCTCAACATAATAAAAGCCTTATATGACAAACCTACAGCCAACATTATACTCAATGGGCAAATCTAAAACCATTTAACCTAAGAACAGGAATGAGATAGGGATGTCCACTTTCACCACTCCTGTTCGACATAGTACTGGAAGTGCTAGCCATAGCAATTAGCAAGAAGAAGAAAAAAATATTATCCAAATTGGGAAAGAAAACATAAAACTGTCATTATTTGCAGATGACATAATACTATACAAGAAAACCCTAAATACTCCATCAAAAAGTTATTAGACTTAATAAATGAATTCAGCAATGTAGCAGGATAAAAAATTAACGCAAAGAAATCTATGGCATTTTTGTACACCAATAGTGAACTTACAGAAAGAGATTTAAAAAACAATCCCATTTACCATCACACCAAAAAAAAATTAAGATAACTAGGAATAAACTTACTAAAGACGTAAAAGACCTGCTCTTGGAAAACTACAGGACAAAAAAAAAAAGAGATAGAGGAAGACATAAACAGATGGAAGAACAAACCATGTTCATGGATTATAGAATCAACATCATTAAAATGTCCATATTACTCAAAGCAATCTATAGATTCAATGCACTACCCATTAAAATACGAATGGCATATTTCACAGACCTAGAACAAACTCTCAAACATTCATCTGCAATAAAAAAAGATGCCAAATAGCTGAAGTAATCCTTAGAAAGAAGAACAAAGTAGAAGAGATCTCAATACCAGATATCAAGCTGTATTACAAAGCCACTCTTATCAAAACTGCCTGGTACTGGCACAAAAAACAGACATATAGACAAATGGAATACAATAGAGAACCCAGAAATTAACTAAAGCACTATGCTCAATTAATATTTGACCATGGAGGCAGGAACATACAATGGAGTCAAGACAGTCTCTTCAGAAATGGTGTTTGGAAAATTGGACAGATACATGCAAAAAAATGAAACTAGACCACCAACTTACACCATACACAAAAATAAACTCAAAATGGATAAAGGACTTAAACGTAAGATGGGAAACCGTAAAAATATTAGAGGAATCCACAGGCAGCAAAATCTCAGACATATGCTAAAGCAATGTCTTCACTGATACAACTCTAAGGGCAATGGAAACTAAAGAGAAAATAAACAAATGGGTCTACATCAAAATAAAAAGCTTCTGCACAGCAAAAGAAACCATAAACAGAACAACAAGAAAGTTCACTGTATGGGAGAACATATTTGCCAATGTTGTCACCGATAAGGGTTTAATCTCCAACATTTACAGGAAACTCATATAACTTAACAAAAGGAAGATAAACAACCCAATAAAAAAAGGGCAATGGACCTAAATATATATAGCATATTAGGCTTTTATTATGTAGGATTATTGCTTTAATTCAGGCCTCTATTCTCTCTCTAATAGTGAAATGGTTAACCTCTAACCAGTTCCTTTCCTCCGTCTTGGCACATGGACTCCATTCCCCATACAACATGTTGTTTATCTACCTAAAATACAAATCTAGATAGTTACAGTAATTTTATCCAAAAAAAATTGTCATGGTTCCCATCTCTCCAGGATAACATCCAAAATGCTTAATAGTGCTCTGCCACCTACCTCTTCTCTCCTGTGATGCCTCCCTTCAGTCTAAGATCACTGTATTGTTTACGTATTTTTCATGCACATGTTATGTAGCTTACATCTGAGCTTTTCATTATGTTGGTCCCTTGGTCTAAAATGCCCTGGCCCATCTTCTACTTGCTACTTATTCCTATCCTTGGACTCAGATCAAGTAAGAATCCTTCAAGAAGCTTTGCAGACAGACCCCAGTGCATGTTAGGATTTTCTCCATTCATGTACCCATTGGATACTATTACCACCTTTAAATAGATATATTTTGAAAGAGGACATAAGGAAGGCCAAGAGACATATGAAAATATGCTCAAAGTCAGTAATAATCCGAGAGATGCAAATCAAAAAACAATGTGGTACCATTCTCACACCTGTCAGAATGGCTGTCATCAACAAACGAACAAATGACAAGTGCTTGTGAGGGTGCAGAGAAAAAGGAGCTCTCATGCATTGCTGGTGGGAATACAGACTGGTGCAGCAACTGTGGTGAATAGTATGGAGATTCCTCAAAAAACTAAAAATGGAACTCTCATTTGACCCAGTGATCCCACTTCTAGGAATATATCTGAAGAAACTAGAAACACCAATCAGAAAGGATATATGCACGCCTATGTTCAAAGCAGCACAGTTTACCATAGCTAAAATTTGGAAACATCCTAATTGCCCATCAGCAGATGAGTGGATTAAAAAACTGTGGTACATCTCTACAATGGAGTACTATACTGCTGTAAAAAAGGAGTTCTTAACATTTGCAACAGCATCAATGGAACTGGAGAACATTTTGCTAAGTGAAATAAGCCAGTCAGAGAAAGGTAAATATCACATGTTCTCATTCATTTGTGGAATATAATGAACAACATAAATTGATGAACAAAAACAGGTCCAGAGACAATGAAGCATCGATCAGTCTGACAAACCTCAGAGGTATGGTAGGGGAGGGTGGGGGTAAGGGAGAGAGATAAACCAAAGGACTTGTATGCATGCATATAAGCCTAACCAATGGACACAGACACCGGGTGGGTGAGGGCATGAGTGGGGGTTGGAGTGCAATAGGGTATAAGGACACATATGTAATATCTTAATTAATAAAGAAAAAAATTAAAAAATACAGACACAGACACACACACACACACACACACACACACACACGCACAAGGAGAAAATAAACAAATGAGACTACATGAAAATAAAAACCTTCTGCACAGCAAAAGAAACCATCAACAAAATAACAAGAAATCCACTGCATGGGAGAACATATTTGCCAATAATACTTTTGATAAGGGTTAAACTCAAAAATGTATAGGGAACTCATACTACCTAACAAAAGGAAGATAAATAATCCAATAAAAAATGGGTAAAGGACCTAAATAGACACTTTTCAAAAGAGGACATACAGAAAGCCAAGAGACATATGAAAAAATGCACAAAGTCACTAATCATCTGAAAGATCCAAATCAACATGACAATGAGGTACTCTTGCGGCAACCTTTTGCAGTAGGGGTTCAGGATCTGAAGAAGGGGGCGATGCACAAATGAAAACACTAGATAAGAAATATGAATTTAGAAGGCCTTGGGGGCCAGGTGGAGACCTCTCTCTTGGAGAGGCACACCGAAACATGGCCTTATCTGCTTTTTATTTCGTTTTAGATACACACCTTGCCCTCAGTAAATGCTGGCAAACAAGTAGCAGACAGACCATCCCTAAGGTCAATAAAGTTTAGTAAAGATCAGTAATGTCCAGTAAACATTTACTTTGAGGCTATTAGGTCAGGAAATTGCTTTGAGCCACCACTATCTCAACACAGCCCTGCTAACACCCAAGGTCCATCAGCCTTCCGTGTTCCTTGGTGCACTCTTATGACAGTATTGGGAAAGCGGTGGCTTCCTGCATACTCTTTTACACCTGTCAGAATGGCTATCATCAATAAATCAACAAATGACAAGTTCTGGCAAGGTTGTGGAGAAAAGGGAACCCTAGGACACTGCTGGTGGAAATGTAGACTGGATCAGCCTCTGTGGAAAACACTAAGGAGATTCCTCAAATTCCTATTTGACTCAGTAATCCCACTTCTAGGAATATAGGCCAAAAAAATAAGAAATGCCAATCAGAAAGAACACATTTCTCCCTATGTTCACAATAGCACAATTTACAATAGCCAAGATTTGAAAACAGCCTAAGTGCCCATCAGCAGATGAGTGGATTAAAATATGGTGGTCCATCTACACAATGGAATACTATGCTTCTGTAAAAAAAGAAAGAACTCTTACCACTTGCAACAGCATGGATGGACCTGGAGATCATTATACTAAGCGAAATAATCCAGTCAGAGAAAGATAAGTATCACATGATATCACTCTTTTGTGGAATTTAATGAACAACTTAAACTGATTAACAAAAATACATCCTGAGATACAGATGCATGTAACAGACAGTCAAACTTCAGAAGGAAAGCAGGGGATGGGGGAGGGTTAGAGATCAACCAAAGAACTTGTATGCATATAAGCATAACCAAATGACACAGACAATAGGAGGGTGAAGGCCTGGGCTGGGGGCAGGTCAGGCTAGGAGAGGTCAATGGGGGGGAAAGGCAAACATATATAATACTTTTAACAACAAAGAATTAAAAAAATAGTAGTTGAAGGGATTAGCTAAAGAACATATATGCAGAGAGGGAGAAACCAAGATGGTGGCATAGGTAAACACCTAAACTGCAGCCTCGCACAACAATTTCAAAAATACAACTAAAAGACAAAACGGGCATCATCCAGAACCACAGGAAAGCTGACTCACTGAAAATTCTACAACTAGAAGGAAAGAGAAAACCATAAGGAAAATCAGAGGAGCTGTAAAAGCCTGAGGTACAGAGACATGGGCGAGCGTGTGAGGAGAGGACGGAGCCGGAGAGGACGGGGTGGCTGAGTGCCTGGCTGGCATTCTCTAGCAGGAAGGAGATAAAAGCCCCAGACTGAGCTGAACCCCAGTTCCGACTGCACTGAACCCCAGTTCTGGGCGAGACCCTGGGGACCCAGGCTCATACTGGGGGAATCTGGGCTGTAAGGCGGAAACTCAGGGGAGCAGCGAAAGGCAAAACTCCGGAGGTGCGCATGTGAATGCGCGCAGAGGAAGGACTGTTGACTGTGCCGCTGAATTGCCCTAGTGGGAAGGAGACAAAAGCTCCGGACTGCGCTGAACCCCAGTTCCGACTGCACTGAACCCCAGTTCCGGGCGAGAATCTGGGAATCCAGATTCATTGCGGGAGAGACTAGACTGCCTGGCAGTGGGCGAAACTCGAGGGCACCTTTCTCTCAGAGGTGCTTGCAGCAAGTACCAAGGGACACTGAGGGACACTGAGACCCAGGAACCTCATAGGGCGGGGCTGATGGGAAGCCAAGGCTGTAGGCTCCACCCTGAAACTCTGCCCCATCCAAGCTGAGCACAGAGGCTTTTGCAATTTTTCAAGTCTAGTCGAATAAGGCTATCTCCTGGAGTAGACACAGCTGATCCTCACAGCCAATTGGCCTGGAGGTCAACTCCTCCCACTGATACCAAAAACAATCAAGATTTAACTACAACAAGGCTGTACACACAGTCCACAAAGGGGTGTACCAAGAGTGTCCACCTCAGGTAACTGGGGAGGCTGAGCCACTGGTCCATTTGGGACACGTAGCACACAAAGCTACCCTACCAACTCAGGAAAGAAGAGAAAATGCAGAGACAACAAAACAGATCACAAACCAAAGAAATGGAGGAAAACAAACGACTGGAGATAGAGTTCAAAACCACAGTTATAAGGTTTTTCAAGAATTTCCTCGAAAAAGCCGATAAATTTAGTGAGACCCTTGAGGATATGAGAGAGACCCTGGAGGATATGGAAAAGGACCAACGAGAAATTAAACATACACTGACTGAAATAAAAAATATTATACAGACACTCAACAGCAAACTAGAGGAATGCAAGAATCAAGTCAAAGATTTGAAATACAAAGAAGCAAAAATCACTCAACTGGAAAAGCTAAAAGAAAAAAGAATCCCAAAATTTGAAGATAGTGTAAGAAGTCTCTGGGACAAGTTCAAGCATACCAACATCAGAATTATGGGGGTGCCAGAAGAAGAGAGAGAGAGCAAGATACTGAAAACCTATTTGAAGAAATAATGACTGAAAACTTCCCCCACCTGGTGAAATAAATAGACTTAAAAGTCCAAGAAGTGCACAGAACCCCAAACAAAAGGAATCCAAAGAGGACCACACCAAGACACATCATAATTAAAATGCCAAGAGCAAAAGACAAAGATAGAATATTAAAAGCAGCAAGAGAAAAACAGTTAATTACCTACAAGGGAGCACCCATACGATTGTCAGCTCATTTCTCAACAGAAACTATGCCGGCCAGATGGGAGTGGCAAGAAATAGTCAAAGTGATGAATAGCAAGAACCTACAACCAAGAGTACTCTACCCAGCCAAGCTGACATTCAGAATTGAAGGTCAGCTAAAGAGCTTCACAGATAAGAAAAAGCTAAAGGAGTTCATCACCACCAAACCAGTATTATATGAAATGCTGAAAGGTATTCTCTAAAAAGAGGAAGAAGAAAAAGGTAAACATAAAAATTATGAACAACAAATACATATCTATCAACAAGGGAATCTAAAAATCAAGTGAATTAAAAAATTGATGTACAGAATAAACTGGTAAATATAATAGAATCAGGGGCATAGAAAGGGATTGGATTGACAACTCTCAGGGGGAAAGGGGTGTGGGGGGTGCGGGAAGAGACTGGACAAAAATCGTACACCTATGGATGAGGACAGTGGGGGGGAGGTAAGGGAAGAGGGTGGGATGGGAACCAGGTGGAGGAGAGCTATTGGGGGGAAAAAGAGGAACAACTGTAATAATCTGAACAATAAAGATTTATTAAATTAAAAAATAATAAAATAAAATATATAAAAACAAACAAACAAAAAGAACATATATGCATGCTGCATAGACATTGACAATAGTTTGGAGAAGGCAAAAGGAGGGGCCGACAGGGGTGAGTGTAGTTGGGCAAAAGGGGTCACCTGCAATAATGTCAACATTAAAATTTTTTAGTAAAATGTGTTTTTCCTTGACTATTGATGAAAATAGTCTGAAACTGACAATGGCTGCACATATCTGTGAATATAAGGAAACCATTAAATTGTATATTTTACATGGGTGGATTATATATGTGAATTATCTCAATGAAGCTGTTTTTCTTAACTGAACAGTAAAAAATCTAATTGGAAAATGGGCAAAATATTTGAAAGTAAATTTTAACAAATAAAAAATACAGATAAAAATAAGTACATTAAAAGCTGCCCAATAGTATTTGCTGCCAGAGAAATTCAAATTTAAACCACAATGACACATCACCATATAATGACCAGTATGTCAAAAATTAAAATACTTACTATACCAAAACTGACATGGATGTGTCAATAACTTCTACAATGCTAATTGAAATGTAAAATGTTACTGCCACTCTGGAAAATGGTGTGACAGTTTCTTAAAAAACTAAAGTGCAACTAACACGCAACCCAGCAATTGGACTCCTAGACATTTATTACACTAAAAAAAAAATACCTTTTATGTTCCCACAGAAGTCTGTACACTAATAATCATAGAAGAGTTATTTATAATAGCCAAAAACTTGAGTCAGCTCAGATGTGTCTCAACTGGTGAATGGTTAATGAATCCATGGTAAATATGTATTAGGCAGTAATGCCCAGCAATAAAATGAAACAAATAATTGATGCATGCAACCACTTGGATGAAACTCCAAGGAATAATGTTGAGTAAAAACTGCCAATCACAAAAGGTTACATACTGTAGGATTCCATTTATGTAATCTTTTTGAAATAATAAAATTTTAGAAATGTAGTACAGATTAGTGGTTTCCAGGGTTGAGGAATGGAGAAAAGAGACAAGAGGATGATAGGTGTGGTTATAAAAGGACAACGTGATGGATCCTTGGAATGGGGTCAATAACTTGACTGTGGTGCAGAACAGGGATATTGGGACTAAACAGAAATGTGATTGGTGTATGGATAAAGGAATCTACACAGGTGATAGAATTTAATATACACACTCTCAGACACACAAATAAGTAAATATCTGGGGAAATCTTAATAAAGTATCCTGATACCAATATCAGTATCCTGGTTCTAATATTTTATTAAAGTTTTACAAAATGTTACCATCCGGGGAACCTAGGTAAAACAAACAAGTGACCTCTCTGTGTTATTTTTTTACAACTAAATGCAAATTTACAATTATTTCAATTAAAATTTTAATTATAAAATAATTTCAAGTAAAATTCTGGTAGGACCACTACAGTCTACCTCACTTACTGGTTTCAGCTAAAATCTCTGGACAAAAATAGAAATAGAATTATCTAAGGACTCTTAAAAGTTAACAAGAGTAAAGAGATTCAAGAGAGAATAAAAACCAGAAGAATATTTCCTATGGAAGTGAGTTTATTGGGATTTATCCACTTTTTTGTTTCTTGCCTCTGACCTTAAGGTAGTGTAATGCAGAATTGCAAAGCAGATGGGAACAGTGAATACTTTGAAAGAAACCCTTTCATGCTAGTAAAATTAGTGGAAAAGACGACTTCGAACGAGAGGGTTAAAGATATTACTCATTTTTATTCATTTTTGCTCTCTCTAGGTTCTGTCTTCAGAGTAGCCCCAGTCATGGTACAGTTACCTAAACTAAAAGAGAAACCTTATCTTTTTTTTTTTTTTTAAGACTTGGGAAAATGAAACTCTGTGGTTCAAATAATCCTATATAATAAAAGCCTAATATCTAAATCAACTGAACGGTGGAACGACCGGTACTTATGACATGCACTGACCACCAGGGGGAAGACGCTCAACACAAGAGCTGCCCCCAGCCTGCAGGCCCCAGGACAGCCAAGGCAGGTGCCAGCGGGGGGCTCCACTGTTCACACTGCCAATAGCCCCACAGAGGGAGGCAACCAGCAGCAGCGGCGGGGCCAGTGAGCAGGTGGCGCAAGGCTGGCAAAGGTGGGTGCCAGCAGGGGCCTCCCAATTGCCCTGCTGGTCGCCCCAAAGATTGGTCCTGAATCACTGGCCAGACATAGGGACCCTACTCATGCAAGAATTTCATGCACCGGGCCTCTAGTGTCTATATAATTTTTTCCTAGTTTTTACATATATTTTTCTCATTGCTTTCCTCTGAGGGTGGCCTCAAATGTACACAACTGCTATCTTGAGTGGCTAAAATTTTGATAGAAAAGCCATTCTTTTCTAACTAGAGTACAAGAAATAGATGAACTTAGTATCAAGAGTGTGATAGAAATCAAAGAAAAGAGAGACATGGTTAGGTGATCCCCTAATTCTAGGTTTGAATTAACAAAATTCCAAGTGCACTTGTGAGCTGTGCATGTAAAGATGTAAAGGAGAGACCCAAAGCAGCGTATCAGAAGCTTTCATTACTGACACAAACCATCATCCAAGTCTGAGAGTAACTGTCTAGTGGAACATATGGCACAGACTCTGAGAAGTAGAGGAACAGCTTTGAAGATTGAATTTACATTGGAATAATCATCAACAAACGGCAAGACAATTTCCAGATTGAACCTACACAAGTTGAACTTCTGCTAAAATAAAGAAAAAAATAAATCCTCATTTTAACAAGATCCAAAATCTTACAACATCATATTCAAAAGGGTCAGAATACAATCCAATATCATTCAATATACAAAGATTTTTTTAAATGTGAATAAAAGAAAAAGGCAATTAAAAAATGCAAACCACAAGATGATCCAGATATAAGAGTTATCAAACAAGGACATTAAATCAACTAATATAACCATACTTTGTGAAGTACAGGTAAAATCTTTGAAATTAAAATAAAGATAAATATTTTCAGTATATAAATAAAAACTGTTAAATAAACCAAATTAAAATTTTATAACAAAAATATAATATTTGATAAAAAAGAATCATTGAGTTGAGGACCTCAGCATTATGATACCACTAGTGTCCCGGTGCACGAAATTCATGCATAGGGGGGTGTTCCCTCAGCCTAGCCTGCAACCTCTCCAATCAGGGACCCCTTGCAGTCAGACATCCCTCTTGCAATCTGGGACCACTGGCTCCTACCTGCTCACCTGTCTGCCTACCTGATTGGCCCTCATTGCCTCAGCCTACCTGCCAGATTGCCCCTAACCCCTCTGCCTGCCTGCCTGATCGCCCCTAACTGCCCTCCCTTGCCAGCCTGATCTCACCCCCAACAGCCCTCCCCAAAGGCCTGATCTCGCCCCAACTGCCCTCCCCTGCTGGCCTGGTTGACCCTAACTGCCCTCCCCTGCTGGCCTGATCCACCACAAAGGTCCACCCCTGCTGGATTGATCTTGCCCCCAATGGCACTCCACTGCAGACCTGATGTTGCCCCCAACTGTCCTCCCCTGCCAGCCTGATCTCATCCCCAACTGCCCTCCCCTACTGGCCTGGTTGCTCCCAACTGCCCTCCCCTGCTGGCCTGGTTGCCCCCAAATGTCCTCCCCTGCCAGCATGATCTTGCTCACAACTGCCCTCCCCTGCCAGCCTGGTTGCCCCCAACTGCCCTCCCCTGCTGACCTGATCCACCCCAAAGGTCCACCCCTGCTGGATTGATCTTGCCCCCAATGGCACTCCACTGCAGACCTGATGTTGCCCCCAAGTGCCCTCCCCTGCTAGTCTGGTTGCCCCCAACTGTCCTCCCCTGCCAGCCTGATCTATCCCACAATAGCCCTCCCCTGCCAGTCTGATCTCACCCCCAACTGCACTCCCCTACCAGCCTGGTTGCCCCCAACTGCCCTCCCCTGCTGGCCTGGTTGCCCCCAAATGTCCTCCCCTGCCAGCATGATCTTGCTCACAACTGCCCTCCCCTGCCGGCCTGGTTGCCCCCAACTGCCCTCCCTTGCTGGCTTGATCTCATCCCCAATGGCCCACCCTGCCAGCCTGATCTCGCCCCCAACTTCCCTCTCCTACCGGCCTGGTTGCCCCCAGCTGCCTTCCCCTGCTGGCCTGATCTCGCCCCCAACTGCCCTCCCCTGCCGGCCTGGTTGCCCCCAACTGCCCTCCCCTGCTGGCCCGATCACCCCTAACGGTCTCTGCCTTGGCCCCAACCACCAGGGCTTTGTCCGGAAGGAAGTTGGACATCCAGAAGCTGGCCAGTTGACCTGGTCTAATTAGCATATTACCATTTTAGTAGTATAGGTAGATTATATAGAATAAGATTGCTTAAATGGGAGGGAAAGCCTTTTCCATCAGGAGGAGATGCTCTTGGCAGGCAAAAATACATAATCCCTATATCTGGACTAATAGCCAGCCATATGCACTATACTGCCAAACCAGTCATTAAAAAATTGAACTGCTTTCTTACACCAAACAGCTGTTGCCCTTAAAACCCTTCCTCAGTCCCCACCTTAGGTTCTGCCTTCACAGTTCACCCAGATTAGGTTCTGATTGGTTGGTTTCTATGCCAGTCAGTGTCAAAAGATCTGCCTCCTAGGCAGCCATTGGCTCCTCACACTTCACCCAGATTTGGTTCTGATTGGTTGGTTTCTATGCCAGTCAGCATCTCCAGGCTTATCAATGGGCCCGATCAGAGAGGTGGGGCTGATCATTAGCCCCAGCAGAGGCCCAAGAGAAAGAGAGGTGTGGCTGCTGGCTAGGCCCGGAGCGAAAGAGAGAGGCAAGTGCTGATCAACAGCTGCCATGAAGGCTACGGATCAGACCCTGCTTCTTTATCCAGGCCACTCTTCAGGCCTGATCTGCAGCCCCCTCGGCAGTCAGTGTTGGGTCGCCATGGCAACCCAGCACTGACTTCCAGTCAGTCGAGCCTTGTCATTTTGGATGTGATGGACCCTGGGTTTTTATATATTAGGATATCTTTCTCTGCTTTTTTAAACAACTAATTTAATATCCATACCTGAAGAAAAGCTCCTCTGCACTTTACACCAAGGGTCCTGGGAGGTTTCTAGCCCTCGTGCATCTGAAATAAATAATACCTTAGTGGGGACTGAAGATTCAAGTGATTTAACATATCTGACCACCCTCTCTTCCTGTGATGGGGAAAAAAAACAATTGAGAGAATGCAAAATTGAGCAGATACTCATGGACAAGATATAAGTTGTAAGACCAGTGGCATGTATGGAACTGAAAACTATTTGAGTGGGATAGAAACCAGTTTGGACATGAGGAGAGGGAGAACCTATCCGAGGCATGTCCCATTCACTGAATTACACTTCAAGGAAGTAGGCTTTTGGCAGCAGATGTTGAACTTTCTAATGGAGGAGGTGAAAAGCAAAAGTCATGAGTGACTACCTAGCTATCCCTGCCATGCAAGTTAGCCAAAGAAACTTCTCTCCAGAAACATTCAGATTTCTGAGGAGAGAATTCCATGCCTGGGGTGGGGAATGAGCGGCGGGGAGGAAGGAAGCAGAAAAGAATGTAAATGGGCTTTAAAGGAAGATGTTCCCTGTGGTCTGCTTCAGGACATTTGCAGGAAGTCTGGCCACAAAGCTCTGAAAATACCCCACATAAGGATGCTTCTACCAATCTAATGGGCACCCTCAAAGTCCCAAGTGCTAATCCCCCACTTCCTCATACTCTGCTTCTGGCTCTTTGTGCATTTTCTTGAGTGCATCGATGAGAGTGAGCTATTGTAGACACAAAGGTTTGTCAGATAATAGGCTCAGGTCAATGAGCAAAGGAGAAACAACTAACTTGAGCTACAATGACACAGTCTGAAATTTTTTTAAAAAAGGTTTAAAATAGCCATCCTGTTGAAATATAAGAACAAAAGAAGACGTAAAAGTTTAGTTAAGGAGATGTCTGATACTTCAAATGTGAAGACAAGCACATATTTATAAACATTATGAAAAATCAAGTAAAGACTGACAAATTTCAGAGGGAAGGTAGGGGCGAAAGGGGGTATGAAAAGATTAACCAAAGATTTTACATGCAGAGAAGATGGCCAACAGCAGGAAGGTAGGGAGGGAGAGTGTGTGAGAGAGTAAGGGAGCGATAGAGGTGTGTGTGGACATGTGTGGGTGTGGGTGTGAGTGAAATAAGGACATTTAGATCTTGCAGGTCTTCCAAAGGGCTGCCAATCCAGGCAGTCTTATATGGCAAAACCCCGCTGCCACTGCAAACACACCAGGGAGGACACCAGCGGCACAGAGACCCCGCCATCTTGAAGAACAGAACTGCTTGAGACTAGTATCCTAGCCTCGCCACCACCCAGTCTGGTCTTGGAGCAAACCGGGATCCTACAGCCACTCTGGTAGAAGACCTGCCACCACAGCTGCAGACCCAGGGACACCAAGACTCCAGGCACCCCGGCCACAGATTTCTGTGAGCCACAAAGCCAATCCCCCTCCCCCGTCTCCCCGCAGCAGCGGCATAGGATCTGCCAGACCCTGGCTGCACAATAAGGCTTCCTACACACACACAGCAGCCACAGCTTAACCTTACTTTGAGCCTTGGTGTCAGACACGGGAAGTTTGATTCCCGTGACCAAAATCCGCACCCAGGCAGGGAGACTGCTGAATTTGGCCCTAAGTGCACATCTTTAGAGAGATTATTTTCTGAGACCGGATCCCACGCCCACCCAGGGCAGGGAGACTGTGCTGAATTTGAACCTGAATGTGCGAAACTGGGGAGTTTGTTCCCCACAACCAGACCCTGTGCCCACACAGGAGAGCAGTGCTGAATTTGAACCTGGGTGCATGGACATGGGGAGATTTTTTTTCCACAGTGCACATCCGTGTGACCGGACCCAACACCCACACTAAGCAGAAGTGCCACCTGACTTTGATTCAGTGCAAGCGCACACAGAAGGCTGTTTACTGCAGGTCAGAAGTGAATCACCTGCCAACTCAGTGAGACTGTGCAACCCAGTCTCCGAAGGAGATCGGGGACCCTGAATCTCCATGAAAGAGGCAGCAAAGAACGCCAGTGACTAGACTCTGTTCCTCATTGCATGCGCCTGGGATCCCTGATTCTCAGTACATTCACACTAAGAGCCAACGACTCCAATTCTTGGTGCATGCACACACAGGGGCCCTGATTCTCAGTGTGAGGTAGCACCAAGCAACAGAGACTCTGATACTCAATTCTTGGCGCAGACACAGGGAGCCTCTGACCCCTGACACGCACTAGGGGACTTTGATTTTTGGCATATGCCAACAGGTTCTCTGTTTCAACGTGGCGCAGGCAGGGTCCCTGATTCTAGGTGTGCACTCAAGGCCACACTAAGCGCCTGTGACTCTGACACGGGGCGAGCGTGGCTCCCACCAACCCACATTAGCTGCAAGTCTTGGTGTCAGAGCTCTTCAGTGACACTTGGGAGCTGCAAAACTCCTACTCAACATTTGAACCTTCTGGTGATAGTCAGAATGGGGAGACAATGAAACAATCCCCAGAAGAAAGAAAAGGAGGAATCGTCGAGAAAGGAAATAAGTGAAACAGAAGCATGCAACACGACAGAAAAAGGATTCATTGTAATGGTCATACAGTTCATACACCAGATGGACGAGAAAATCAACAACCTATACAAAACTCAGGAAGAAATGAAAAATGATATAGCTACAATCAAAAACACCATGGAAGGCTTCAATAGTAGACTAGAAGGAGCAGAAAACCGAATTAGTGAGTTAGAAGATAAAGTACAGAAACAAGCCAAATCCGAACAGCAACTAAAGAGAGAAAAAAAAAAAAAGCAGGAGGAGAGCCTAAGTGAGCTTTGGGACAATGCAAAACAAAATAACATACGTATAATAGGGCTGCCAGAAGGACAATAAGAGCATCAAGGATTAGAAAATTTATTTGAAGAAATAATGACAGAAAACTTCCCTGATATGGGGAAGAAAAAAGTTACACAAGTACAGAGTGCCAAGCAAGAAGAATGCAAAAAGACCCACACCAAGACATGCCATAATTACCATGGCAAATGTTATAAACAAAGAGAGAATCTTAAAGGCTGCAAGAGAGAGACAGTTACCTAAAAAGTATCCCCCATCAGATTATCAAATGATTTCTCAACAGAAACACATCAAGCTAGAAGGGAATGGAAGGAGATATACAAAGTGGTGCAAAGCAAGGGAATGAATCCAAGAATACTCTATCCAGCAAGACTTTCAATAAAAATTGAAGGGGAAATCAGGATCTTCACAGACAAAAAAGGCTAAGGGAGTTTATCACTACCAAGCCAGCAATGCAAGAAATGCTAAAGGGAATGCTGTAAAAATAAGAAATAAAAAGGTAAGAAGGAACACAGCCTCAAAAATTAAAAATGCATAAAAACAAGTACCTTTCAATAATAACTTTAAAATGTAAATGGACTAAATGCTCCAATCAAAATACATTGAGTGGCTGAATAGATAAAAAACATGACCCATATATATGCTGTCTACAAGAGACCCACCTCAGAACAAGGGACTCACACAGACTGAGAGTTAAGGGATGGAAAAATATCTTTAAGGCAAATGGAAATAAAAAAAAAGCTGGGGTAGCAATACTTATATCTGACAAAATAGACCTCAAAGTGAAAGCCATAACAAGAGACAAGGAAGGCCACTTCATAATACTAAAGTGATTGATATAACAAGAGGATATAACCCTGGTAAACATATATGCACACAATGCAGGAGCACCAAAATACATAAAATATCTCCAGGAAGATAACAAGAGAGAGAGATCGACAACAATACAATAAGAGTAGGGGCCTTTAATACACCACTGACATCACAGGATAAATCCTCTAGACAAAAAATCAGCAAAGAAACAGCAATCCAAAATGACTCACTAGATCAGATGGACTTAATTAACATCTTCAGAACATTTCACCCCAAAGTCGCAGAACATACGTTCTTCTCAAGTGCACATGGAACATTCTCAAAAATAGACCTCATACTGGGTCACATGCAAAGTCTCCACAAATTCAAGAAGATCGAAATCATACCAAGCATCTTCTCAGACCACAATGGCATAATATTGGAAATAAACTACAATAAAAAAAATCCTAAACACTAAAATGCTTGGAAGCTGAATAGCATGTTATTAAATATTGATTGGGTTACCAATAAGATCAAAGAAGAAATTAAAAACATCCTGGAAAATAATTGCAATAAAAACACAACAATCAAAAACCTATAGGACACAATGAAAGCAGTCCTGAGAGGGAAGTTTAGAGCTCTACAGCCCTACCTCAAAAAAAAACAAAACAGAAAAAAACAAACAAGAAAAAATGGTAGTAAATCAACTAATGGTACAACTCAAAGAATTAGAAAGAGAGCAACAAGAAAAACCCACAGTGAGCAGAAGGAAGGAGATAATAAAGATTAGAGCAGAAATAAATGACATAGAAACCAATAAAACAATACAAAATATTAAAGAAACCAAGAGCTGGTTCTTTGGAAGGATAAACAAGATTGATGAACCTCTAGCCAGGTTCACTAAGAAGAAAAAAGAGAGGAGCCAAATAAACAAAATCAAAAATGATAGAGGGGAAATAACAACAGACCCACAGAAATACAAAGGATTGTTAAAAAATACTATGAACAAATATATTCGAAAAAACTAGACAACCTGGAGGAACTGGACATATTCCTAAAAAAATACAACCTTCCATAACTCAATCAGAAAGAATCTAAAAATATCAATATTCTGATAACTTAGGAAGAAATTTAAGCAGTCATCAAAAAGCTTCCAGCAAATAAAAGTACGGGTCCAGACGGCTTCACAGGAGAATTATACCAAACATTCAAGGAAGAACTAAAACCTATACTCCTCAGACTATTCCAAAACAATTCAAGAGGAAGGAATAACTCCAAGCTCATTCTATAAAGCCAGTGTCACCCTAATACCAAAACCAGATAAAGACAACACAATGAAAGAGAATTACAAGCCAATATCCCTCATGAACATAGATGCCAAAATCCTCAACAAAATTCTAGCAAATCGGCTCCAGCAGTACATCGGAAAGATCATACACCATGACCAAGTGGGATTTATCACAGGAATGCAAAGATGGTACAATATCCACAAATCAATAAACGTGATACATCACATAAACAAATTGAGGGAGAAAAATCAAATAGTCATACCAATTGATGAAGAAAAAGCATTTGACAAAATCCAACACCCTTTCTTGATAAAAACTCTCAGCAAGGTGGGAATAGAAGGATCATATCTCAACATTATAAAAGCCATATATGACAAACCCACAGCCAACATCATACTCAATAGACAAAAACTACAACCATTTCCTCTAAGAACAGGAACTAGACAGGGATGCCCACTCTCACCACTCCTGTTCGACATAGTACTGGAAGTACTAGTCATTGCTATCAGACAAGAAGAAGAAATAAAAGGCATCCAAATTGGAAAAGAAGAAGTAAAACTGACCTTATTCTCAGATGACATGATACTGTACATAGAAACCCTAAAGATTCCATCAAAAAATTATTAGACTTAATAAATGAATTCGGCAAGGTGGCAGGATACAAAATTAACACTTAGAAATCTATGGCATTTGTATACACCAATAGTGAACTTACAGAAAGAGAGACTAAAAAAGCAATCCCATTTACCATCGTACCAAAAAAAAACTTAAGATACGTTGGAATAAACTTAACTAAAGAGGTAAAAGACCTATATGCAAAAAACTACAGGTCACTGAAAAAAGAGATAGAGGAAGATGTAAACAGATGGAAGAACATACCGTGTTCATGGATTGGTAGAATCAATATCATCAAAATGTCCATGCTACCCAAAGCAATCCACAGATTCAATACATCCCCATTAAAATACCAACAGCATATTTCACAGACCTAGAACGAACTCTTCAAAAATTCATCTGGAATAAAAAAAAAAAAAAAAACGAATAGCTGCAGCAATTCTGACAAAGAAGAACGAAGTAGGTGGGATCTCAATACCAAATATAAAGCTGTATTACAAAGCCACTGTTCTCAAAACAGTGTGGTACTGGCACAAGAACAGACATATACATCAAGGGAATAGAATAGTGAACCCAGAAATCAACCGAAAACCACTATGCCCATTTAATATTCCACAAAGGAAGCATGAACATACAATGGAGTCAAGACAGTCTCTTCAATAAATGGTGTTGGGAAAATTGGACAGATACATGCAAAAAAATGAAACTAGACCACCAACTTACACCATACACAAAAATAAACTCAAAATGGTTACAGGACTTAAGTATAAAACAGGAAACCATAAAAATACTAGAGGAATCCACAGGCAGCAAAATCTCAGACATATGCCGAAGGAACTTCTTCACTGATACTACTCCTCAGTCAATGGAAACTAAAGAGAAAATAAACAAATGGGACTACATCAAAATAAAAAGCTTTTGCACAGCAAAAGAAACCATCAACAAAACAACAAGAAAGACCATTACATGGGAGAACATATTTGCCAATGTTATCACCAATAAAGTTTAATCTCCAACATTTACAAGGAACTCATACAACTTAACAAAAGGAAGATAAACAAGCCAATCTAGAAATGGGCAATGGACCTAAATAGAAACTTTTTGAAAGAAGACAGTAGGAAGGCCAAGAAACATATGAAATCATGCACAAAGTCACTAATTATCTGAGAGATGCAAATCAAAATGATAATGTGGTACCGTCTTACACCGGTCAGAATGGGTATCATCAACAAATCAGCAAACGACAAGTGTTGGCAAGGATGCTGAGAAAAAAGGAACTCTTGTACACTGCTGGTGTGAATGCAGACTGGTGCAGCCACTGTGGAGAACAATATGGAGTTTCCTCAAAAAACTAAAAATTGAACTCCCATTTGACCCAGTAATACCACTTCTAGGGATATATCCCAAGAAGCTAGAAACATCTATCAGAAAGGATATATGCACCCCTATGATCATAGCAGCACAATTTACCATAGTTCAGATTTGGAAACAGCCTAAGTGCCCATCAGCAGATGAGTGGATTAAAAAACTGTGGTATACCTACACAATGGAATACTACGCTGCTATAAAAAAGAAGGAATTCTTACCATTTGCAACAACATGGATGGAACTGGAGAGCATTATGCTAAGTGAAATAAGCCAGTCAGAGAAAGATAAATATCACATGATCTCACTCATCTATGGGAAATAATGAAAAAAATAAACTAATGAACAAAAGCAGATCCAGAGACAGGGAAACATCCATCAGACTGTCTAACCTCAGAGGGAAGGTAGGGGAGGGTGGGGATAAGAGGGTGAAATCAACCAAAGGACTTGTATGCATGCACATAAGCCTAACCAGTGGACAAAGACAACAAGGGGGTTAGGGCATGAGTGGGTGGCGTTGGTAAGGTTAAGGGGGGGATGAGGACAAATATGTAATACCTCAATCAATAAAGAAATTAAAATGAATAAAAAAGGGAAAAAAGGTTTTACATGCATATATGCATAATCCATGGACTAAGATAATAATATGGTGAAGGCCTCGGGGGAGGGGGTGGGGAGTGTGGGGAGAGTGGTCAATGGGGGAAAAGGGGGACATCTGTAAACTTTCAATTATAAAGATAAACTTTTTTAAATTTCTTTATTGATTAAGGTGTCACATATTTGTCCTCATCCCCCCATTCCCATCCCCCACCCCTCCCCAAGTATGCCCCCACCCCCCTGTTGTCCTTAACCATTGGTTAGGCTCGTATGCATGCACACAAGTCCTTTGGTTGATCTCTCCCCCCTACCCCCACCCTCTCCTACCCTCCCTCTGAGGCCCGACAGTCCGATCGATGCCTCCTTGTTTCTGGGTCTGTTGTTGTTCATCAGTCTATGTTGTTCATCATTTCCCCTAGATGAGCGAGATCATGTGTTACTAGAAATATAAGAACCGAATGTGAGACAAGCAATAATAGTTATGCTGACAGGCAAATGAATCAGTCTGTAGTAAGTTTCTTTCTGGACCAACAGTTCTTTTGAGACCCAATTTCAATGTCTACCAGTTCCTTATGTGTACATGTCGGCACTGCCTTTTCAGCTCTGGATGGTGGACAAATGGTGGTAATGCAGGTCCGACTCCCGCTGGTTTGGTATCGCCCAGATGCAAGGGTGCGGCTTCACCCAGACCTGGGACCCAGCATCACCCAGGCCCTGGGGCGCGTGGCCTCACCCGGACCCAGGTGTGTGCGGCCTCACCCGGTCCCAGGATCCAGCCTCATCCGGACCCAGGGGCGCGTGGCCTCACCCAGACCCAGGGGCACGTGTCCTCTCCCAGACCCAGGGGCATGGCCTCACCCGGTCCCGGGTCCCAGCCTCACCCGGATACAGGGGCGCACAGCCTCACCTGGACCCGGGACCCAGCTTCACCCAGATCCAGGGGCGCACGGCCTCACCCGGACCCGGGACCCAGCTTCACCCAGATCCAGGGGCGCACGGCCTCACCCAGACCCGGGATCCAGCTTCACCCAGACCTAGGGCACGTGGCCTCACCTGGACCCAGAATCCAGCTTCACCCAGACCCGGGACCAGCCACACCCGGATCCAGGGGCACACGACCTCACCCGGACCTGGGATCCAGCTTCACCCGGACCCAGATGTGTGCGGCATCATCCGGTCACAGGATCCAGCCTCACTCTGACCCAGGGGCGCGTGGCCACTCCTGGACCCAGGGGCGCGGCCTCACCCGGACCCGGGACCCAGCCTCACCCGGACCCAGGGACGCACGGTCTCGCCCGGACCCAGGGGCGCGCGGCCTCACCTGGACCCGGGACCCAGCTACACCTGGACCCAGGGGCACACGGCCTCACCCGGACCCGGGATCCAGCTACACCTGGACCCAGGGGCATGTGGCCTCTCCAGGACCCAGAGGCGCGGCCTCACCCGGACCTGGGACCCAGCCTCACCTGGATACAGGGGCACACGGCCTCACCCGGACCCGGGACCCAGCCTCACCCGGATCCAGATGCGCACGGCCTCACCCAGACCTGGGACCCAGCTTCACCCTGATCCAGGGGCGCACGGCCTCACCCGGATCCGGGATCCAGCTTCACCCGGACCCAGGTGTGTGCAGCCTCACCTGGTCCCGGGATCCAACCTCACCTGGACCCAGGGGTGCGTGGCCTCAACTGGACCCAGGGGCGCAGCCTCACCCAGATCCGGAACCCGGCCTCACCCGGATCCAGGGACATACGGCCTCACCCGCATCCAGGGGCACACAGCCTCACCCGGACACGGGATCCAGCTTCACCCAGACCCAGGTGCGTGTGGCCTCACCCGGACCCAGGATCCAGCTTCACCCGGACCTGGGACCAACCTCACCTGGACCCAGGGGCGCAGCCTCACCCGGACCTGGGACCCAGCCTCACCCGGACCCAGGGGCGTGTGGCCTCACCCGGACCCGGGACACAGTCTCACCCGGACCCGGGACCCAGCCTCACCTGGATCCAGGGATATACGGCCTCACCCGCATCCAGGGGCACACAGCCTCACCCGGACCCGGGATCCAGCTTCACCCAGACCCAGGGGCGCGTGGCCTCACCCAGACCCAGGGGCGTGTGGCCTCACCCGGACCTGGGACACAGTCTCACCCAGACCCGAGACACAGCCTCACCCCGATCCAGGGGCGCACGGCCTCACCCGGACCCGGGACCCGGCCTCACCCGGATCCAGGGATATACGGCCTCACCCGCATCCAGGGGCACACAGCCTCACCCGGACCCGGGATCCAGCTTCACCCAGACCCAGGGGCACGTGGCCTCACCTGGACCCAGAATCCAGCTTCACCCAGACCCGGGACCAGCCACACCCGGATCCAGGGGCGCACGGCCTCACCCGGACCTGGGATCCAGCTTCACCCGGACCCAGGGGCGCGCGGCCTCACCCAGACCCAGGGGTGCACGGCCTCACCCGGACCCGGGGGCGCGCGGCCTCACCCGGACCCGGGATCCAGCTACACCCGGACCCAGGGGCACATGGCCTTACCCGGAAGATAAACTTTTTAAATTTAAAAATTGTAATTGAACAAAGCAACTCCTAGGCATAGAATATTGTGACCTAACTGATAGAGTTCAAAGTAACTGTTATGAAGAAATGAGCTACAAGAAACCTCAGAACACAACTCAATCAATGAACTCAGAAATAAAATTAGTGAACAGGAGTTCTTTACCAAATAGACTGAAATAATTAAAAGAACCAAACAGAAATTCTGGATATGAAGAAGATTGCATTAGAGAACACTGGTAATAAGGAAGACCAGATAAAAGAATAAATAACTTGGGGAAGGAGGAAAAGATGGCAGCTGGCAGGAGCGAGTGGAGAGAGAGGAAGCGAGTGAGTGAGGGTTTTAAAGAAGAGTGTGTGGTTGTGAGTGGGGTGCGTGTGAGTGAGTGAGGGAAAGTTAAATCTCGCAGGAATATCAGGGGCTGGCAGACAGCCTCTCCTTGACAAGGAGAGACTACAATGGCTGCAGGCACTCCCTGGACGACGAAATTCCAGCACGGAGCCCACACCATCTTGAACGTCCTTTTTTAGAAACCCATCAACACCACCAACAAGACAGGTCTTGGAACAGCCCCGGGACCCATCACCCACCGCAGTCAATATCCTGCTACCCCAGCTGCAGACCCACAAACCTCCACATCCAAAGATACACCTTTCGCAGCAGCTGTAAGTGCAGCTCCCCCTCCCCAACAGCAAAACCCCGGAGTCGCGTTTGGGTGCACTCGCACTCGCCATCCCAACCCCATAGACAAGCTAGGACACTTCACTCCAGGGTTGCCTTCCTCTACTTGGGCAGTGCCAGGGAGTCGCTGAGAGTGAGCGTGCATGTTCCCAACCCCATAGACAAGCTAGGACACACTCCAGGGCTGCTTGCCTCTCCTTGGACAGCACGTGGGAGAAGCTGAGAGCGAACACGCATGCTCCCAACCCCATAGACAAGCTAGGACACTTCACTCCGGGGTTGGGTGCCTCTCCTTGGGAAGCGCGTGGGAGACACCAAGAGCACCTGAGGGTGTGATTCTGTACAGATGGGGGGAGGGGGGCGGCCCCGCAGTGGAAAATCTGAATTCCCTCTTCCTGGAGGCTAGCCCAGCTGCTCAACCATGGTGCTGGGACCCTTCAGAGTGCGTTGGAGCTCTGCGCCCTGAGAGCACGCATCCATGGATACGCCATCGCAGGTGCAAGATTCCGGCAGCTGGGTACACTGAGCCCAACTAACCACAGGGCTCTAGTGGGAGCCACTATGAGCTCTCCTTGGGTGCGATCTTGTAAAAGTAGAAGGGGCACACCCCTCCAGCACTAGAAGCTTTAAAATCGCTTAGCTTTGATACTGGCCCACAGGTACCTCAACTGTGCAGCTACACTGCCAGGGCCCTTCAGAGTCCTTCAGTGTGCTTCACTGGCAACCTTACTTGGGTGCTCCTGTGAAC
The DNA here is from genome assembly GCF_951640355.1 of Cnephaeus nilssonii. NCBI lineage: Eukaryota > Metazoa > Chordata > Mammalia > Chiroptera > Vespertilionidae > Cnephaeus > Cnephaeus nilssonii. The sequence continues at coordinate 44,702,480 of NC_137071.1, forward strand.
CACCGCTGGGAGTAAGTGCCTATCCACCACAGGTGCAACAGCAAAAGCTGAGTCTGCCCACCCCACGACTGCAGATCTCTGGGCACCTAAGTCATGCCCCTCCAAATAGCAGGTCCCCTGAGCCCCAACACTCCAACAGACGGTTCCTGAGGACCACTACGAGTCCCTGCTGGGCACGAGTCACTACAATTAAGGGTGCAAGACAGCAAAAATTGGGACACTCCCCTCCACAGCGACTGACTTCTAGACTCCGCTGTTGTGCCTCCCAAGCTCACAGGCCTACATGAAGAGAACCCAAATAGCTTGAGAAGGGAGTTACACTAGATTAACAAGCCCAGGAGAACTGAGAGATTACGCCAGTGGCACCATCCCCAAAAGAACCTGGGCAGCAAAGCAATTGGATCTACAATTAAAATATTACAGGAAAACATGGGAAGACAAAAAAGCAATCCCCAAAAGAAAGAAAAAGACGAATCTCCAGAAAGGGAGTTAAATGAATCCGAGGCTAGCAGCTTATCAGAAATAGAATTCAGAGTAATGGTTATATGGATGTTTAAACGGCTGGAGGACAAATGGACACAACTCAATGAGACCTATAAGGAGCTGAATGAGAATGTCACCAACATGAAAAGAAACCAAGAGGAGATGAACAACGACATAACTGCAATAAAAAGCACAATGGAAGGCTTAAAAAGTAGACTAGAAGAGGCTGAGGACCGCATCAGCGAAGTAGAAGATAAGGTAGAAAAAAACACACAAACACATCAGCAACTGGAAAGAAGACTTAAAAAGCAAGAGGAGAGCCTAAGGGAGCTTCGTGACAACACAAAAGGAAACAACATTCGCTTAATAGGTATACCAGAAGGAAAGAAAGAGAAGCAAGGAATAGAAAACCTGTTTGAAGAAATAATGACAGAAAACTTCCCTGATATTGGCAAGAAATAAACTTTCCAAGTCCAAGAAGTACACAGAGTCCCAAACAAGTTGAACCCCAAAAGACCGACACCAAAACACATCATAATTAAATTGATGAACACCAATGATAAAGCAAGAATCTTAAAGGCTGCCAGAGAGAGACAGAAAGTTACCTACAAGGGATCTCCTGTTAGAATAGCAACTGGTTTCTCAACAGAAACACACCAGGCCAGAAGGGAATGGAATGAAATATACAAAGTGATGCAAAACAAGGGACTGAATCCAAGAATACTATACCCAGAAAGGCTATCATTCAAAATTGAAGGTGGAATCAGAAGCTTCACAGACAAAAAAGGGCTAAGAGAGTTCATCAGTACCAAGCCAGCAATGCAAGAAATGCTAAAGGGATTGCTGTAAAAAGAAGAAAGAGAAAGGCAAGAAAAAAACAAACACTAAGAAAAAATATGACAACAAACAGGTACTTATCAATAATAACATTAAACGTAAATGGATTAAAGGCACAAATCAAAAAACAAAGGATAGCTGAATGGATAAGAAAACATGACCCATATATTTGCTATCTACAAGAGACCCACCTTAGAACAAAGGATTCACACAGACTGAGTGTGAAGGGATGGAAAAATATTTTTCAGGCAAATGGAAATAAGAAAAAAGCTGGGGTTGCGATACTTATTGCCGGAAACAAATCAGTTTCACTAAAAGAGAGATGTTGACAGGAAGCCAGGAAGGCTGGTCAACAACCTTAATTGCTCTAACCACTCACCCTTTAGTTGAGACATTGGTAGCTGAAGCAGCCTCCACCTTTGTTTTTCCCATGTAAATTTCTGTTTATCCTGGCTAAGATGTTTTCCCCAATGCCTCAATAAAAGGGATGGCAGGATCAGAGCAGGGAGTAGTTCTCTCACTAGAGTTGGACTACCGCCTGGCCCCCCCATTTCGCCAAATTGAATTTCTTCAAGTCTCCTTTCATTTGTGTGCAGCCCTTCTCCAGAACTCGAACCCTGAACCGGAACCCTGGACCACACGGGACGTGGAAAGGGATTCCTGCATTCTGGCGCCTACCGAGGGACTTCTGGAGGAGAAGGTATTTTTCACCTAAGAGCGAAGGAAGGAAAAAGTACACCGAGGAAAGGTTTGGAAAATTCACCGGAAAAAGGTGAGGGAAGTTCACCGCACACAAAAACCCACGGCCAGCTGCAGAGTCACAAACTGTAAGTAGGGTGGGAACTTCTTTTTCAGCCAGGCTAATGGGGAAGAATTAGGTTATAAATATAAAGTAAACTTTATTAGAATTTTTGTTTGAATGCTTAAGGAATTAAAAGTTTCAGAAGGTTTTCTTTTATGTTATAGAACATAACCCTTGGTTTTCTGAGGAAGGTACATTAGATCTTGAGTATTTGGCAAAAAGGTTGGTATAAATAAATATATAAATAAATAAATAAATAAATAAATAAAATAACTAAAACTGTTTCTCCATGGGGAACATAATATTGCGTTTGCTAGAGCCTTTTAGAGAGGCTGAGGAGGAACTTCCTCCCCTGGTTCACTCTGCTCCTCCCAGAGAGGAGCAGGAAGAAAAATTGAAAGAATGGCCTTTATGGCCCCCTCCACCTTCATGTCCTAATCCTGAAACATTTAATTCATCAATAGAATCATCTATACAGAGGGCCATCAAAGAAGGAATGAAGGACATGTCGGTGGAAGAAAGGCTTGCTTTTCCTGTTATACAAGTAGCTGACCCACAGCACCCAAATCAGATAATAAGACGCCATGAAAAAATTGATTTTAAAATGATAAAAGCTTTGCGAGAAAGCGTTGTTCAAAATGGTCCAATGGCTCCTTTTACAGGAGAAATCATGAATAATATTTCTGATGCATTCTTAACTCCTGCTGATTGGTATTCTCTGGCTCGTGCAACTCTGGATGGAGGAGATTATTTACTATGGAAGGGAGAATACTTGGAGAAATGTCAAGAGCAAGCCCGCACAAATGGAGGGCCGAATGCTCATGAAATGCTGGCAGGACTGGGACAGTATATGGATGTACAAAATCAGTTACATTATGTGCAACAGGCATATGAGCAAATTAGACTTTGTGGAAGGAAAGCTTGGTGGGCTTTACCAGCAAAGGGGGACCCTCAGGGAGCTTTTAGTAAATGTATGCAAGGACCTACAGAGTCATTTTCTGATTTTGTGGCTCATCTCACTCGAGCAGTCAGACGACAGATTCAACATGAGGCAGCAGGAGATATTTTAGTTCAGCAATTAGCTTATGAAAATGCCAATGCTGATTGCAAAAAATGCCTGACGCCTCTGAGAAGAAATAGTACCATTACAGAGATGATTCAAGTGTGTCAGAATGTGGGATCAGGCACTTTTCAAGCAAATTTACTCGCTGCTGCAGTAACAGGTAGAAATAAGAGGTGTTATAAGTATGGAAGAATAGGACATTTCCAAAAGGAATGTAGGCAACTGAGAAGGACACAAGGTAGCGCTCTAGGAAGAGGCATGAACACTCCGCCTCCAGATTTAAGCATCTCTCGGTGTCCTAGATGTCAGAAAGGGAACCACTGGGCCAGTATTTGTAAATCGAAATTTCATAGAAATGGGCAGCTGCTAGATCAAGATAGAGGGCACGGTCAATCGCCGGGAAATGGCCAAAGGGGTACCCCCCAGCCCCGTCATCAGTAGGGGAAATCTGCCCTGCAAGGCCCACAGTGGATTCCCTCATCCGAGCAACTCCAGGAAGCGCAGGCCTGGATCTTAACAGCACTATAGCGGTCACTTTGACCCCGGATATTGCTCGGCAAGCTGTTCCTACAGGAATTTGGGGACCTGTGCCACTAGGAACTTTAGGATTAATCTTAGGGAGGAGTGGAAACACTCTAAAAGGACTAACTGTCCTGCCTGGAGTCATTGATTCAGAGTATGAAGGAGAAGTTAAAGTTATACTAGAATGTAATCATGTTATGCAAGTTACTCCAGGACAAAGAATTGCTCAGATACTACTTTTACCTTATGTTCAACAAGGTGAGACTTTAAATAGGAAAAGAGGCATGCAAGGATTTGGAAGCTCGGACATTTATTGGTACATGAAATTAACAAAACCCGTCCTATGATTAATTTAAGAATAGAGGGAAAACAATTTAAGGGTCTAGTGGACACTGGAGCGGATGTTAGTGTTATCAGTAAAGAATTCTGGCCTCCAAGTTGGTCCACGGCAGAAGCTATGGGCTCAGTTAAGGGGGTAGGAGTTCCTAATGACACACAACGTAGTGCTGCAGTGTTAAGGTGGCAAGATGAGGAAGGACAGACAGGATGGTTTCAGCCCTACGTCATCTCTGGAATTGCAGTCAACTTATGGGGCCGGGATGTTTTAGAGGGTTTACAGGCATGTATTGTTACTGGCAAAGGAAAGCAGTTAATAACTCAGATAGGACATCAACCTTTTTAGGAGTGGTCACTGCGCAGACTCCTCACCCTCATGCTTATCCTATACAATGGAAAGATGATAGACCTGTATGGGTGGATCAGTGGCCATTAACCAAGGAGAAATTAAGTCATATTCATGAATTAATACAAGAGCAAATAGAGGCTGGCCACATAGAACTTTCCAACAGTCCTTGGAATACGCCTATATTTACAATCCCTAAAAAGGCGACAGGAAAATGGCGATTGTTACAGGATCTTAGAGCAGTTAATGCTAGTATGCATACCATGGGAACTTTACAACCTGGACTCCCAGTGCCTTCACAAATCCCTTTAAATTGGTCTCTCATAGTAGAAGATCTTAAAGATTGTTTTTTCACCATTCCCTTGGCACCTTAAGATAAACAGAGATTTGCATTTTCAGTGCCATCTATTAATAATATAGAACCCATGAAAAGATATCAATGGAAGGTTTTACCTCAAGGAATGGCCAATAGCCCTACTTTGTGTCAAAAATATGTGGCTCAAGCTGTTCAGCCTTTAAGAAACAAATACTCCCAATGTTACATTATTCATTACATGGATGACTTGCTCTTAGCAAGTCCACGGGAAGAACAGACCTTGGCCATGTTTTCCCAATTAGAAGAGGAGCTCCCTAAATGGGGCTTAAGAATTGCTCCAGAAAAGGTACAGAAAGAAACACCTTTCCAATATTTGGGAACCATAATTGAAAACCAATGTGTTCGGCCTCAGAAGGTGGAGATAAGAAAAGATTGTCTTAAAACTTTAAATGACTTTCAGAAATTATTAGGGGATATTAACTGGTTGAGACCTTATCTGAAGATCTCTACAGGAGAAATGACAAATTTATTTAGTTTGCTTAGAGGTGACTCTACTCTTTCATCTCCCTGAACTTTAACAGATGAAGCTAAGAATGAGTTGCTAAGGGTTGAGCAGGCAATTTCCTCAGCTCAAGTAGCACGGGTCCAGCCCGAATTACCTTTATTGGGACAAATTAACCCCACTGCAAATAGTCCCACTCTAGTCATCTTCCAAAATATAAATTCTCCTGACATTATTGAATGGGTCCACCTAGGGCATCAATCCTCTAAAACTGCAGTTACCTATGTAGAACTATTGGCCCAATTATTATTTCAAATTAGGAAACGGTGTAAACAGCTTAGAGGGGAAGAGCCCAAGTGTATCTACCTCCCCCTCACTGGGAAGCAATTAGAAATGTTATTTCAGACTGATATAAATTGGCAAATTGGGTTAAGTGGATATTCAGGGGAACTTAGCTGTCACCTATTAAAACATAAATTACTACAGTTTTTATATAATACCTCCATCATTATACCAAAAAATACTAGGCAGAAACCTATTCCTGGAGCCTTAACTGTTTTTACTGATGGATCATCAAGTGGGAAAGCTGCCTATCATACAATAAATTCAGACTGAGTCATACTGACCAATCATACCTCTGTACAGAGAATTGAACTAGAAGCTATTAAGGCTGCATTGCAGGATTTCCAAGAGCCTCTTAATATAGTCTCTGATTCCTTTTATGCTGCAAACTTAGTGAATAGAATTGAAACTGCCTGGTTGAAATGGCTTAGTGACCAAAGTTTATTTTTACTATTCAAACAAGTTCAGCAGATTGTACAACAGAGACAATATCCTTTTTATATCACTCACATCAGGGCTCATAGTGTTTTACCTTGTCCTTTAACAAAAGGAAATGCACAGGCTGATCAACTGGTTGCTTTATTAAAAGAAGCCTTAGAATCTCATCAGCTTTTACATCAGCCTGCCAAAATGCTGTCTAAACAATTCTCAATTACTCGACAACAGGCAAAACAGATTATTAAGGCATGTCCAACTTGCATGTTACATCTACCTCAAGGGCCTAACACAGGAGTCAACCCTAGAGGTTTGCTAAGAGACCATATCTGGCAAATGGATGTAACGCATTATAATCCCTTTGGACGCCTTGAGGCATTACATGTCTCTGTAGATACCTTTTCAAAAGTAATATGGGCTACTGCATCTACAGGAGAAACGGCAAAACAGGTTATTAATCATTGCCTAGCTGCTTTTGCCGTCATGGGAATTCCAAAAATTATTAAAACTGATAATGGGCCTGCTTACACAAGTTGTCAATTCCAGGAATTTTGTAAAAGGTGGAAAATTCAGCACATTCCAGGAATACCATATAATTCCCAAGGACAGGCCATTATTGAACGACAGCATCAGCGGCTAAAATCCCAACTTGAAAAACAAAAAGGGATGATGGAGAAATCACCTGCGGGTAGGCTGCACCAAGCCTTAATTACTTTAAATTTTTTCTCTTGTAATGATGAAGGTAGGACACCTATGGAACTACATTGGTGTCCGAATAAAACAAAAGAAAATGGTCTAGTTAAATGGAAGGATCCTGAATCTGGTTTATGGAAGGGACCTGATCCATTATTAACCTTTGGCAGAGGGTATGCTTGTATATTCTCAGAAAATTTTTCCAAACCGGTGTGGATTCCTGCTAGAAATATTAAACTGCAACAGGGATCCAAGAGAGAAACTAGCCGTACTAATGAGGACCTTGCGCCTGGAGTCACACCATGCAGCTGCAGACAATCAACTACCTCAGCCACAGAGGGCAGCGACTCCAAGCAGTCCACTGAAGATGAGAAGCAGGAGAAGAATGAGCCAGACAACAAACAGCCCGGAGGTCTCCTGGGACATGGTAAGGAAGACGGTACAGATGCCTGACGCCTGAGAACATCTTTCTTGCCATGCTAGAAGTAATCATCTGTACGGTAATATTATCTGGGGCAAATATAGAAGTATTTCAGACTTAGGCTTCTGACCCTTCATGGGTAAGAACCCTTACATGGGCTGATCCCCCACCTAATGTAGTATCCAGGAGGAACATGGATGGGGCAAGGAAGTAGGGGACTATCACTACTTGCTCCTGGGGGAGATACAGAAAATGTAACCATGACCTTGCCTATACAAAAAGAAATTGACAGCCAGTTTAAAATTGAATTTCCATGGCCTAGAGCAAAGAAAATCCTTACATGATATTATTCTACAATGTCATTATAATTTTTGATATTTTATAACAGCATATACCAAATAAACTTATAAACTAATTCTTTGAATGTTTGGCAGCAATGTAAAAGCACATGAAAGGATTTAATCCCTTTCACTGTGTGGAAGGCCCCCTGGGAAGGCACTTGAGCATTCTATATTAGCCCTTCTTGCTCTTTTTGCCAAGAGGGACCCTCTTCTCACCATCCAATTGCCCACAGCTGTTGCCTGAGCTCTCTGTTCCTGCTGAGGTTGAAGCCTCATGGTGGCTGGTACCATGGATCTGTCTCTCGCACAATGGTGTGAGCTGGGCCCTCCCTGGAGAAGAAACCTGGGTTCCCCAAGATATGTGATCAATGCCAGGGCCCCGCCAGCAGGCGAGGGGATCCCAGGGCAGGTGCTGGGCATGGAGGACATAGGGGCATAGGCTACCAAGGAGACAAAACTGAACCTCACATCACCCCGCTTGGCCCCGGAGGATGGCTGGTTAGTCAAAGACGGGTAAGATTCCTCAAGGGAGGAACAACCTAAGACAGGCACAGTCGCAGAGGGGCCATCAGGAGAGAACTTGGGGGTCAACAGAGGTGGGGCACAGATCCTCACCCCCCCAACATTGCAGGGGCTTGAACACTCGCCCCTTCTGAGGGAGGTCTCCTGCCCCATGGCTGCTTTGCGCTTCCCATGTCCAGCTCAGATCGGGACCCAGGCAACAGAGACTTGGCTGACAGCAGCAGCCCTATATCTAAATCCAGTCTAATACCAGGAATGCTTAGAGCCTTCTCAAGGATGCAAATAATCCTTTGCATTAATATTTACAGGGTAAATGAAGATTGTTGTTAGAGTATTAAATTTGACAGTAAAATAATCAAGTTTTCAGATTAAATTAAATTGGCTGATTGAAATAAGTGAACAGTCAAGAAAATTTAATTGTATTGGATAAAAAGCTGTTTCTAAAGTATTAACTAAAATTTATATTGGAAGTTCATTCCATGGTAAAATTGCTTAACATGCAATGAACCTAAAACAGTCATATTTTTGTACAAAACATTAAAATTTAAAGTGATCAAGACTTTATAAAAATTTCCAAAAGCCTCCTAATAATTATATCAAAAAAGGGGGGATAGTGGAAAAATATTATGTAAGGAAAAATATCCAGAAAAAATTTTTTCTTTGAAAACTAATTTTCATTTGTAATACTAAGAGCAGGACACCTATGAAAAAACACACATGGTGTCAGAATAAGCCAAAGAAAAATCATTTGGGCTCAAATAAAAAGGATCCCAAATAAAATTTATAGAAAAGATTCCTTTATTAACTTTTAGTTGAGAATATGTTTGTATATTTTCAGAAAACAACTCCAAGACCATGTGAATTCCTGCAACAGAGAGGAATTGACAGGAATGCTCCAGCCATAAAGACAGAAGAGAATCAGTCCAGAGATGGAAGACACTGACGACACCTTGCCATGCTAGCAGTCAGCAGCTGTGCGTCGTTGCAGGTTGCCCAGGACCAAACCAGAGGTCCCACCTACATTACCACCATTTGTCCACCATCCAGATACCATTGCTGACATGTTCTCAAAAAACTGTTGGACATTGAAACGGGGATTCAAAAACTGTTGGCCCAGAAAGAAACTTACTGCAGACTGATTTCATTTGAACTCTCAGCATAGCCATTGTTGCTTGTCTCATTTTTTGTTCTTATATGTTTATTTCTAGTCTGCATATGCAAGATTTTTTAAGAAAAGAAAACGGGAGATGCCGGAAACAAATCAGTTTCACTAAAAGAGAGATGTTGACAGGAAGCCAGGAAGGCTGGTCAACAACCTTAATTGCTCTAACCACTCACCCTTTAGTTGAGACATTGGTATCTGAAGCAGCCTCCACCTTTATTTTTCCCATGTAAATTTCTGTTTATCCTGGCTAAGATGTTTTCCCCAAAGCCTCAATAAAAGGGATGGCAGGGCCAGAGCAGGGAGTAGTTCTCTCACTAGAGTTGGACTACCGCCTGGCCCCCATTTCGCCAAATTGAATTTCTTCAAGTCTCCTTTCATTTGTGTGCGGCCCTTCTCCAGAACTCGAACCCTGAACCGGAACCATGGACCACGCGGGACATGGAAAGGGATTCCTACAACTTATATCAGATAAAATAGACCTCAAAGTTAAGGCCATAATAAGAGATAAGGAAGGCCACTACATAATACTAAAGGGAGCAATTCAGCAAGAAGATATAACTCTGGTAAACATATATGCACCCAATGCAGGAGCACACAAATACATAAAAAATCTGGAAGATATCAAGGGAGAGATCGACATCAATACAATCATAGTAGGGGACTTTAATATACCACTGACATCAATGGATAAATCCTCTGGACAAAAAAATCAGCAAAGAAACAACAATTCTAAATGACACACTAGATCAGATGGACCTCATTGACATCTTCAGAGTATTTTACCCCAAAGCCATGGAATATACGTTCTTCTCAAGTGCACATAGAACATTCTCAAAAATAGACCACATATTGGGTAACAAGCAAAGTCTCCCCAAATTCAAAAAGATTGAAATCATATCAAGCATTTTCTCAGATCACAATGGCATAATATTAGAAATAAACTACAATAAAAACATTCCAAAAAATTCAAACACTTGGAAGCTGAATAGCATGCTACTAAACAATGATTGGGTTATCAATGAGATCAAAGAAGAAATTAAAATCATCCTGGAGACGAATGACAATAAAAACACAACATTGCAAATCCTATGGGACACAATGAAAGCAATACTGAGAGGAAAGTGTATAGCTCTACAGGCCTACCTCAAAAATCAAGAAAAAATGGTAATAAATCATCTAACTCAACAACTCAATGAATTAGAAAGAGAGCAACAAGAAAAGCCCACAGTGAGCAGAAGAAAGGAAATAATAAAGATCAGAGGAGAAATGAATGACATAGAGACCAAAATAATAATAATAATAATACAAAAGATCAACAAAACCAAGAGCTGGTTCTTTGAAAGCATAAACAAGATTGATGAACCTCTAGCCAGGCTCACCAAGAAGCAAAGAGAGAGGACCCAAATAAACAAAAACAGAAATGAAAGAGGTGAAATAACAACAGACCCCCACATAAATACAAAGGATTGTTAAAAAATACTATGAACAACTCTATTCTAAGAAACTAGACAACCTGGAGGAAATGGACACATTCCTAGAAAGAGACAACCTTCCAAAACTTACTCAGGAAGAGTCTAAAAATCTCAATAGACTGATAACTATGGAAGAAATTGAGAAGTCCTCAAAAAGCTTCCAGCAAACAAAAGCCCGGGGCCAGATGGCTTCACATGGGAGTTTTACAAAACATTCAAAGAAGAACTAAAACCTATCCTCCTCAGACTATTCCAGAAAATTAAAAAAGAAGGAACACTTCCAAGCTCCTTCTATGAAGCCAGCATCACCCTAATACCAAAACCAGATAAAGATAACAAAATGAAAGAGAATTACAGGACAATATCCCTCATGAACATAGATGCCAAAATCCTCAACAAAATTCTAGCAAATAAAATCCAGCAGTACATCAGAAAGATCATACACCATAACCAAGTAGGATTTATCCCGGGGATGCAAGGATGGTACAATATTTGCAAATCAATAAATATGACACATCACATAAACAAATTGAGAGATAAAAACCATATAGTCATATCAATTGATGCAGAAAAAGCATTTGACAAAATCCAACACCCTTTCTTGATAAAAACTCTCAGCAAGCTGGGAATAGAAGGATCATATCTCAACATAATAAAAGCCATATACGACAAACCCACAGCCAACATCATACTCAATGGGGAAAAACTAAAACCATTTCCTCTAAGAACAGGAAGAAGACAGGGATGCCCACTCTCACCACTCCTGTTCAACATAGTTTTGGAAGTACTAGCCATAGCAATCAGACAAGAAGAAGAAATAATAGGCATCCAAATTGGAAAAGAAGAAGTAAAACTGTCCTTATTCTCAGATGACAGGATACTGTATAGAGAAAACCCTAAGGACTCCATCAAAAAATTATTAGACTTAATGAATTTGGCAAGGTAGCAAGATACAAAGGTAACGCTAATAAATCTATGGTATTTCTATACACCAATATTGAACTTACAGAAAGAGAGACTAAAAAAGCAATCCCATTTACCATCGCACCAAAAATATTAAGATACCTAGCAATAAACTTAACTAAGGAGGTGAAAGACCTATACGCGGAAAATTACACGACACTGAAAAATGAGATAGAGCAAGATGTAAACAGATGGAAGAACATACCATATTCATGGATTGGTAGCATCAACATCATTAAAATGTCCATACTACCCAAAGTAATCTATAGATTCAATGCACTCCCCATTAAAATACCAATGGCATATTTCACAGACCTAGAAAGAACACTCCAAAAATTCATCTGGAATAAAAAAAAGGCCCCAAATAGCTACAGCAATCCTGAGAGAGAACAACAAAGTAGGAGGGATCTCAATACCAGACCTCAAACTATATTACAAAGCCACTGTTCTCAAAACTAACTGGTATTGGCACAAGAACAGATATATACATCAAGGGACTAGAATAGAGAACCCAGAAAACGATCCAAATCACAATGCTCAATTAATATTTGACAAAGGAGGCATGAACATACAATGGAGTCAGACAGTCTCTTCAATAAAAGATGTTGGGAAAATTGGACAGATACATGCAAAAAAAATGAAACTAGACCACCAAATAACACCATACACAAAAATAAACTCAAAATGGATCAAGGACTTAAACATAAGACAGGAAACCATAAAAATACTAGAGGAATCTACAGGCAGAAAAATCTCTGACATATGCCAAAAGAACTTCTTCGCTGATACTGCTCCTAGGGCAATGGAAGCTAAAGAGAAAATAAACAAACGTTACTACATCAAAATAAAAAGCTTTTGCACAGCAGTGGAAACCATCAATAAAACAACAAGAAAGCCCACTCTATGGGAGAACATATTTGCCAATGATGTCAATAATGGTTTAATCTCCAACATTTACAGGTAACTCATGCAGCTTAACAAAAAGAAGATAAACAACCCAGTCAAAAAATGGGAAACTGATCAAAATAGATACTTTTCAAAAGAAGACAGAAGGAAGGCCAAGAGACATATGAAAACCTGCTCTAAATCACTAATCATTAGAGAGATGCAAATCAAAACAACAATGCAGTACCATCTCACACCTGTCAGAATGGCTATTATCAACAAGTCAACAAATGACAAGTGCTGGCGAGGATGTGGAGAAAAAGGAACCCTCATGCACTGCTAGTGGGAATGCAGACTGGTGCTGCCACTGTGGAGAACAGTATGGAGTTTCATTAAAAAACTAAAAATAGCACTCCCATTTGACCCAGTGATCCCACTTTTGGAATATATCCCAAGAAACTGGAAACATCAATCAGAAAGAATATATGCACTCCTATGTTTATAGCAGCACAATTCACCATAGCTAAGATTTGGAAACAGCCTAAGTGCCCATCAACAAATGAGTGCATTAAAAAACTGTGGTACGTCTACACAATGAAATACTACGCTGTGGTAAAAAAGAAGAAGCTCCTAAGATTTGCAACAATATGGATGGAGATGGAGAACATTATGTTTAGTGAAATAAGCCAGGCAGAGAAAGATAAATATCATATGATCTCACTCATTTGTGGAATATAATAAACAACATAAACTGAGGGGGGGAAAATAAATCCAGAAACAGAGAAACAACAATCAGAACGTCAAACCTCAGGGAAGAAATTGTGAGGTAACTAGAAACCCAAGAATGCCTGAGAACGTCTCTCTAGCCATGCTAGCAATCATCAGATGTACGGTAATTTTACCTGGGACAAGAGTGTAAGTATTTTGGAGTTATGCTCCTGACCCTTCATGGGTAAGACCCCTTACATGGGCTGATCCCCTGACTAATGTAGTTACCAGTAATACCAAACACCCTGGTCATCCAGGAGGTCCATGGGTGGGGCAAGAAAGTATAAATACACAGGGGTCTCCACCCAGCTTCCCTTTTGTATGACACTAAATCAAAACAATGCCCCTTTGTGTGTACAATTAAAGAGAGGTTTCTCGCTTCTGTGGACACTTAAGAAAGGGTGTCACTACTATCACTACTTGCCCCCGGTAGGGGTGCAGAAAATGTAACTAAGACCTTGTCTATATAAAAAGAAATGGACAGCCAGTTTGAAAGGGAATTGCCATGGACTAGGACAAAGAATATCCTTACATGATATTATTCTACACAGTCATTAAAATTTTTCCCAGATTTGGATCACCCCCAGTACTTATAATAGTTCCTCGCACCCTTGGGGATAAAAAAAAATCATCTGTTTGGTGCTTGGAGACAAAGTTAAGACATCTCTTGATATTTTAGAATTACAACAGCATAATATACAATTATCCCAAGCAAACTTACAAACTAATTCTTTGAATGTCTGGCAGCAATTTAAAAAGGACATGTAAGGATTTAATCCTTTTCATTGTGTAGAGGGCTTCCTGGGAAGTCACCTGAGCATTCTATATTGGTCCCTCTTACCCTTTATTTAGGCCAAGAGGGACCCTCTTCTCACAATTCAATTGCTCACAGCTGTTGCATGAGCTCTCTGTTCATGTCGAGTTGAAGTCTCATGATGACTGGTGCCATGGATCTGTCTCTCACCCAGTGGGGCGAACTGAGCCCTCACTGGAAAAGAAACTCAGGTTCCACAAGATATGTGATCAGTGCTGGGGCCCCGCCAGCAGGCGAGGAGATCCCAAGGCAGGTGCTGGGCATGGAGGCCACGGGGGCATAGGCTACCAAGGAGACAAAACTGAATCCCACTTCACCCTTCTTGGCCCTGGAGTATAGCTGGTTAGCCAGAGATGGGTAAGATTCCTCAAGGAAGGAACAACATAAGACAAGCACAGTAGCAGAGGGGCCATCAGGAGAGAATTTGGGGATCAACAGAGGTGGGGCACAGACCCTCACCCCCCCAACATTGCAGGGGTCTGAACCCTAGCCCCTTCTGAGGGAGGTCTCCTGCCCCCATGGCTGCTTCGTGCTTCCCATGCCCAGCCCAGATCAGGACCCTGGTGACCGACAGAGACTTGGCCGACAGCAGATGCCCTCTCACTCCAACAAGAATTGTTTGAGTTGTCTTGTACCCATGGTGTGGGGAAGTGGGTTTATGATATCTAAATCCAGCCTGCCACCAGGAATGCTCAGGACCTACTCAAGAAGGCAAATAATCCTTTCCACTAATATTTACATGGTAAAATAAGATTGTTGTTAGAGTAATAAATTTGACAGTAAAATAGTAGTCAAGTTTTCAGGCAAATTTAAATTGGCTAGTTGAAACAAGCGAATATTCTAGAAAAATTAATTGTACTGGACAAAAAGGTGTTCCTAAAGTGTTAACTAAAATTTTTTTTAATTTCTTTATTGATTAAGGTGTGACATATTTGTTCTCATCCCCCCATTCCCATCCCACACCCCTCCCCACGGATGCCCCAACCCCCTGTTGAACTTAACCATTGGTTAGGCTCATATGCATGCACACAGTCCTTTGGTTGATCTCTCCCCCCTCCCCCCACCCTCCCCTATCCTCCCTCTGAGGCCCGATAGTCTGATTGATGCCTCCTTGTTTCTGGTTCTGTTCTTGTTCATCAGTCTATGTTGTTCATCATTTCCCCAAGATGAGCAAGATCATGTGTCACTAGAGATATACTTATAAGAACTGAATGTGAGACGAGCAATAATAGTTATGCTGACAGGCAAATGAATCAGTCTGCAGTGAGTTTCTTTCTGGACCAACAGTTCTTTTGAGACCCAATATCAATGTCCACCAGTTCCTTATGTGTACATGTCAGTACTGACCCCTCAGCTCTGGATGGTGGACAAATGGTGGTAATGCAGGTCCAACCCCCCCTGGTTTGGTCTCGGCCGGACCCAGGGTCACGGCTTCACCCAGACTCAGGGGCACGTGGCCTCACCCGGACCCAGGGGGCGTGTGGCCTCACCTGGACTCAGGTGCACGCGGCCTCACCCAGACCCGGGACCCAACCTCACCCGGATCCAGGGTCACACGGTCTCACCCGGACCCAGGATCCAGCTTCACCTGGACCCAGGGGCGCGTGGCCTCACCCAGACCCAGGGGCGCGTGGCCTCACCCGGACCCAGGTATGCGCGGCCTCACCCGGGCCCGGGACCCAGCCTCACCCGGATCCAGGGGCACACAGCCTCACCCAGACCCGGGATCTAGCTTCACCCGGACCCAGGGGCGCATGGCCTCACCCGGACCCAGGGGCACGTGGCCTCACCCGGACCCAGGGGCGTATGGCCTCACCTGGACCCGGGATACAGCTTCACCCAGACCCAGGGGCGCGTGGCCTCACCCGGACCCGGGACCCAGCCTCACCCAGATCCAGGAGCACACGGCCTCACCCGGACCCAGGATCCAGCTTCACCCAGATCCAGGGGCGCGTGACCTCACCCGGACCCAGGGGCGCATGGCCTCTCCCAGACCCAGGGGCACGTGGCCTCACCCGGGCCCGGGACCCAGCCTCACCCGGATCCAGGGGCACACAGCCTCACCCAGTCCCGGGATCTAGCTTCACCCGGACCCAGGGGCGCATGGCCTCACCCGGACCCAGGGGCACGTGGCCTCACCTGGACCCAGGGGCGTATGGCCTCACTTGGACCCGGGATACAGCTTCACCCAGACCCAGGGGCGCGTGGCCTCACCCGGACCCAGGGGCACATGGCCTCTCCCAGACCCAGAGTCACGTGGCCTCACCCAGGTCCAGGGGTGCAAGGCCCCACCCGGACCCAGGATCCAGCCTCACCCAGACCTAGGGGAGCAAAGCCTCACCTGGACCCTGGGGGGCGGCCCCACCCGGACCCAGGACACAGCCTCACCCAGACCCAGGGTCATGCAACCTTACCCGGATCCAGAGGCATGTGGCCTCGCCTGGACCCGGGACCCAGCCTCACCATGACCCAGTTCCCAGCCTCACCCGGACCCGGGACTCAGCGGGGTTTCGTCTTCTTGATCCCAATTCCTGTTGGTCAATTCCCTCTCAGCAATTCCTTCGGCCATTTTCTCAGAGCTCCAGGGCAGCTGCCGCAGAACATGTTGGGCTGCGGGCTCGGCGAAGCTCTGGTGTGCCCGGTGCATGGTGGCGGGCTGGTCCGGGGTTGCTGCGTCGGCCCTTGGGACTGCAGAGGTGGCCGATCACCGAGTGTGCGCACCTGGCCGTTTCCAGGGCGTTGAGATTCTTGAAGGACTCGGAGGTAAGCAAGCACGGAGTCTCCCACCCCATGTCTCCCAGGGGCTCGTCTGTCCGTGCTTGGCAGCGAGTGGAGCCGTCCCCTCAGCCGGAGACTGCCGGGGGAACTGCGCCGAGGACGTTCCAGGCCGCCATTGTGTCGCCTGAGCCGTAATTCTTAAAGTGTGATCTTTGGGTCACCGGCATCAGCATCATCCCGCGTACCCCTCTCTTTTATTCTAGTTGTAGAGCATCTGCTCAGCCAGCCCTCCGGTGGTTCTGGATGGTGTCTGCTCTGCTCTCCCATCGTAGTCTCAAAATTGTTGTGGTAGGCCACAATCAGGCTTCCGCCCTATGCCTCCATCTTGGTCCTCCTTTGTGTAGTTAAGTCTTGATTGTTGTTGGTGTCACTGGGAGGAATTGTCCTCCAGGCCAATTGGCCGTGAGGACCCTCTGTGTCTATAAAGGAAGAGTTGCTGTGCAGGAGACACGTTTATGGGCTGGGTCTTGGTGCAGCAAGGCTTTGGCACTCACTGAGTCTGCCTCTTGAATGTGTCCCTTATGCGAGTGGTTGAAATCTGGTGTCATCTCACACCGACCACTAGATGCCCTCATTTCTGGGTCTCCAATGGAGTGTAGGTCAGCTACTGCCTGAGGCCACTCAGCAGGAATTACAGAAAAAACTGCAGTTTCCTCCTCCTGTCTGAGCGGCCCTGGAGCAGTCCGACTAGAACTGCAGTTCATCTGGTCAAGCTGGCATAGGGCAGGCTACCCACATTCAAAAGCCGCTGCTTGGAGGCCAGGTCGGCCTGTAAAACGTGTGGGGCGGGTCTGCAAAACGTGTGGGGCGGGTCCCAGGGTGGAGCGGGTCTCAGGGTGGGGCGGGGTCTCAGGGTGCCACCAGGCCATGGGGTGGCGAAACGCAATGCCTGCAAGTCTGCTTTTTCTGCTTTCCACGTTTCTAAGCCCCCTTGTTCTGCACTCCAGCGCAGCAAACACTGATTGCTGGGCGCACCTCCGCAAGGAAGTTACTCCCACTCTCTGACACGAAGGCCGAGAGTCCAGCTTCTCCTCGCAGGCCTCTGGGTCTACCGCGAGTCCCCAGAAGCTGGATTTCAGGGTGATGGGGAGCTAATCTCCCCTAGGGTTGGAAAAAAAGCCGCACGACCCTTCCCCCGCCACCAGCCCGACCCATGCGCCTCCGCACCTTATCCCTTCCGAGTTCACTCTTTCCTCTTCCCTCTTAGCTGTAAATCCACCATTCAGCCACCTCTCCTGCGGTTCTGGTGGCAGACGCTCTGTCCTCCAGTTGTATTTTTGAAATTGCTGTGCGCGGCGCAGTTCATTTGTTTAACTTTGCCGCCTTCTTGGTTCTCCTCTCTCAAAATGGCTAAAGGACTTGAATGTAAGACGGAAAATCCTAAAAATCCTCCAAGTCAGTGTCGGCGGCCTCCAGGGCCCCGAGGATCTCACTGGACAGCTCGGCCAGGTCGGTGACGCGGATGGGCCCGTCCTGCAGAAAGATGGTCTCTTCCTTCACCGAGAGCCACTGCGCCGAGTCCGCGGCCGCCGCCACAGCAGCTGCCGCAGCCGCCCATGAGCTCATGGCCCCGGCTGAGGTGCTGACTGAGAGGAGCAGCCGCCCGGCCTGGGGAGACGCGAGCAGGAGTCGCCGCGCTCACCAGTCCATCTTTTAGTTGTATTTCCGAAACTGCCATGCGAGGCAAAAGATCAGCCATTCAACTCCACCGCCATCTTTCCGCCTGTCAACCTTAACTAAAATTTTTATTGGTAGTTCATCTCATGATAAAATTGCGTACCATGTAATGAACCTAAAACAGTAATATTATAGTGCAAAAAATTAAAATTTAAAAGCCATCAAGACTACATTATAAAATTTTCAAAAGCATCCTAATATTTAAATCAAAAAAGGGGAGGGATAGTAGAAGAATATCATGTAAGGAAAAATATCCTGTAAGTAATTACATCTAGAAAATTAATACTTTAGAAAATTAATTGTAAGGCTAAAAGCAAACACCCATGAAAATCACACAAGGTTTCAAAACAAGCCAGAGGAAAATCATTTGGGCAAAAAATGAAATAGGTTCCCAAGTCAAATTTATAGAAAATATTACTTTATTAACTTTTGGTCGAGATAATGTTTGTATATTTTCAGAAAACAACTCCAAGACCATGTGGATTCCAGCAACAGAGAGGAATCCACAGGACTACTCCAGCCATGAATACAGAAGAGAAGCAGTCCAGAGATGGAAGACGCTGATGTCGCCTTGCCATACTAGCAGTTAACAGCTGTGCATCACTACAGGTTGCCCAGGACCAAACCAGAGAGGGTCGGACATGCATTACCACCATTTGTCCAACATCCAGAACTGAAATATCATGGCTGACATGTACACATAAGGAACTGTTGGACATTGAAATTGGGTCTCAAAAGAACTTTTGGCCCAGAAAGAAACTCACTACAGACTGATTCATTTGCCTATCACCATAACCATTATTGCTTGTCTCATTTTCGGTTCTTATAAGTGTATTTCTAATAGCACATGATCTCACTCTTCTAGGGGAAATAATGAACAACATAGACTGATGAACAAGAACAGACCCAGAAACAAGGAGGCATGGATCAGACTGTTGGGCCTCAGAGGGAGGGTATGGGAGGGTGGGGGTAAAGGGGAGAGATCAACCAAAGGACTTGTGTGCAAGCATATGAGCCTAACCAGTGCTTAAGGACAACAGGGGGGTGGGGGCATGCGTGGGGAGGGGTGTGGGATGGGAATGGGGGGATGAGTACAAATATGTGATGCCTTAATCAATAAAGAAATTTAAAAAAACGAAGTACAAAGTTAGAGGGATCCAATACTAGATATCAAGCTATATTACAAAGCCACTGTTCTCAAAACTTCCTGGTACTGGCACAAGAACAGACCAATAGACCAATGGAATAGAACAGATAACCCAGAAATCGGCCCAAGTCATTATGCTCAATTAATATTTGAGAAAGGAGGCAAGAGTATACAATGAAGTCAGGACAGTCTCTTTAAGCAATGGTGTTGGTAAAATTTGACAGATACATGAAAAAAAAGAAACTAGACCACCAACTTATAATATACACAAAAATAAATTAAAAAGTGATAAAAGACTTAAATGTAAGATGGTAAACCATAAAAAACTTAGAAGAATCCATATGCAGCAAAATATCAGACATACTTTGTGGCAATATCTCCACCGATACAGCTCCTAGGACAATGGAAACAAAGGAGAAAATGAACAAATGGGACTACATTAAAAAAGCTTTTGTACAGCAAAAATAACCATCAACAAAGCAACAAGAGAGCCAACTGCCAAAGCCGGTTTGGCTCAGTGGATAGAGCGTCGGCCTGCGGACTCAAGGGTCCCGGGTTCGATTCCAGTCAAGGGCATGTACCTTGGTTGCGGGCACATCCCCAGTAGGGGGTGTGCAGGAGGCAGCTGATTAATGTTTCTCTCTCATCGATGTTTCTAACTCTCTATCCCTCTCTCTTCCTCTCTGTAAAAAATCAATAAAATATATTTTTAAAAAAAAAATAAAAATAATAAAAAAAGAGAGCCAACTGCAGGGGAGAACATATTTGCCAATGTTATCGCTGATAAGGCTTTAATCTCCAAAATCAATAGGGAATTCATACAATGTAACAAAAGGAAGATAAACAATCCAATAAAAAATGGGGCACAGGACTTAGACATTTTTAGAAAGGGACATACATAAGGGCAAGAGACATATGAAACATGCTCAAAGGCACTAATCATCTGAGAAATGCAAATCAAAACGACAATGAGGTACCATCTCACACCTGTCAGACTGGCTATCATCAACAAGTCAAGTGCTGGCAAGTATGTGGAGAAATAGGAACCTTCATGCACTGCTGGTGGGAATGTAGACTTGTGCAGTCACTGTGGAGAACAGTATGTAGTTTTCTCAAAAAATTAAAAATGGAAAAAACCAAAATTTAAAAATGGAACTCCCACGCTAACTGGTTTGGCTCAGTGCATAGAGCATTGGCCTGCAGACTAAAGGGTCCCAGGCTTGATTCTGGTCAAGGGCATGTACCTTGGTTGCAGGCACATCCCCAGTAGGAGGTGTGCAGGAGGCAGCTGATCGATGTTTCTCTCTCATCGATGTTTCTAACTCTCTATCCCTCTCCCTTCCTCTCTGTAAAAAATCAATAAATATATATATATTTTAAATGGAACTCCCATTTGACCCAGTAATCCCACTTCTAAGAATATATCCCAAGAAACCAGAAAAGATATGTGCAGCTCTATGCTCATAGAAGCACAATTTACAATAGCTAAGATTTGGAAACTACCTCAGTGCCCATCAGCAGATGAGTGGATTAAAAACCTGTGGTACATCTACACAATGGAATAAGATGCTGCTGTAAAAAAGAAGGAACTGTTACTATTCGCAGCAGCATGGTTGGCCCAGGGGAGCATTATGCTAAGCAAGATAAGCCAGTCAAAGGAAGATAAGTATCACATGATCTCACTCATTTGTGGAATATAATGAACAACATAAACTTGTGAACATAAATTGATCCAGAGACATAATAGCATGGTACAGACCATCCAATCTCAGAGGGAAGGCATGGGAGATTGTGGGGGTGGGGATAAGAGATCAATCAAAGGACTTGTATGCATGTATATCAGCATAACCCATGGACACAGACAGTTAGGGTGTGAGGGCATATGCTGGGGGTTGGATCGGTCAGGGAGAGGTCAATGTTGGAGAAAGAAGACATATGTAATACTTTAAACATTAAAGAATTTAGCCGAAACCGGTTTGGCTCAGTGGATAGAGCGTCGGCCTGCGGACTGAAAGGTCCCAGGTTCGATTCCGGTCAAGGGCATGTACATTGGTTGTGGGCACATCCCCGGTAGGGGGTGTGCAGGAGGCAGCTGGTCGATGTTTCTCTTTCATCGATGTTTCTAGCTCTCTATCCCTCTCCCTTCCTCTCTCTAAAAAATCAATAAAATATATTTAAAAAAAACAATAAAGAATTTAAATTAAATTAAATTAAATAACTATAGCTACTATAATTTTTTAAATATATTTTATTGATTTTTTACAGAGAGGAAGAGAGAGGGATAGAGAGTTAGAAATATCGATGAGAGAGAAACATCGATCAGCTGGGGGTGTGCCCGCAACCAAGGTACATGCCCTTGACCGGAATTGAACCTGGGACCCTTGAGTCCGCAGGCCGACGCTCTATCCACTGAGCCAAACCGGCTTCGGCGCTACTATAATTTTTAATAAGCAACACATAAGAAGTACATTGTGATATAAAAAATAAAAAGGAGAGGAGAAAATCCAGGAGACTTTGTAGGTGAATGATGATATGTTGCTATTGTCATAAATGAACTGTTTTATCTATTATGAAATAAGCCTCATGGCAACCACAAAGGAAAAACTAGAGTAGATTCACTAAAATTTTAAATAAGAGTGGCACAACATACCACCATGGAAAACCACCAATTAGAAAAGGTAGACAGAAACATAGGGAAAAAGAAACAATTGATGGACAAAACTACCAAAAGGCAATGAAATGGCAGTAGTAAATTCTTTTATATTAATAATCTAAATGGAATAGGAATATATTTACAAATCAAAAGTTATACAAATTGCTATGAGAGATGTCTGAGATTTTGCTGCCTATGTTTTACTTTAGGATTTTTATGGTTTTATGACTTACATTTAAGTCTTTTATGCATTTTGAGTTTATTATTGTGTATGGTGTAAATTGGCAGTCTAGTTTCATTTTTCTGAATGTACCTGTACAATTTTCTCAACATCAATTATTAAAGAAACTGTCTTCACAGCATTGCATGCTATTGCCTCCTTTGTCAAATATTAATTGAGCATAGTGGCTTGGATCATTTTCTGGGTCCTCTGTTCTGTTTCGTTGATCTATATGCCTTTCTTGTGCAACACCAGGCTGCTTTGAATACAGTGGCTTTGTAGTATAACTTGACACATGTCCTAGGAAAATGGAAGCAGGAGAAAATAAACAAATGTGACTACAGCGAATATAAAGCTTCTGCACAGCAAAAGAAACCATCAACAAAATAAAAAGAGAGCCCACTGTATGGAAGAACATATTTGCCCATGATACATCTGATAAGGGGTTAATATTCAAAATATATAAGGAACTCATACAACTTAACAAAAGAAAGAAAAGCAATCCAATTAAAAAATGGGTAGAGGACCTAAATAGAAACTTCTCCAAAGCAGACATACAGATGCCAAGAGTCATATGGAAAAATGTTCAAAGTCACTAATCATCAGAGAGATGCAAATTAAAATGACAATGAGGGGAGGAACCAAGATGGAGGCATAAGGTAAACACCTGAACTTGCTATCTCGCACAACCACATCAAAACTACAACTAAAAGAAAAAACGGATATCATCCAGAACCACAGGAAGGCTGGCTGAGTGGAAGTTGTACAACAAGAAGGAAAGAGAAAAGTGCATCTAGACTGGTAGGAGGTGCAGAGGTGTGGAAGAGCGAAGGTACGAAGGTGCGTGCGATAACGGGCTGGCAACTGGGTACGCTGTGGTCTTTTTCAATCAGGAGGGAGATACAAACTCCTGACTGCTCTGAATTCCAGTACCAGGTGAGACTCTGGGGACCTAGACTCATTCAGGGAGAAACTGGACTATCTGGCATCAGACTGGAACACGAGGGTGGCTTTCTCTCAGAGGTGGTCGCAGCGTTCATTGTTCCTTCACAGGGCTGTGGGACACAGAGACCCAGGGACCTATCGGGGCAACCATTGCTGTTTGCACCACCCCATGATTCCCTGAGACCATGCCCAACCCAAGTTACAACCCCACCCAAGCTGTGCACAGAGGCATTTGCATATGAATGGCCTGGCCTTTTGCAACCTAACCTAACAACCTGCAGCTGGGTCAAAGAACCCCAGAGCTTCCAAAAAAAAGCCTAAGGCTCGTCAGCAGCCTGCATTGCTTCACAGCTGTGCCTCATCTGGGCAACTCCAAACCCCAAACTAAGAGGAGGAATCTGCAGATCTCTCTGTAGCTCCTGCTGGGTGGCCTCAGGCAGGGGTTGACCTTGCACCTCCTTGGAGACCCAAGAGCCAGTACACCCAGTGGTCAAAGTGAGACCACACTAGATTACAACTCTTCAGATCCATAAGAGACACACTCAGGGGGCAGACTCAGTGAGCACCAAAGCCCCACTGAAGCAAGTCAGGCCCCATAAGGGTGTTTCCAGCGCAGCAATTCTCCCATTGTAGACACAACCGGTCCTCACAGCCAATTGGTCTGGAGGTCAATTTCACCCAGTGATACCAACAGCAATCAAGGCTTAACTACAACAAGACTGTGCACACAGCCCACAAAGGGGTGCACCAAGAGCATCCACCTCAGGTGACTGGGGAGGCTGAGCCATTGGCCCTATAGGACACCTAGCACACAAAGCCACTCTATCGACACAGGGAAGCAGCCAAAATGCGGAGACAAAGAAACATGTCACAAATGAAAGAAATGGAGGAAAACAAACTACTGGATATAGAGCTCAAAACCACGGTTATAAGGTTACTCAAGAATCTTCTAGAAACCTCCGAGAAATTTACTGAGACCCTCAAGGATATGTAAAAGGACCAATTAGAAATTAAGCATACACTGACTGAAATAAAGAATAATATACAGAGATCCAGCAGCAGACTAGAAAATACCAAGAATCAAGTCAAAGATTTGAAATACAAAGAAGCAAAAAACACCCAACCAGAAGAGCAAAAAGAAAAAAGAATCCAAATATATGAAGATAGTGTAAAGAGCCTCAGGGACAACTTCAAGAGTACCAACATCCGAATTATGGGGGTGCCAGAAGAAGAGAGAGAGAGCAAGATATTGAAAACCTATTTGAAGAAATAATGACAGAAAACTTCCCCTACCTGATGAAAGAAATAGACTTACAAGTCTAGGAAGTGCACAGAACCCCAAACAAGAGTAACCCAAGGAGGACCACACCAAGACACATCATAATTAAAATGCCAAGGGCAAAAGACACAGAGATAATATTAAAAGCAGCAAGAAAAAAATAGTTACATACAAGGGAGCACCCATACAACTGTCAGCTGATTTCTCAACAGAAACTATGCAGGCCAGACGGGAGTGGCAAGAAATATTCAAAGTGATGAATAGCAAGAACCTACAACCAAGAATACTCTACCCAGCAAAGCTATCATTTAGAATTGAAGGTCAGATAAAGAGCTTCACAGATAAGAACAAGCTGAAGGAGTTCATCATTGCCAAACCAGTATTATATGAAATGCTGAAGGGTATTCTTTAAGAAGAGGAAGAAGAAGAAAAAGGTAAAGGTAACAAAAATTATGAACAACAAAGTGACAACAAATACATATCTATCAACAAGTGAATCTAAAAATCAAGTGAATAAGAAATATGATGAACAGAATAAACTGGTGAATATAGTAGAATCAGGGACATATAAAGGGAGTGGACTGACAATTCTCGGGGGGAAGGGGGTGTCGTGGTGCGGGAAGAGACTGGACAAAAATCAAACACCTGTGGACGAGGACAATGGGGGCGGGTAAGGGCATGGGGTGGGAACCAGGTGGAGGGAAGCTATGGGGAGAAAAAAGAGGAACAACTGTAATAATCTGAACAATAAAGACTTATTTTTAAAAAATGACAATGAGGTATCATCTCACACCTGTCAGAATGGCTACCATCAACAAGTCAAAAAATGACAAGTGTTGGCGAGGATGTGGAGAAAAAGGAACACTTGTACATTGCTGTGGGAATGCAGACTGGTGCAGCCATTATGGAAAACAGTATGGAGTTTACTCAAAAATTAAATATGGAACTGCCATTGACCCAGTGACCCCACTTCTAGGAATATATCCTATGAAACACAAAACACCCATCAGAAAGTATGTATGCACCCCTTTGTCCATAGCAGTGCAAATTGCAATGAGTAAGATCTGGAAACAGCCCAAGTGCCCATCAATAGATGAGTGGATAAAAAGTTGTGGTATATTTACACCATGGAATACTATAAAGCAGTAAAAATGAAGGATCTCTTACCCTTTGAGACAGCATGGAGGGACCTAGAGAGTATTATGTGAAATGAAATAAGCCAGTCAGACAAAGACAAGTATCACATCATCTCACTCATCTGTGAAATCTATAGAACAAAATCAACTGATGAACAAAATCAATAGAGTCATAGAAGCATGGAATAGACTGATGAATCTCAGAGGGAAAGCAGGGATGAGTGGATGGGAAGAGATTAACCAAAGAACTTATATGTATATACACGTAACCCCTGGACACAGACAATAGTGAGATAAAAGCCTGATGTAGAAGATGGGTGCAGGCTAGAAAGGGTTAATGGTGGAAAAGGGGGACATCTGTACTACTTTCAACAATAAAGATAATTTTTTTAAAGAAGGCACACAGTAACAGGATAGTTTTTATTTTAAAAAGACCCAGTTTTATAATGCCTACAGGAGATGCATTTAAGATCTAAAGACACACATTGGCTCGAAGTGAACAGATGGAAGAAGATATCACAAGCAAAGGAATTCAAAAGTGAGAATAGTAGTACCTATATAAGAAAACGTAGACTATATATTTTTTTAATTTCTTTATTGATTAAGGTATCACATATTTGTCCTCATCCCCCCCATTCCCATCCCAAACCCCTACCTACATATGTCCCCACACCCCTGTTGTCCATGACCACTGGTTAGGCTTATATGCATGCATACAAGTCCTTTGGTTGATCTCTCCCCCTTTCCCCCACCCTCCCCTACCTTCCCTCTGAGGTTTGACAGTCTGATCAATGCTGCCCTGTCTCCAGGTCTGTTTTTGTTCATCAGTCTATGTTGTTCATTATTCCCCCTAGATGAGTGAGATCATGTGATACAAGAAATACACTTATAAGAACCGAAAATGAGACAAGCAATAATGGTTATGCTGAGAGGCAAATGAATCAGGCTGTAGTGAGTTTCTTTCTGGGCCAACAGTTATTTTGAGTCCCAATTTCAATGTCAAACAGTTCCTTATGTGTACACGTCAACAATGATATTTCAGTTCTGGATGTTGGACAAATGGTGGTGATGCAGGTCCAACCCTCTCTGGTTTGGTCTTAGGCAACCTGCAGCGATGCACAGCTGTTGACTGCTAGTATGGCAAGGCGTTCTCAGCGTCTTGCATCTCTGGACTGTTTCTCTTCTGTCTTCATGGCTGGAGCTGTCCTGTCAATTCCTCTCTGTTGCAGGAATCCACATGGTCTTGGAGTTGTTTTCTGAAAATATACAAGCATATTCTTGACTAAAAGTTAATAAAGGAATATTTTCTATAAATTTGACTTGGGATCCTTTTTCATTTTTTGCCCAAATGATTTTCCTTTGGCTTGTTTTGACACCATGTGTGTTTTTCATGGGTGTCTTGCTGTTAGCATTACAAATGAAAGTTAATTTTCTAAAGTAAAATTTTTCTAGATGTAATTTACTTACAGGATATTTTTTCTTTACATGATATTCTTCTACTACCCCCCCCATTTTTTTATTTAAATATTATAAGGCTTTTGGAAATTTTATAATGTAGTCTTGATAGCTTTTAAATTTTAATTTTTTGCACTAAAATATGGCTGCTTTAGGTTCATTACATGTTATGCAATTTTACCATGAGATGAACTACCAATAAAAATTTTTGTTAACACTTTAGAAACAGATTTTTGTCCAGTACAATTAATTTTTCTAGAATATTTGCTTATTTCAATTAGCCAATTTAAATTAGTCTGAAAACTTGACTACTATTTTACTGTCAAATGTAATACTCTAACAACAATCTTATTTTACCCTGTAAATATTAGTGGAAAGGATTATTTGTCTTCTTGAGTAGGCTCTGAGCATTCCTGGTACTAGGCTGGATTTAGATATCAAAAATCCACTTCCCCACACCATGGGTACAAGACAACTCAAATAAGTCTTGCTGCAGTGAGAAGGTAGCTGCTGTTGGCCAAGTTTTTGTCTGTTACCTGGGTCCTTATTTGAGCTGTGCATGGGAAGCGAAGCAGTAGTCTTTAAAGCAAAAATGGAAACAAGGGACAAGTTATATCAATATATAATGATAAAGAGGTTGATACATACTAAGAATGTATAAGAAGTATAGATATATAAACAGCCAACATCAAAGCACTTAAATTTATTAAGCAAATCTGACAGATCTAAAGGAAGAAACAGACAACTATACAATAATAGTAGGAGAATTCAGTACCCTAGTTTCTGCAATGGATGGCTCATTCAGACAGAAAATCAACAGTGAATTGTTACAAAGAATCATACCCCACATCAAATGTATTTACCAGACATGAAGAGCATTCCACTCAAAAGTATCAGAATAGGTAAATGAGAACCAAGTTGCTGGTGTAGGTAAATGCCAGTACTCACTGCCTCCCACAACCACATAAAAATAACAACTAAAATACAAACAACCATTATTCAGAACCACCTGAAATCTGGCTGAATGGAAGTCTTACAACTAGAGAAGTAAAGAAAATACTTGGAGATGGGTAGGAGGGGTGGAGGCACGGAAAGGAATGGTCCAATACCCACATGTGGCACTTTTTAAATCAGGAGGGATATCTCAGCTGCAGAAACCTCCCATGAGGAGAAAGGAGTCCAAACACCACACACACCATCTCCCAGCCCAGAGTTTTAGAGCTTGGAAGAGAAGTCCACATTACTTTGGGCTATAAAAACAGCAGGGATTGTGACTGATTGATATGGAGGCTGGTGGAGATTTAAGCAGTTCCTCTTAAAGGCCCAGCACACGAAATTACATGGTTCTGCTTCCTCTGAGCTCCAGTGCCAGGCGACAGCTTTGGGAGATCCAGGGACATAAGGGAGGAACTCGATTGTCTGGCATCAGGGCAAGAATTCAGGGGTGGCTTTTTTCCAGGGGTCATTGTTTCTGTTCTGGGACCCCCCTCATCACAGAGTTAACTGGCATCCATACCTAGTTTCCAACAGCATGGTTCACACTGTTCACTCCACCCTGGTGATTCCTTGAAAGCCCACCCCATCTGACTTGCAGCCCCAGCCAAGGTGTTTACAGTGGCTTTTCCATTTGAATGTACTGTCATGTATCAGGCTTCAGATTTCTCTAAAATAACTCAAACAGGCAGAAACTGGTGCCAGTGTGCCCCAAACCTATCAATAATAGGCCCAAGACACAGCACTAGCACCAACCTGCATTACTTCACAGCTTGGCAACAACTGGGCACTTCCAAGAAAAATATAAGTAGCAGTCATCTGTAGATCTCTCTGTAGCTCCCGCCAAGTGGTCCCAGGCAGTGGCTGACTTTGCACCTCCAGGAAGGCCCCAGAGCTAGTGTATCTGATGGACAGCTTCAGACCATACCAGATTCCAACTCTTCACATCAATAAGTGACAGACTCAAGGGGCAGACTCAGTGAGCACAAAAGCTCGACTGAAGCAAGTCCAGCTCCATATGCAAGTTGCGTGCACAGCAGCTCTTCCGCTATAGCACAGCTGGCCCTCACAGTCAATTGGCATGGAAGTCAATTCTTCCCAGTGACACCAACAGCAATCAAGGCTCAATTACAATAAGACTGTGCACACAGCCCACACATGGGCATACCTAGAAAGATAGCACAGGTGACTTGGGAGTCTGAGCCACTGGGTGATATAGGACACCTAATACACCAGGCCACTCTACCAATTCCAGGAGACATAACAGCTCTACCTAATATATGGAAACAAACACAGGGAAGCAGCCAGAATGTGGAGACATAGAAACATGTCACAAATGAAAGAAATGGAAGCAAGCAAATTATTGGATACAACAATGGTAATAAGGGTTGGTCAAGGATCTTAATGAATGCTTCAAGGGACTTAATGAGATCTTCAAGGGACTTAGTGAGACTTTGGAGGCTCTTGGTGAGAATTTCACAGAAATGAAAAAGGACCAGTCAGAAATTAAGCATACACTAACTGAAATAAAGAATAATTGACAGGGATTCAACAGTAGAGTAGACAATGCCAAGAATCAAATTAGCAATTTGGAATATGAGGAAGCAAAAAACACCCAAGCAGAAGAGCAAAAAGAAAAAGGAATCCAAATATATGAAGATAGTGTAAGAAGCCTCAGGGACAACTTCAAGTATACCAACATTCACATCATGGGGGTGCCAAAAGGATAAGAGAGAGATAGTAAGATATGAAAAAAACTTTTTGAAGAAATAATGACAAAAATATTCCCCTACCTAGTATAAGGAATATACTTACAAGTCCAGGAAGCATAAAGAGTCTCAAACAAGAGGAACCCAAAGAGGCCCACATCAATACACATCATAATTAAAATACCAAAGATTAAATACAAAGAGAAAATCTTAAAAGCACCAAGAGAAAAGCAATGAGTTACATACAAAGGAGTGCCTATATTACTATCAGCTAAATTCTCAACAGAAACATTGCAGGCCATAAGGATATGGCAAGAAATATTCAGTGATAAATAGCAAGGACCTATATCCAAGATTACTCTACCCAGCAAAGCCATCATTTAGAATTGAATGTCAGATAAAGAGCTTCATGGACAAGAAAAAACTAGAGGAGTTCACCACCACCAAATCAGTATTACATGAACTGTTGAAGGGTATTCTTTAAGAGGAGGAAGAAGAAGAAAAGAAGAAGAAGAAGAAGAAGAAGAAGAAGAAGAAGAAGAAGAAGAAGAAGAAGAAGAAGAAGAAGAAGAAGAAGAAAAGATAAAATGTATGAACAATAAAATGGAAGTAAATATATATCTATCAATAATTGAATCTAAACATCAAAATAAATGAACAAGAAATATAATAAACAAAATAAACTGATAAATAAAATAGAATCAGAGGCATGGAAACATGGAACGGACTGACGAAAATCTGAGGGAAGGGGGAGGAGGAAGAGATTAACCAAAGATCTTATATGCATGTATATAATACCTATGGACACAGGCAATAGGGTGGTGAAGTCCTGGGGCAGGGCAGGAACCAGATGGAGGGGGAAATGTGGGGGAAACAGGGGGAAATCTGTAATACTCTCAACAATAAAGATTTTTTTATAAAATTAACAAGACATTCCTGCTGCAAGCATGGCTGGAAGCCCAGACCAGACTAAGAAGTAACCAACAGAGTGCTGCAGTGTGTGCTCACAGGGCTCCCCAGCCCAGACTGGGCTCTGGCAGCAGTAAATCAAAACAACATAAACTGATGAACAAAAATAGATACAGAGACAGAGAAGCATCAAACAGACTGTCAAACTTCAGTGGGAAGGCGGGGGTAAGAAATCAACCAAAGGACTTATATGCATGCATATAAACATAACCAGTAGACACTAGGGGGGTGAAGTCATGTGCTGGGGACTGGGAGTGGATGGGGGGAAGTCATTAGGGGAAAAATGAGACATATGTAATACTATAGGTAATACTTTAAACAATTAAAAATGCCATTTGTATTAAAAACAAACAACAACAGTGTGTGCCTTGTACATGCATACCAGACACACCCACTGAGATCAAGTTGAATCACAGGTTTCTGCAGTGAGTGACCACATGACAGCCTCATCCAGACCAGCAGAGAAGGGAAGTACACACACACACACACACACACACACACACACACACACACCATGCTACCCCACACTAGCTCTGGTCTAGCCATAGACAGTTGGAATGGAGAGCTACTGCATAATCATAATCACCAATGGCTGTCCCAACTCAAACCCACTCCTTTTGGCCAGGTGGCACCCCAGGCACCATACAAACACACCCAGCTCCAACCAGCCTTCCAAACCACCCTGCACACATATTACATTGGGAGATATAGCTATTTAATTTAACTCATAGGAATAAACACAGAAAGTTAAATGACATGAGACAAAGGAAATTTTTCCAAATGAAGCAAAAAAAAAACAACCAAAACCAAACAAACAGAAAATAGCTAATAAATCAGAAATAAATAATTTAACTAATTAATTCAAAGAAATAGTCATAAGGACACTCAACAAAGTTGAGAATAGAATGGAAGAACTCAAAACAGAGCGTTAGAAAATAAAGAACCAATCAGGAATTAAGAATATAATAAATGAAATGAAAATAATTAGAAAGAATCTACAGCAGATTGGTTAACATAGAAGCACAGATTATTTTCCTAGAAGACAGAATAGTAAAAATTACTAATTCAGAACAGCAAAAAGAGAAAATTTTAAAAACTTAGGATAGTATAAGGGACTTATGAAACAATATCAGGTGCACTAACATTCACATTAAAAGGATTCCAGAATATAAAGGGAGAGGGAAAAAAAACAACAACAGAAAGTATATTCAGAAAAAAAATGGCTGAAAACTGCCAAAACCGGTTTGGCTCAGTGGATAGAGTGTCGGTCTGTGGACTGAGGGGTCCCAGGTTCGATTCCGGTCAGGGGCATGTACATTGGTTGCGGGCACATCTCCGGTAGGGGGTGTGCAGGAGGCAGCTGGTCGATGTTTCTCTCTCATCGATGTTTCTGGCTCTCTATCCCTCTTCCTTCCTCTCTGTAAAAAAATCAATAAAATATATTAAAAAAAAATGGCTGAAAACTTTCCTAATCTTGGAATAACCAGAAATTTAGGTGCAAGAAGAACAAAAGTTCCAAACAAGAGGAAACAAAAGACACAGAAAACAACAAATATTATAATTAAAATGGCAAAAGTTAAGGGTAAAGAGACCATCTTTAAGATAGCAAGAGGAAGCAGCAACTCACATACAAGGGAAACCCCATAAAGCTATCAACTGACTTCTCAGAAAAATCTACGGGTAAGAAGGTGGGAAATATTTAAAGTGCTGAAAGAAAAAAATCTACACAAATTGACAGTTATAAAAATAGTCATGGGGATGTAGAGTACAGCATAGAAAATCTAGTCAATAATGCAGTAACTATGTATGGTGTCATATGAGTACTGAAATTATCAGAGTGATTACTTCATAGGTTATATAAATGTCTAATCACTATATTGTGCAACTGAAATTAATGTAATATTGGATAACAACTATAATTGGACATTTTTATTTAAAGAAATAAACCTAAAACCTGGAATATTACACCCAGCAAAGTTATAATACAGAATTGAAGGAGAAATGAGTTTTACATCTTCTTTATCTATAGAAGGGCACTTTGGTTGTTTCTCGGTCTTGGTCATCATGAATAATGCTGCAATGTACATAGGAATACATATAGCTTTAGAAATATATTTTTTCAAAAATTTCAGGTAGATACTCAGAAGAGGGGTTGCTGGATAACTCTATTCTTGATTTTATGAGGAACCTCCATAACTGTTTTCTATAAGGGCTGTACCAGTATACATTCCAACCAGCAATAAATGAGGTTCCTTTTTCTCCAAAACCTCTTCAACAGTTGTTATTTATTGTCTTGTTGATAATAGCCATTATAACAGGTTGTATCCCAATCCCACTGTAGTTTTTATTTTAATTTCCCTAATAGCTAGTGAATCTGAGAATCTTTTCATATATCTATTGGCCATTTGTATGTATTCTTGGGAGAAGTGTCTGTTCAGGTCCTCTGCCCATTTTTAATAGGTTTGTTTGTTTGTTTGTTTGTTTGTTGAGTTGTCTGAATTCTTTATATATTTTGGATGTTAACTCCATATCAGAAATGTTTTTCACAAATATCTTCTCCCTTAAGTTGGTAGCCTTTTTGTTTTGTTGACAGTTTCTTTTGCTGTGCAGAACTTTTTTAGTCTGATTTTTGCTTTTACTTCCTTTGCCTTTGGGGTCAAATTAATAAAATCCTCTCTAAAACCAAAGTCCACAAGTTTAATGCTTATGTTTTCTTCTGTGTAATTTATTATTTCAGGTTTTATATTTATGACTTGTATCCATTTTAAGTTAATTTTCATGTATGGTTACAAATAGCAGTCCAGTTTCATTCTTTTGTAGGTGGCTTTCCAATTTTCCCAGCATCATTTATTGAATAGACTTTTTTCCATTGTATGATTTGGGGTTTATGTCTGAGCTCTCAGTTTTGTTCCATTGGTCTCCATGTCTATTTTTCTGCCAGTACCGTGCTGTTTTGATTATTGTTACTTTGTATTATAAATTGAAGTCAAGGAGTGTGATACCTTCAGCTTTATTTTTATCCTCTCAGGATTGCATTGGTTATTCAGGGTATTTTTGTTCTGTTTCTTTTTAGAATGGCATTGGAATTTTGATAGTGAGAGAACTAAATCTGTATATTGCTTTGGGTAATATGGC